>NC_081845.1:53784914-54384914 GCF_963259705.1 Myotis daubentonii | reverse complement strand
TATTTTACTCACCCTAACTAAGAGGCTCCAGATTTTAGAGATCAGCAGAGGATTCAATGTATTATAGTCTGGCTCTGCAGAAATTATTGGGTGGAGTTTTTGTGAGTAAATGGAGCAGTAAAAATCCCCTCTTACCACTGCTTTCCACCCCAGCTTTGCCATTTGGCATCTGTCCACCTGTCGTTATTTTAACAATTCCAACTTATGGTTCATAAAAGATCATAAGACAATATTATGCCCACAGATGAGTCCTGCAAATAGCATTCAAAAATCTCTCTTTTAGGAAAAATTATCAAAAAAATGCGTCAGAATTCTATAGGTCCAAGATTTCCATGTTGTTGTTCTTTGGTCTGTGTTATGATTCCTGTGGAGAACACAGTTTGCTCCTGAATAGTGAAATCCTATAACCTTTTCCAAACTCATCAAAGGGCAAGGCAAGGAAAAACTGGTGAACATAAGGACGGTTTTCCAGTCATGTTTTAAGGCAGAGATTTCACCAGCTGCCAAAGTGGCCCAAAAGGATTTAAAGGGAAGAGACATTCCAAAGAAGCTATAAGCCTTCTAGTTGATTTCAAGCAAAAGTTTCACACTGGGGAGCTCTCATTGTTGAAAAAGTATCTCAGGATCTCAGTTTACTCCTATCTCTAACTGAATCCTAGAGGAGAGAGGAGAGATGTTCTTAAGATGTGGTAGGAAGGAAGGCAAGCTATATGAGAAGGGATAGCAGGAGATATAGAGAAGAAATATGACTCAAAGATGTATGTGGGGATAGTTTGATTTCAGGGAGAATGATTCTTTCATCAATGCCTGTTTCTACCACTGTAATGCAGTATCTATCCTCTCTTATATTTCTTTCTTTTTTTTTTATTTCAGAGAGGAAGAGAGAGGGGAGAGATAGAAACATCAATGATGAAAGGGAATCATTGATTGGCTGCCTTTCTGCACGCCCCCTACTGGGGATGGAGCTGGCAACCCTGGGCATGTGCCCTTGACCGGAATTGAACCTAGGACCCTTCAGTCCACAGGCTGATGCTCTATCCACTGAGCCAAACCAGCTAGGGCCTCTCTTACATTTCTTGATGACCAATTTTCAAAACATCCACAGAGATATATACAAATACTAATTTAAAATACCTAGCCATGCATAAACTAAGCATCACACTTTTTATGTATATGAAATAAATAATCACTTTAGGAGTATTTATATTGAAAGTATAGAGTAAAAACAAAAAAATGATAGAAGATACCAAATATATTTAATTATTTTCATAGGATACAAAAGCCTCATGGTACATGTATGGTCAACTTGAAACCTTAAAATGCATTAATTATGAAGCTCAAGTAGTTCTGAGATGAGGCATGATTTTGATTTATGACCATAAAATAAAATTTGAATCGGGGGCAAATGAATAATTTTCTCAGCTATTGTGCTTTCTTTTTCATTTCAAAATGTATGGAAAGACTAACTTTCTTGCGTCTTTCTAATGACAAAAAGGTGAGTGAGTCATCTGCTCAAACACCAGCCCAGAAATTTTCTCTCTCGCGTCTTTGACTAAGAAGCCTCAGCTGGCACCGCTCCAGTTGGTAAGAGGATCTCAGAGTCGCATGATGAAAAGGGGAGGCTGAACCCGCAGCACCCCCCTCCCCCCCCCCCCCCCGCCCCACCACCCTCCTTCTCCTCTCTCTGGCTTCTCACAGCCTCTCTGCACACAGATCATCCTCTACTATGATTCTGCATGCAAATTTCCAGTGCTATTTCCCCTCGGCCCACACCAGTTGGATCAGAACCCTGAGCCTCTGTGGAGATATAAAACCAGGCAGGTCTGGCTCAGCTCCACTTTATTACACAAAGGAATGTGACCTTTTGGTTCCCTGGGAATAGTTTGTGCAGTTGGCTGGGCCCCCGAGATCAAGGTCATCTGTGTGATTCCTGGAAAGAGATGCAGAGTGGGCATCCCTAGTCTGGGCCAGGTGCCTCCAATGATAATATGTTAGAATAAGAAATGCGTGCCTATTCTTGACAAAGACCAGGCTAGTGAGGAAGGCTGCAGTGCATGCGACCTCTTCCATTAGGGAGACCTGAAGGATGTCAGCTGAGTCACCTGCATAGGAGAACGCAGTTTTAGAAATCAGATAAGCCTCAGTATGTGACAGCCCAGGCTCCTCACCAGGAGTGCAAGTTCAGGTCACTTTCCCTTGCAGAGGGGGCAGGGAAATTCTTTCTACTTTGAATCTCCATCGTGATGATTACACAATTGGAAAGGCACGAAGATGAAGGACACTCTGTGGCTGGCTCTCTTGGTGAAGTAAACCAGTTTGGCCTAGAAAGAGGTGAGTAGCCAATGTCAGATTAAGAGCAATACTTCCTGTATCCCCTCCTGAGTCGTCATGTAATAGGCTTCTGACACGTATAAAAGCCCCGGGGAAATGCAGCAGAGAAGGAAGTGAATGAGCCAACTGCACTGGCTCGGTGCCAGAGGAACACCCTGCTTTGAGGATAAAGTTGCACCTCTCGTGCCAACGGTTCAGGCAAGGGAACCCACACAAGTAATGCTTGGAATTTAGCAGAGGAACAAGCCAAAGCGCCGCTGTAGGCATTTTTTGGTAAATGGCCTCTAAGAGTGCTCTTTCGCTTGGTTTGTTTGCTTGTTTGCTTAAAGCTCAGGTGATGAGGTGAGGGAGTAAATAACCCGCCTTCTTGTTTGAGTAGCATCTGTTTAGATGACACAGAAGGACATCATCCAGGTAAAAAAGGGTGTGGAACCCTGCTCCCTCATACCTCCCTTTCTGCGTCAATGAAAAGCCCGGGGCTACCATAAAAAGTAATTTGTGTCCAGCTCTTCGGGGAGGGAAGTATTTCACACTGAGACTGTCACACTCTGAATTTTAACCAAGTGCTGTTTCCTGCTCTTACTCATAATGTGATTCACATGACTGTTTTGTGGCTTTAGCTTCTTTAGGATGGAGGAACCAGCAAGCCAGCGGCTGCCGATGAAGTTACACAACACGGCTTATTTTGGAGGAAAGGGAAGTCAGGGTGAGGACCATTTATTTCATCAACCTCATGATCACAAAACTTACCCAGGCTAAAAATGGTCTTTAGTCACTCAGCCATTTATATTCCCCGCTCCCCTGCCACCGCGCCCACCCCCCATCTTCCAAATTGTCATGCTTAATTTCTTTTTGAAAGCTACTTTTAACTTAAAAACTCTTCCTCTGTCCTTCTTTCCTGTCACTTTTGTCCTTGTTTAATCCTTTTCATTATCCAATAATAGAAATAGCATAGCATAAGGAGTTGAGGAGGTTTCCTAACTCAACCCAAAACCAGGGAGTAGGAAGAGAAATGGAAGACCCTCACACCCCAGCTTCTTGGCTGTAATCAAGAAACCAACATGTAGGCCAAATCCAACCAGATTAAACAAAGAAAGCTGTAGATTAATCACGTGCATTACAACCAGACTGAGGGAATTATAGACACTAATATGGTAGTTTGACAAAAGGAGACCCAGAGCCAAAACCGGTTTGGCTCAGTGGATAGAGCGCCGGCCTGCGGACTGAAAGGTCCCAGGTTCGATTCCGGTCAAGGGCATGTACCTTGGTTGCGGGCACATCCCCAGTAGGGAGTGTGCAGGAGGCAGCTGATCGATGTTTCTCTCTCATTGATGTTTCTGACTCTCTATCCTGCTCCCTTCCTCTCTGTAAAAAATCAATAAAATATATTAAAAAAAAAAAAAAAAAAAAGGAGACCCAGAGATCAAGAATTCAGGAACCGATGGTAAACATTATGGAAAATACTTGATGTGGCCACAGAGCTGATACTTCAGAGCTTACTGTGTGCTGGGCATTGTTCTAATCACTTTACACCCATTAATCACTTAATCCTCGCAACAAAGCTACCAGGTACTTACCATTGTTTTCCCCATTTTGCAGATGAAGGAAACTGAGGGACAAAATGATGCCTGTGGTAGACATGCAGAGTCACTGTCCTTGAAAGGACTTTCTGTCCAGCTGCCTTCACCTGTCAGTACCTTTGGGGTCAGCCTCAGCTATTTGGCTCGAGGCCAGGGCCTCCCAGGGCAGCCTACATTGGGTGACAGAGAGGCAAGGAGTAAAGAAAGGCCCAGCCATCTTGGCCCAACATGGAACAATTCTGATGGGTAACAGTCACAACAGAGCTCCCTGCCTGGGTGGCAGAACCTTTGATGAGCCTGCGTAGCATGTCAACTTCTGCCTCCGCTAGAGTGACTAACTATCCCAGTTTTTTCAGACTGTCCTGGCTGTAGCACCAAAAGTCCTATGTCCCAAGAATCCCTCATTCCAGGCAAACCAGAATGGTTGGTCATATCAGCCCAATCCTGCTTCCTTCCCTTTCCTTCCACAAGTATCAATCCCTAATAATCGTCTTGTACCCTAAACTCACATCAGTGTCTGCTTCCTGAGAACCCCACATGTGACAGGGCCCTGATTACATCACAGATGATGGGTCTTCCAGCCTCAGATTGTGTGTTCTTAATCTCCGAGTTCCACTGCTCTCTCTCGTCACTGGAAAGGAGTACTCAACAGAGGTGCAGCCAGATTCTCCGGGCTTTACGCAGTCCAGACGAAATATTTCTCAATAAGAATGAGAGTAGTTCCTGTTTGTTAATGTGCCAGGTGATAAGCTAAGTGCTTTAGCTAAAAAAGGAGGTTCTATCAATATCCTTATTTTACAAATGAGAAAACTGAGCCTTAGAGAGTTTATTTGCCCTAGGATTTTAACCTGGGCACTCTGGCCCTAAGTTAGAAGTCTAGATAAATCTGAGTAGCTTAGCATGATAAATTGAAAATATTTTTGGGGGGTGGGGGAGGAGTAGAGTTGTAGAGTGGGTTCAGAATAAGTTAGTGAAGATTTTATATATATATATATATATATATATAAAATTTCCCAGCAAAATAGCAGGAGGCTACAGTTCAAGTTGTCAAAAACATGAGAAGAGTTTAAGAACAGGGGTGTTAAAAATTCAATTGTAAGTTGTTTTCATTGCAGTAAAGTAAACATCTATCACTCTCTCTATCTTCTCAAACCTTCCTGAACCTTCACTAAAGTTTGGCACAGAAGGGACTCACATTTAGTAGGTGTGTAAACCACAAAGGGGCTGCCTGAGCAGAGAACAGGAATTGGCAGAGGCAAGAAATCAGAGCTGGAGGGACCATGCGATAGACTTCGCCAATTCCCCTCACCTCTACCTCCACCAGGCCTAGAAGAATTTGCAGAAATACTCAGGAGATTATTGGACTTTCCACAGTCCTGGGAAGAAATCTGAGTCTAATTTGTTTATATCTTTAGGAATAGGGAGATGCCAGATGACAGCTGAGATGCACATGCATGATAAGAAATTTATTAAGATAAATCAAAATGATAAAGGTAGCTATCTAGAATGAGGAAGTAGGAAATTGGGTAATGTATATTTTACTTTTTGTGCTTTTCTGTGTTTTCCAAGATTTCTACAACAAATATGTTGTAACCTGAGATAAGAACAATAAATGATCAGTGTCTATTTCTCCTGTGTTCCTGATTATACAGACTCTTCTGTCTCTTGTGTGTGCCTAGTCACTAAAAAGAGACAAAACAAATACACATGTAAACCGTACCACTGACTCATACATAGTCATTTCATACACAGTTGACCCTTGAGTGACATGGGTTTGAACTGTACAGGTCCATTTATATGTGAATATTTTTCAATAATTATGCAGTCAGACTTCCATATCCCTGGGATTTTGCATCCACAGATACAACCCACTGCAGATTAAAAATTTGGTTGAGAATCTTCAGATGTGGAGGACTGAATGTACGCATTGGTGTACACCATCCTACTTAATAAAGAAGGAATATGCTAATTGACTGCCATGCCCTCAATGATGGTGGCGCCCACAGCCACAAGATGGCAGCGCCTGGTCCCCTCAGCCCCACCAGGTGGCAGATGCGTGGCATGGCAAGTCCAGCCACTCCGCGCCTGCCTCCAGAGTCCCCCAGTCCCCTCAGCCCCCCAGCTGCCCAGGGCCGGCCCGAGTCACAGGCAAATCTCAAATGGCGGCTGCCCAGCTGATGCCTGAGGTGCAGGCAAGCCTTGGATGGTGGCTGCCTAGCGGCCCAGGGCCACCTGAGGCGCAGGTAATCAGGGCCAGCCTAGGCTTACGCTGCCAGCAGTGGCAGCAGTAGAGGTGTGATGGGGGCGTCGCCTTCCCCTGATCACCTCCCGTCACCTGAGGGCTCCCGGACTGTGAACAGGTCAGGCTGAGGGACCCGCCCTCCAGTGCATGAATTTTCATAAACTGGGCCTCTAGTTTTATATAAGGGCTTGAGCAGCTGCAGATTTTAGTATCTGTGAGGGATCCTAGAACTACCCCCCCATAGATACCAGGGGATGAATGTAGATATGTTTTGGGAGAATCAAAAGCTATACATGCATTTTTGATGATGCAGGGGTCAGTGCTCCAAACCCCAGCATTGTTCAAGGGCCAACTCTAATTACAGAAAGATAATCTATATATTGAGGACTCATTATTTTAGTGTCAGAGCACCCAAAATGTTTCAAGTCAGTACCGTTGGTCTAGGAAGAGCAAAGGTCTTTAAGATTTTAAGTCAGTCCTTGAGACTTTGAGCCATCTTCAATGGCTGAAGTTATTCTTTCTACAACGTCAACGTCCTGTGTCACCCCCAGGACTAATCCCTCCTATGGCTGCCTTACCCAGACCACAGGCCTCCTGGGCAAGGCTCTATCCTATGCTCAGCCTCACCTCCTGGCTCATCCAAGATCCACTCCACCCTCAGTAACCCCCTGCTGATCCCTTAGCCTATGTCATTCTCACTCACCCTCTCACAATCTGGGACTTGAACCAGACCCCCGGTGCAAGCATGCGGAGAGGCGTCTGCCGCGGCCCTGACCCCGCTGCGGGCCCCCTGCTCTTGGTCGCCAGCCCGGTTGTGATGGCCCTAGGCTATTATTAGTATACATTGTTTCTTTGGCTTAGATCCTGGTTTGGAAACTAGCTATAAAAGACATTTTGGAGGATGGCTGGGGGGAAATTTTGAAGATGGACTGGACTGCATATTAGGTGATATTCAGGAGTGAAGTTAATGTTGTTCAGGGAGATAGTCTTATTTTAGCTATGAAGGAAAATGTTCTGACCCTTTAAAGGTGAATGCTGAAGTGTTTATAGGTAGACTGTCACTGTCTCTAATTTGCCTTAATAACTTCAACATGAAAAGTAAAATGAATTAAAAAATTAAAATTTGTTCCATTCTGTTCTGTTCTCGGTTCATATTGTTATTTATTATTTTTCTTTTCAAAACATCTTACCTCCTTGCATTCTTATTTATACATTTATTATTGTTATTATGAAAGTGAGATAGCAATATTACCAAAAAAATGAAAAATTCATTATTCCACTTCCCAACCCCAAATATTATTAGGAGATGCATTTTCTTTCAGTGTTTATGTATTTTTAACTTTAATCAGAATGTACGTACAATTTGATCTCCTGTGTTTTTTCCCTTAATATTGTATCTTGAGTCTTGCTACCTCTTAAATTTCCTAACATACATCCTCTTAGTGCTAAAGGGCAGGCTATTTTTAACTTCTCCACTGTCGGTCTCATGGCCAGTGAAGCTCAGTGACCATTTGCTGGACACATGTGGTTGCCTTGTGGCCAGTGCAGCATAGCTGGAATGGATAAAGAAATGAACCATCGCACACTCAAGTCTGGGTTCCTCCACCCCAACCTGCACAGAGCATAGATAAAGCCTTTAGGTCTTATGAAAAATGGGGGGAAAGTCCATTGTGTCCGTTGTGAATTTATATGATTAGTCCACATATAACCTGCCAGTTACAAGTGGGGAAACTTTGCCATGGCGAAATCTGGAGGTCACCACTTAAACCCAGTGATCAATTTCAGCATTGCCAATAGGGAGACACTAGACATATGTACCTCCTCTTATGATGCAACATGAAGTACTGGTTTTTATCTGTGAAGTATGACTGCCAAAATGTTTAATCTATATCTAATCAAGACTTCTATATCTACATTTCAGCTTATGGGAAATACAGGGGATTAAGGAATGTGTTACGTGGTACCATAAGGAAACAATCACATGAATCTAGAAGTTGGAGCATTCTACAAACCAATTGGCCCACACTTCTCAACAAGCCAAAATCTTGTAAAGAAAGGAGGTGGTGGGGGAAAAGGGCTGTGTTAGATTAAGAGAGGCTTGAGATCCATAACAGCAAAATGCAGTGTGGTTCTTTGTTTGGATCCTGGTTTGAACAAACCAGATGTAAAGAAATTTGGGGGAAACTGGGTATTAGATGGTAATAGAAATTATTAAAAATTTTGTTAGGTTTGTTACATAAGAGAATTTTTTGTTTATTGGAGATGAATATTCATTGTATTATTCTTTCTTCTTTTCAATATATTTTAAATATTTCACCATTAAAAAGGTCTTTTGGGAATGAAGTGGAGGAAAGGGAGGGAGGCTTCACAAGGAGCAGGATGGGATGCTTCTCTTGTGTTTTTGTTACAGTAAATGAACTACTGTTCAACATATGAGACTTGAGACAGTCAAATAATAGAAATACAAGGTTACACGTACTCCATGTTATAAAGCTTGTTGCAGAATTTAATTTCATCTGCTTGTCTCTGAGATGGGGATAATACAGACAAACAGTCTTAAAATGGAAATACCAAATACAAAGGTTCTACTGCACAGGGGGAAGAGAAGATAAGCACAATATGTATTTATGGAGCACCTACCACATGTTAGGCACCCTGCCAAGCACTGGAGATACTATAACCAAGTCTAGTGTGGTCCCTGCCATAGTGGAATGTTTTCTCTGGAGAGGAAGACAGACAAAATTATGCAAACAGACAACATTAATTCCTCTTGTGGGAGAAACAAACAAGGGTTACAAAAGAGAACAGGAGTGACGGTCAGGGAAGGGGACTTCTTGGAGACACACTGAGGTTGTAAGAGTCCTGTAAGAGAAGGAGGAGCCATCCAGAGGAAAGATGAAGGACATTCTGGCCAGAGGAAACTGTGTGTGCCAACGTTTTAATGGGAGAAAAAGAAACCAGTGTGACATAGGTTTGAGCAAATGGTGTAAGTTGAGCCCAAGAAATAACTTCTAGGTCATGGCAAGAAAATTAAATACTTTTCCTAAGTGCAACGGGAAACTATATTTGAATAGTATTCAGTTATTTTTAAATGTCCCATTTTATAAGAAGATTTAGGGAAATTGCTAAGATGCTGAAAGCTTAGGAACTACAACCACATGTCCTACACTTCAGTCACACTCAACCATTCAGTTACCTTTCAGTTCTAATTGGTTGCCTTCCAGCTGCCAATATGGCCAATTGATACTCAATGGGTGTATTAGGGTTCTATTGCTGGATGACAAATAATCACAAACTGTAGTGACTTAAACCAATAGGAAATGTTATCATCTCACCGTTTCTGGGGGTCAGGAATTCAGCTGTGGCTTAGCTGTGTGTTCTGGATGGTCTGGGGGGTGGGTGGGGTGGAGTCCAGATGTTGGCTAAGGCTTCAGTTCTCAAAGGACTTGCCTGGGCCTGGAGGAACCACCTCCATGGTGGCTCACTCGCCTGGCTGGTGGCAGAGGGTCTTACTTTCTTGCCATGTGGTCCTCGTCATAGACCTACATAGACCTCATGAGGTGACAGTTGACCTTCATGTGAATGATCCAAGTAGGAGAGTAGGAGGAAGCCACATTGCTGTTGACAACCTAGTCTTGGAAGTAACACACTGCCCCTTCTACCACATTAATGTCACAAGAGATGAGTCACTCAGTCCAGCCCGCACTAATGGGGAGGAGAATTAAGTTCCATCTCTTGAAAAGAGAAGTTCCAAAAATTTGTGGCCATGTTTTTAAAAGTACAACATTTAGAGACCCAACTCAATTGTCATTTTCTATGTGAAGCCTTCCTTGATTTTTCCGAGCAGAGCTAGTCATTCTCCTCTCTCAGTTTTCACATTTTATTTCTATCTCTTACAGCTCTTGCCTTATTTACTGTAATCTATTTACATTCTCACCAGACTGGAAACACCTTCCGGCCAAGGGAATGTGTCTTATTAATCATTTACACCCCACTCTGCTCATGGATAAAATTCTCAGGCCACCACAGGACACTGCCACCCACCACTCCTGAGACGGGATTGTTCAAAGGCCCTTCACACATAGTGCTTTTCTTGCCTCTCTTTTTTTCTTGATTACTCTTTGTATTATACATAGACATGCCTTCTCATATAATTTTTGGATGATAAACTCCCAAAATAAGACTTAGTCATCTCTCTTTTTAAGTTCCTTATAGCACCAAAGGCATTGCTCTGCATTAAAGTAATAAATACTATTTTTAAAAGAAAAGAACTTATATACTTATATGCATAGCCCATGGTCACAGGCAATAGGGTGGTGAAGACCTGGAGGTAGGGGGGTTGGCTAGAGGCTGGGAGGTAAAGGGAGGGAAATGGGAGACATTTGTAATACTAGCCACTATATATATATTTTAAATTTAAAATAATATATATATTTAATTTTTTTGAAAAAGAATTAAATAAGAGTGGGCCCTGTAGAGTTCAAAAATCTTTCCAGCTTCTTTGGTAATCAGAATATCAACTGTCTATCTCAGCTCTATGTAAACTCTAGTAAAGAAAGATGACCTCAGCTCAGGATGCATAAAACATTTAGCATTTCGAAAGCGCTCTGAAGCACAAGAGGTCTCCTATTCTGTCTGTTTGCTTCCTTCTTGTTTGGGAGAACCAAGATCTAACACTGAGAGGCTCTCCTTAGCATTCAGTGGGAAGAACCTGAGGAGATCTTGTTTTCACTGTTTCTCTGAAAGGGAGAAGCCATGTTCCCTCCCATAGTTACAAAGTATCATCTTATCCTCCGTTTTCCTTTATAGACTGTTACCAAGTCAGGTAGTTCTAGCTAGATCAAGTTGGAGACCTGGATGGTCTTGGTTCTCATGACTAGAAATCTTGTGACATTCCAAGAAATCTCCTGGGGTAGAATTCTTTGTGTTGAGGGAAGCTGTTTGACCAGCCCTGAGCTTGTTATAGGCCCCGGGGTGGGGACAGGGAAAGAAGAGATGAGCAGAGGATGGAATGTGGCCTGCACCTCAGCCTCCCTTTTCCTTGACTAGGATGTTCTTTCTCAGGGTTCCTCATGAAAGAATCAAGATTACTGCGCATTAAAATTAAAGAAAAACAATGGAAGAGCCTCCAGCAGAATAGCTAGTGCAGCATACTATTAAGGGTTCACTTTCTTCACAAAAGGAAAGAGTAAAGGCATGTAAACGCCTTTCCTTTCTGTCTCTGGCCTTTAAGGACAGACTTGCCTTGACAGAACAAAAATGCCTGCTTTCACCCAATCTCCCATTTCTAAGAAGGTAACCCATTCATGCTCTATCAGGTAACATGGTAATCCCAGGGCATGGTATTCTGCACACAGTAGGCTCTCAATCAATGGCAGTTGTTCTGATGGCTATAATGCTGATGCTGGTTGGGGACTTTGAGACTGTGACAACTAAGCTGTAATAAAACCCTGGATTACTTCTCCAGCAGGAGAGCCAAATAGGATCTGAAGCAAGAGCCAGAGTATCTGGATTTCACTGGGTGGTATTTATTTGGCCTAGAGTCAAATTGGTATTTACATGTCTCGATTAAATAGCACAGTAAACTTGAAAGGGAGAACTAGGCTTTTAAAGATGTTGGCAGGAGGGGCCTGCTGGGAAACCTCTCCTCGCCAGAGGAGAGGGCAAGGGCTTCGCAAGGGAGAAAGACACCTCCACCCTCCGAAGGGAGACTAGAAGACCGAAGAGTGTTCGTTTCGCATCGGGGTTGACAGCACACATTACTGCTTCCTTTGTTAGGCAGCTTTCTGAAACGTGTTAGTACCTCGTCTGACTGTTGCCTGAAAGGGTGGAGGGCAGAGAATAAAAGTGCAAATTGCTGGTTAGTTTTCCAGTATTCGAGTTTTGACAAATCTGGAATTCATACTGGTATTATATCTAATTTCAGAGGTAGTGTCAAATCTGGAAAACCCGAAATCCTGTTGACAACCAATTAAATCATAAATGAATTAAAAAATCAACGCAGAAGAAAGAGGGAGGGTTTAAAAAGAAAATCATTTTAGCTAATACACTCTCTCCCCTGAGGTTCTCTTCCAAGTCAACCAAAAAATGTGTAATCAGGTGTCTTTAATTAAAGGTCCTCACCCATGGAGAAGCACAAAGGGAGCTTGTTTCACTTCGACAAGAGTGTCCAATGGTTTCATTGCTAGAAAATGACTATTTAATGACATATATGTCTAATAGACACTCCCATTTTGTTTCAAGTTGTGAAAAAACTGAGCCTTGCTGAGGGAGGAAACAGCCTTGAACATCTCTTCTATTTTTTTCCAGTTTTCATCTCATTCACAGTGATTATTACTGGTGTATTAATTTAGCCTGAGCACCCTATATAATAAAACATAAGTGTCTGGGTAGGATAAGCACCCTCAGATTCATTTCCTAAGAAATGCCGACTGACTTCACAAACTACTCGTAAGCCAACCAAGAGAATTCATATGATAAGCCTGTGATTTAGCAGTTGCTGCACTGTGAGAGATGTGAGCAGAAGCGCTCTGTCGTGGATGAAGGCACAGCAGGTTGGGCACCAAGGCCCTCAGTTCTAGCCCAGCTCTGCTGGGAACAGGCTCTGTAAGTCAGAATAAGCCATTCACCCCAGTGGTCTCTATTTCCTTCTCTAGGCCTTGACTGGAGGGCTCATAATATGTAGCTGATTAATGAGTGTTGCACATCTGTACATGGCAAGGTACCATGATGTTCCAGGTGCAAGGCTGTCTTAGTTCAGGGTGACACTTTGGTGAGTGAGCTCAATGCCCCATTTCTCATCTCTCAAATGGGGCTGGTAATGGGCCCCGGGTTATGGGGTGGCTGTGAGCTGTAGATGTGATAATACACTTAAAGCCCTTAGAATAGAGTCTGGTATAAATGTTAGTTGACATTTGATTTTTAAAATGTTTCCTTTTCCAGATGGATTTTTTTTTTCTGAGTTCAGTGCTTTTGCCTGGTCACCACCCCCTAATGTCTGGAGGGTCCATATGTCCCCTGTGACTATTGTGTGACTTAACTTATCCCTTGGAAGTGTTTGATGGATGTTCTGCATGGCTATTAGAACTCTAATTCTCAAGCTGTGAAATTAAAAAGTGAAACTTGTTAGAGAGAAAAGCCTTCAGCTTTAAATACCTCTAATGTTCTTTGGTTTTAATCTCCTGTGCAGTGACTGCTGTTTAAAGCCTCTGTGTAGCATTAAGTACCAGGATCTGAAGACGGAGTATCAGGCTCTGAAGAGGGTATTAGAAATGCCGCTGAGGGCTCCCATGGTTTTACAAGTCATTAGACTTTGCCTAGATCACAACCCAAAGGCATTTATTCACGCCCTCATTCATTCTCTCACTCAGAAGCTTTTATTGCGCACTCACTCTGTGTCAGTCACCATACAAGATAAATAATACATGGCCCCTCCTTTTGAAGAGCTCAGAGCGTAGGGGAAAGACAGATGAACAAGTTTATAAAGTGCCAATGTGGTAAGTACTGTTGCAGGGACAGGAACAAAATGCTGTGGGAGCCCAGAGAATGGAGCAATGAATGGTGCTTGGAGGATCCAGGAAGTGACAACAGAACTGAGCCTTAAATGGCAACTGAGACCTTTATGGGTGATTGTGTGTGTGTTTACTCATCTGGGCATTGCAGGGAGGGGGGAAGAGTAGAGGCATTGTGAAAGGGGCTGAGGCCTGCAGGGAGGCACAGTCTACTCCCTTGGAAATGACAAGTTTTTGTTTGTTTGTTTGTTCGTTTTCTTAAGTAGTGTGAGAGAGGTGAGGAACAAACTCCTCTAACATCCCATTTTCCTCCAAGGATGAGAGAATTTAAGTGAAATATCCTGAGTGGAAAGGGAATATCTCTACTAGTATAGGATATGTCATGTTAAGTCTTGAACTTAATACCAAGTTTGGAGATTTTGAATTCTCCAAAAGAACCTGGTATAGCCACAAAGCTGCCAAATTCATCCTAAAATGTATGTAGTACAGGATGCCATCCACAGTTCCCAAAAAGCCTCTTCAGGCGGGCTTGTGAGTAAGGCAAAGAGAATGAATGCTGGAATATGGAAGATAAACTAACTGTATGGTTTCAGAAGCTCACAAAATCAGTACAATGAACACATGTACCTACCACCTAGTTCAGCAATCAGTAATGTTTTTTCATTTCACCATATTTGATTCACATATAGATATGCATGTATGCATGTGTATATACAGGGTGTCCCCCCCCCAAAATGTATACATAGTTTGAATGATTATAAAGTCAGTGTTTACTAACATACAGTTCACTTTCAAAATTAAGTGAGTAATCAGCTTTTAAAGTATGTATGCAATTTTTGTATATATACGAAATATATATACAACACACATATATATATATATACATATATATATATATATATATATATATATATGTATGTATATATTGGAGCCACTTTGATGAAAATTACCAACATCAGGATATTTTATACCAAATATCTCTTCACACATGCCTCCAAATTCAGGTCATTTTTCCTGTGTAACCAAACACCAGTCTCACACCTAACAGAATAAACAAGAATTCCCTAATTTCTAGTACAGAACCCATATTTGTTTTTCTCAGATTGTCCCAAATTCTCTTTCATACCTCTTTTTTTTTTAAATAAGGCAAATATATATTTTTAATGGGTGGCATATGATTTTTTGACATGGGAAAGTCTGACTTACACTTTAAACTGTATTTTGCCCTTTGCCACATTTCTTTGAATCTTGAAAGATCACGTAGGCTCGTATAAGTACACTTAAATTCACAAAGGGAATGGGATTAATCTGCTAAGAAAAGCAAAAGAAAAGAAAAGCTGGGATTTAGGACATGGTGACATTTTAAGAACCTCATCCCTTCAGACCAAGGCTCTTGGAAAGGTTGGTCTTTTTTTTTCTAACAGAGGGGCCTGGAGAGATTATGTTGATGACAAAAATGCTAACAGATGACACTTAACTTTTCTTCTTGACATTCCAGAGTGAACTTGGGTATTTTAATCAGATGTTAGGAAAATTTAAAAAGGGAAGCGAGAATATTCTGACTGCTTTTCAAAATTGTTTTCTCACATCATCTCACCCCAGCCAGGATTCAATCAGTGCTGTGACAAGTCCTGCCGGACCATGCCCCAGACTCAGCATTCTCCACTGAGGTATGTGAAGAAGAGGCTCTGACTCCCGAGAAAATGAGAAATACCCCTTTCTACCAGGAGAACTGAAGCAACCATTGGAAGGGGAAGATTGAATTCTAGTACAGTGTAAGAAACGGATTTGGGAACAGATGATATATACTACATTTTTTCAAATGATCTCCAATTTACAGAAAGGTTATAAATATAGTACCAAGAATTTTGTTCCAGAACTGTACGAGAATAATTTGCCAAATCGATGTCCCCTAATTCCTAATACTTTATTCTCCTACTTAACCACAATGTAACCCTCAGATTTAGGAAATTAACACGGATACTTTAGTACTATCACCTAACATTCAGACCCCACTCACGTTTCACCAAAATAGCCAAAAGACCAGCTGTGTTGTAGAGTGCCCCCCAGTTTGGTTTTGTCAGCTGTTTCCTCATGGTTAAATTCAGATTGTGAATCTTTGGCAGGAATCACACAGAAGCGAAGCTTTGTTCTGCTCATTGTGTCCTATCAGGTGGGTATTTTAATTTGTCCCATTACTGATAATAGTCATTCTGATCATTTGGTTAAGTTCTTATCTGCCAACTGGTTTGATGTACAGCTCCTCTTTTTTTTTTTTAAATAACGAATAGCATTTTGTTAGAAGGTTTTTTTGAAATGGTGTAAATGTCCCCATTTCTAATCAAACCTGTAATTTATTCATTTATTCATTTATATCATATGGACTCATGTTTCCATTTTATTAGTGGTTTGTAATCTCTTACTATTATTCTTTCTTTTGATGGTCAGATTGTCCCAGGTTTGTCCTCAGCAGCCCCTTCAAGCTGACTCCTGTGTCCATTTGACAAGGCCCCTCCATTCTTTGAGCACTTTCTTGCTTTCTGATACAAAACATATTCCAGATTTATCTTGTGTGTTCCAAGCCCAGCCCTGAACCAGCCATTTCTCCAGGTTCCTTGGTTCCTTCCAGGGCAGGATGGTACGTACACGCTAGGCTGCTCCTTGCTATTAGGTAGTTCTGCTCCCAGGTGGACAGAACTCATTTCTTATCTTTCCACTCTGGAGTCAGAAGTCCGTGGGCTGTGTTCCTTCTGGAGGCGCTAGGAGAGGGTCCATTTCCTTGCCTTTTCCAGCTCCCAGAAGATGCCTGCATGTCTTTGCTTGTGGCCCCTTCTACCATTTTCAGAGCCTGCAGCACAGCATCTTCAAATCTCTCTGTTTGTCTAACCTCTGTTTCTGTTGTCCATCTCCACCTCTGACTCTGACCCTCCGGCCTTCCAGTATAACCACGACGGCCCACCCAGATAACCCACGATGATCTTTCCATATTAAAACACTTAACTATCACACCTGCAAAGTCCTTTTGCCCTGTGGGTAACACATCCACAGGTTTGCTGCATGAGACTGTGAACATTTTGGGGTGGGAAGTCCATAATTCCACAATCCACAATACGTATGCACAGCCATACATGCTTATTTCTATTTCTACATACATATTTTGAAAAGCATGAATTTACTTGGTTACCTCCCATTCCAATCCAACAACTACAGTGTTCATTCCAGATTTCTCTCTGTTTCAATATTTGCAACTCTCTTTGCCAACAGTAAGAAACCCAGCTCCCAGTATCCTTAATAGGTTACTTATTTGACTTATCGCCTCTGTGTAACCAGTGTCCTGTTCCATTTCCGTCCTCTTACCCATGGGAGAATGGCCTCCCCCTCGGCCTGGACTCTGATGCGTTACACCTGGCTGCCTTCCCACAGGGTCGCCCTTCTTCCCAACCTGGACTCTGCCCCCCTCGCCAGGCTGCCCCCTGCAGGAACACCGTCCTCAGCAGGAACGTCACCCTGCCAACCCTAGCTATCACCCTTCAAACCCTGCTGGGGCCCCACAGCCATCCTGGCTCTCCCTTGTGGGTGTTCTGTCCCACTCAATGGCTTTAGGAGCAAATTGTTGAAGTGGGGCAGGAGCGGGGAGAAAAGAAAGAAAAGCCCAGATGACATTTTTAAGAAGGAGGAAGGGTACTGAAATCCTAAGCCAAACAAGGGTGGGAAAGGTGGAAGGCGGCGGGGAGGGGCGGGGGTGAGGCAGGAGTACAGAGTAAGGGACTTGAGGCTTGAAGAAATACTGGTTACTGGAACTGGTCCCTGTTCTTGGACCTGTTTGCATATTTGAGGAGCCGACTCATATTTTTCTGGGCTGAGAAGGCTGCCACCAGCCTGGAGCCTCATCAAACCACTTTTTATTTAAAAAACCACCCTTTGGCTCCTGATGTTTTCTATGCTGATTAAGAACACTGACTTGGCTAAATGAACAAGAGGGCTGATTGTGGCTCTGTCTCTTGAAGCAGAAGAAGCTTTTGATCAAGTTAAGTGGGAGTTTATGTTTGAGGTACTTTAAAAAATGAAATTTGCAGATAAGCTTATGAACTGAATTTGAACTTCATTCCAAGCTCATTGAACAGAAATGTTTCAGATCCTTTTAATCTGGGAAAAGGCCATCACAGTTGCCCTTTTAATCCCTTATTTTTCTTTAAGATAAAGTCCCTTCTCACGTTGCTTATCATTTACCTACTTACTGAGAAGGGCACTTCAAAAATAAACTCTCAAGTTTAAAAATGTTTGCATTTTCTGAGATGAGGGACACCGTGGCTCAGGTGCCTTCTCCCTTCCCCCCAACATCCAGACCAAGGACGCTGTCCGGGGATGGCTAGAGGGGACAGTTTCCTCAGTGCCAACCTGGGGTCACACTGGGCTTCATGATGTGGGTCTGTCGGTTGGTTGCACAGAAAGCAGAAGCATGTGGGTTCCACTCTCAGTTCCTCCTCTAGCTTCTGAGTGAATTTAGGTGAGTCATTTAATTTCCACACTTGGCCTGCCCTGTTCGCCATATGGGGCTAATGATACTCCCCCACGTATCTCCCGGGGATGTCGTAAGGGCTGATGAATGTATAGGGCGGTCAACCATTGCATATGTGCGATGAGCTACGCGGAGTGAGCCCGTGAGCCCAGACACCTCTTCAAATTAGAGCTGATCTTTCCCTTCATGAATGAGCCGTCCTTATGGTGCTAGTAGTTTTTGGCCATTTTTCTGTTTGTCTTATGAATTCAACTCATGCTATTATTTATTATATACATGATACTATGCTTGGTTCAACGCAGATGAAGTCATCCACTTTAACATTATCTGTGTACTTCCTATGTGCCTGGCACTCTCTGTGTTGGAATTAAAACCTAAGTAAAAACCAAATTGCGAGAAGGTCAGAAAATGTGAAGGATTTATGAGGAAATTCTGATGATTTATTTGTTTGAATAGAGCAGCGGTTCTCAACCTGTGGGTCGCGACCCCTTTGGGGGTCGAACGACCCTTTCACAGGGGTCGCCTAAGACCATCGGAAAACACATATATAATTACATATTGTTTTTGTGATTGATCTCTATGCTTTAATTATGTTCAATTTGTAACAATGAAATTGGGGGTCACCACAACATGAGGAACTGTATTAAAGGGTCGCGGCATTAGGAAGGTTGAGGACCACTGGAATAGAGGCTTCTCCTTTTATGGTAAAACTTACCTGGAGGGAGCTGAGCTCCAGTTTCCTGAGGACTGTGAAAGCCACAGCTTAGTTTGGAAAGGTAGGACTCCTCATGAGCCAACTGCTCACCGGTGTATCCTCGACACAGGGAAGGTGAGTAGACTGTACATGAACTGAAAACTAAACTAAAAGGAGTACCCCACACCCTGAGAAATCCTCGCTTATGCACAAGCGGAAAGAATTTCTGTTCGCAGCACACCCCGCCGGTGGGGGTGACCGACCACGGCCTTCGCTGACTTGATGTTTGAACGAGCCGCAGCAGGAACGCTCTGGGCTTTCATAGCAACCAGAGCTGACATCTACGTTCAACATGCCAAGGGGAAAAACACACACAGGCACACAATAATACAACACGGAGTGGGAAATATTAAGGGTTTGGCAACTTTGTTTCCAGTTGTTGGGCTTGGCTCTGAGTAGGGCTTCTGGTTGGCTGCTGTAGGGGAACTTTTGGACTATTTTCGACAGAACAGGCCACATGAAATTTCGAATTTTACTTCAGTCTTGCTTGGCTCTAGGGCCCTGACCTGGCTGCCTTCTGTCCCCTGTGCTGCAGCGTGTCATTACTGAGTGTAGCTCGGATACACCGGGCCCTCCCTCAGAGCCTGTTCCAGGAGCCTCCCCTCCAAGGGGTGACCCGCCCCAGTAAGGTCTTCTCAGTACTGTGGCGGCTGCTATCGTTTCTGGAGGAGAATCATGATTTTTCTCTTCTAAAACTGTGTCATAACTATGTGTCAACATCCAAGGCACCACTAAACCCTTAGGTCAGACACTAGATAACATTTGGCAGGATTGCAACATTTAAGATTCCTGCGTATTTCTAACATGTATCCCAGTGGAAGAACCAGGGAAAATGTTACCCGTTCTCTGAGCAACTCCCTTGGTTTGCTCCCCAAACTCTACTTTCTCCTCCTCAGTTAAGGAGAAAGGATGTAGCAATTTGAAGGATCTCCTAGGGATTTCAATAGAATCCTTGAAGCGTCGAGTTCTCAAAATAATAATTCTTATATCTTCATGTGTTGTAGCCTCAGGCACTGAAACACCCCACAGGCCGGTGGTCTTGCCCTTTGGTGTTCACATTCCTTGGCCTCCTAAGCAAGAAGACTTCGGGCCATGTGAGGTTGACTCTGTGGTGTGCCTGCAGGTTGGGGTTGACGGATGTCTATTTTTGAGTAGGAGTCCTGAGCTTTAGGAAAATGGAATTTCAGCCAGGGCATGGCTTTGCTTTTGAAATGGATTTTCGTTTCTTCATGCTCAAGGCCAATTGCCTTGGGAACCATTAAAAATGGAAGAATAATGATAAGAGAGGGAACATCTGTATGCAGATGGGGGTCAAGAAAGAGCCAGGATGGTAGCGTGTTCTGACTTTGCCACTGATTCACTGTTCAGTGAGCTGTTTCACGAGTCAATTTGTTTCACAACTCAACTTCTCTCTGTCAAATCAGGATGCTGCTGACATTCCTCACCCAGGTGGTATGGCAAGAGGACTGAGAGTGTGGGGTCTGGAGGCAGATTGCTTTGTTTGGATTCTAACTTCACCATTTCTAACTGTGTGGCTTCGGGCAAGTTATTTGACATGCCTCTGTGACTCAGTTTTTTCATCTATACAATGAGGATAATGATAGTACTTACTTCTTAGTATCTACTTCTGTGAGGAATACATGTTATGATATAGGTAAAAGGCCTGGCACATAGTATTCAATCAGCATTAGTATTTGTGATAGTTAACTTTTCTACAGGTATATTGATGATTATTATACTCTACCCAGAGATACTGAGGTCCAAAGAAGTTGAAAAATAAACACAAATAGTTTGCCTTGCGTCTATGTAAAAAATAAAAACAAGACTAAAAAAACAACAACACCCCAAATATTTTGTATAAGAGCCAAGATTTCAAGAACTTTTGCAAATCTGGATTCACTGAAAATATTGCACAACTATCTCCATGCGATGTCAGTAAACATTTAAGGAACCAGCAAGCAGAGTGACACAAGGTCAAGGAGTGAAGTGGGAGGTCCTTGCCTCTGTCCCTGCGTCGCATCCGGGGTGATGCCAAGGCATTTGCAGGATCTCCAGCAACATCCTCATAACAATTATTTTAGGTGGCATTTGGATTTTACAATCATTAATTAGTTACTTGGGCGAGGTGTAGGTGATGTCACTCCCTGGGCTGGGTTAATTGAGTTGCAAATAAACAAATGCTTAGAGATGATGCATCTCAAAGTGTTCACTTACAGAGAAGGGAAAACCCAAAGCAATAACCGGGTCTAGTCTTTCCTGCGCTGGCCCTTCTCCATCTATTCAGGAGTATTTTCTGCTTTTCCTCAACATCATCTTTCACTTCTTCAGCCTCCCATGGTCCCAGCGCCATGATGTGCTCAGGCTCTTACTCATGTTGGTCACCTGGCAAAGCTTTCTTTTCTCATTCTCTCATCTATGCTTGACTCATTCTTGAAGCACAGGATTTCCTCTCCATGCATCTCTCCCTCATTATGCTGCTTCTATGATTTCTCTCAGCATCTAGAAGAATTATATAGCCAAAATAAGGCTTCCATTTTTTAAAAAAATATATTTTATTGATTTTTTACAGAGAGGAAGGGAGAGAGATAGAGAGTTCGAAACATCGATCAGCTGCCTCCTGCACACTCCCCACTGGGGATGTGCCCGCAACCCAGGTACATGCCCTTGACCGGAATCGAACCTGGGACCTTTCAGTCCACAGGCCGACGTTCTATCCACTGAGCCAAACCGGTTTTGGCCCATTTTTATTTTATATAGCCACAGCACCATGTTCCTGCAATAATGAACACATTATGTCCCTTGTTGCATATGTGTTGAATGCCTACAATGTGGCACATCTGTGCTAGAAGCCAAATGTTATAAGTGGACATTATTCCTGTTTCATTGATTAAAGCAATGAGATTTTAAGATATTGAGTTATTTGCTCAAGGTCCCACAGCTAGTAAGTGACAAGGATGGCATTTAAATCTGGGTCTGTCCTTTTTCCACTTAGAAGAGAATCTCATGTGCTGAATGTGAACAAGTCATGGTGAGTAGATAGGAGGGGTGGGAAGGGCTTCGTAGAAGATCTGGAGATGAGCTTGGCAGAGGCATTAGAATTGGTTACCAGATTTAGTGGGTGATCGAGTGGGGGAGGGGTAGGCAGAGTGTTCAGAATTGAGGACCTAAATAGAGGCCAAAGGGAAGGTTCATGGCAGACCAGAGGGAAATGGGGCTGCAGAGGTGCGTGAGGGCGACATCTCTCTGACCTCCTGTCTTGTGGGGAGGCTTGTCTAAGGTTGGCCCAAGTGCTGGCCAGAGGCCTGGTGCCAGGGAGAGTTTCCCTAAGCAGCAGACAGAGAGACCTAAAGGATGAACACCAGCTTTCCCCTTAGGCTGGAAGCAGGCCAAAGTGGGCTGCTTCTCCCATCACCAACCCCAAGCACTGAGAGTGGGGCCAGACTGAGAGACAAAGAAGAGTCTCAGAAGCTAGATGGACACAGAATGGAGTGGAGAGTCAAGAGTAATTGTGGGGGCAGAGCTTAGGTCCAAGGCACATTTGATGAATAGAGCTGGAGGGCTGGGGCTTGTTTGAAATAGCTTCCTGGGGTAAGGGTAGACCTGTGTGGCTTACAGGCACAGAATCTGGAAAGAGAAGATCATTAAGAGCCTTCGATGATTATATAGTCCTGCTCTGTATAACAACGTTCTGGCCAACGACAGACCACATGCACAAAGGTGGTACCATAAGATTATAATGGAACTGAAAAGTTGGTATCACCTAGTGATGTTGTAGCCGTCTTGATGTCATAGTACAACGCTTTATTCATGTGTTTGCAGTGATGCTGGTAAAAACAAACCTGCTGCACTGCCATTTGTATAAAAGTATAGCATATACAATTATGTACAGTACATAATACTTGGGAATGACAACAAATCATTATGTGACTGGCTTATGTATTTACTATACAGTATTAAAGGGTACAGTCTTTAAAAAGATCTCTCATCCCTCTGACCTCACAGTAAGTTGTTAGGGGTTGGGGTGGAGGTGGCGAGCAGCACTGTTGGTGAAAGAATCAGTTAAGAACCTCTGTAGTTGTTTCATTGGGAGCCTCTGTAGTTGATTCCTTGGGAGCCTCTGTAGTTGATTCCTTGGGAGCCTCTGTAGTTGATTCCTTGGGAGCCTCTGTAGTTGATTCCTTGGGAGCCTCTGTAGTTGATTCTTTGGGAGCCTCTGTAGTTGATTCTTTGGGAGCCTCTGTAGTTGATTCCTTGGGAGCCTCTGTAGTTGATTCTTTGGGAGCCTCTGTAGTTGATTCTTTGGGAGCCTCTGTAGTAGATTCTTTGGGAGCCTCTGTAGTTGATTCTTTGGGAGCCTCTGTAGTTGATTCCTTGGGAGCCTCTGTAGTTGATTCTTTGGGAGCCTCTGTAGTTGATTCTTTGGGAGCCTCTGTAGTAGATTCTTTGGGAGCCTCTGTAGTAGATTCTTTGGGAGCCTCTGTAGTAGATTCTTTGGGAGCCTCTGTAGTTGATTCTTTGGGAGCCTCTGTAGTTGATTCTTTGGGAGCCTCTGTAGTTGATTCCTTGGGAGCCTCTGTAGTTGATTCCTTGGGAGCCTCTGTAGTTGATTCTTTGGGAGCCTCAGTAGTAGATTCTTTGGGAGCCTCTGTAGTTGATTCCTTGGGAGCCTCTGTAGTTGATTCTTTGGGAGCCTCTGTAGTAGATTCTTTGGGAGCCTCTGTAGTAGATTCTTTGGGAGCCTCTGTAGTTGATTCTTTGGGAGCCTCTGTAGTTGATTCTTTGGGAGCCTCTGTAGTTGATTCTTTGGGAGCCTCTGTAGTTGATTCCTTGGGAGCCTCTGTAGTTGATTCCTTGGGAGCCTCTGTAGTTGATTCTTTGGGAGCCTCTGTAGTAGATTCTTTGGGAGCCTCTGTAGTTGATTCTTTGGGAGCCTCTGTAGTTGATTCTTTGGGAGCCTCTGTAGTTGATTCTTTGGGAGCCTCTGTAGTTGATTCTTTGGGAGCCTCTGTAGTTGATTCCTTGGGAGCCTCTGTAGTTGATTCCTTGGGAGCCTCTGTAGTTGATTCTTTGGGAGCCTCTGTAGTTGATTCCTTGGGAGCCTCTGTAGTTGATTCCTTGGGAGCTTCTGTAGTAGATTCTTTGGGAGCCTCGGTAGTTGATTCTTTGGGAGCTTCTGTAGTTGATTCTTTGGGAGCCTCTGTAGTTGATTCTTTGGGAGCCTCTGTAGTTGATTCCTTGGGAGCCTCTGTAGTTGATTCCTTGGGAGCCTCTGTAGTTGATTCCTTGGGAGCCTCTGTAGTTGATTCTTTGGGAGCCTCTGTAGTTGATTCCTTGGGAGCCTCTGTAGTTGATTCTTTGGGAGCCTCTGTAGTTGATTCCTTTGGAGCCTCTGTAGTTGATTCCTTGGGAGCCTCTGTAGTTGATTCTTTGGGAGCTTCTGTAGTTGATTCTTTGGGAGCCTCTGTAGTTGATTCTTTGGGAGCCTCTGTAGTTGATTCCTTGGGAGCCTCTGTAGTTGATTCTTTGGGAGCCTCTGTAGTTGATTCCTTGGGAGCCTCTGTAGTTGATTCCTTGGGAGCCTCTGTAGTTGATTCTTTGGGAGCTTCTGTAGTTGATTCTTTGGGAGCCTCTGTAGTTGATTCTTTGGGAGCTGCAGAGATATGGGTAGAATGTCCTTTCCCCAGAAACGGTCTCAGAGACTATGGAGCGAAACTGTCTAGGAGGAGCTCCGTTGAGTTCTCTAGGAGTTTCATTTTGTATGAGGGAGGGCTTCTGTGTGGCTGCTGAGGGATTCCCTTCCTTCCACAAATATTCATCTGCCCATTCATTGATTAATTATCTGTTGAGCATATAACACTGTGCCAGGTACTGCTCTGGGCACTGGGAACAGTGGGGCCCAAAGCATCAAGGTCCCTGCATGCATGGAGATTTGTCCTAGTGTAGGAGACAGACTTGGAACAAATAAGCACACAAATGAAGGTATACTAGTACATTTGAGAGAGATGACAGAAGGGTGTGATTTAGATTGCTATAAATGAGAGGTATCTCTGAGGTACTGATATTTAAGCTGAGATCTGATGGGTGAGCAGGCGTTGATAAGGCAAAGCACAAGGGAAGAATATTCCAGGCCAAGAGAATAGTGTGTGCAAAATCTTTAAGGCAGCAAAGAACTTGTAGTTTCCAGAGAAACCAAGAAGGATGGTATGTTGTGGGAATTCAGTGAGCAAAGAAGAGAGGGCTGGAGAGTAAGCAGGGGCCCCGGGTAGGGATTTCCAATTTTATCTTCCATTCAAGGGGAAGCCTTTAGAGAGAGTTAAACAGGGGAATGACACGAAGAATGGATGTTTAGCTCTGACTGCTGTGTGGAGGATGGATTGGAGGGTGAACGTGGGAAGAACATTTCAGAGGCTATTGCAGAGCCCAGGCAAGTTATAACATTCAGAAAGAGAGGTGGCAGTGATGATGAACAGATGACAGCAGATGCGCAGTGTACATTAGTTTTCCCTTATTCATGGGGAATACGTTCAAGACTCACAGTGGATGCCTGAAAGTATGGATAGCACCAAACACAATATACACTGTGTTTTTCCTATGCATACATACCATAAAGTTTAATTTATAATTTAGGCGCAGTGAGAGATTAATGAGAGTAACTTAATAAAATAGAGCAATTATAACAACATGGTAGTGTAATTAAAAGTTATGCAAATGCAATCTCTCTTCTGATAACTGATCTGATAACTAAGCCAGCTACTAACTGACTAATTACGGGGTGGATAGCATATAAAGGGGTGATTCAGGTCCTGGGTGGGACTGCATCAGATTTCATCGTGGTACTCGGAATGACGCAAAATTGAAAACATATGAATCGTGTTTTTTTTTCCTGGAGTTTTCCGTTTAATATTTTCAGACTGCAGTTGATTGTGGGTAACTGAAACCATGGAAAGTAAAACCACGGATAAGGGATTGGGGGGTACTGTAGAGTATTTTCAAGGTAGAATCAATCCACAGGACTTCATGGTGTGCTCTAATCTCTGAAAAGGAAATGTTTCCAATTCCATGGAATGTGGAGAATTTATAACTACAGATTTGCTTTCCTGCCCAAGTGACAATGAAGATGCTCATATTCTTTTCAGCATCTACCAAGAAAGAAAGCACCTTATGTGTCTTCTCCTGATCCCAGCAAATTTGCACATTGGGGTATGAGCAGGAGCTGTGTGCTTTACTAATGTTCTCGTAGTGGCAGCCATTAATCTCTTGCCTGCCCCAGCTATGTTTATTTGTATAAGACTGCAGGCTGGATGCATTTCACTAGATGTGTCTCCTTGGTGAGGGTCACAGAGGGACAGTGGGATATTATGTGAGCTGATATCAAGACCATACACACGGCACAAGGCAGACAGAGGCTGTATCCCTGTAGGGACTGCCTGGTGCTGCACGAATCTACTTGTGTTTTCAAAACAGCATCTTTAAAAAAATTCTTTCTTTCTGGCAATATAACTTACTGGTAGTTTTTTAAAAAAATTAACTCATAATATTGTAGTACTACAAATAAATAGATGGCTTTAGATTTCAAAGGGTCTAAAAGTGAGGATATAAAAGAGAGATCTATAAAGAATTTCAACTTGTTAAATATGGACAGAGAGGTCTCATGGTGAAATCGGTTATACATGTATTGCATTGAGGCTGTACCTTTTTATTTTTATTGAGGTAAAATTGATATACAACCCTGTATTCAGTTTCAGGTGTGCAACATGATTCAATATTTGTATACATTGCAAAATGATCACCATAGTAAGTCTAGTTAACATCCATCACTATACATAGTTACAGATTTTTTTAAGGCTATATTTATGAGAACATAAAAAAGTAAGACGCAACAAAAATACTTCTTCTTTCTAATCATTGCTCCTCCACCCATGTACAATTCAGGGAAACACTTCAAGAGGAAGAGCCGTAGGTTGCCCTGCCCTTCTCTTTCTCTTCCTGATGTCTAGTGTCTTCACTGGGAGAGAGGGAAACTGTTCTGGGGGAGTCTCCAGATAGGCCATGCGTGATAACGTTTTGCGCGTTCTGAATTCAGAATGTTGGGATGGCAGCAGAAGGAAAGTGAGAGGAATTCTAAAAACAAAGAAAGGCAAATATCTCTGCCTAGTCCAGGGGTGGGCAAACTTTTTGACTCGAGGGCCACAATGGGTTCTTAAACTGGACCGGAGGGCTGGAACAAAAGCATGGATGGAGTGTTTGTGTGAACTAATATAAATTCAAAGTAAACATCATTACATAAAAGGGTACGGTCTTTTTTTTCCAATAGTTTTATTCATTTCAAATGGGCCGGATCTGGCCCACGGGCCGTAGTTTGCCCACGGTCCTTTTGAGACTGGAGACAAAGATCTGGAAGCAGAAAACCAAAATGTACATGCAGAATGGTGAACAGCACCCTGGGAATCTTTAATGTCCCTAAGACCGACAGGGCCTGGGTTGGGTTTTTTTTTTGCCTTCAAGTAGAAAAGGAAATAAAAGGGACTAAAGGAGGAGAATGGAAGGTGGAGCCAAGGAGAAACAAGGAACATCAACTCACAGCTGGGATCTAACTATTTTTCTCAGCCTTTGTGGGTCTGAAAGGGGTAAACTAACCTTCCATTAGATATCTTTTTCTACAGCTAGACATCAAGGTACCAGCAAATAATGGAGAGCTTAGTTGAACCTACATTAACATACAATTTACTGTTCGTGAACCATCAAGGACCTTCTAGATAATTTTTAAGAAAAACAGTTAGCCTTTTCTTGATCAGTGTGGTGCAATAGAAGCAGAGTCAGTCTTCCTAGTTAAAAAAATATTACTTTAGATTTATCAGCTCTGTGAACTCCTACAAGTTCCTGCTATAATATAAATTTCATTAGCTTGGATTCACGGATAAATCAGCATGCAGTAGGCACTCTGTAAGTACTTGCCAACTGAAGTCATTTATATTTCTGAACCTTGGTTTGCTCCTATTAAAGAAGGAAATGTAATATCTGAAAGCGTTGTCATAAAAATAATGAATGTCATATTATAAAACGGCTGGCCTGAGAAGACAGTCTGGTTAGAGAGAATCTTGGAATAATTTCAATTGTATTGTTGTCTCCAGGTATGGTTTGTTCTTGTCTCTCTCTTTCAAATTTTATATTTTGACTTGCTTTTACTAGTTTGTTCATGAAACTTTTGTCCTATCTTAGCACTGTTTTCAGATAAATTTTAGCTTTATCGAGAATGCAAGCAATTCTTCATTAAAAACTATCAACCAGAAAGCAGAATCCTGCCACTGGGCAATCTCTTAATGATGTGCTAAAACAATATTTACATATAAATATGCTGTATTGTTCTTTGGGGATTTTTAGCTCATCTAAACAAGTGCTTTTAAACAAACAAGATCCTTCAGCCAAGTCCTTTTATCTCCATGACTTCCTCTCTCCACAGTTTCTATTTTCTGGCCACCCTAAGTTGTTCTCAGTTCTTGAATAAACTACATTCTTTTAGGACCTTTAGGCTTAACATGTCTATTTCCTCTGCTTAGACTTCCCATCACCCTACCCAGTCCTTTAGGTCTCATTTCAAATGTCACATCTTCAAAGTTGCCTCTTTATACTTTTCCAGAGTAGCTCAGGTCTCTCATCATAAAACCCCATAATATCTGTGTTTCCTCTTGCCTAATACTAATCACACCTGTTATCACTTCATGACTCTTTCTCACTACACTGTGATCCTCAGGGTGGCAGGATCTTCTTTGCCTATCATCACATTGTTAGTGTCTGGCGCAAAGTAAACACTTGAAAATTTTCGTTGAATTGAGAGAGAACAAGCTAAAGTGGAGCCTCAAAAAACTCCGCACTGGCCTGGCTGGTGTGGCTCAGTGGTTGAGTGTCGACCCATGAACCAAGAGGTTGCTGGTGAAACGGGAATTTTGGGGGGTGAAAAAGACAGGTGTTAGGAAATTTTAGAAATTTTGGAAATTAAGGGGACCGTGGAGGAAGCACAGGGCTGCAGAGCAGCACAAGGTATATTTCCATAGAATAGGGAAGCTGAAAAGCTGCAACAGGTACATTTCCATAGAATGAGGGAGCTGGGAACAGCAAAAGGTCTATGTTTACAAAATAAAGAGAGGGAAGCCCTCATTCCTGAAGGTGAAGAAGAAAGCCCAAAGGAAATAGGAAAACAATAAGGACTGAGTGGGGGAGAACTTCACATGTCCCATGTTAGGTTCACCTTTGAGCCTAGGAGTTACTATAGTAAGCAGTCTAAGGGAATAGTGACCAATCAGAGGGGATATCAAGGCACCAGGATCTGCAGCCTTTATAAGCCACTATGTTGGGGTCCAGCCCCAACAGGCCCAGGGGTTCCCCAAGGTGCGGACTGAGTCGGAGAAGAAGGAATGACACGGAGGCAGCCTTCAGGTGATCAACATAGCCAGGTTCTTCTTTTATTGTCCTTTTACATCTGTATTTATACTATTTGATCTTAATCCTATCCATTCTATTCCAAAGGTTAGGGCGTTTCTTATCTCCATTCCAAGGTTACTCTATTGTTCTATTAAGCTACAAGGAAATAACTGAAGGAGATAATTCTAAGTAAAGATTATGTAGCTTAAGCGTGATTGTTCTAGTTAAAGTAATTAACTACCTGCCTGGCACTTTAGTTAAGGGGTTTTACTGATAAAAATCCTCACCTGGGGAAACAACCTTTCTCTGGGAAGTGGTCCTGTTTAAAACACATAGTGTTAAGAGGGGGAGCAAACATATTAAGAACAGTATGCCATATACGCCAGGTCCCTTGAAACATAAGCTGTGCAGATGTTTCTTCCCTGCAGCAACTGCGTCAAGCAGCAAGGGTGGATCGGCTTCCAGCACCACTAGAGCAGCAGTTCTCAACCTGTGGGTCGCTACCCCTTTGGGGGTTGAATGACCCTGTCACAGGGGTCACCTAAGACCATCAGAAAACACATATATAATTACATATTGTTTTTGTGATTAATCACTGCTTTAGTTATGTTCAATTTGTAACAATGAAAATACATCCTGCACATCAGATATTTACATTAATAGTAGCAAAATTACAGTTATGAAGTAGCAATGAAAATAATTTTATGGTTGGGGGTCACCACAACATGAGGAACTGTATTAAAGGGTCGCGGCATTAGGAAGGTTGAGAACCACTGCCCTAGTGGCTATGTGGGCAGAGAGAGTATCTCACAGAGTACTGCCAATACCACTTCCCTATTGCCTTTGGGTTAATTCCAGCCCCACTGGGGACTAGCCAAGGATTAAAAGAGCCCCATGAACCTCCAGCAAGGTTTGGCGGGAGGCAGTGTTTCTAGCACTTGAGGGATTGGGATGAGTCATCTTATAGGCATCACCAACCTGCCCATTTTATTTGTCGTACCATTTGCACCAGGTATAAGGAAGCATGGGTAATGATGTCAGTTATTTTCAGCCAGAAAGAGAAGAGATAGGACCCCTTTTTGGGCTAGCTGGAGGGGCTCAGAGGATTTGAAGAGAAAAATTAGAGTTGTGATGCTAGTGTGGGGCTTTGTACTTTATACCTTCTCTCTCAAGATAAAAGTTCTAGTTGGATATAGGTGGAGATCTCAAACAAATCTGTGGATACCTCAATCTATCTGGAGCTCTGGGAAGTGTCCTGGGCTAATCTGTGGGTCATAATAGAGAAGAAAAGCAAGCACAGTATGTTTAGGAAAGAGGGTGTGGAAAAAGTTGGCTTTCTTATCCTCTCCCTCTCTCTATCCCTCAGTCCATGGGGCTGGAACATATCTGAAATTATTTTGCATGTCTTAGTGGGAATCTTAATAAATTTCAAAACTGAGGGTGGGTGTATCTGTCAGAGGGTCACCTTGTTGTGAAACAAGGGGACCCAGAGTCGAGGTCATGGGAAAACAGTCCAACAAGGGTTGGGATGAGAGATATGGTTAAGTGGCCGAGGATCTGCAGTGCAATGAGGGCTAGTGTGGGAGAGACTACCATGCTCCCAGGCTTTCCTGGAGCACGCAAGTGGCAGAGAGGATTTATTACTCCAGCTGACATTTGGATACAATCACAATGATTCTGTTGCTGAAGATACTTCACTTTTACAACCCCAAATGTAGGTCACTTATTTCATCTGGTGCTCAACCCAAGCAACAACCATCTGTCCCAGCAATGGAACAAAAACTGTCTCTGTGGAATTTACTGAGTGAGTGTAATGGTCTCTAACGTAGAGGCTTCCTAAGGGATCGTCAAGGAGAGTGGCTAACATGCTTTCCTCTGCATATGCTGTCATTTGAACCTAACCTTAAGGGAAGTTAAGATTTCATTGTAGATTCGAGTTTTTGGCTGAATAACCAGAGGACAGCTCTAGACACACTGCCTTTGAAGAGCTTACAGTAGCTTTATGTTTGTAGGTTAATTTTTCTTTAATAACTTCCTAGATCAAGTTAAATTAATGTTTACCTTTCTCAAAATGTTGCGATCATCACCCTAAATTAAATCTAAATGTGGTAGTTTAATCTCATCTTATAACAAAGTACTAATGTTGGAGGGAAAAGATTGCCTTATGGATTTAGTTTCATATACACTGGGGTCTCTCAAAGGTGAACAAACATGTGGAGCCAACTGGAATTTGCCGCTGACTTAAAGCATTCAGCTAGCTCAGCACAGTTGCCAAGGCCTTGGGCAATGATCCTGAAGAGGGCCATTGCAAGTGGGGCCCTGTTTCTAAGTGTCAACAGACTCCAGCATATATCTGGGCATTTTCCCCTCTTCCATTGGTCAAAAAGTCAAAAAGAGAATTCAGCATTGACTTCTCCTCTTCCTCCTCCTCCTCCTCCTCCCCCCCTCCTCCTCTCCTCCTCCTCCTCCTCCTCTCCTCCTCCTCCCCTCCTCCTCCTCCCCCCCCTCCTCCCCCCCCCTCCTCCCCCCCCTCCTCCTAGCTATTTAGGAAGTCTTTGTTAAAATGGAATTTTTTTTTTTAAAAAGTAAATACATGTACATAGTTTTAAAAGTACAATACTATTACTGGACTCCATCTCTCTGCATGTCCTAAGTCTGTTTCCCAAGAGGTAAAACCATTCAGAAACGTTCAGACAAAAACAGCTATAAAAAGCTAGCAATTTTCAGGTATATGTTTCTGTATTTCTAAATAATGTACCACTACTACTTTTTTCAGTTGTAGATCTTATCTATAAACTTCTTACTATAGAAAATAAGGATTCAGCTTTATTAACACCCACTCTGCCCCAACACACACGGGACTTTAAGAGAGCCATAGTCATGGAGAGGTCACCAGACAGGAGCTGTGGCCAAAGGTTAAGGAACAAGGCTGTTGCCAAAATTCCATGGACTGGTGGCAGGAGTGAGGGGGAAGGTGGAATCAATATCTCAACCTTTTCTGCTCTTTGATCTCTTATTGTAGACACTGACAGCAGTGGGCGACGTCGTCCTGGCTGAACCAGTCTAGAAACCAGAAGATAAAGGGGCCTGGGTCAGGCATTCTGCTGGAGGTCAGCTGCCTGAAGCCAAGATGGATAGAGAGGAGAGGCAAGCTAGCATGTACAATTTTTGTTGTTGTTTTCCCTTAAGTTAATTATTGTTTCACGTTCGTTGTTGTTTGTTTGCTAAGTTTTTTATTGCACTCGCAGAAACAAAAACTGATATTTTGCCCTGACTCCAATATGACTAAGCACTTTTCACCCTGAGACAATCCAAAAGTAACATGAGCCACCTGGTTCTGTTCCCCCAAATGACAAAAACTTGAAGACTCCTTGCAATCTTGAACTCTCCAACAAAACTAATTTTATCCATGAATTTTACTGTGGGGATGTCTGAAAATAAGGCACGGCCTTTATGAATGAGATAATCATGTGAAAAAAAAATCTTTTTTTCCATCATAAACAGAGTAATGTAAACTTGGTAGCTTGGTGATTTTGTGGTGTGGTTTTTTTTTTTCTTTAAAAACGTGTGCTTTTAATTGGGAGGCCAGTTCTTACAGGTCTGACTTCCCTGTAGCCTTTGCAGGTAACATTTTTCTTTCCTTTTCTAAATGTTTCTGCTTCCATATCTTCTACTGACATTACCTATCAGTAACTCACCCAGAAACTTGCTGGCAGAAATGAAAGTTTCCCCTCAATGTTTAGCACATTGGGTATTCAATCAATTTCTACCTTGGAATCTGTCTGGTTCAACCTCTTCAGAAAGTAAACAACAGTCTTTTGCCTGGCTAAGGCAAGAGTGATTGTTGGCTGCACAGGGAGGCGGTACATGTTGGAGAGTGGGGATCAGGCGTTCTAAATATTCCTTATATAGACTTGTGCAATGATCAGATTCTCTGCACTATCTCTCTGCTTGCCTCCAGCATTCTCCAGTGTCTTCGATTTTTAAGGCTATCAGAGATATTTACTATCAACTCCCTCTCTGCCCTCCTAAAAGTTTGGAAACTTAGTTTTTTCCACTTTGCTAAATCATTTACTACTTATCCATCTATATTCTAGCTTCCAACCTTTGCATTGATCTCTTTTGTCTGCTCTCATTTTCTCTGTTCCTGGGGCCTTTTCTATTCTTTTAATTTCATTTGGTGAGATGTTGGCAGGGAGAGGAATAAAGTACATGTGCTCAATTAACTATATTTAAACAGATGTCAGAACTTCTTTGGGACACAAAAACACTAAATTCCAGGATTCAGCATTCTTCCACACACAAGCTTTTCTGAGCTGAATCAACTTAGATTTATCAAATATAATAGCGTTAAGAACTTTTTGTGTGTGCACACCTTACCAAAAAAGGCTCCACCTCTTACTTTGGCCACCGCTGTGGTAACTAGTTCCCTGCAGGTTTAGATGAACTGCACGCAGTTTTATGCTGATAGGGCCTCATATCAGCCTGTGGTTCCTTCCCTAGAGCTTTTTTGATGCCAAGGGGGGACACCCACAGAATCTCTGAACACCCATGTGTGGGTAAACAGGAAGTTCAGGGCAGTCGATATTCATGGCCTCATTTTAACTAATGGGGGATAGGAATCAATGGATAAATGCTTCCTTCTTTTGTACTTGGCAAACAGTTTTTTTAATGCAAGCCTCACTTTGAGGATATGCTTCCATTGATTTTAGGGAAAGAGAAAGAGAGAGAAACATCAATGTGAGAAAGAAACATCTATCTGTTGCCTCCTATATGTGCCCATCTTGGGATCAAACCCACAACCTAGGTATGTGCCCTGACTGGGAATCGAACCCACAACCTTTTGGAGTACAGAACAATACTCCACCCAACTGGCCAGGGCTACAAGCAGTTTTGAGATGACTTTCAGGAGATTTTGCTTCCCTGTTCCGCAATTCTGCTCATTGGGAACACTTCCCAAATAACCCTTTGTACGTGGACTTTGTTTTGGGTTAAACTCTCAGGGGAACCTAGGATAAGACAGTTGGTATCAGAAGTGACACTAGAAAACAGGCCCGTGTAGGATTTTAGAGCTTGGGTCATTCAGCAGTCAAATGGCAGTAAGAACCCTATTGCTGCAGTAGTAGGAGGATGGTGATTAACCCTGGCATGGAATAGCATCACGATTACTAAGACTCATCCATGGGGGATTGGATGAAGTACCAGTGGAAGGAGAACACTAAGTTATCTAGTGGTTATGCATCTGAATGATACAGGGGAATGGGTATTATACAGACTAAAAGTGTAGGCTTTTATAGCTTGCTTTGAAGGCCTTAAGAAAAGAATACGACAGGTGTGGGTCAGCTAACTATGAACTCAAGGCAGAAGGCCTCCATAGGATAATTGAAGGAGACTTTTATCTCCTATCATTGCAGGAAAGACTGTGCTGAAATTAGGGCCAGGATGTAATGATAAGGGAGTCAGAATTACAAAGGAGACAGAAGTGCAGCTTTGGTAGGTCTCCTATGCCAAAGGATTTTGAAGGGACACGAGTACGACTTGAGACCTGGGATAAGATATTTGGGTGAATAAGCCTGAGAATCTTGAATCTTCCAAACCCTCTGAAACTTTTGGGTTGGCAAAAAAATCCCCTTTCTTGCAAAAATGAGGAGCCTGCACTTGCATGGAGACGATGCATTTAGCTTATCTGAGGCAGATGCCTCTGTTCTCATCAAGATCTACTTCTGTAGACCAGTAATGAGGGTCAGGTATCACAACAACTCAAGTAGGGAAGCATAGTCCTTGCTCCAGGAGAAAATAGCTGATGCACTGGAGGAATCACTGGGGCCTGATTAATACATGTGAGCGGAAGTAGAGGAGCATGGGAGGGAGTAAATCTTAAGGAAATCAGGCCATGAAGGCAGAATGTAAATCTGGATAGGGGAGAATTTATTGGGGACTTAGAAATTGTGGGTTTCAATGTTATATGAAGGACACATAACTGTCTAATTAGACTGTTTAATCCTCCTTGAAACAAAGTTGGATGTAATGATGACCTAAGGTTGATGAGGTGAAGATGCTGAACTCCCTTGGCCTGACACCGAGGGATGAGTCAGAAGGTCGGGGGAAACCCTGAAAACCTACCACCTGATTATGTTGCCCTGAGAGTCCTGAGAAGATTCCCTTTGTTAAGAAAATAGGAATTCATTGGTGACAGGGGACCCATCTTTGAGAAACTCAATAGTGGTCATTCTCCGAAGGGTAGAGGTCAGGTAATGGTACTTGCCTGTCAGAAGAAAATAGGCACGTAACTAAAGACCACAGTGGTGATCAGGGTGTGCTTACCTGCAGGTATCTCTGGCGATAGCCCAATAGGCCATGGTGTTCCTAGAGATGAAGTAGTTAGAAAGCTAATTAGGATGTCACTCAACTTGCCAATATAAAAAAGAATTGAAGGCTTGTAAGAAAGTTAATTCTAGCCCCTCAACAAAATATGATGGTACCTTACCCAGTTTCCAAATGTAAGTCAGTTCACAGATTCAGGTCCCTTTGTTTGAAGGGGAGGCCTGGTCCTTTAGAGAAAAGATCTTATATTGCAGCACAAGTGTATAGGTCAGTGGTCGGCAAATCACAGCTCATGAGCCACATGCGGCTCTTTGGCCCCTTGAGTGTGGCTCTTCCACAAAATACCACATGCGGGCGCACACGTACAGTGCGATTGAAACTTTGTGGCCCATGCGCAGAAGTCAGTTTTCGGAAAGGAGACAGACGAAACAAGTATACAAGACGAGTGTGGATGGGAGAGTTGGAAGGGGTCGACCTCAGCGAACGTACCTCGATCAGGTTGAGGACGTTTTTAGCAAAGGCCAGCTTAGGAGTACCCTAATTAAGTTAATAACAATGTACCTACCTATATAGTTTAAGTTTAAAAAAATTTGGCTCTCAAAAGAAATTTCAATCGTTATACTGTTGATATTTGGCTCTGTTGACTAATGAGTTTGCCGACCACTGGTCTAGGTAAATATTTCCTACTCTCTTTCCCTGGAGGGACCTGTAGGCATTTGTCATGGGAATGTCTATACTAGGGAAAAATGGAATATTCAGATCCAAAGAATTTTTGGTATGGTATCCAAGTTAAGACTTATTTCAGGGAACCCCAAAACACTGCCATGGACCCTCAGACAAAGTGGGTACTTTTGGAGGCCACGTGCTAAATGGAATTGTTTACCAAGTCTATCTTATAATGGGCCCAGTGGGTCTGTGAACCCATCTTCTTATCTCCCAGTCCCCAAAGATATACTAGAGACACCTAGTACTGAAAGAATCCTCACACTGTTTTCCTAATTAGTAGAGTGAGAGCCATTAGAGTAGGAAAGGACAGGTGGAAGCTCCTAAAACTACACCTCCCCACTGCCAGGTTAATAAATCAGAAGTGTACAGCATGCCAGAAGGACTTTGAGAGGTTGGCACCATCACAAAAGATATAAAAAATATAGGTGTTATGGTTATCATCACTTCCCCTTTCATTTTGCCTGTATACTTCCTGTAAAATCTGGATAGATCATGGAAGATTGTGGACTCTCACAGACTTAATTAGGTATTGAGTTCAAGTGTATCCTACTGTCCTGGATGTGGTATCTTTATTGGTTCAGCTCAACACAGCCTCTCACAGCTACTGATGAATGCATACTTCTTAATCCCCATTAAAGAGGAAGATCAAAAGTAGTTCACCTTCACATGGAGCAAGACCACAGTATACATTCATGCTCCTACTCCAGGGCTATGTAAATGCTCCCCCCTTTTTGTTTTAATCACAGGGGCTTCAATCATATTGACTGTTATCAGATTACTACATGGCATTTTGCTAAATGATGAGCAGGAAGTAGCAAGTACCATATATGCCCTGGTAGAATCATATATGCCTCAGAAAGGGAGATAAATCCCATGAAGAATCAGAGATTAGCCACATTGGTGAAGTTTTTAGTGATCCATCCATCTGGAAAAAGCCAAGACATCCTTTCTAAGATAAAAAAGGAAAGGCTGTACCTCACACCTCATACCACTAAGAATGAGGCACAGTGGTTGTCTCCCTAGCAACTCCATCCTTTGGGATAGGAGATGAGAATATTTTTTAAAGTTACCTCACAGGCCCTCTGGATTTCAAAGTAGGCTTTGAATTGGCAGTTGGTTAACATGAATCTGTTTTCTTTTTTCAAGGCTTCTAATTCTGCTAAAAGCATGAAGGCCAATCCACAATTTTTATAGTCATAATTGCATATTTTTCAAGCACCACAGCAATTTCATAACTCATTGCCTCACCCTTCACCTAATATTAAATTCAAGTGAAAGCATTAGTACTTGTGATGCCCTTGCATGCCAGGAATATTCACCACACTTATCACCAATAATTTGAACTCTATTGCTTTCAGGTTAGTGAGTAATCAAGCACCAAATCTCACCCTGGGGGTTTGCTTTCTAGGTTCACTCTTGTTACCAACTGTGTGATAGGCAGAATTCTCAGATGATCCCAAATGACCCTTGCCTTTGTGCAACCCATATCCATTTGAGGGTGGGTGAAATCTGTGGATATGTTACATTATATGGCCAAAGAGATTTTGCAGATGTAAATAAGTTCTAAAATCAGTTGACTTTAAGATAGAGACATTAATCCAAGTAGGCCTGACCCAATCACAAGAGCCATTCAAATCTGGGTTTTGAGATCAGAAACACAGAAGTCAGTGAGATTTGAAACAAGCATGATTAGATGTGCTGTTGCTGGCTGTGAAGATGAAGGGAGCCACATGGAAAGGAAGGCAGGTGGTCTCTAGTTGCTGAGAATAGCCCCAGACTACAGCCAACAAATAAATGGGAACTTCAGTCCTGCAACTATGAGTAATTTAATCCTGTCACAACCAGGTAAGCCTGGAAGAGGGTTCCAAGCTCCTAATGAGACCTCAACTTGGTTGACACCTTAATTTCAGTTTTGTGAGAACCTGAGCAACAAACCCAGCCACACACTGGTGGACTTCTGACCTACAGAATGGTGATCTGGTACATAGATGTTGGTTTAAGCCCTTAATTTGTTACAGTCTGAACCTTAGACAGCAGAGTCTGAGACCAAGGCTTATATGCTCTTACTTTATTAGGGAGTGTAATCCCAAATAGGGAGCAGGAATAAGGGGAAAGTAGAAGGAGGTAGGGAAGGAGGAAAATGCAATGTGGGAGTGTTTATTAAGAGTGATTGATTACTTCTGAGGAACTATTTATTGAGAGACATATAAATAGGTGTATGATTGCTTCTCAGGACAGTATTCCCAGAGGAGAAAGGGGAAGAATTATTTGTTGGCTTCCATCTCCCTTTGATCAAAGGTTCTCCCCATTGGGTGTGCATTCCCCTGAACTTCCTGAGTATGCACTCTAGGCACTGAGTGTGTTCTGTGGGGTCTCACACCGCAGTATCAACAAGAAAGCCACAGGACAGAAGGTGAGAGATACACTTGAAGTGACTTGCTATTGGCTTGTCTAAGTGAAGTTGGTTGAGTTAACATAGAGTTGGCTGCCACAGTGTTGGCTGAGCTGGAACAAGAGGCCAAAGACCACAGGGAAAGATAAGGTTGAGAGGATCTGAAGTGGCACATAAGAGATGACTGATTAGTAGGAATGTTCTCTTGGTGTCCTCTTTTATGTGAAGAAAGCTGAAGAAGTAGTTAAATTTTTATTATGTTTTGATTTATTACTTTCTTTGACAGAGATCACTAACTGCAGCTGCAAAATCTATCATAATATTTGTGGTAAACAGGATATCTAATCTTGCTGGAGCATCTCCATAAAAATTGCTCTCGGTCTCTCTGGGGCACTTTGATGTCCCAGAGAAGACTAATCATTGTCAACTTTTTTTTCTGAGTGAACATGACAGTTTTATCTCAGAATTTTAATTTTTTTCCAAATATGGTTTCTTATTTAATACAGAGTTTGATTTGGACAGTGTCTGAAGAGATAAATACACCCCTTTGATCTGTAAGGCATTCTCCAAGAGTAAACATATATTTGTAATATCAACCCTTCTGAAATTCAAATTACACTAATGTTTGCCTTCACCTACTTTGAAGATGCTCCAGTTTTCTCCTTAGACCCTGGGCCTAGGGAAGGGATAAGCTTCTTGGGGGTGGTTTTTATTATTATATCAGAGAAAATGTATCCCAGAAGTCTCTCAGAAGATTGCCCCTCATGACTTTTTGGCTAGAACAGAATTACCTTTTCACCCCTAGCTGCAAGAGAGGCTAGGAAAGACAATCTCTGGTATTTTCACAGCCCATTATGGGAGAGAGGTTCTGACATCGATGAAGAAGGAGAAAGGAATGGCTGTTGGAAAGGCAACCCAGAAATTGTTTCCTGTTTTCTTATTTTCCCTCAGTCTGTCTCTTTGGGACTTACTCTAAATAACTTGACTAAAACTAGAAATAGTGAATCTTTCTAGCTTCTTCATATCTGCAAAGGCTTTAGGAAAAGGATCACTAAATTCAAAAGAGTTTTGTTTAAAATTACAGTAAGTGGTATCTGAATTTTGGACTCTTTTATGTTTCCCATTGGTGTTTGCCTAGCACAGCTGCCAAGTGACATGTCCCTGCATTTGATGTCACTGCCATCCAGGAGAGGCTCTCCTTGGGACGACCCAAGAAGGAGGGAAACCTTTGATGAGGTCGGGCACATTCAGGGTGGTAGGATCATAGACTAAGGAGGGATGCCTTTGAGAACTTCAGTCAACATCCTATAGTTCTAATACTATTTCCTCATTTGATAGAGGCCTGGAGAAATTTTATCACACAGTCAGTTAGTGGGAGAGCCTGGGCAAGAACTCAAGCGCTTGGGTGTTTTACTCCATGGATGCAGAGATGGACCTCTTTGGGTAGCTTGCCCTGTTTCTCCACATCAAGTTGGCAGCTCCATGGGAGAGAGCTGGGAGTTTGTCTTATTCACAACCAGATTCATAGCACCCTGAAGGGACATATTGGGCGATCAACGACGATTGAATGATTGAATACTATATTCCTGCTTCCAGTCTTTTTGGTATATTCTTTATTTCATTGTAGTTCAAACTCAGAGAACATACTATGGAGAAGAAGCAAAAAAGGAGAATTCTAATGTGCAAGGATGTCTTAGAAGAGGAGGGAAGTTGAAGCATTTTGTAGAACAATACCAGTAAAAATATTCTCTTGTTGGGGATAGGGTACAGTGAGACATTCTCTCCACTCCTTATGTGTCTGTGTGGAAGAGCTTCAGCTAGAGTTATCGTCTGGGCTCTCCTTACCTCTGAGATGAAAAACTGAGCAGCTCTGTACAGTTTCTTCTTTTCTTTTTTAAAGACTCCCCTGCCTATTCTGCTCTCTGCCATATTTTAAGTGACCTGCCCTTGAGGAGGGGACCAGCTGTGCCTGTCTGAGTCAGCGGTAATGCTGTATAAGCCCACTGTATTCTCAGCCATATATTTACAGATCAATTTTAGGAGAGGTGATATTGCCGGATCTTCCCCCCAGCAGAACCACGTCTTATTATCCACACTTTTATCAGTGATCAAACTAATGCTCTGATCTCCCTCTCTCTGAGCTCTGTTTCCGTATCTCCGTTAAGCTGTTATAGGTTGACCCTTAAAATCTCTCAGTAGTATGTTTTGCTGAAATTGGTTTTTTTTTGAAAGCTGGAATTTCTTGCTTTAAAATAGAATTGTAGTGCCTGGCTGGTTTAGCCCAGCATTTGAGTGTCGACCCAGGAGCCAAGAGGCTACTGGTTTGATTCCTGGTCAGGACACACGCCCCTGTTGCAGGCCTGATCCCCTGTGGGGGTGTGCAGGAGGCAGCCAATTGATGATGTTTCTCTCTCATCAGTGTTTCTATCTCTCTATCCCTCTCCCTTCTTCTCTCTCTAAAAAATCAATAAAAATATACTTAAAAACAGAATTATAGTAATTATTACCATTTATTGAGTACATACATATCAGGTACCATGCTAAACACCTTCCGTGTATTATGTTGCTGAATCCACCCAACAATCCTGAGAGGTAGGCACCATTATGGTCCTGTTTCATAGATGAAGAAACAGTTTTAAAGAGTTAAGAATTTTCCCATGTTCAATGTGGCTAGTCAGCAGTGGAACCAGCTTCTGTACTCACTTTTATCTGTTTCTTAGCCCTGCTCTTAGCCACCAGCTTATGTCTCCTATAGCTATTCAAGTAAAATACTGTAAGCAGAAGGAAAACAAGAAAGTTTTGGAAGAAGTAAAAGAAGGGCTAATCTAGGGTATTCCCAAGCAAAAAAGGCTGTCTTCTAGAAAACACTGGCTCAATTTGGTCCATTTGTATGAACATATTATCTGCAATTATTTTAAGGAAGAATATTTCATGAAAAAAAAAAAAACTGGTCTGATACTATATTCACTTTCAGAGAGCAGTTTCGATTTCAGAAAGATTCTCCCCACCTCATGTAATGCCCTGTTTTTTTTTGTTGTTGTTGTTTGTTTTTTTGTTTTTTTCCCTCTCCACAATCCTTTGCCTGGTATTGGCCGTTAAACAAGCAACACCTGGTAATTCATGATGGTTTTCAGCGTCTTTGGATAATTTTAAAAATCTTAGTAGTGCCTAAGTTTCTCCATTTGATAATGTAAATGAATTGTTAATACTGATTTCTCTCTGGTACATGAATAAGTGCTAAGCTTTTGTGTCTGTATAGACTTAAGTACTTTTATACCATAGGCACATTTATTTTATTTATTTTTGGCCATATCTATTCACATTCTTTAAAAATTTTTATTTTTAAGTTAAAGTTTATATTCAGTATTATTTTGTATTAGTTTCAGGTGTGTAGCCTAGTGGTTAGACAATCATATACTTTACAAAGTGACCCTTCCCCCTTTGTCCCCTTCCGATATTTCAACTACCCACCTGGCACCACACATAGTTTTACAATATTATTGACTATATTCCCTATGCTGTACTTTATATCCCTGTACCACATGCACATTTTCATTTAAGGAGCACTTTCCATTTTTCTTTAGAGTAGCAGTTCTCAACCTGTGATCGCCTAAGACCATCAGAAAACGCATATATAATTACATATTGTTTTTGTGATTAATCACTATGCTTTAGTTATGTTCAATTTGTAACAATGAAAATACATCCTGCATATCAGATATTTACATGACAATTCATAACAGTAGCAAAATTACAGTTATGAAGTAGCAACGAAAATAATTTTATAGTTGGGGATCACCACAACATGAGGAACTGTATTAAAGGGTCGCGGCATTAGGAAGGTTGAGAACCACTGCTTTAGAGAATGACTTCTCTATGATATCTTAGAGCCAGGTGTGTAATATTGAAAAACAGGATCTTTTAGACTAATCCCAATTAGAATTTTCCTTCCCTATGATTATATGAGTTGGAGCAGTGTAATGATCTTTGCTGAGTCAGTCTCCTTGGGGGAGGAATCAGTGTCATCATTTCAAAACATCCTAGCATAATCCAATCCATTCACAGGTGGCAACCTGCAGAGTAGGAATATTCCCAGGCAGCTGCAGGGGTAAGGCAGGCACAGGCAGAAGTGTTAGGGCATTGGGAAATGCTACCTGGAGGCTGCCAAAGACCGACAAGATGGGGATGCCTCACAGCAAGCAGTTCTCATACCTTAAGCAAATCCAACAGGCACTAGGAAAGAATAAAAAAGGAGGAAACCCATCCAGGTATAGGGTGAAGGATGGGTAGAAAGAAGTCTGGGAGGAATTGTTTTTAAAAATGTGTACTCCTGCTTGAATTCTTGTTTTCCTACATAGTACAGCCTTGTTCAATAAAGTATTTCAATAGCCAAGCCAGGTCCCCAGGATTAGTCAGGAGAGCAGGAATCAATGGGAAGGGAGGCGGAGGAGGAGAAGTCACACCTCACTGCTGGGTTTGATGGGCTACCTGCAGGCTTTTGTATGACTTGTTTAACAAGCCTCTGATTAGTGTAGAAAGCAAATGAGTCACTGGGAGCTGTGGCGAAGGTCGAAGGTCGTCTCTGTGACAGTGGGGAGCCTGGGAAATGCAATATCATAGTCCTCTAGAAAAGGACAGCAAGCTTCGCCGCCGCCATTCCTCACCCCGACCCTTTGTCTGTCCGCTGTTCTGCTCTGTATTCCAGCAAATGTCACCAAACTATTACCTCATCCTTTGTGAACCTCTGTCCTAACCTTCATAGCTGCACTGGGTTCTGCTGAAGTAAATAAAGGTTTATCAAAAGCGTGAAGGCAAAGGGACACAACATTCCTCTAGACGGCCCAAATATCCTTTAGCGTTTCTAAAATATTGACGTGTGACTGAGGAGTCACACAGCAGTTTTCTACTGAGAACTTCATACAGCAACTCTCCACTTTCCCTCCTCACCACCCTCCCTACCCCCTGCAGTCCAACGCTCTGGGTCAGAACTTGTTTAGATTTGTTTTCACAAAGTAAAGACATTTAACTGGCGATTTGTTCCAGCTCTTTGAGCGTTTGCTGATATGTGGTGGGAGACCTCGAATTTGACAGACTCATTTTCAGTGAGTGTCAGATAGGAACTAATCTGTCATTATTACATTATTTATTCTTTCTTCTCCAGGAAGGACATCAATTTGAAAGGGAAATAGATGAGCAGAATTTTTTTTTTTTTTTTTTTTTTTACCTTCTCAATAAACCAAGACAGGATCCTTTCTTCTCCCTCTTCTAATTTTTTATTATCACAACTTGTCCAAACTCAATTTGAATGGCCCCCAGGGTTTGTGCTACAGTGCATTGTCCTTTTTATCATTAGAATGTGAAAGGGAGTTTAAAAATTAAAGACAGAACCAACTGATACGTTTCAGAATAAAAATGAAGAGGAGCTGAGAGCAGTGGGGGTGGGTAGATCCCTCTAGGCAAGTGTTGTCACCAGGAATCTAATGTGAGCCACATACACAGTTTTAAACTATGTAGTAGCCAGCCACACCAAAAACATAGAAAAGAAACAGGTAAAATTGATTTAAAGAATATATTTTCTTTAACCCAGTATATCTAAAAGATTACATTTCAACATGCAATCAATATAAAAACTACTAGAGGTCCAGTGCATGAAATTCATGCACAGCGGTGGGGTGGGGTGGCGGGGAGTCCCTCAGCCTAGCCTGCACCCTCTCCAATCCAGGACCCCTCAGGGGATGTCCAACTGCCGGTTTAGGCCCACACTTTTAACAGATGATAGCTCCATTGTTGTTTCTTTCTTTTCATATTTAAACCCATTGGAATTAGTAGGTATTCAAAGTGTGTATGCATTTTGGAGGGACATCCTGTATATCTCTAGTCAGGGGTGAAAGGAACCAACGGCAAGTTTGGAACCCCTAGACAGGGAACCTCACTCACTCCCTGCATGTTTCCCCACTCTGCTTTCCACCTTCGTGGGCAGCAGGAGAATCAGTGTTTTCTCTCATTAACTCGGGAAAGTATGTCCTGTCACCTGCTGCCCAGCAGGAGCACGCTAGGCCCCGAGCGAGGCTCAGTCAGGGCAGGCTTCGCTCATAGGCGCCAGTACCCCGAGTGCACATTCCTCCTCTGCAGTCGCCCCAACTCTTCCGCCGTTTCACTGAGAGGATGGACCTCCTCACCCGCCTCCTCTGGGTTCCCAACCTTGATTGCTGACCGAAGACACCTCAGCGAGGACCACCCCATGCCCACCAGGTGTGTCTGTCCGCACCTGCTCCCACCTCAGCACCTGCATTAGTCCCAAGGAGGCGATCTCATTGCCACACTGGCCTCTGCGAGAACAGGGCGTCACCACTTCGCCCTTTCATTGTCATCTCACAGCTGCTCCCCCCCCCCCCCCCCCCAGCACCCAGACATGCGCCAAAGGATGTGAGTGTGCTGGAGGGCACGTGCGCACATCATGTGGGGAACATAGGCATGCTGGGGTTGATGGAAGTGCAGTGGAGGGGCGGGGGTGGGGTGGGGTGGGGGAATGCGTGCACGCTGTGGTCTGGGACTGTTGTGCACACGCGTGGGTGACAGTGCTCTGGGGGACATTCGCAGGCGAGGTGGGGCCTGCGCACTGGAGGCCTGCGCCTGTGCAGATCCACAAACTTGTGTGGCATGGCTAGGAGGATGTCAATCTGGCCCGCCAGATTGGCTGTCCCTCCGATTGCGCACCTTCTGGGCTGGGAGGCGGGACTGGCACAGCTGTTTCTGAGGGCTGATGGCCCACAGGCGCTGCTTCAGCTTGGCCTGCAGGCTCCGCTTAGCACCACTCACAGCCGCGATGCCATGTGGGGAGTATGGCCACCCTCTGCTGGGCCCCGCCTCCCCTGCCCCCGTCCCTGACCCTGTAAGTCCCTGCCCACTGGGCCAGGCCTGCAGTGGAGGGGCCTCTCCACACGCCTGTGGATCCCCAGTTGGGGCCACGGGCAGCCCCGCATCTGTCCCCATCCCTGATGCTGCAAGTCCCCGCCCACCTGCTCCTGCTGCTCACGCAGCCTGCTGATTGGTCCTTATTGTGATGGCGCCTGACCAGTCTGCATATCACCCTATTATTAGTATAGATTAATGAGATATTTTGCATCATTTTGTACCAAATTTTTAAAACTTGATGTAGCTCTTCCATGCATGGCATACATTGAATTACCACATTTCAAGTCTCAACATCCACAGTTGCTAGTGACCACCATATCAGACACCCTAACTCTGGGCTGTTGTAGGTTCTCCGTGGTGGTGTCTCACTGAATATGTTTCAGAACTCAGAGCCCAGATCTTCTGGAAAGCCAGGCTTTGCTTGTAGGCTATGTTTTTTAAAATATTTTTTTATTGATTTCAGAGAGGAAGGGAGAGAGATAGGGAGATAGAAACATCAATGATGAGAGAGAATCATTAATTGGAAGCCTCCTGCATGCCCCCTGCTGGGGGGGATGGGGGAATGAGCCTGTAACCAGGGCATATGCCCTTGTCCAGAATTGAACCCAGGACCCTTCAGTCCACAGGCTGACACTCTATTCACTGAGCCAAACCAACTAGGGCTGCTCGTGTACTGTTAAAGCCATGCTATTGGTTTCCTTCTTAGTTTTCATCTTCATTTCTTCTTGGCTTAGCCCACTTGGAATAGTATCCTAAAAATGGCTTCTGGGAAGAGAGGTTAGAGGGATTGTGTCAGGAAAGGATCAAAGCTGGGCTCTCTACATGGACTGCTATCTGTTTAGACCTGTTTCTTCTTTCTCATGTGGAGGGAGGGGGTCCTCCAGCTGGTTTACAGTAGAAAAAATATTTATAATGTAACAGAGTCTATATTTTAATCCCTAGTCTGAACATACGAATTCACATCAGCTAGTTAATAAATAATACATAATTTCATACTTATTTTTCAAAAGCAGTGCTCTTTTTCCACATAAAGAAGCACTTTATTGGCAGGGATTGCAATGTAGGAGGCAGGCTCAACCGTGAGTATGTGGCGTGGCCAACAGCATGGGACTGGAGAGTTGGCCCCCAGGGTCTCCGCTGCAGCCCATTGTCCAGATTTCAGGAAAGTTAGGAATCCCTGACTCTGGCTTTGTTCCCTTTTCTTCACTTTAAGGTTCAGGCAGGGAGCTCTAAGTCTCTCTGTTTCCACCACCTTCTCACCAGGTACACGATGCCTATTCTCTAACCCTTAGCCACACTCTTGAGCACAGCTTGCTCTCAATCAGGAGTATAATTACATGGCAGGAGCTGTGCTGGAAGGGAATGAGCCCTTCACTTGAAGTCAGAAGATCCAGGTTCTGCATTGCTTTATTATGTGACTTTGTGAAAGTGACTTGGCCTCTCTAAGCCTTTGTGCCTTCATTTGAAAAGTGGCAGTGCTAATGCTTACCTCACAGAGCTGTTGGAAGGATTAAGGGAGGTAAGTGTATAAAAGCACTTAGGAATCTGTAAAACTTTGTACACCTTCAGTTGTTAAGAGTCCTAGTGAGGTTCTGAGATATATTCCTGCTGAATTTCCTGGCCATTCCACCTCTTTTTCAAGTTCATGGGGCTCTTAACCCCTTCCTATCTGGGCTCTCAGCTCTGCCAACTTTGTCTACCTATTTTCAGACTGTCTGGTCCCACCATACTTACTAAGTGGTCACATGATCCCATGCCTGGCCACGCTGAGGGCTAGGGGTAGACACACCTAACTCAAATTTTCTCTCCCTGGAATTGGAAAGTGGGACCTAAGGAATTTATTAATTGCTTGAATTTGAATGGTTTAGAATATCAGTTCTTAAGTGTGGTTCATGGACCCCTGACAGTCCCCTGAGACAATTTCATGGAGTCCATAACATTGAAATCATTTTCATAATAATGCTAAGAGGTTATTTGTCTTTTTTTTCCTGTGCTTTTATTGCTGATGGTATAAAAACAAAAAGGTAGCATCTTAGCATGAATTCAAGTAGTGGCACCAAACTATAGTCATCATGTTTTCACCACCATGCACTCATGGTAAAAGAACAAGAAGAGAGAGCTCAGCTGGTGTGGCTCAGTGGTTGAGCATTGACCCATGAACCAGGAGATTATTGTTTGATTCCCAGTCAGGGCACTTGGCTGGGTGCAGGGCAGCTAATTGATGATTCTCTCTCATCATTGATGCTTCTATCTCTCTCTGCCTCTCCTTTCCTCTCTCTGAAATCAATAAAAACATAGTGAAAAAAATAAAGCCAAAGTCCAATTTCCAGTATTCTTGATGAAGTGGTAAAAATTATTAGTTTCATTAAATCTTGACCCTTGAGTACACATCTTTTTAATATTCTGTGTGATGGAATGGGAAGTTTGCATGTTGTGCTTCTACTGCAGACCAAAGAAGGCAGCTTTCTTGAGGAAAACCACTTATGTGATTGCTTGAGTTGGGAACTAAGCAAGTGGCTTTTTGAAAAGAGCACCATTCTTGCTTGAAAAAACAAACTATGGTTTTTCAGACAGTGTATTTTTGGCAGACATTTTTTTGAAAAATGATTGTGTTTTCCTCTCACTTCAAGGAAAATAACCAATAGCATCTTTTGCCAATGATAAAATGTGAGTTTCCAAGTGAAAACTAGAAATTTGAGAAACTTATAACTGACACCATGAGCTTCACAGCTTTTCAATACTTAAAGACTTTTCTGATGGGATTAGTGGTGATATTAACAAAAGTGATTTTAAAAATATATTTATATGAAATGTGTCAACATTGGGAAGATATGTATAACTCAGTGAACCTATACTTCTAAATAAAAAATACATTGGTAAAAGATCTATTCAAAGTGAATAGACTAATGGATTTTAAACTTAAAAAAAAATCCTCACCTGAGGATATGTTTTTATTGATTTTTAAGAGAGAGGAAGGAAAGGGAGGAAGGATAAAACATCGATCAGTTGTCTCCCGTATGAGCCCCACCTGGAATGGAGCAGGGATTGAACCTGCATCCTGGGTATGTACCCTGACCCTGAATCAAGCCTGCAACCCTTCAGTGCACAGGCCAACGCTCCAACCAATGGAGCCACACTGACCAGAGCTAGCCTAATGGGTTTTAATGTGGCAGTAAGAAAGTTAATTGATGTGACTTCAGATTCCACAGTGCATTTCAATTTTGAGAAATTACCGTTTTTTTTGAGTTTTGGTGTAGTTATAAAAAATATTCATAATTATTTGAAAAGTTTATTAAAATCATCTACTCATTTTTAGCTACATGTCTCTGTGAGATTGAATTTTCTTCATATACTTCAACCAAAACAACATATCACAAATTGAATGCAAAAGCAGAAGCAGGAATTTTGGTATCTTCCATTAAGCAAGCCATTAAAAGGATGTGCAAAAATGTTAAACAATATTATTGTTGTCATTAAATCTTCCTCTTTTATTTTGAAAAAATAAATCAGACTTGGGTAGTTATATTGTCCCATGTATATGCAAATGAATAGAGGGAGCTCATATTTAGAGAGATAGAAATGCAGAGATAAGCAGAGATGAGAGAGACCAGGAGTGGGGTGAGGGGAGAGAGAGAGAGAGAGAGAGAGAGAGAGAGAGAGAGAGAGAGAGAGAGAGAGAGAGATGGTTTGGTTCCTGATGACTCTGTACAAGGTTTTTTGTTTGTTTTGTTTTTAAATATATTTTTAAATATATTTTATTTTATTTTTTTTACAGAGAGGAAGGGAGAGGGTTAGAGAGTTAGAAACATAGATGAGAGAGAAACATTGATCAGCTGCCTCCTGCACACCTCCTACTGGGGATGTGCCCGCAACCAAGTTACATACCCTGGACCGGAATTGAACCTAGGACCTTTCAGTCTACAGCTGACTCTCTATCCACTGAGCCAAACCAGTTAGGGCTCTGTACAAGGTTTTAATCTCCATTAAAGCCTGGCCATGCTGCCCAATTTAGAGTTCTAGATTTCCATGTTTTCTACCATAAACCTCCTTTCTATTTAAGCTGACTTGAAAAGGGTCTCCTCCTTATGTGGTGGCCATAAATCTCAGTCCATAGACTCAAGTGTACAAGAGATATGACCTTTTAAAATGTTCTATAAATTGACTTGATTTTATATTGGCTTATATCTTGCTGGGTTACTGAGTCATTCTTATTCTTTTTTTTCTTCCCCTGCCCATTTTCAGGTTGTATCAAAGCAGTGAGGAGCTTCGTTTGGGACAGCTGCTCCCTTGAAGCTCCTAAAGATAGGCCAGAATCATCCCCAAGTGATGCTCAGCCTGGAGAGGCTTCTCCCAGCCACACGAAGAGCAGGCTGTGGCCCTGGTGAAGCTTGTCTTGCTCATGTAGAGAAAACCAGAGACATATGCAGATGGAATCTTTCCGTGTGGGTTTCTTGAAATGTTTGTAGAGGGGAAAGGAAGTTTAGGGATTCTGATCCCACAGTGGCCAGAGTACGAAGAGTGAGTTCAATTGCTCAGGGACAATGTAATGCATTTTCACCCTCCCTTTTACTCTCTGCCACATCTTTCATGTGCAAGGATTAATGTCTTTTGTCTGTGAACATGTGTTTTCCTCAGCCCTCCCTTCACTTTGCTCCTGGCAGTGATGATGGAAGAATCCATGTGAGCTTTGATGGTCTGGGAAGAATTTTGGAAACACCATTATTCTGGCCTAAATACTTCTTTATAGTGTGATTATTTCTTCCACATCCACCCCTTTCTTCCTTTATATTACCACAGCTACCGCCCTTGATGGCTCTCATCCTTGCATGCCTGGATCCAACTGGCCTCCTTAACTCAGTGAGCCATTCTGCACACAAATTCTCAGAAGAGTCCTCCAGAGATGCAATATTAAGTATGCCATACCATTCATTCAGTGCTTAGCACATTTAGCTTCTTCTGAAAATAATTTTTTTTGTTTGAATGACTTGTCTTCCCTCAAAAATAGGGGCTATTTTTTATTTCTGTGTCTCCTCCACATCCAGCACAGTATAGACAGTTTGCTGCTGCTGCTTTAATGGGGAAATGAAAGGGGTCTCTGGATGGTTATAGTTAATTCATTCAATAACTTGTACTTAGCACCTGTTGTTTGCCTTACTCTGCTGAGTGCTGGGGTCTCAAAGATGAATCAGCTACATGCCTTGTGTGCCCAGGATAATGCAGCAGGATAAGTGCTGAAATAGCTCAATAGCTGAGCTCTTGTCTCCTCTGTCCAGCTGTCCTCAACACCTCAGGCTAGGTCAGCACCCTTTCTCCCTGCTCCCCAAGTCCCCTCAGCATTTATTCATTAGACTGCATTTAGCATGCAATCTGAAAAATTTGGAAAAAATCTAACATTTTATTATGAAAAATTTCAAACATGCATACAAATTTTAATAATTATCAACATTTTGCTATTCTGGCCTCATCTATCCCCTCAATTATTATTATTATTATTATTATTATTATTATTAATAAAATATATTTTATTGATTTTTTACAGAGAGGAATGGAGAGGGATAGAGAGTTAGAAACATCAATGGGAGAGAAACATCGATCAGCTGCCTCCTGCACACCCCCACTAGGGATGTGCCCGCAACCAAGGTACATGCCCTTGACCGGAATCAAACCTGGGACCCCACCAGTCTGCAGGCCCACGCTCTATCCACTGAGCCAAACTGGTCAGGGCCCCTCAATTATTTTTCATGGAAGAGAAATTCAAGGCAAATCCCCAATATATATGATTTCATTCACTACTACTTCATGATATATCTCTAGCAGATAGGACTTTTTGAAAAATGTAACTGCAAAACCATTATCATCCTTAACAAAATTAATGATAACTCTTTAATGTCATCTAATATCTGGTTCATGTTTATTTTTTTCCATTCAGTTGTCCAAAAATGTCCCTTTTAAATAGTTTTTGTTTTCACAATTAGGTTCATAGTTGCATTTGGTTGATATGTTTCTTAAGTTTATTTTAACCTGTAGCAGTTCCCATCATTGCCCTCTACGCCCATGCATTTGTTGAAGAAAGCTCAATTGTGCTGTTTCGTCATCTGGTTTGGCTGATTCCACCCTTGTGGTGGTTTTTGCCATGTCCCTCTAGTCCCTGCATTCCTGTGAATCAGCAGTACTTCTAGAGGCCTGATTACAGTCAGGTTCCATTCTGACAAGAATATGTCATAGGTGTATAGTGTTAATTAGACCACACCCAGAGGCATGTAATGTCCTGTCAGTTAGACGGTAGTCTCAGGGTCTGTTTTCTCGTCTTCCCTGTTTGACTTGCTGTTCTTGAGGAGAGGGATTCTGAATTATTTCAGACCCATCATGTGTAGCCCTTTCTGGGTCCAGCAACTAAAGAGCTGGTGACTAGCTCTGCCGTGGGAACTGGGAAGGACTTCCTGCAGGACTTGGGTCTTGAAGGATGAGCAGGTGCTTGTGAGGCAGATGATGGGGCAGACATTCCAAGAAGCAGACTTGGGGGGCTCAGTAGTCTGCTTAACCCTGTGGGTGTGGTCATGCTTAGGGACAGAGGAGATACAAGTAATGTAGTGACATGCACTGTAGCCCTAGTGAAGCGGTTCTCAACCTGTGGGTCGTGACCCCTTTGGGGGTCGAAGGACCCTGTCACAGGGGTCGCCTAAGACCTTTGGAAAACACATATATAATTACATATTGTTTTTGTGATTAATCACTATGCTTTAGTTATGTTCAATTTGTAACAATGAAAATACATCCTGCATATCAGATATTTACATGACGATTCATAACAGTAGCAAAATTACAGTTATGAAGTAGCGACAAAAATAATTTTATCGTTGGGGGTCACCACAACATGAGGAACTGTATTAAAGGGTCGCAGCATTAGGAAGGTTGAGAACCACTGCCGTAGTGGCTATGTGGGCAGAGAGAGTATCGCACAGAGTACTGCCAAGACTCTGTGCCTTTGGGTTAATTCCAGCCCTACTGGGGACTAGCCAAGGATTAAGAGAGCCCCATGAACCTCCAGCAAGGTTTGGTGGGAGGCAGTGTTTCTAGCACTTGAGGGATTGGGATGAGTCATCTCATAGGCATCACCAACCTCATCCATCCACTCATTCATGGAGAGAAAAGAGGAGGGATCATGCCAAGGACAGTTCTAGAGTCAAGTCTAGCTCTGACTCTAATTGGCTGAGTCATCTTGGGCAAGTCCTTTAACATTTTTGAGCCTTGATTTTTTAAAAAATCTGTTAAGTGGTGATAATAACACCTCAAAAGATGGTTGTGAGGCCCATGTAAGCTCACATACATCAAGCATTTAATATTGTATTTGGTACAGCTTAGAGATAAATGCATGGTAATTCTCTTCCTTCTGTTCTACAAACATTTAGAGGGACTAGTGACTATAAGACACTATGCCAGGCAAGGGGAAACAAAGATGAAGCCATTGCATCCAGACTGTGTCCTCTGTGAGCCTGCAGCCCAGAAATAGAGGAGCTAAGGTAAATGGTAAGTGCACAAATCATTACATCTCAAGGTGGAGCTAAAAGTGCAGTGGGATAGTCATGTCTTAGCCGTGTGTGATTTCATCCACAGCAGGCAGTGCCCTCACTAGACAAAAGCAAGTTCTGCTTCTCCTGTTGTAACACATTAGAGTCTCTAATTTGGATGTTGAAAGGGGGAAAACAAACAAACAAACAAAACAAACCAGAAAGGACTTTTTTGCTTCTAAAAGGAACATCAAAATGACCCAATGTCCTCTCTGACCTAGGGGTGAGGACGCACTTGGCTCCCCATCTTTTTCATAAAATCAAATCCTCTTGGGGGACGGTCGGGTCCAGGCGAAGTAGAACCCAGCTCTTTGGATCAGTGACCTTCACCTGATTTAGTTCATCTGTAATGCACAAAGCCTAGCTGGTTGATGCAGTAGAAAGTACAAACGACAGCCCGAGGCGGAGGGTCATGGGGAGAATCCCAGCTGTCGCACACTGGGAAATCAGAGGGGCTGTTCTACCCTGCAGGGATGAAGGCTCTGAAAGCAATAATTTCCCTCCCAAAGAGAAGGGGAGAGTGCAAGGATTTGTCTCCAGGCAGCACTTCAGCCTCCTCTTCCAGCACAGGGAGACCGCTGCTTCCGTCAGAGCTCCTGGCACCATCAGAGGTGAGAGGAGCAGGGCCACGCAGGCCTCCTGCGCAGGCGAGCCTGCCCCCCCCCCCGCACCTCTGAGAGCACACGCCACTGAACCACGGGCTGGGGCTGAGTCGGTGAAGGGTGGGCAGCCTGAAGGACTGATTTTTGTGTGTGAGACCTGGCTCAGTGCTCCATCTCCACTGCCTACACTGCACACACTTCGCCAATCTGACACCTGTGGGTTTGGGCCGGAGACGCAGCTTTATTAAGCATTGCGGCAGCTGAATGGGCTCCCCCCCCCCCCCCCCCCCGCCTCCTTTTATTTTGAAACCCGAGTTCCTCTAGCTAGTCTTAAAATTCCCAGGCTTTTCTTTTCTTTCTAAAACGCTTTTGTTAAAACTGTGAAGTGTGGTACAGTTACTGAAAAGATCAGAGGAAAAAGATGGATAGCATCATGAAGGGAACACCCAGGTAAGCATCACCCAGATCGAAAGGTAAGCCGCTTCCAACTCCCAGAACCACACCCCTCCTCTGTGCCCCTTCCCAGTCACATTCCCACCTCCTCCCCGATTTTAATGCATTTCCTTGCTCCTCTTTGTGCTCTTGCCACCAAACTCTTCATCTAGAAGCACTATAATTTAGTCTTGCATGCTTTTAATTTTACATACCTGGAGTTATACAGCATATGTTATTTCACTGCTGGTTTCTTTCACCCAATATTGTGTCTGTGAGGTGCATCTATGTGGTTAAATGGAGCTGCAGTTGGTTCATTTTCACAGATATATAGCATTCCGTTGTTAGGACACATAGTGTGTTCATTCTGTTGTTTCTGGACATTTGAGTTGTTGCTCATTTTTTGGGGCCCATATCCATAATGCTGCTGAGTGCATTCTTGCCTCATGCTCCAGGTACAGATGCTCCTTCTTGAAAGAAAAGCTATGATATGATCTTACGTCCTGGAGACAGGGGGCTTTGGCAACACCGAGATGCAGGGAGCTAACTGTGGATTCAAGATGCTGCTCCAGCTCCTCTCTGCTCACCACTGTGTGGGTGGATGGGGCTGGAGGTCACTCGTATTAGAATTTGCCCTAGAAATCAAGGGGAAAAGAAGCCAGAACTTTCTGGCCAGGATAAAGGGAACAACTTGAAAGGGTACTGAACTGGAGATCAAAGAGCCCTTCATGCTGCCGGCTTTGATGTTAGCGAAGCTGCACACACTGTGGTAATTAACTAACTCATCTTCCGAGCTTGCTGCATTCCCACCTACTGTTTCCTAGTCAGCCACCTTCCACTCAAGGCCAACACCATCATCGCTGACAAATTCTGGGACGTGGGGCAAGGGTGCCCTTGGTAGCCGCAGGCACTCAGCGCTGTTGGCATAGCTCTGGGGAAGAGCCTCGAAGCCCACCGGCAGAGGCTGTAAAATCAGACAGAGTTGGAACTGGAACTCCTTGGGGGTCATCGTAGGCTGATTCCGTGACTGTTCACAGGCTTGTTGGGGAAAGTGGAGTTTTAATGGAAAGAAGTGGTGTTTGTTTGCATGCCGTGGAATTGGTAGGCAGGGCATGTTCGAGGGAAAATTCCCAGTTCCCTCCTCTTTCCAGCCCCTTTTGTCTTTTTCAGCTCCATGCCTCCTGATTTAGACATTAATTTGTCTATTCTCCCAGCTTTGAGGAATAGATATACACATCCCTCCAAAGAGCCTTTGACAGTACAGCCTTAAAGGTAACAAGAGGAGATCAGAGAAATGAGAGGCAGAAAAAAGAAGCACGAGGGGGGAAATGGTTGTTGGGACAGGTGAAGCTAAACTCTGGTGAGAGAAGTGAGAAGAGTGGCATCGAATGGGAGGGGACATTAGGGAACCTTCGGGGGACCTGGAATGTTTCAAACCTTGATGTTGATGGTGGTTCCATATATTAAAATCCATCCATTTGTGCACTTAGATTTGTGCTCATTGATAAAACAAAGGCCGCAGGAAGCTTCTGTTTGCCATGGTTGCCTGGGTTTTTACCTCCAACTTCCTCTGTTATGCTGCAGGTGTCATAGACATCACATGTCCATGTGAAATAAACCATGCTATCATTTTTACTTCAGTCATATGGATTTTATTTATTTATTTAAAAAAGTATCTTCATTGTTGAAAGTGTTACAGATATCCCCCCATCCTTCCCCCCATTGACCCCCTTCAGCCCCAGTCCTATGTATTTTAGAGAAAATCAGAAAAGAATGTTTTTTTTATATCCACCCACGTATTTGCCATTCCTGAAGTTTCTTCTGGGAGATGCAGTTTTCCATCTGCTATCATTTGCTTCCAGCCTGAAGAACTTCCTTAGGTATTTCTCGTAAGGCTGACAACAAACATTCTTAATTTTCATTTATGTGAAAGGTCTTTTTCCTTCAGTCTGGAAGGATATTTTCACTAGATAAAGAATCTACTTTTCTCCCTCTTGCTCTCCCTCCTTCTTTCCTTTCTGCACTTTACACATATTATTCCACTCTCCTTTACCTTTTTTTTTTTCCCTGACGAGAAATCAGCTATCATCTGTATCATTGTTTTCCTGTATATAATGTGTTGCTTTTTTCTGATGCTTTCAAGATTTTCTTTTTATCCTTGGGTTCCAGCATGTTGACTAAGATGTACATAGGATAACTTTCTTTTTATTTATCCTGCTTGGGGTTCACTGAGATTCTTGAATTTGTATGTGTATGTCCTTTACCAAGTTGGGGTATTTTTTAGTCATTATTTTTTTCAAAAGCTTTTTCTTCCCTCTTCTATTTTTTCTCTCCCTCTGGGACTATAATTACAAGTATGTTATAACTATTATTCCCTATTTTCTCACAAGTCTCTGAAGCTCTTTTTACATTTTTCAATTTTTTTCTCTGTTTTTAAATTGGATAATTCTCTTGATCTATCGTCACACTTACCAACTCTTTTGTCATGTTCAATCTATTGTTAAGCTCATTCAGTGAGTTTTTTAATTTCAAATATATTTTTAATTCTAATATTTCTATTTGATTCTTTTATAATACCTGTCAGTTGTGGTTTTTATATTCTCGTCCATTATATTTTTTGTATGTTTAAGCATCATTATAATCGCTGCTTTAAAACCCTTGTTTATTAATTCCAATATCTAAGTCATCTTGGAGTTGGTCTCCATTGATTGTTATTTCTCTTGTATATGAGTCATTTTTCTTGTTTCTTTTTATGTCTACTAATTTTGGACTGCACTGTGCGTATCTTGGATAATATATCGTAGGGACCCTGGATACTGTTATGTAACTCTGAAGAATATTGCTTTTTTGTTTTACCAGACAATTAACTGGGCTGATCTAAAATTCTAAATTCCCCAGTGTTATATAGCAAGTGAAATTTCTGTTTAGTTCTTCTAGCCTTACTTGGGTTTCTTGGTACCTGCCCAACATCTGCTTAGGCTAGGGTTGGCCAGAGATTTGAGCAGAGTTTGTAAATAGAATTCGGGGCTTACTTTCTGTGGCTCTTTTCTTTCCAATGTTTCTCTCTTCACTTTCCAGCTGCTATTGTCCTGAATTTTGTCTTCTGATTTATTAGCCAGTAAGGGCTCTATTTAAGTTTTAGTCACCTTCTTGAGGCATCAATTGTGGAGTACCCTTAGGCAAAGGGCCATAAAAAATGGTCAGTTAGCCCGGCCCTTGTGGCTTAGTGGCTGAGAATCCACCTATGAACAAGAAGGTCAGGGTTTGATTCCCGGTCAGGGCACATGCCCAGGTTGCAGGCTTGATTTCCAGTGTGGGGCAGCCAATCAATGACTCTCTGTCATCACTGATGTTTCTCTCTCTCTCCCTGCCCCTTCCTCTCTGAAATCAGTAAAAAAAAAAATATTAAAAAAATGGTCAGTTATCCAGTGCCATACTTTTTCTCTAAATGTCAGTCACCTCCAGTTTCTGCCTGCTTTTGGCTGCTTTCAAATGGCTTTAGATATTGTTTCTTGTCTTTGTCCAGAGTTCATAATTGTTACTTTAGGAAGATTGGTCTAATATGAGCTACTGTGCCAATACTAAAAAAAGAAACTTGTAATCTATTCTTGCCTAATGATCTATGGATTGATTTATTATTCATTTTATTAAAATAATATGGTAAAGCCACTGATAGGAAATCTTCTCTTCAGCATTAGAAATGTTTCCAGTGTTAAAAATAGTTAATAGTAATAATAAAAGTACAGTAATTTTGAAATTATAATTTACTAGGTGTGTTCTAGTTATAAAGATTTGAGGACAATGTTTCTTTGAAAACGGGGTAGTTTCCTTAAATAGGAAGGTTTATAATAACAAAAAAATTTCAATAATCTTTTTCTAGTGGTTTTCTCCCCTTTCCATGAAAAAGTGGAAACTCTCCTTATTTTGCCTACTTTTAAACTTCATCTTCCAACATTTGTGCAAAGTGTATGTGCTGAAATAGAGTTTAAACTTTGTGGAAAAATATGGTAAGAGAGTAGAGTTGGGTCTGAAATTAGAGAATTTTTATTACTTTAGGACATGATCTTAGAAGTATTCCCCTTGTCTTTACTTATTTATTTATTTTTTTGTATAGACCAGAAATAAATGTTTATATGTTTAAAAAAATCCCATTTTGGCTTTCTGCACATTCTGTAACATCATGCTGTAAAAACTCTAATGTTTTCTTTGGTCCTTTGGTCCATCTATCATCCTACTTGACTGATGAGGATGTGGGTCCTCATGGAACACTAGGGTTGGTACTATTATTGAGATACAGAGAAAGGAAATGCTGAAATATTTCATGGCTCTGCTCAGCAATGAATCCTGAGTGCTGAGGCTCCCAAACTTTTCCTGTATTTCATAAGATATAAAATGACAAAATGAGTAGAGCCCTGCCATTTTAACCGTAGGAGACCTTCCTGGGAGACAAAGATTTGTGGACTACTCTAGATCACTTGCCCTTAGGGATTGCACTTCCTGGTTGGCCTCTTCTCCATGACATTCTCTACTAACATGAGACTTATTTATTTATTTTTATTTTTTTATTTTATTTTATTTTTTTAAAATTTTATTGATTTTTTACAGAGAGGGAGGGAGAGAGATAGATAGTTAGAAACATCGATGAGAGAGAAACATCGATCAGCTGCCTCCTGCACATCTCCCACCGGGGAAGTGCCCGCAACCCACGTACATGCCCTCGACTGGAATCGAACCCGGGACCCTTCGGTCCGCAGGCTGACGCTCTATCCACTGAGCCAAACCGGTTTCGGCAACATGAGACTTATTTAGATTGTGTTTTTTATCAAAGCTTGAATATTAATTCCAGACCCTTTTTGAATAATTAACATTTTAGTAAGTAATGAAATAACAGATATTGCTACATATGACAAATACAATTTATTAATAAATAAAATAATATTTTTGAGGACTCAAATACATGTTATTTAATATTCTTTACCCAATACCAGTGTTTTCTTATGCAATGAAACACTAAAGTATTTTCTTGAAGCACATCTGGGTGGCCAAAGGCAACAAATGTTTTCTTACAAAAGGCAATACATTTACATAAGAAAGGAAGAAGATAGATGTTATTTTATGTGGCCATTAGCCAGTTTTATCCAGGTCCTACTTTCACTATATCCTGACAAACCACTGACACAGGAGAAGCTGGAAAAAGTTGTATACTCCAAATTATTAAAGCATTTAACAAACATGTGAGTCTTTTAGTTTTATTAAAAGTAGAAAAAATTATATAAACATTTTATTATTTAATCCAAACATGAAAGTTTGCATTAGTTATCAGTTGTGCTTTGTTATGCTGCCAACTAAAATTTTCTTTCAGAATGTTGTTCCGGTTTATATAATTCTGGATTGATGTTTGTTGCAGTCCCTCATTAAAATGAAACCAAGGGTACTGGCTTTTAGTTGTTTGCTTTTGGAGATTATAGAGCAATGAGGAATCAACTGTTTCCTTATGAAGCTTATGGGGAAGAACTTTAGAGTAAAGATTAATGGAAGAACAGGATATTCTTCAAATCAAGTAATCATAACTTGCCAAATAACTGAGTTATTTCCTGGCTCTTTATCATGGCATGTTGGGTCCAAGGCCTGGGTCAAGGTTCGGCAGGATATAGAGGAAGGAGGATCTGGATAAGACTGATTAGTGGCCCCATAAGGCAGTGATGGCGAACCTTTTGAGCTCGGCGTGTCAGCATTTTGAAAAACCCCAACTTAACTCTGGTGCAGTGTCACATATAGAAATTTTTTGATATTTGCAACCATAGTAAAACAAAGACTTATATTTTTGATATTTATTTTATATATTTAAATGCCATTTAACAAAGAAAAATCAACCAAAAAAATGAGTTCGCGTGTCACCTCTGACCCGCGTGTCATAGGTTCGCCATCACTGTCCTAAGGCAATGTCTTATCTGCTTCCTTTCTCATTTCTATCTCTTGTGAAAGACATTGGTTGTCTTTGGCCATACAGCATGTGCTCCAAGGAAATACTTTTCTGTTTCATTTTAAAAGAATACACTGGCATTAGATAAAGAAAATTAAGTGACTTATGCATTTTGTGTCCTCCACGAAAGTTAAAATGAAGGTAAAGAAAGCTTGGGATGAGCCAGAGAGCAGTGATCAGCCTCTCACTTTTATAACTGCTTATTTTATATGGGCTTCATAAGAAAATTTTAACTCCCCATCTCCTCATTTTACCATTTTCTGTCAGTTTGAAACATACAAAGATGAAATTTAGACAGAATGGATGAAATTGGAATTGCAAGTAACGGATCAGAAAGCCTTCTTATTGCTATTACAATTTTTACCAAAATGGGAAACTTCTGTGAAGGCTCCAAAAAAATCATTTGGATCAAGGTATAGAATAAATGTTTGAGAATAGAGCCAGTATTATAACTAGGTCCAAATGTATTTCAGTTTTGCCAGTCCACATGAAGGCATTTTCCAGAATGTCTCAGTGAGACCAATCACCGTGTAAGCCAGCCGTGTGGAGGGAGGACTACGTTTCCGCCAGAATCACTGAGTGAGTGCCCAATAGCTCTCCTCGTGGGAGAGAGACATCTAAGGTACAAGATATAACTCATCATTTTTAAGATTAATTCTCCAAATATATATAGAGATTCATCTGTAATGGCTGCGAGCACAGATTTGACAAGTAACAAGATGTAATAAAAACATATTGAAACTCATGATATGTTGTGCATTACACTAAGCGCTTTACTGTACTATGTCATGCAATCCTTGCACCCCATGAGTAAGTATCATTATTAATCCTATTTGAAAATGGGGACACTGAGGCTTATAGGATTTGCCTGATGCTAGACAGCTAATATGTAGAAGACCCAGCTTTTAATTTTAGGTTTTCCCTTCTCCCACATTCTTTTTAGTAACTTCCATATCCTATTATTTATTTATTAATAAAAGTTGTCAAATTCCATTGACTCATGGATCCATCAAATTAATCAAAAGAATATGATTAATGTAGGGAGCCAAATTGGATGGGTCCATTTATATGGAGACAGGGAGAAGTTACTCTTATGAACCAAGTTGTTTGGTTATTTCTTAAAATTTATTTATTTTTAAAATATATTCTTATTGATTCCAGAGAGGAATGGAGAGGGAGAGAGAGACAGAAATACCAATGATGAGAGAGTCATTGATCAGCTGCCTCCTGCATGCCCCACACTGGGGATCGAGCCCGCAGCCTGGGCATGTGCCCTGACTAGGAATCAAACCCTGACCTCCTGGTTCATAGGTCAACGCTCAACCGCTGAGCCATGCCGGCTGGGCCCAACTTGCTTTGTTTAATTTAAATATCTACTTACATACACAGATGGTAGGTTAATCTGTTGTGTAGCAGTTCTCACATGCAGGAACTTGAGACCTTTTCAGGCCCATGTGTGATCAAACCTATTTTCATAATAAGATTAAGACTTTTTTTTTTTTAACTTGAGACCTTTTCAGGCCCATGTGTGATCAAACCTATTTTCATAATAAGATTAAGACTTTTTTTTTCTTTCTTTCAAGAGTGTACAGTGTAATAAAAAAAAATAAATTAAAAAAAAAGTGTACAGTGGAGTTTTCCAGAGGTCACCCAATGTGTGACATCACAATGGCTTGAAAGCAGAAGGAGATGTGAGAATATGTTAGCAATCTATAAATCTAGACATTAAAGGGGAGTTACAAAAAGATAAAATAATGCTCTTTCACTGAATAATTTTTTGTTTTGGAAAATGTAATTACTTTGCATATATATATATTTATGTTAATCTTTAATGGGCTTATTTTTATTTAAAAATAAACATTTAAAAAAGTTATGTTTTCACATTTAATATCTATTATATGCAGATAGAACGCACATGGGGTTGTTGATAATTTTTAAGATGGTGAAGGGGCTCTGAGACCAAAACGTTGGAGAACTGCTTCTCTAGTGTAACTTAAAATTTAGATGGAAAGGGTGTTGGCTTAATTGTTTTTTTTTTTTTTCATTTTTTTTTATTTTATTTTTTAAAATATATTTTACTGATTTTTTTACAGAGGGGAAGGGAGAGGGATAGACAGAAACATTGATGAGAGAGAAACATCGATCAGCTGCCTCCTGCACACCGCCTATTGGGGATGTGTGTTGGCTTAATTGTTAAACATTATGTTGCCCTTTCTTTCTGTCGCTTCCTAGTAGAGCACCTTGTAACTTACTGAATCTTCTCAGCGTTGGGTGGCTGTGGAATCCCTGTCCACATTTTCCTTACAGCAGACACCTCCCTGCTGATCTTCTTAGCTCAGGGTGCCTCCCATGCTTTCAGGACCCTGGAGATCCACGTTTGAGTTGTGGACACCAATCCCTGTCACTGTTGGATGGAACAGGGTAAACCCATGATGAGCCAATTAGATTCTCACTCCCAGGAATTTGGTGTTTGGACTCAGAGACAGCCAGTTACTTTTTCTTTGTGGCTGGAACACAGGTGGTGAAAACTCAAACAGTGGGGAAGCAACCAGAGAAAGATTGTCTGAAGAGAGAAAAGAAACAGGTGTGCTGTGCTGAGAGAAAGAAGAGAAGAAATAGAGAGGGAACACTGTGTTTCCAATGGCCTTCCAGGTCTTTGTTCTAGACCTTTCTGAAGCTTGGCTGCCTGCAAGCCCCTGGGTTTTGTGAATTACTCCTGCACCTTTAGAATCAGTTTCCCTTCCATTAAGCTAGCTCAGATTGACTTCTTTTACTGCCAACCAAACAGATCTCAGTTCAGGCACTCGGTCTCTGTGAAGCTGAAATCCTTGTGGAGGTCGGACCCATTACTCTTGTTTAAAGGGGCAATTGAAAATATCTCAGAAATTGAAAATAACTTGTTGTAAGAAAGAATAAATAGATCAAGTTGCCTGTTTGAAATTTTAGCAATGTTTATAGACATTACAGGCTTCAGAAGGGCAAGCAAACGTGGTAGATGGGCAAATGGCCAGTGAAATCGAGAAGCGTCTTTTATTGCCTTATCTAGTTACCTAGAAGTCCCCAGTCTCTGCTGCTGATTTGAAGTGTGGGTGTGTGAGTGCACATCATAGACAGATTTTATGGCCTAACCACTTCATTTTAGTCTTTACTAAACTTCGGAGGGCCACTCTGTCATGCCTCCAACTGTATCCCCAAGGACTTAGAACAAACAGTGCTTGGCACAGTGCGGGCACTCAGTCAATATTTGATGAACAAATAAAGAAATGATCATTTCAAATAGTTGTGGATGAGGTTCAATAGACTAAACTTATGAGTTAATATCTTATTAAACTTTTATTTGATTTTTACTTTTAAAGTTCAAATTTGAAAGGCAAGTTTCACTCAGATAAAAAAAATAATTTTCTCTTCTCAGAAACTTTTTCCTAGCAAGTCTCAGCCTCTCAGCCCCTCTATCTCTCTGTCTCTCCACTCTCTCTTTTGGATACACCATCCTTTCCGTGTCTCTGATCAATCCTAGCAGTTTTCTTCCCCTGGGTTCTGTGTAGTTTCTTGGTGTTAAGATGCCATCATGGCTCTATGATGGTGAATAGCAGAAGAGTAAAACAGAATGAGCAATTGAAGCCAGAATAGGGAGAGATTTGAGGTCCACCTGGGGAGTTTAGGTCTTATATTGTGAGCATTGGGCTACCCTAGAAGAATATTATATGTTCTTTTATTCCCCGACTTCTTCTTACCTGAAGAAATGTATCTTTTAGAAAGGTTGATAAGGTCTCAGTGTGCAGAATGGATTGGAAATTGAGAACGAATGGCCTGGAAGTCAACTAGGAGCTATCACCACCGTCTGCATAGAGAGTAATAAAGATACTGTTTAGTTTCTTCTAAAAGTTGCTTGGGGATACTTCATGTGCAGAAGGAGAGGCAGAATTATGCTTCTTTTTTCTCAAGACCCCTGTGTAGATAGGACATATAAGTGGGATTTAGGAGTTGATGTTATGATATGGTTTTTGCATTTGTAAGGGCTTCATGCCTCCATGCCATTATTATTGTTAGTTCATCTTCCTGCAATGCCATCATCCTCATTGTTCCCCCTCCCCTTCATCCTTTAGGTCCATTTCCTCTCTGTTGCCTTCCCTTATCTGCTAATCAGATTTAAGGTCTCCTTCCTCCTGCCTGCCACAGAAATAGCTAGTTTTTTTTGATAGGCACTTACTCCATTATGCCTTTGATAATGTCCATCTCACACGGGATGTGGACTCCTAGAGAGAAAGGACCGTGATGGACCCAACTTTGTGTGCCCTGCAGTGCCCAATTCATGGCCTTGCACTTAGATGATGATGAATTTCCTGTAATGTATACTTTGAGGCATGTTTTCAAAATGAAGGCAGAGCTTTGCCTATGTTCTTGGTAGCTGAGAAGCCAATAGGGAATCCATTCTATTTATGCACAGTGGTCACAGCATTGCAAAAATGTAAATTATTTCAGTTAATGTTGTGAAAATCGTATACTCCGTGTTCACTCACACCTACTGGCTTCCAACCCACTGGGCAGTCCTGAATGACTTGCATGGCTATTCTTTTTCCTGAATGTTAACTAAACACCAAGATTACAGGGTAAACCTTTAAGTAATTGCTGCAGAGCTGAATCCCACCTATTCAATCTCCCTGCTTTTTTTGGAGATGAAATGACATATAATTTAACTGTGTTGGTCTAGCATGGCTTACAGTAAATGGTGTGCATGATTTGGAAAGGTTCATTAGTCAGCTCTAACAACTTGACTACACCCTTCAAAACATGAGTGATTAGGACTCATTCTGTGAAATGAATTGGTACACAGGAGTAGGTTCATGACTCAGGTGGCATAAATGCCTTTTATAAGTTTTTTAGCAGAGGAAAAGGAGCCAAGAGAGGTAATGACTCCAGACTTGGGTTTATAGAGTCTTTTATCCAAGCACTGCGTCTCAAAGCACTTTGTTCTTCCAACACAATCACCAGCCTTTAAATACAGCTCCAGCCCATTCAGGGTGGCGTGGAAGTGAATGCAGACTCTAATAAGAAGCTGGGTAGGCACCGGAGGCCCATTGTCATTCTCATTTGCTTCTTGGATTTAGAGATCCTAACTCCTCTATACAAGATTGAGGAAAATTACATTGTGCAACATTATTCAATTATATTCAAACTCATTTCTAAGGGCTTGACAAATATGAAATAGAACAGACTCTTAAATTGCAAGGCTGAGACTATGGAACACCACGCTGATTGAAGGCAGAGACCAACTTCTCCCCGGAGTTCAACATTTTCTCCCACCCCAAGGGAAGGGAAGAGAAGAGAAAGGAAGTCTTATTTTCTGTATCTCTTGTTTTCTGTGAGAGACTTGGACTTCCTCCTTTTTTCCTCAAATTTGGGATGTTTTAGGGAGCAGGCAATGTATAAACACATAGAAGAACCCAATACAGTTAATGTCTGGTAATCTTCACCTGCTTCACTGTCATAACCACAACCCCATGAGTAGGTTGTGGGCAGTTGAGGATCTTCAGTGGAAGCAGATAGAGGAGGTCAAGGGAACAGGCGTCCGCCTTGTTTCTGCAGTTTGGCAAAGGCAATGCTGTCCACTAGTGTGGAGACCCTCAACTGTCATTGGCTTACATGTCATATGTCCTCAGCTTAGCAGAACAAGTGGAACAACTGCGGCTGCTTTGGAAGATCTATTACTAGGAAGGTTCTTATTTAACGGATATGTCGCAAATTATTTATTCCAGAGTGTCATCAATTAAGTTATGGACGACATTGAAAAATATGCTCATTATCTTATTTTAAGCATCATTAATTCATCCACTCATGCATGTATTCATTCAAGCAATATTTATTGAGGGCATACTACATGGCAGACACTGTTGTAGGCCCTGGGGATACGGCAGAGAACACATAAGGATTTAAGCCCATAGGAACCTTGAAATCCACAGATCATAAATCAAAAGCATGTGACTTATAGTCTAGTCTGACTCCCTATTTTACAAATTAGGAGTCTGAGAATGCCCATTCTTTGGGAATTATACTTATGGGTAAGGAATTTCACAGTGAACAGTAAGTGGGATGGGGTGTGGATCCCAACCCATTACAATGGGTAGGAGTCAGTGTTTAAAGAATCATTTCCTTGAGACTGAGTCAAGTTTAGATTAAGAAGAAAGCATCTCCTCTTATCTATGATACTAGATAAGTTTTTTCAAAGCAGAAGGGACAAATTTTATGTTTGTGTTAATACTAAGGTTCAAATAGCATTTAAATATGTTTTTATTGATTTCAGAGAGAGAGGAAAGGAGAGGGGGAGAGAGATAGAAACATCAATGAGGAGAATCATTGATCAGCTACCTCCTGTATATCCCTTTTGGGAATCAAGCCTGAAACCCCAGGCATAAGCCCTGACCAGGAATCCAACCATGACCTCCTGGTACATGGGTCGATGCTCAGCCACTGAGCCACACTGGCTGGGCTCAAAAAGCATTTAAATAACATTTTGTAAGTGGCTCCTTGAAAATGAGAGAAGACCTTTCACTTATTGTATCTTATTTAATCCTTCAACCATCCTATGAAATAGGGATTATAAGTCTCATTTCACAGGTGAAGTAACTGAGTTTAAGAGGCTTTTAGTAGTCTGGTAAATAAGTAATAAGGGAGTCAGGCCTTGGAGGCAGGTTCTCTGATGCTAAGTCCAGCCCTCTTTGTACTGCACCATGCGATCCATTATTCCTAACACCTGGATGCTGGTTAACTCATTGAGTGCCTGTTACAGACCTGCCACTGTGCCTGGCATTATGACATCACAGGTTAAAATCAGAACCTGCCTTCAAATAACCTGAGAAATCTAATACAGTGTGATAAATACTGTGGCCTTGGTGTGCTCTGCGCGTAGGGAGCTCAGAGAAAACTCATTGCTCTGGTTCTGAGATGGTCAAAGAAACATTCTGAAGGAAGTGACACCTGAGTCAGGATGATTAGTCAAGTGGGAAGTAACCAGATAAAGAATGGGTGTGTCTAGGATGTCACAGGCAAAGGGACCAAGTGTGGGCAAAGGCACAGGGTTTTGAGCAAGCACAGTGCTATTAGGGAGTCAAGTAGGCCTGTGGAAAGCTCAGGGTATAAAGAAGACTGATGCAGAATCTCTTATTTCCAGTGAGTGGAATGTTGAAGACTATGCTTTCAAATTAGTTTAATGGCCAAAAATTTTCTTCTCCAAAAAGACTTTTTTTAATAGCAACATAGTTGCCTAACTCAGTTATGGGTCGACATTTTCCGACTCCTCTGAAGAATGTGTCAACAGTCTGAATGACATGATTTTCCAGTAGGATCAGAAAACTTGACTCGAGAATCATCAACAATCAATTGTTCCTAGAGCCTCAGATCCTTTCTCTGATCTTCCTCAGGAAGGTTTTGCTTTGAAGTTGCAGGAAAGAAGACGGAACCCTCTGTGAAGTGGCAGCAAGCTGGTTTCTAATAGGAAGTTTATGATCACATGAGTTGTTGATAATATGTCTTGAAAGCAATGTTTGTTTGATGTTTTCTATTATTCACCAAAACTTGTTCCTTTAAGATTCACAATGTCCAAATGTATTTTAAAATATGCATAATTGAGCATTTGAAATCTCCTAAAGCAGCAGGGGATGCTGAATCCTTGTGTCCATCCAGGTGGATAAGCCACACTTTACAAACTGGCTTTGCCTGCATCTGAAAAATGCATTTAGTCTTAGTCCAAAACATCAACAGTGGAAACAGCAACCCAATTTTGTTTTCTGATTTCAATTTGGAATCCCTCAGTTTTCCTAGTTATATTTATCCCTAATTTGTAAGGCAAAGTCCTTCCTTCTCTCTTTTCTTTTTCACCAAACATTGGCATTGTGTTTCCAATACAAAACTTGAATACATGATCCCTGCCTAAGCCAGACCTTGGGTAAATGAGTCAAAACTCTGTTAGGAAAGGATTGAAACCTGCAGTAGAGTTGATCCACTTCCTGGCTCTCAGATTCGTTTGATTGTGTTGAGATCCAGAATATGTGTTGAACAGAAGTGCTGCCTGAGCTTCTCAGGAAGAAAGTCAGGACCATCTACTTCTTTGTTTTTGTGACCCATAGAGGGACTTGCCCAACAAGACTTCACAGAAAATAGCTTACTCAACAGAGGCCAGGTGGTCAATCATCTAAACCAGTCATAGTCCTGTAGGAGGGAAGGTCTAGCTGTTCTTTTTATGGTCATCTCCTTATATTTTTGGTGCTTTTATTGACTATTGGACTTGCATATAGGCAAGTCCACTTTGAGTGTGGTTACTTTTCTGTCACGTAGTCCCACAATCCTAGAAGTGATCCTTTAAACTTTCATTGTCTGGATGATCTCAACTGAAAGATGAGGATAATATAAATGAATCACTTCACAGGGTTATTGAAAAAGGTTGTAATAAAAGTCATTCTTTAGATAAGGGACATTCTTGGGTAGAAATAACTCTGCTGTTATTTCTGTACACTTTTATTACCATAGCTCTGTCTTCTTAATTTTTGTGTGTGTCCTTGAAACATTTATTGAATATATCAGCTTGAATTAGGTCAGGCTGCATGTAACAGTAAAATCCCAAATAACAGAAGATGAAACAAGTGAGGATTTTACTTCTCTGTCATGTAAATAAAATCTAGAAGTAGGCATTAGGCTCCACAGGCATCAGAAACACAGACACCTTCTATCCTTCTGTCCCACTCTTCTAGTCCATAATCTGAGGTGGTTGCTGGGGGCCAAGACATCATATTTGAGATGTAGGCCAGAAACAAGGGGAAAGACAGAAAGGCAAAAAGGATTCTGCCTGCTGAGATGGTTCCCTTAAAGTAGAGTTCCCAGAAGTCCCAAATAATTCTACTTATGTCTCATTGGCTAGGGTTTAGACATGTAACTGTACCCAGCCACTAAAAATTTTGCAAAAGTGACTTTTTAGCTGGCTATCTTGCCATCCCAAATAAAATCAGAGCTCTGTTACTAAGGCAGAATGGGAGAAATAAGTGTAGAGATAGGGCACTAGCACTCTTTGCCTTAGTCTATTCCTTTAATACCCAAACATTCATGTACAGCATTTCCATATATCGAACACACTCACTATAAACAGATCCTCAAGGAAATGGAAATACAGGATAAGACATATAACTGAGTTGGAATTTGAAGGCAAGAAGAATCCGATTATTACTAGAGATGAAGTACTGGTAGTTCTTGTTACCCGTGGTGGACGGGTTACTTAAATAGTTACCTATGCAAGTCTTGGGAAAGAGTGGCTATTATAAGACATCATTATTGAGGGCACATGAAGAATATAAGACCTGTGGGCTTGGCTTACTGCTTTAAACACCCTACAGAAGTTAAAGAAAGAAAAATAACAGGCTCAAGTTTTAACTTTTTAGCTCAATAAATGATCAGAAGACCAAGAAATTTCTAAGGTTTTCCTGAAGAATTTTTTTATTTCATAGTAAAGGGTGTAGCTGAAAGTCATATCCAGAGTCTAATTCTGTGAGTTGCTGAATTGCAATATAGTTTGACTTTGTAGTTTTGTCAGCTCTCTCAAGTAAAGATTAGGGCATTGATGGGGAAGAGTGGGACCTCTAGAATTAGAATGAGGATATTTGGAATGAGCTGCATAACTGAGAACTCCAGACTCACAAACTTTAATTTTGGTACCAATTGCTATGTTGCTCAGTGTTTTAGCTGTAGACCAAGCATGTCAAACTCGTGGCCCATGGGCCGCATGGGACCCACAACTAATATTTTTGTGGCCCAGCCAATATAACAGTATGTAAGAAACTTTTTAATAAAAATTTTGTAACTCAATTTTTACAATATCCTGTTATACATAATTACTAATAACAAACTACAACATTCGCTTATGACTGATTACTATAACCGTGTTGCGTTCATTTCCCTTAGGCACCTTATGCGCAGGTGCACCATTTCTCTCCACTAATACTAGCAGCGAATATTTTAGCAGCCAATTGCCATGTCATTAGTCTTGTACTGACTTGTTTGGTGTACGCAACAGGAAATATTTTGCTTTTGGAGAACAAGAAAAATAGGTTTATTTGTGTTATGCTTATTAATTTGTGCAGCTATTCAGTGTCTGGTAAGTTAATGTTCAAGAAAAAACATTAATTTTTATTAAAATGTTCTATGTCAACGATTACTCATTTATTTCAGCCCTTTGTATTCAGCATGTCTCTATCGAAATAAATCTACGTTTCTATGAAAATTGAAGCTTTTGTTTTTTTGTGGTCCACATAAACTTAAACACCAGTAATGAGTGTTATTTTTAGGAGTTAACTTGGTTTATCAGACTGTGGCAGCTGGGCAGTAGAGGGCTTTGAGTGCCAGGGACTCTGACCTTGATGTTCCTCCTGGAAAAAGAAAAAATATTGGGACCCTCCCAAGAAGAAATCTCAGCAATGAACTGAACTTTTAAAATGGAACTTTAAAAAAAGTTCTGGTGTGGATGGTAAAATAATTATTGGAGGCCATCAGAGAGGTCTCATGACTCACTGTTGAGTGATTTCCAGCAGGCTCACAAAGAATTTAAAAGTAAGCTTGAAGCTATTAAGAAGAATATTAGAGTGGTTTGGGCTTTGGACTCTATGAAAACTATTGTAAATTTAGAAAAAATCCAAATGATTCAGGAAGTCTGAATTTTCCTAATGTTATTTGTCTTATCTCAACAAGATATTTGACATTAAAAAAACAACAGAGGTAGCTGTTTAAAACCTTGTTGACCAGATCATCTCGTCAGAGTTTGTCAGAGCTCTGATGTAAGGACTTAGAGATTTGGGTGAATAGTTGAGTAGAAAATGGGAACAGAAAGCAGAATATAGTGCAAGGAAAGAAACAGGAATGGTAGTCCTTTCCTTTAACCCAAGATGAGCTAGATGTTTTTTTGGAGAGGGCTGTAATTATTTCCTTCCTTAAATCCATGACCCTTTGCAATGTAATTTTGCAGGTCCTCCCATGAAGAGTGGTGTCTGTTTTCTTGCCCCTCGAATTTGGCCAAACTTGTGACTTGTTTGGCCAATAGAACTTGAGGGATGTGAATTCTGCCAATTTTGAGCTTAGGCCTCAAGGCGCCTTGCACACTTATGCTCTAACTCTTGGTGCCCTGCTGAGCTCCCTGAGAACAAGTCTAGGCAACCTTACTGGGTGATGTGATTCAGTTGTCCCCATAGTCTCTGTTGACAGCCAGTCAACCTCAGGAACAAAGTTGCTTAGCTGAGAGGCATCATGAATGAACTCAGGAACAGAAAGTCAACTCAACTGAGTTCAGCTCAAATTGCTGACCAATCTGCAGAACTGTGAGCTAGATAATGACTGTTGTTTAGCCATTAGGATTTGGGGTGTTTTGTTATATAGTGAAAACAAGTTGATACCCCACTTTGGGCTTGGGAAGGTAGTGAAGTAAGAGAAGAGCAAAGAAGATGAGAGATGGAGGTTGGGAAATCATGCTATTATGAATTGTGCATCTGTAATGGATGCAGGATTAAAATTGACAAGAGGAGAACTGAATACCCATCCCTGCCTGTCTCTAACTAAGCTTTTCCATCCCCCATCTGTTAGAATCAGTACTCTGCCTTTGTCCAATAAACATAATGAGCTGTATACTGCTCAGCTGCTCAATCAATCTGACTCTTCATGTGAGCTCCTGATGGGATTTGCCTCTGAGCTACAAAAAAAAAAAGAAAAAAAAAGAAAAAAAAGAAAAAAAAAAAAGAGGCATCTGTCCTGCTGTCTTAAGCAATATTTTCGCTGGATGACTTTCTGAGGTTTGTGGTCAGCTTATAACTGTAAGAAGTTGGTGGCCCAGAAGTGTAGGCAGTAATGGGTGCTTTTAATTGTTCATTAATATTTATTTGGGGACTTTCACTTTCTTTTTCTTAGCCTTCCATCAGAGACTTAAATTATGTCACTCAGATCCATCTGAGTCAATTCATGGTTCTTCCAAATAAACAGGCTTTCCCTTACTCCATTTTTCAGCTCAGCATGTTTTACAAAAAATTGTTGAGACACTTCTGGTAGTTTAAAGTCTATTTCCCTCCTTTTGCTAACCAGGAGCTTTCCTAGAAGAAGCTGTGGTGTGAATGATCTTCCTACTACTCCACCAGCCCAGGGTACTGAAGGCTTCTCCCAAGAAAGGAGCCCCCTGCCCTCTTTGAAATCCTCACTAGTGGCTGTTTTAGAACATAGAAGCTGTAGAGTCTTTCATCCCAGGGCCTCAGAGCCCTGACAAAATGCATGGAATTCAAGGAGCTGCAATGGCATTTTCAAAACACTCTGCCACCTTTAACTAGTTAAGTTATAATAGGGGTTTGGGAGTTAAATAAGCCTTTTCTCCACATTTTCTTACTGGAAGATGTTTGCTAAGAAAGATGATGGAAACATCTGCCTCTCAGATGGAGGTAAGGTGGGCTGAGGCAGCAAGGCATGGTGGGAAGAGTGTGAGCTTTAGAGTCAGACAATCTGAGGTTGACTCCTTCCTTACCAGGAATATAACACTAGAGGCCCGGTGCACAAAAATTTGTGCACTGGCTGGGGGGGGGAGGGGGAGGAGGGGGGTCCCTCAGCCCGGCCTGTGCCCTCTCGCAGTCTGGGACCCCTTGGGAGATAACGACCTGCTGGCTTAGGCCTACTCCTGGGTGGCAGAGGGCAGGCCCAATCCCTAGGTGCAGCCCCTGGTTGGGCTCAGAGCATGGCCGATTGGGGAGTTGGGGCACCGCCCCCTGTCATGCACAGAGCAGGGCGGATTGGGAGGTTGCGATGCCACCCTCAGTCATGCTCAGGGTAGGGCCGATTGGGGGGTTGGGGCACCGCCCCCTGTCACACTCAAGGCAGAGTCGATGGGGAGGTTGTGGTGCCACCCCCTGTCATGCACAGAGCAGGGTCAATCAGGGGGTTGGGGCGCTGCCCCCTGTCATGCACAGAGCAGGGTCAATCAGGGGGTTGGGGAGCTCCCCCCTGTCACTCACAGAATAGGGCCGATAGGGGAGTTGGCGCACCGCCCCCTGTCACACACAGAGCAGGGCGGATCAGGGGGTTGGGGCGCCGCCCTCTATCACCCACAGAGCAGGGCCGATCAGGGGGTTGGGACGCCGCCACTGTCACACTCAGGGCAGGGCCGATGGGGAGGTTATGGCTCTACCCCGTCACACACATAGCAGGGCCCGTGGTGTGAGGGGGTTGGGGCGCCGCACCCTGTCACACACAGAGCCGCAGGGTGATCAGGGGTTTGGGGAGCTCCCCCCTATCAGGCACAGAGCAGGGCCGATCAGGGGGTTGGGGCGCCTTCCCCTGTCACAAACAGAGCAGGGCCGATAGGGAGGTTGTGGCCCCGCCCCCTGTCACACACAGAGCTGCAGGGCGATCAGGGGGTTTGGGCCCTGCCCCCTGTCACACTGATCCCGGTGCCGGGAGGCATCTCAGCTCCTCTGATCCCAGTGCTGGGAGGCATATTACCCTTTTACTATATAGAATAGAGGCCTGGTACATGGGTGGGGGCTGGCTGGTTTGCCCTGAAGGGTGTCCTGGATCAGGGTGGGGGTCCCCACTGGGGTGCCTGGTCAGCCTGGATGAGGGGATGATGGCTGTTTGCAGCTGGTCACACACCCTTCAGGGTGGGGGTCCCCACTGGGGTGCCTGGCCAGCCTGGATTAGGGGATGATGGCTGTTTGCAGCTGGTCACATGCCCTTCAGGGTGGGGGTCCCCACTGGGGTGCCTGGCCAGTCTGGGTGAGGGGCTGAGGGCTGTTTTCAGGCTGGGACTGAAGCTCCCAACTGCTTCTTTCTTTCTTTCTTTTTTTATTCTGGGCCAGCTTTAGCTCTGAGGCTCCAGCTCTTAGGCCTCAGCTCCTGAAAGCAGGTATCTGGTTTGTTTCGGTTCTATAATCGAAACTCTGTATCAACTCCAGCTCTGAGATCCCAGCCAGCTGAAAGCTGGTTTCTGGGGTTTTGTTTAGCGTCTATATTTGTTACAATGTTTGAAACTGCAGGCTCAGAGGCTGGCAAGGCAGGCGGGGAATGTTGGAGTCCTCCGTCACTGAAGCAAGCAAGCCTCATGTTAGTTTCAAGCTGCCTGGCTGCCAGCCGCCATCTTGGCTGGCAGTTAATTTGCATATCTCGCTGATTAGCCAATGGGAAGGGTAGCAGTCATACACCAATTACCATGTTTCGCTTTTATTAGATAGGATTGAGCAAGTTACTTACTCTGTCTGAGATGAAGACTTCTGATATGTAAATGGGGACAATAATATACACTTTAGAGAACAGTGTGATATTTAAAAAATGAGATTATAGCTAATCTAATAAAAGAGAAACATGCAAATTGACCGAACCTCTGCTACGTACCAAGCCACGCCCACCAGCCAATCAGAGCGACTATATGCAAATTAACCCGACCAAGATGGCAGCCGGCAGCCATGGAGCTGGAGTGAGCAGGAGGCTTGGTTGCCCTGGCGATGGAGGAAGCCAAGCTTCCTGCCTTCCCTGGCCGGCTGTGGCCTCCACTCAAGGCAACAAAGTTTCAATTATAGAAGATAAATAAATCCCAGATACCTGCTTCCAGCCAGCATCCACTGGGAGCTTGGGTGGTTCGGGGCCGTGGCAAGCCTGCAAACAGCCATCAGCCCCTCACCCAGGCTGGCCAGGCACCCCAGCTGGACCCCCACCCTGATCTGGAACACCCTTCAGGACAAACCAGCCGGCCCCCACCCATACACCGGGCCCCTATCCTATATAATAAAAGGGTAATATGCAAATTGACCCTAACAGCAGAACAACTGGGAATGACTGGTCACTATGACACACTGGCCACCAGAGGGCAGACGCTCAATGCAGGAGCTGCCCCCTGGTGGTCAGTGCGCTCCCACAAGGGGAGCTCTGCTCAACCACAAGCCAGGCTGATGGCTGCCAGTACAGCGGTGGTGGTGGGAGCCTCTCCCACCTCCTCAGCAGAGCTACGGATGTCCGACTGCAACTTAGGCCTGCTCCCCACTGGCAAGTGGACATCCCCAGAGGGCTCCCAGGCTGCCAGAGGGATGTCTGACTGCCAGCTTAGGCCCAATCCCCTGGGGAGCGGGCCTAAGCCAGCAGGTGGTCATCCCCCGAGGGGTACCAGACTGCGAGAGGGCACAGGCCAGGCTGAGGGACCTCCCCCCCCCCACCCCCGAGTGCACAAATATTTGTGCACCAGGCCTCTAGTCTGTATATAAAATGCCTGGCATGTCATACTTGCACAATAAATGGCAACTACCGTCACTGTAAAGAATGACATAAGGGGAGTGGATTGTCTCTTAAGATACATCGTAGTTTTCTATACTGCTTAGGCAAAAATGATTTGTGTCCTAATCCTAGGGAGCTTATACCTGCCCCCACCTACTCCCCTCAGCTCTCTCTTAGTCCCACCCACAGCTCTGATGAATGATCCAATATCTTATTTACTCCTTCTTTACTTTTGTTAGGGACTCAATCTCTCTCTCTCTCTCTCTCTCTCTCTCTCTCTCTCTCTCTCGTTCTCCTTCCCTCTTCCTCATTCAGGCAGCTCATTATCATGGTACCCATTGGTTCTCTTGGTTTCTACTCTAAGTCTGGCCAGGTGGTGACTTTCAAACTTTGTGATTTCCTTTCTTCCCAGCTTAGAAATCACTCTTAGTGCGATGAGCACATACTTTGCCCTTGCTCACATCGACAAGTTATGCAGTGCTTCCCAACCTTTCCCACAGCATGGCACACAGAGAAAATGATAGTATTTGTAGACAAACTGTGTAACAGATGGAACTGCTTATGGATGGAGCCTGTCCAACTGCCCTGAGGAGTAAACCTTGTCCAGGGCACATTTCTAAGGAGGGTCAGGAAACTGCATGCTGTTGAATATGAATTCCTTCACTCGGTATGTTTTTGTTCAGCACTGTGCTGGCACTAGCAATACAATCATGGACAGAACTTATTCCATGACCTTGAGGAGCTGTATTACTCTAATATATGTGTTGATACAAAATGTTGTGGTGGCAAGATATATAGTAGAAAGAAATTGCTCTCCACAAAATCTGCCAGCCTGGGGTTAAATTCTGGCTTACTCACTTGCTAGCTATGTGAACTTGAGCAAATCACTTAACTTTTCTGGTTTTTTAGTAAAATGGAGGTCATATATCTCCCTTCAGGCTTCTTGGTAGGGGAGAGGATGAGTTTAATGAGAAAATATTAATTTTCATCCTTATTTATAAATAGGGCCATTTATCTGCAAGTGGCCAATTGAGTTCTTTCCAAAATGCCTGAATGCATTCTGAGTTCCTATTACAAATTTCATACTGACTATCATTTATGAGTACTAGAATAAAAAATGGTTTATCAGTTCTGACTCCAATTTGGAGAAGTATTTGTGATTACCAACTAGAATCGTAGATCGTTCTCTTCATTTACTTACGAATAGTTACTGTATCCTCACTTTATGTCAAAAAAAAGTCATAGTCCAGGTTAGAGCAGGGGCTCAGAGACCAGCTGGTCAATTGGAGAACCAACAACTAGAACGCAGGTATTCAATTTTTCAATTTTGCGATTCTCCCATCAAGTCATGCTGCTATGAATTACAGGAGATACAAGGATAAACAGGAAGCATTCTTGCCCTTCTACAACTTGAGAAACTGACTAAAGTCAGCTATTTAAGCAACTTTATTTTGATGAATTAAATCAGCAGCACTAACTTCTTTAATGATAGGGCATTTGGGGGGAGCATACCTAAGGTTAAAACTAATAATATTATGAATTTAGGATTATCTTAACTATTTCTCTGAATTTAAAAAAAGATCTGGCTTCCAGTCACAAATGGCCAGATATCTCTCCAAGGCTTGATATTCTCACTGTCCATCTGTTTCTCTATCCTTGTGCACATGCGGGCATAAACACAGATGCACTTGAGCCACGGCTAAAGGTCACATACAGAAAGTTTGCAGTAAGAAAAGGAAAAGTAGAAAAAGGCATGCATTTTGCTTTTTAGCCTTTTATTTTGAAGGCCAGTTCTTCAAGGGAAGGCTACTGCTTTGCTTATAGCCCAAGAATTCCAAAAGCTTTGTATTCTGCTCAAGGTCTATGTTCAACAAATCTTCCTTCTTTTCAAGGCAGAGATTTTATTTACAATAACAACTTGCCTGAAGTCATATGGGACTAATAGAGAAATGTCTTTAATTTGCAAGTTGTTCATTTCTTATTACATATATTAATTGACTTTGTATTTTCACACCAAATAAATAAGCTGAATATATAATAACTTCTCTGAGAGAAAATAAATGAGTTTTGGTTTTTTTAGACTCAGTGATAAAGTACAATAGCCGAGACCAGAAGCTCAAGATATAATCTTACAAACTGATGAAAGCTCAAGTGAGCTTTATTTATAGCAGAGGAACTAAAGTTTATATAGGAAACAGCATCTTGGTTTTAAACTATGGCTGAGATATGAAAGGTATTAGTAAGTAAAACACTTAATGTCCAACAGATAGTAAGTGTTCAATAAAATGTTAGTTATTATTATTATTATTAGAAAGTACATATAGTTACACAAAAAAGACACTATTCTATAGAAACTGCTCTTGAGGCAGGCCTTTTAAATGTTATAATATTTTATATCACACATCTCTCAATGATTTCATAATGTGAAACAACAGTCATCTTGACCATGTTTGAAAAAGAGATATCCAGTTTCTCAGTTGGTTTCTAAGGACCAGCATCAAGTTATTCATCGTGGGATTAGACATTGTACAAGGAATAAAGTTGAAACAAATAGTTAATGATATCATGGGTGATATACAGTCTCAGAGCACTGAAGTGGAAAATGAAAAGAATTGAAAGTCATCTTGGCTTGCTAAGACTTCCCTTGTTTTTATTTTCTTACCCAGTATGTTCCTCCTGAGTTAGCCAGAGGTCAAGTGTGCTGTTAAAGGAAGCAATTTCATCAGCCCATAGTCAGTCTTGGAATCATAAAGGGAAAAAAAACATCTAACCCAGAAAAATTTCAATTATACATTTGTTTTTAAGTACATGAGTTTTTCATAATGATCCCTCTATTCCATAGAGGAGAGTTCTTGAATTTAAAAACAAGTTCTGGAAGATTGAGGCAAAATATTATTTTGTGGTGTGTGTTTATGTGTTTATTGGTGGGGTGGGTGGGTGACTGAGAGTATGGACAAGGATAGAACTAAAGAATTTCAGGTAACACACAACAAGACTGCATACCTAGGCCTGACGGACATTTACCAGACTGATAAATATTGGTCTAAAATATTTTCAATTGAGACATTTGTGAAAAAGAAAATACAATAATTCAAAAAGAAATACATATTTGATGTTTGGTAGCTTCTAATTAACTTCAGGTAGTCTAAGGGGTTTCTTGTTAGGGGACAAAAAGGGATTAAGTAACTAGTGTTGAAGCCGGTTGTTTAGAATAACTTTGATTTTCAGCAATGGAAAGCCAAATTGGTATAAAATTCTTCTTTCCATCATCATTGTTAATCATGTATAACATCAAAGACCTGTTTTTTCTCTTGGTTGTCTCTTAGTTGCTCCTAGTCCCTTCTTTTATTTTTCTTTTGGGGGACATCTCTTTGGAGATATTAATGTAGCCAACAAAGGCACAATGAGAAGGAACTGGAAAGAGAGAAAAAGAGAAAAAATGTGAGCTAAATAGTTTCTAAAACTGTGAGAAAAGTTTTGCAAGTGTGATTCTACCAGCTTTGGAGAGCACTCTTGAGAGCTGAACAAGTATCCTTTTTACATCTGTTCCCCTGAGATCTGAGCTACCCTCAGACTCCTTTATCTCCCCAGCACTGGGAGTTCTGCATAGATATTTATTGATGGATTAAGCAAGAAGTCATGATTGTTCAAACCCATAGTGTGAATAAAAATGAAATGTCCTGGGAATTTCCCTTATGCAAGGCAAGTTGAATTGGAAAGACAGGAGTTCTCTCACTCTTAAGATTCCAGCCATCAAACAGCATTGCCTGAATTCCCATTCCTGTGTTGAGGGTCAGAAAAGGACTCTTGTTTCATGAGTTTCTCCGTGAAGTGGCAAAATCTCTTTGCCTCCTCACTGTAAAATGAGGAACTTAGATTATTGTAAGCTGTCATATTCTGTATGATTCTATGAAGTATGTCTTTAAACATTCTTACCCGAAGGAGGTAGAACCATAGAAATAGAAGAAACCTCTTTTCTGAGGCTCAAGGGCATTAAGTCTAGTTTGGATTGGACATTAAATACCAACAATAGAGAGTAGCTATTTTTCTTTGCTAAGTGCACCATGTTCCCTAATCCTTGAGACAGCCTCATTAATCTTTTCTCAATTATTTTAAGCTTTAAGTGCCCTTGAGTATGTGTTACTGGGCTGTTGTCCTCAAGTTTTTAAATGTGATATAATGTGCTTTGTGAGAATAACAAATAGGGTAAATATATATATGCAGTGTATAGATAGGAAGTGGTTTCCTTAGCAACAATTGCAGTAAGAAAAATATATCAAAAGATGTGTGTTTTCCCCTACTTTCATTACCCCCAAATCTAGTCCCTGCCTATAATTAATTGTTCCTTTTTTTTATTGTAAGGTAAAATATAGAATCATGCACTCTTCTAAGAATTTATTATAATTAGGGGTAAACCAAGATTATACATATGCACATACCACTGCTGTTCAGGGTGCTATATTTAAAACACATGTGTATATTTGGCTTGTTTTCTCCTTGAAACAGTTCAGAAACCTAAACAACCTATAAAAGCTGTTTTTCTTTATCCTTTCTAGATTCCCATTATGCCTTAATGTCAATTCAAAATGCAAACACCCCAAACTATAGGAACCACTGCGTTGAAATGTTGAGGCAAATTAGATGTTTGCTTGAAACCATAAGGATGAGGAGAGGATGTGAGCCTTACTATCATCCTATAAAGTAGAATTTAGCCCCTGGGCGGGGCTGCCGCCTTTATTTATTTATTTTTCTTCAGATAAACCCTTGCAATATGAGCTAATTATTGGAAGCCTCTTGAGATTTCTTCCATTTTAACTTTTCTGTGATGGAGAGGAGACTTACCTGAACTTGCCATAATTAGTCTGCAAAGTCTCAGCAAAGACCCAAGAACATAACTTTCTGGTATGACTTGGCATTGCCTAAGCTTGGAGTCTTCTTAAAATTAATTTAGTAAGGAACCAGAGAGTGCTCAAGAACATTCTGATTGAAATTTGGTTCTGGAGGTGAAGACTTGGGGGTTGTCTCTCCTGTGTAGGTGCTTCAGGGATGGGAGCACAGTAGACTGAGAAGGCAATATTTCTGGTCTATTCTAGATAATAGGTCCACAAATCAATATTGATCCTTTTCTTGATTTTTCCCTTCTTAACTGCAGGAGAGACAGAAGTCCTGAAATAATTTCAATGTCATTTCATCAACCATTATTTTCTCCCCAATGAACCACATTATCATCTCCTTCCTTTTAGGGGGGAAGCGCCTGCTTCAATCCTGTGCTTCTGTGCAGGAGAAGGGAAACACACCTGACCTCCACTGACCACTTGTGTGTTTCTTTGCATCAAGTTGCTCTATTCAGGGTGCTCTGTTTTTAACATAACAGTGGGAAAAAAAACATGGATGGTCACAAATCAGAAAAAGAGAAATAAGTTGAAACCTGGACAGTAACGTTTCTGAGTGTCTGAGGTGGCAAAGAAATGGGGCAAGTGAACCAGCAACTCAATCCCATAGGGAAACCATGTGAAGAGAGGCTTCTAACCTTGGACCTCGGACCTCGAGCACGCCTACTGCTGGGATCCCTGGTGAGAGGAGCCCGCGGTGGTGGAGGTTGGGGTTGCCTGATGATTGGAGGCCATGACTGGAAATGAGAAGTGTGATCTGAAGCCTGGCCTGAGGGCTCTGGCCAGTCCTGAAAGTTACCCCCACTTGACCATGACTCACTGATGTCTCCGCGAGCCTGTAAGTTCTATGGAATTAGTACAAACAAGCATTTCCAAGGAATCCCAGTAGTGTTCATTCAGCATCATATTATTAGTGAGGCATTAAGTTGCATATACTGTAATGTGAGTTGAACAAAGACCCAGTCCAGAGTGAGAAAGCAGAATCAACTGGTTTTTGTTCCTTTAGTAATTATTTAAGTTTGTGCATTTTCAAAATGTGCTTATTCAAGCTACTAAAAATATCAACACTTCAAGTTTTGTTTTTTTAAAAAAAGGTGGGGAGGGGACTCTAATGGCCACAATTCTTCTTTGGTTCTGTCTCCCACTTGAGTTCTCCTAGGCATTCCCACAGCCTAACAAGAGATACAACTATGCAGACAGTAGCCAGTAAGGAGGCTTGGAGTGTGTGTTTTAAATAGTCATGTGAACTTTAAAAAGGCTCTTAGAAAATAAGCAACTTCTGTAGTCCACCTGTTCCCATTATAATTTCTCTCTTCTGTTTAATGTGTTACTCTCTGTCCCTGTTCCCCAACCCTTGGCACATAGTCTGAAGTAGAAATGTTTCCATATTTAGTCTGTCTGGTTCCGTTTCCTCTGAGACTGGCAGGTACTTCAAATTTCATTTCAGGCTATGCTTAACGGAAAAAGTCCATCCCTAGTTCTTTCCCCCCCGCTATTTATATCCTCTTTCTTCTCCAAGGGACTCTTTTTTTCTAGTTCTGCTTCCTTCTTCCCTGTATCTTGCATTTCTAGGTCAAATTTACCCTTTCCTGGTTATTTTCTCCTTTATCTCAGCTTCCCTCTACTTCATCACCTAATCTGTGGGGAGGATGAGTTACTTTGGGAAATGAAACATAAATAATAGGAAAAAATCCCAAACACTATGTAGCAATGACTAGTTTCTTTCTGTCTTGCATATTTGCACTGAGAAAAAGTTTTATGCCTATATTGGGAGGTACAGGTCACCTGTGACCTCTGCATTACGAAATTTGATGGTCACTTCTGTGTCCTTGTCTTACCTGACTTAGCAGAGTTGCCTCATTTATCTTCAGCTCTTCCTCCCACTCTGGGCTCTTCTGCTCAATCTTCCTAGCTGACCCTCTCCTCTCTACTTCAAATGTTTATGTCCCATGGTCAGACCCAGGCCTTTTCTCTTCTCCATTCAAACTTTCTCCTTGGGGATCTCATGTTTAAATAGTATTGATATTCTGAAGACTTCTAAGTATAAATCACCAGTCCCTACGTCTCGCCAAAGCTTTAGACTTCTAGGAGATGTCAGTAGACATCTCCTGACATTTTCTCTTACTATCTCCAAAAGAACACCTCCTCTGATACCTCCTCTTCTCCAACTGAAGCACCACCAACCAAAACAGAACGCTTTATTCCCACTTCCACTCACCTCCCCAACATGCTTCTTTCTCTGTCTTTCCAATTCTATTAAGTGGCTTCACCACCCACCCAGTTGCTCAGTCAAAAGTCACACCTCACCCCCACCCCCACCCCCACCTCTTATCCACCACCTTCTAGCTCTACCTCCAGAATCCATCAGAAATGCATTCACTTTCCCCAGCTCCACGGCTATTACCCTGGTCCTCTTTACTGTGCTCATGACTGCAATCATTTTGAAAGAGGTTTCCCTGTTCCTATTCTTGTCCTTATTGTGGTACTCTTTCCATACAGCAGCCAGAATAATGTCACAAATGTAAATCAGATGGCATCATTTCTCTCCTTACTATCCCTCCCCACACTGTCCTGCATGTCTGCTCCTCAAGCCCGTAAAATGCTTCTCTTTGCATTGTCTAGTATTTTACTTCTGCAGTCCTCACCTGCTGAGACATTTAAGCCTGCTCATGCAATCTGATTCCTTTCTCAGAGGTAAAATGAGGCCAGAAATCTTCACTGATCTGGAAATATTCTAAAGTATTGATTACTGTGCAGGTAGAAAGCTTCCTAGGCAACCCTCTCCTTTCTGAAGCGTGGATGGTGGAACATCAGGGATCTGGGGTGGTGTCTCCTTCCTGTTATGTGATGAAGGTACTGGAGAGAGTTGGGAACAATAATGTGGACTTCGGGAGACAGAGGCAGACTGATTGGCGAATAAAACGAGGAAGTAAAACAGGGCAGGCAGGTTTAAGAGGGGCACACAATAATTTTTATTCTTTATAATTCACGTTACAGTAAAACTTTATAAAGTGGGTTGTAGTAAAAGGAGTAATAAAGTGATACTAATTAGCATTACATTAATAATTACACTATTTCTTCCTGAATATATATAATCTTCCTGCAAAGAACTAAAAATGGTTTAAAAAGCTCTAATGATATTATATTACTGGGCAACATGTCTATAATAGACATTAATTATATGGTATTAAACGGATCCACAGCACTTTCTAAAGGTACAATAGGCTAATAAAACACCAGAAACGTAATTGTTACTCTAAGGATTTAGAATCAAAATTAGCTTAATGACAGGAAAATTTTTAATAGGAAAAGTATCCATAGCACATTTGCTATGGTGTAGATTTTCATTGTAGGGGAACTTATAAAAATCCATAAAAGCCAAATAATTACTCAGACCTCGTTACACAAATATTGCTGTTAATTTTTCTCTTTTTATTCCATAGCTTATTGTGTGGTTCTCAGAGCCTTTTATAAGTCAGCCACTAGAGAGCAAACTTCTTCTTTTTATCAGTCTGTAGTTTTATTTAAAAGAATATACCACATATATATCGGCACTCTGACAATACCACCTTATCTCAGACTGTAAAATCTGATAATATAGCTTCTGAATGCCTGGGTGGTGGGCGTGGGGGAATTTAAGGTCCTTTATATTAAATACATAAGAAAGAACAAGATAAGATGTAGTAATTTGAAACTCCCTTCCTGGAGTGAAAATGAAACCTTCTGCTAATGGAGCATAAAGTCTCATGTTTCATCCCATGTAATAAAATATAATGGGTATTGTTTGGTCTGACAGGCATCTTGGGCCTTTTTTTCCAGGCAATGGTTTCTAGAGAGCTCAAAGAAATGATACAGTTTCCAGGTGAAATGTGAATAAATGACACTGTAAGCTACCTTTATTGCCATCAGTTCCGGAGGCTTGAGCCAGGCAAAAAAAGCTGCCAGTTGACGAACATTCTTATCTATTGGATGGAATCCCCACTATTGGCTTCCCTTCCAAACAGATGCTGGTCCCCAAACACCAATACACAGTCAGATCCACCTGCTAACCTGTGTCAGGGAACAGAAGAGGGGAGGCGAGGAACAGTGGGGGATTTAGTGCACCTTAAAACCCCAATTTACCAGGCACCTGAGTAACTGGCTTTGGGGCCAACATTTACTCAATGAGTAAAACCACTTTCTCTTCTGGTGGACTGTTAACAATTGGCCTTGTGCACACGACCCTAGGGACTCATGCTGAACGACTAGTAAGTTGTTGGAATCAAATTCATCTCTGTTGTCTAGACTTTGGAATATTTGAGGAGTTACAATCTAGAATTTGGACTTTTTCAGTACTTTTACAAAATAATATCTAACAGCTATTGGTCAATTTATAAAAGATATACAAGAAGGGAGATTTCAAAACTTTGTAAGGAAACACTTTCTAGGGTTCATTGGCTATTCTGTTAGAATATTTTTCTTATATTGAATGGACTTAGGAAATTGTCCATATTTAAACAATTTGGCCAATGACAGTTCCACAGGGTTTGACCTAACACTTTGTTCTGCCGAGAGGCCTCAATGGGCATTGTTCCTCACTTAATCAGCAATCAGCAACCATTGCATGCCCATCCAGTGCTCAGCACAAGGCTAGAGCAACTCAACAACACATTCATTGAACACTTTCTCTGTGCCAGGCAGGTGATGAGCCCTGCAGCAAACATTAGGGGCAACCAGACGAGTCCTGTCTTTACAAAGCTCATGTTCTAGTGTGAGAAGCTACCACGAATCACTGACTGTAAAAAGAATCAGACAGTGATACACTCTCTAGAGTTGAAGTGATGTGGGAATAAGAGACAGGATGAGATTCGGTCCTGACTGGGGGGCCCCAGGAAGACTTTACGGAGGCGGTGGCCCTTGCATGTGAGGGCTGATCCTGCCATAGTAGTTGCATAAGGTTATTCTTACAATTTCTATCAGATGCCTAAACCCAGATTGTCACTTTATCACTAGGTGGTCAAGTCTCTGAGGGCAGTGGTCTCTAACACAGGGAGCCGGGCACAGAGTGGAGGTTTCATTCCTGCTCCCGTGCCAGTGCGGTGAGAACACTTACTCTGCAGCCACACTGCCACTTAGGAGCTGTGTGAACTTGAACGATTTATTGAACCCCTTGGTGCTCCCGTGTCCCCATCTGCAAAACGTGAGTAAGTAACTGCCCCTATCTATTCTCTCCTTTGGAATACTGACATGACTGAACTCTCCCACAGGTCTGTGGTGGGCTCAACAAAACGCTTTTTACTGACACACCCAGGGAGCCCCCAGGGGAAGAACTAGGGAGAGCGGGGCTTACGGAAGAGGCAGTCCGGCTGGCAGGTCTGGCTCAACGGAAGCCCCAGTTAATTGGGGGAGTCAGGCCAATGTAATATTTTCTTTTGGCCCAGTTCTGTGCACTGATTGTTGCAGTGTGTGTGTGTGCAAACTTTAGGTTTACAAGCAAATAAATGAAACCCCCGAGGAGCTCTTTTTACCTAAAGCTTTCTAAAACCTTGGGGCCTTGATGGAGTTTCTTTCCTAGCTCTTACATAGATTGTAACTCAGGGTGAGGGGAGGGTAGAGGCCGGCTTCGGTGGATTGACAGCTCCAGAGGCCACAGGGCTTCTGCTGGGTGGCAGAGGTGCCTGGCAGATCTTCACCCAGCAGAAGCTGCAGCCTCGTCTTGATACCAGATGGGCAGTTCCTGAGCACATTCGAGAAAACCCCTGGGAATGCCCAGAAATGCCAGGTGGGTGGGAGCTCTTGGCACGAGGAGGGCCCTGCAATAAATAGTAGGCAGGTTGAAAGTCAGCAAAAGAAAGGTTACCACCCGATGCTACTCAATTTGTATCCTTCAGGCTGCTGTGGTCTGGGGCACATCAGGTGCATGAATCCTGATTGTGATTCAGCAGTTTTCATTGTAAACGAAGGTCAGAGAAGTTTTGAAACAGTTCTCCTCCTACCTAAGAAAGTGATATATTTTATTATGGATAGTTAAAAAAATATATAGAAAGATACAAAATTATATTACAATGACCACTAGCTTATCATGCAGTGATAACTACTTTGGATGTATTTTAAAAAATGTATTTTGATGTATTTCCATCCAGATTTTATGCCAACAAAAGACATGTATATTTGGAGTTGGCTAACTTTTGAAAATTTATCCAAACAGCTATATATTTTACCAATTTTTATCCTCTTTTTCATTTAACATTATATTTTAATAGTTTCCTATATTAACCATTATTGAAAATATTACTACTTAGTATGCATATTTCCTTACATAGGTTACTATAAATTTTAAAAGTCATTTAAATTTTTATTAAAGTATAATATGCGAATATTTTATGCAAATATTCTACAAAATGAAATCATTATGTTAAGTGTCACTTAAAAAAACAATTCCTTTTCCACTTACCCTTACCTACTCTTTTCTTTTACTAAAAGGAACTACTTCCAATTCTTATATAGCAGCTTCTTCTGATATTTACCACCATATTTTAAATTAATGTTAATATTTTATTATTTCTTCATTAACCCAGGTGAGTACATATAGTGAGGACTTTTGCTTATTTGTACCCTCTCTTCCTTGAATCTTCTTAATGTAATTATGTTTTATTTTTTTAGCAAAATATGTATTTAATGTTTTTATGATAATTATTAAATGAATATTGTTTACTACTAATATAAGTAATATGCCACGATTATGTTTCCCTTCTTGTATATTTTTTGTTTTTTCTTGGAATTAATAATTGTAAGTTCACTTGCTTACATTTCTTTGACACATGTTAAGTCTTGCTGTCTTCCAATAGCTCTGTAAAAAGGCTTTCTATACAATTTTCCACATGGTCAAACCTGTCATATAATTTATCAGTTCTATTTTATTCTGTAAAATTCCTTTAAAGGCCTCTGACCCCCAGTCCATCCTGAACTGCTTCTCCCTAGGCAAGGAGCCTGTAGATATTTTAAATGATAGACTGCTATCAGTTGTTTTTAAAAAGTACATACCTCCAGTGTTTGTATTATTTATTTGTTTATAAATATATTTTTATGTAAAAAAGTAGTATGTATATTATGGGTCATAAACAAAAATAGAAATTTTAAAAGGCTAATATAAAAATAAATTTTAAAATTATATTATTTTCTTCTTGTGCCCCCAGTGATCATCTTTCACTCACTGGGGTGTGAGACCACTGCTCTAGGCTTACAATGATTGTCCTGGGAGTTTTCTTTGCCATCAATGTAGGAATTCCTTTCAGCTAATTCTTGTGTTGGACCTTGCTTCCTGGATTCTGTGTTTCCTTCTTTTGAGTTCTCTCTCTCATTTGGATGGAGCACATTCTCTAGGACAAGCACGTCAAACTCATAGCCTATGGGCCGCATGCGGCCCACAATGAATATTTTTGTGGCCCAGCCAATATAACGGTATGTAAGAAACATTTTAATAAAAATTTCATAACTTAATTTTTACAGTATCTTGTTATACATAATTATTAATAATGAACTACAACATTCGCTAATGACTGATTACTATAATCGTGTTGCATTCATTTCCTTTACACCCCTTATGTGCAGGCGCACCACTTCTCTCCACTAATACTAGCAGCAAATGCTTTAGCAGCTGATTGCCATGTCATTAGTCTTGCACTGACTTGTTTGGTGTGCACAACGGGAAATATTTCTCTTTTGGAGAACAAGAAAAATAGGTTTATTTGTGTTACGCTTATTAATTTGTGCAGTTATTCAGTGTCTGGTAAGTTAATGTTGAAGAAAATATTTTTATTAAAATGTTTTATATTTTATGTTAACGATTACTCATTATGTTAAGAACAATTGGGGAGCATAGAGCTCCCCAATGTGTTAGCCTGTGTTGTCTCCTCAGAATTCTCAACGTGTTAGCCTGTGTTGTCTCCTCAGAATTCCCAACGTGTTAGCCTGTATTGTCTCCTCAGAATTCCCAACGTGTTAGCCTGTGTTGTCTCCTCAGAATTCCCAGCGTGTTCGCCTGTATTGTCTCCTCAGAGTTCCCAACGTGTTAGCCTGTGCTGTCTCCTCAGAATCCCCAACGTGTTAGCCTGTGCTGTCTCCTCAGAATCCCCAACGTGTTAGCCTGTGTTGTCTCCTCAGAATTCCCAACGTGTTAGCCTGTATTGTCTCCTCAGCTTCATCTCCTTCAGAGAAGGATACTCCTGCCTGGGGGCGTAGGACTGGCTGTTGTCTCTAAAGTTGGCAGTGGGAAAGGCTGAAGTTTAAGCATCCAGAATGCAGATTTTCACTTGGTACCTCTGTTTTCAGCTCAGTACTGCATCTCTACCCCCTTCTCTGCCCCATTCTTCTTGTCTGGAGACTTTCTGCTTCAAGTTCTTCAGGTACTCGAGGGTAAAGGTGTTCAAATTTTTCCATCTTTGGCCAGTGAGAGCCTCTTCAGGTACGCTCCGGAGTCCATTGAGACTCCAGTTGATAACATGCTTGCTATCCATTATGACAAAATTTTCCAGGATCAACTTCTATCTTCCTTGCCCCAGAGCTGGAATCAAACATGTCCCCAAGGATCCCAGTTACTTTTAGTTGAAAATGTGATTTGGAGACAAAACTTTGGTGTGAGGATATTTATTGCTCCTGAAAGAATCATTGTGGTGGGCCATTTCAATGGGCAGAGCTAGGAAAGATTTATTTTTAAAAATAAAATTAGGAGTTCAAAATGATATTTCCAGCTCATTATCAGGACAACAAGGCTCTTACTTAATATATTTGATTTCTTACATCTATACTTTATTCAACATGGCGAATCCCGTCTCTCAATGTCACTGAAATAATAGAAATAGAATATCATATAATTGCACACTTCTTTTTCCCCAGAGTACACAGATCGATGTCAGAATATCAATACCAACATTGCTACCAACAAAATGATTACTGAAAACAGCTTAAGATTTTTTTTTTGGTAGTTCTTAAGGTTTTGTTTTTAGAGTCTATTCAATCCATGTATGAACAGTCCCTTCCTTCCTTCCCATCCAATTGACAGTAAAACAATCCAGGCTCTTATCATCCTATACTTGAATAATAGGACAGTTTCCTTCTCTCTTGACCTCCCTGCCTTCAACCCATTTTATGTTCCATAACTAGATAGATAATCTTAAAATACTTACTTGACTCTGTTATCTCCCTATTTTAAAAAACTTTGAGAGTTTCTTACTTCATAAAAGAGACAATTTGAATTTCTTAATCTGTTCAATGACCCTTACCTATCATCCTGTCTTATTACCACCCTTCTGACTCATCTATGAAAACTTGTAGTTTCAATTACACTTCCCTGCAAATACAATTTTTCTTGTTTCCACCTCCACGTCTTTGTGTAAGCAATTTCTCGCTGTGAAATGCCCTTCTTTTCTTCTTTGTGTACTAAATTACATAAATTTTCAAGACAGTTATGGTTATCTTGCAGAAACAGAACAGGATGGACCCATCATCCAATTTTTGGTTTCCACCCCAAATTTGCTTTTGATGTCAAAAGTGATGATGCATGCATGCACTAAGAGGGTATGAAAAGGCTTATTACTCACATACTGGATCTTCCAATGGACCATGAGACAGGATCCCAAATAGTCTGAAATTGGCTTGAGAGAGCAGGGAAAAGAGACTGGCTCTACATTTATTGTGACTATAGAGTGGGGTTGGGATGAGGGAGTTCACAGGGCCAGGGCTTGAGTGGTTTGAACCTATGCCAGCACCATAGGAGGAGGCAACCAAGTCTCTTATCGGCTTACCCAGATGCAGGGCAGAAAGGGTATGAAAATGATGGTGTGAAAGTTGTCAGCAGTCAGACATCAAAGATTAAGTCAGACCCTTCATTACAAAGGCTCAACCCAAATCTCACTGACATCCCTAATCATCAGTCATCACTTTCCTTCTGAATTCCCAGAGTTCGGCATTTTTTGCCCCATCCTATTATTTAACTTCCCTGATATTTGACTTATATAAATAAACTTATTTACTTTAGAGTCATACCTCCAAGGGGCAATCCAAATGTTATAGGTCCTTATACAGTTTGGGGTGTGGCCCTCTTTGTGAAAAAGAGTACCAACTAGGTACAGGCCTTGGAAGGGGGAGCTGTGCTCGAGAGGGGATCTGCAGCATGAGCTCCACAGTAAATCTGCCTCTGTATTCCTCTTATGCATTAGAAATAAACATTAAAAATTTACATGCAGTTAAGTTCACTTTTATTGGTTACGGTTCTATGAGTTTGCACATATGCATAGACTCTTGTAATCACTGTAGGTACGGAGCAAGTTCAATGCCACAAAGACCCTCTTGTGCTGCCCCTTTGTATTCAGAGCCTTCTGCAGCCCCTCTTGTATATTCTGATTTCTCTACCAGACCTTAACACCTTTCATCTGGTAAGAGTTTGTTGTTGGTGGTGATAATGGTGAGAAAAATGACATTTTGTTTTCTAGTAGGAATGGATTCTCAGTGATAAACAAAGGTGTTGAGTATATTCTCTGATAAGCATTACATATGAAGCCTTCTACTGAACAAAGTCAGAATTCACAAACTAAAAAAAAGATCGTGTTTTTGTTTGAGACCCTTAGTGATGAACTTTGGGAAACTCAACTAGTTTCAGATCCCTCCCTTGGTTGATGTTTGACTTAATTGGTCCATGCCTTGAGGACGTAGATGTTTTATAAATACGTGGTGATTTAAATTAGGGGACTAGCTGGTTGGATCAGAACTTACCAAGGCTAAACTCCAAGCAGCATTCTTTAAAAGTATAACTTTTTTTCTTAACATTCTCTCTCTCTCTATGTGTAAACACATTTCTGCATTCATTAAGATATATTCCCTCTTCTGTGGGAGTTCTAGAAACAAGATCAGGAAGCACAGTTTGAGCAGTTTCCCAAATCAGAGAAAACTAGCTCTTTTCAAATGAAGCACGTTGAGAAAAGAGAAGAAAAAGTCTTTTGCTGAGGTAACTGAAATATGTAATAACTTCTTTTTTAAAAAAATATATTTTATTGATTTTTTATAGAGAGAAAAGGAGAGGGATAGAAAGTTAGAAACATTGATGAGAGAGAAACACCAATCAGCTGCCTCCTGCACACCTCCCACTGGGGATGTGTCCGCAACCAAGGTACATGCCCTTGACCGGAATCGAACCTGGGACCTTTCAGTCCGCAGGCCAACGCTCTATCCACTGAGCCAAACCAGTTAGGACTGTAATAACTTCTTTGTAGCCTAAATGCCCCAGTATCCAAAGGGATTCTGTATAATACAGATCAGATCAATTTTGCCCATGCTCATTTGCAACTGAAGAATATCTCATTTGTTGTTTTGACAGAATCACTACTACTGGACCCAAAATTTTCACTTAATCTAAACTTGAAAATGGCTTTCCAAACAAAGAAAGGAGGGAGCAGAAAGCTCTTCTCACTTTCTTAATGCCTGATGATGAATTGTTTTCAAATATCACTGTGTACCTGACCTTCAGCAGAAAATAATTGTGTCCCGGTTTGCCAGTGCAGAACCAAAGAAGGGTCACACAACTGGGTGTTCCAGATAAAAGCCCAATTAATCTCAAAATAATTCCTCACAGAGTAAAGAGAAGAAGCTTAGGGGCAGAGGCTTTGGCTTGGGAGCACATCTTCTTTCCTTGTGATTAGCTGTGTTAACCAAACCGTGTTAATTCAGCCTCCGAGGAAGGTCAGGAGCTCCGTTCACTTCTGCCTCCCGGCCACTCCCTGAATGTCCACCCATCAGAGTCATGTCAACAACCAGGCAGTTTGTTTGTTTAGTGGGACTACAAACAGAAGTGCCCGTGAGAATTTCAAGAACAAGCAGTCTCAGCAGCTGCCGGCAGCCAGCCAGCAGAGTTCTCTGGAGAACAGAAGACATTTTCATCCCCATGGGCAGGCCTGGGGATTTGAAGCAGTGTGATCATTCCCAGAAGAAGAGCGCAGGTTTACAAAATGCTGTCTTTCGTAATCATGCCATATTACGTTTTTCATCGCCCGCTAACAGTTGCTTTATTCACCTTTCTGTGGAAGATTTATCTGCAAAGACCAGACTTTCGGCTCCGGATTATTTCCCATTGTGTCTAAAATGATAAGACTAGTTATTTCTTGTGTTCAGTCCTTGTGGGGAATTAGGTAGCCAGCCCTTTGCCTCTTTGGTTTCACTCTCCTTAATTCCCAGGCATTTACAATCATCCAAATTGTGTTTGATTAGCATAAGCTAGATTTCCCTCAAGAGTTTTCTAATGCATTTCTTCGGCAATCAAGTCCCACTTGGACGCAGTAAGCCCCTCTGTTCATCCAGTGTGTCACTCAAATAGATATAAAGAGAGATGCATAAGATCACTGGCACTTGGTGATGACAAAGGGCTGAGGCTGCAGGGTGCAGTTCAGAAACCAATGTGGTAACAACAAAGGATAATAGCGATTAGACGAACTCGCTACTGCTGTCCTTAAGATCCATGCTGTCAGCCCACTCTTTAGGGACAAAAACTAATAACAAGAGAGCTGTGATATATTTTTTTTTAAAGAACAAAGTCTCTGTAAGTTTTGATCACCTAAAGGAAGACTTTATTGTGAAAGGGCGAGTCGTCGCGTCGCGGGGCCTACGTGGGCCGGCCGCCGGGCCCCATGCGGCACAACCTGACCACACTGCTGGCGGCCTCGGGCACCGACTCCCCAGCCCACGGCGGGAGCCCGGTGCAGGCTGCCACCCGCCCGCCGCCCCCGGACCGGACCCACGCGGCAGCAGCGGCGGGACGGGCGTGTGCCCTCGCCCGAGGAGATGGAGGAGGAGGCGATCGCTGGCGCCCCCGGGAACGAGAGGGAGGACGTGGACTTCCTGTCTGGGCTGGAACTGGTCGATCTGCTGGACCCTGGCAACCGGACTGGCCCCTGGAGCCTGGGCTCGGCTCGCCCTTGGGGGGAGAGGACCGCGCCCTCCATCTTGCCCTGGGTCCTCCATTTTTGGGGCGGCCGCCATGTGCTCAGGAGAGTGCCTTCTTCCGGGAAGCCCAGGCCCCTGCTGGCCACGTCCAGGATTTCTTTAAACTAACCAATGACAATCAAGGGACGTGCACGCCAGAGAGATGACCACATCCTGTGTAAGAAGACCCGACTCGCGCCTGGCCAATCGGCGGGGCCCACAGTCCCCTCCCCTGCCCTTGCTATAAAACCCACAATCCCATCAGGCCTCGCTCTCTCTCGGCCACTGGGCTACCTTGCATTGGTGAGTGTGGTCGGGGAGCCGAACTAGTTCGAAATGAAGGACTCTTTGCTTTTGCATCGGACTCGCTGGCTCCCTGATGGGCTTTTTGGGAACCTTGAAATCTGGGCACAACAATTGCAGCATTAAAGAGAATCTCTTGGTTCTCCAAGGCCAGGAACTGCAGGGTGATGGCAATTCTCTTTCAAGATCTGTCTGGCCTTTTCCCCTCATGGTTTCTCTTTGAAGAGATTTTTGCCCGAGAGTTGCCTGATCTTCTGAAACTTTATCCGTGGGAAGCCTTTGAGACCTAGGTTGAAGTTGGGACTACCCTCCCAGGCACTCTAGGAGTTACACTCTCTGCTTGAAGTTTTTCAGACTACAGAGCTAGCATGAATATGGACCGCAAGCTATGTGAGGACTGGCTTATGGCTGTGAACACTTATGGGAGATTGTTTAATCATCTACTCAGCACCAAGATCAAGAGGGACATGATCCTTGCTGCCACCTTTTACAGAACAGGGTCTATTTCTCATTCATTTGTACATTGAAGGTGTAGCTCTCTGGGGCTCCAACATTATATGATGGTTTTAGATTGCCCATCTTAGGTGGGTCTCTAGCTCTGAGTAGCCCTCAAGAGCAGAAGCTTAAAAGCTCCAGGGTTTGGCAGAAACATTCAGGGTGAAAGCCAGCTTTGGTAATCACTTACCAGCCAAAGTTTTCTGATCTACAGAAAACTTTATTTAATCCAGCTCATTGATGCATTTAAAGAAATTTAACTTTTATTTTTTTTTTAGCTGACATTTTAGCTGTGTCAATCAGGAAGTCATTTGGAAGATCTCGCAGTGTCTCCACTTTTCTATAATTATCTTTGTGCTTCTTTCCTTATTAGGTTAGCTTATTTAAAGTTTCTAGTCTTCCAAAACTCTTTGGTTCTGACACAAATCCAATTGCTGCCCTCACTGATATTTGCCCCTGTCATTTCAATTTCCAAATGAAATTTATTAAGAGAGAAATCTAATTTTCAAGTCGAGCCACTCCGGTTCATAGGTCATTGGTCACTGATGTTGGGTTAGAGTCCACCCTGGGTTCAGTCAATGTGTGTGTGTGCGTGTGTGTTGTGTTGTGTGTGTTGGATGGTAGGGCCATGTGTTACAGAACATGGCCACCATTCCTTCACAGAGCTGTATGCAGGTGGTTTCATATAGAAGAGGGTGTGGGAAGAAATCATAAAACGTTTTGTATGAACACTGATACCGATAACATACCTCTCCTTCCCTTGCCTTAAAAACAAAACAAACAAACAAACAAAAATGGATGGGATTCAAGGCAGAGATGGTTTCTATCAAATTCTGAAAGTAAGATGGCTGGTTCTTGTGAGGTGATAACATGATATCCAAAGTAGAATCCTGCATTAGGACTTAGTATCAGTTTCATGGGCCTTAAACTGTTTATGCTCTTTGAAAATCCAAGAAATGATTGCAGATATACATGAGAATCAAGACAGAGTCACCGAAAGCAATTGGAATATTAACCACCATTAAAATGATGATATTTTATAAAGAGTTTTATATAATATTTGGGAAACACTTTGGTAAAAGCCTAAACAGGAAAAAGGATAGAAAATTATACTATATATTTCATATGATCTCAGCTCTTAAAATACATGAAAAAAAGACTGAAAGAAACTATATTAAAATGTTAAAAATGGTTCTCTGGAGTGAAATTTTAAATGATGATTACTTTTTCATGTCTATTTTTCACTATTCTGCCAATTTTTAGTAATGGGTAGTTTTTATAATTAAATAAAATTAAATTTAAGCAACCACATAAAGGACATGTTGTAGTACTTCAATGTACCTTGTTTTCAGACTCATAGCTTAGATTATTGATGTATTTATTAAAGATAATGTACTGAATGAGATCACATTTGATAAGTGTGGGTTAACTACTCAATGATAATGGATTCATGGTTACTAACATGTAATTGTTTGTCTCATCTTTCCAAGCAGGTAACAACCACCTTACCACGAGACATTAGTCACAGCAGCAAACATTTATTGGGTGGGAACTATGTGTGGCACACGTATTATCTCATATAACCATCACACTTACCCTCAGAGGGAAGTATTATTAGTCTCAATTTTTGGATGATAAAACTGAGACATAGAGTATGTATGGAACTTGCCCAGGATTGCACTGCTGGTAAGTGGTCCAGATCAAGTGTGGTTCTTAACCATGACCTTGATCAGTTATCATCCTCCAGAGTAGTCTATCTTATGTGCAGAAGTATGACGCAAAAATGACGCCAAACACACAGTCTATAAATTCTATTCAGAAACCTACTGTTCCAGGAATTTTCAGAAGCTGCTGCATGCATGGCTGTAGGCGTGTATTCTCCTACTGTGGCTGACAAAAGTGACAAAAGAGTACATGGTTGGCTTAGATCAGGCTGGGTATTGCAATGGCTAAGATGAGAAGCATCTAATAAAAATAATTTGGAGAGTTATCCTTGCTGAGAAATGTATTAAAGCAAAGTATGTTCCAGCTAAAAAATATACTTTAAAAATCAGTACTGCACACAGATAAATGGAAGCCACATAAGCTGAACTGGGCCAGGACACCACACATGTGGGCTTCTGGGCGGTCCAGCTGTATGGGAGAACAGGTAGCCTAATAGCAGTAGCCATGGACCTTTGCCTCAACAATCGCTGGGCTTGTCTTTGGAATGGAATGGAATTTTCTTTTCAATTGGGAAAGTTACATGCACAGGGCAAAAAAAATTACAAAAGAGAATACTGTGGAATATCATCCCACAACCTTCATTTTCTCTTCACAGAGGCAACTATTGTCACCAATTTCCCGAGTGTTCTTTCAAAAATCTTTTATGCATAAAAGCATATATTTAGTATTTGTGTATATGCTGTTTAAAATAGCACATGAATGGTATCAAGTTATGCCCACCTCCCTTTTCCCCCCTTCATACATCTTGGCAAAGCTTGCATATATAGTAGTGTACAAGGCACTTAGTTGAGGAGAGATTGGGGCTGAACTTCAACAAACTATGTTCCCTGGTGGGAGGCTGGTCTGCCTGGAAGCAGGTTCCTTTTCTTAATTCACACAAAAGTACCATCTTGGGCACTAGAGTTTGTCTATATCAGCATATACAGGTTTACTTCACTATTTCTCACCATTGCAGAGCATTTTGTTGTAGTGGATGAACAATACTTTATTAACTAGTTTCCTATTGGTGGATATTTGAGTTCTTGTTAATGTTTTGCCCTTAGAAAAAAATGTAACAAATCTCCTTCTCTAAACATTTTTTGTGCACAATCTGAGGAGTAAGTTTGGGTATGTCATTTTGGAGATCCTGAAACATTTGGTTTCAAGCAAAAAACAAACAACACACACACACACACACACACACACACACACACACACACCATTGATTTAAAAAGACCTGAATTCTTCTTTAATTTTTGTAAACAATATTTCAGACTTCCAGCTCCCACAGGAAGTGTTTGCTTTCTTCTCTAGGGCCCTAACCATCCACAGCAGGTGCCTTCCTCTTTTCAAGCGGCCCTCACCTCCTCCAGAATTGTCCTGACCACGCCCAGAATTGTTCCTGTCAGCAGAGCCCTAGACGAAGCAATACTCTTCCTTATTCTTAAGGAGGTTCTTACTGCAATTAAGATGACTCACACCTCTGAAGACTTCCTCTTTCCTGCTATTAAATATCAATAAATCTTCTGATTCTCCAAAGTTCAAACTGTATAAAGTGGAAGTGAAGGGATATGCATAAAATGATTTTTATTCAGAGGCTGTGTGATGCAGTAACAAGACAGGGGCTTTAAAATCAACAGAATAGGGACTAGAATCCTAGATATGCCATGCTTGATAATGAATGTGTGTAAAGCAACTTGCACATAGCCGACAATCTAGTATCTGGAAGTAATATTGATGATGATGATGATGATGATGATGATAGTGGTGTATTCTATGTCAATGAATAAGGAAACATATGTCCTGGGGGACTATGTTGGGTATTCTATAGATGTTAACTGATGTTCACCCCATATAGTAAGCATCATGCCTCCCTTTTAAAGGCACGGCCAGGGAGGTGAAAAACCTTGTTCAAGGATTCACAACTACTAATGGGTGGGGCTTGTAATAAGCCATACTCCTCCACATTTGAACTAATGTGTCTTTCCTAGATATATAAAATAAAACTTTTTTTTTTTAAAGGAAATTAGGCCACATTTTAACGGTGTTCTGAGCAGTAAGTTATATAGGGTCATTCTTTCTGCTTTCTAAAGACCATTTCTCTTTAATAATTTGCATATAACATTAAAAATATTAAGAGTAGCTTTGAACTTTAATAACATTACAAAAATGTTTTGTTAGGACAAGTTTACTAATAAGATTCGGGTATCTGAAGAATTAATAAAGAAGTCTTGTGAAGAAACCTTTGATCTGTAATTCTATAAAAATGTGCTCTGATGATGAACAAGGGCTTTGTTGATCTCTGTAGCCTTGAATATTTTACTGTCTTTATGTATTTTTCTAAGCATATACTTCAGCTCTAAAGAAACTTTTCTATTTTATTTATCCTCTGTATTTATCTTTCCACCTATAATATGTATCGGGCTCTTAATTTCTTTCTCCATTGCTAAGCTGGTATCTAGAAAGCTTATTTCTCTTATCTCAGTCTAACTCCATGGTGATAGATTTTCTTGTTCTTATCTCTTTTGAGAAATATGACTTGTAAGATACTTTTTAGGGTCAGAGGAAGAAAGATAAAGCAGCCTTAAGGGGAATGCACCTGTGAAGCTTTGTTTATTTGGACATCTTATATTTTAATTTGCTAAATCTGAAACCTTAGTTATAGAATACTGACATATAAATATGTAATCACATGGCAGTGGGGAAAATACCATGATAGGGATTCTCTAGAACATTCCAGCTGTTACCTCTGTGGTATTTGCAGAGAAAAACTCTGGCAAGGAATGAGGGACAGACAAAAGGGTCCAGGCTGATGAGTCAGAGAGCTAGGACTGCCATAGCCTGGTCTCTGAGGGATGAAGACAGTTCAGCAGAGACACTGTGTAATATAATATATAGATTGATTAAAATTCTTCCTGTTTCATCTCCTATCCCCAGAGACAATCCTCAAGAAAACCATTGGTGTTGATATTTTGCATGCCTGTTGGATTAGTTATTTATTTGACAATTTAGTTTTCATGTTCTTCTATGTCTAACAATCAAATAAAATGGTGAACAAATATTTATTTCTTTAATAACTATAGTGCTAAAAATACTGTATATGCGGTGACATAGGAAGGATTAGGGGGAGGGGAGTCAAGAAGCAATTAGTACAAAATAATCAAGAGATCCCTGATCAATCTGGTGTGTGTGTGTGTTGGGAGGGGTTGGGAGGGGTTGGGAGGGATTTGAGGTGGGAGTAGGGGTTGGGACTGAGAGAACTACAAATCAAACACTAAAAAGCCATGTAATTGCAAGCAATGTTAAAAAGAATCAAAGTCCATCACAATATTTTATCTGGGGTTTGTTAACACAGGATTTGATCTTGATAAGTGTTAAGGGAGTGAAGTAGGTTTCATTCAGCAAGTTGCCTGGAGAAGATGAGTTTGAGTTCTGTCTTAAAGGTCTAGAATCTGACATATTTTAGTATATTGTGTGCACTCATGTATGTGTGTGTTTGTGATGAGGATCAATGGGGCCAGTTGGTGTGAAGGTCAGAGGGTGAAGAAATCCAAGATGACTCCAGAGTTGGAAGTGGAAAGGTTATTTATTAACTGATTAGATTTCAGACTCAAGGAGAGAGTTAAAGGAATTCATCTCACAAACAAGAAAAGTGATAAATGAAGATTTCTGGGACAGGTTGGTAAAAAAAAAAAAAGTAGGGCAAAACAGTGGGTTGAGATAATATCTTGGATAACTGAAGAGCTGCCCCACTTTTGGTTGAATTGTGCAGAAATTCAGAGAATTGCTTCACAGAAGTTATGTTCTTGCAATCATATTTTGCCAAAGGCTTCCAGCAGGTGGTATATTAGGAAAAATATTTACGTAGAAGAAGATAAAGAGTCATTTTATTTTCCTCCTAAGCTATGTTATACCTTAATTGCCTTATGGAAAAATCCTTTTTTGCTTGGCCCTCTATCTTGTATGAAAATATAGACCATGACCAGTGGAAAACCTAACTGCAGTTTTCTGCTACAGCAGGAAAATGCATTACTGTTGGGTTGGGTATTTTGTTAAAGATTTCTGCAGAGTCTGATGTCTTTATCTAAATTTCACATTAAAGCCTCAGGCCAAGGTCCTAAAAAATGAGAATAATTTACCTGGAATCTCCTTGGTTCACTTTGTTGTTCCTTTTCTTTCTCTCTTTTCTTATCTTACTGATGATTTTAGTGTGGCTCTGTAGAGTCATAATAATTCTACCAAACTACTACTATTAGTTACCTTTAATTTAATATGTTGAGAGAAATTGATTTTTTCTCTCTTTGTGGAAATCAGTAAGGGTAGGAGATTTACACCTGAATATTCATTTTCCTGAATGAAGAGGAACCATTGGTCCTGAATTCCTAGGAGTAGGTACTTTGGAGAGTCCAGACTGGCAGAAGTGTTTCAATGGAGGTATTTTATCTGCATGTTGATTTCCCTGCTTGCAGGTAATCTCTTTATTGTAAAACCACATTGAAAGGGTCTCCAGAGAATGTCTAGAAAAGGATTGGTGCCTCAGGCAGACACAAACCAGAAGCATGGTGTGAAGTTTGATTCTGGGACTGAACAACCATTCTAGGAAGGGCTCCTGAAGCCTTCATTGTTAATAAATTTAAAAAGTTCTTAGTTACAGATGGCCTGCTAACTTCTGTGGCCAACATATAAAGCCAGTTACTAGATCACTCTTATAAAGGCTCATCACAGATACATTTCTGGCGATGTATATTATCTAATAGGGTGGTTTTAAAAAATATATTAATTGATTTTCAGAGAGAAAGAGAGAGAAACATTGACTTGTTATTCCATTCATTTATGCATTCATTGGTAGATTCTTATATGTGCCCTGACTGGGGATAGAACCAGAAATCTTGGCGTATCGGGATGATGTTCAACCAACTGAGCTACCTGACCAGAGGTTGTTGTTTTTAATCACATACCACTTTCACACTTAAAGTACACAAAAAACATATTCATGTTGAAAAGTTTGCATCTCCATTAGAGTTAAAATTATACACATGCATTTTTTTCTGTAGCTTTCTTTGTCAGTTTCAGTGTTTAATATAAAACTTGTATTTACACAGTCAAAGCACATGTGAAGTCATAACCAGTATCTGTTAATTCCAGCTTAAAAGCTCTTGATAAATGCTAATAATTGAGGAGAGATGGGTTGAGGAGGTTTGTATTACTCACATAACTTCTTTAAATCTTCCTTTTCTACAAGGAAATAATTCTGTATGTCCAGACTGACTATAGAAAAAAATAATGAAGTTGGCCACTAACACCTCTGGCTTCTTCTCTTTTGAGACTCTCTTTTCTGCTTCTAAGTGTCCAGTTCCCCAGGGACCTCTGTATTCCAGTTTCAAATTAGTGCCTGGAAAGGGTCCTGACAGTACCAGTTTCTTCATAATGCAAATACGATAAATTTCAAAGAGCTGCTTTAAGGAGGTATTGCCATTTCAAGCCTTTCTGACTAAAATGTGTTTAGGTATTTCTGGTGTCTCTGAGCAAGTGAAGGAAGTGCTCTGAGGTGAATCCCCACTCCACAACTGAACTTTGTTTCTTTATTTCTTTCTACTCTAAGCTAAGAAGGGAAAGCTATTTGGGAAGTCTTATTTACTAGCCCTAAGAATTGCAAAACTCTTCCTTGTTCTGTAATAAGAGTCCCTGTGTACATATTGTTTAGTATACGACAAGCACACTTTATATATATTAACTTAATTAACTCACAGTGATTACATGAGGGATGATTATTGTCACCTTTTGTACGGATGAGGAGGCTGAGGCATGAAGAAGTTACTAGTAAGTAACTTGCCCAAGGCCAAGGGGATGGAGCTTCTAAGGGGGTGGAGCCAGGTTCAATCCAGGCAGTGTGTAGTGCTCCTCAACACTTTGCATACCTGCCCCTATGTAGCTAACTACTCGGATAACTTTGGTTTTTGTCCACAGTATTAGTTTTATGATATCACATGGTTTCCACCATTTGATAAAATGTTTTTCACCCAAACTAAATATCATCCTTTAGTGAGTATCTAGTCTAAAATGACCAAAGAATTAGTCCGCAGACCTTGTGTATCCACTATAATTACTAGAGCCCAGTGTCATTGATTTTTTTCTCCCATAAAAGTTTATGAACCAGGAATATATGGCATACCTAATTTAAACTTTTCAGAAAAGACATTTCATATCCCACTAATATTTAGTTTGTGACCCATGATGACCCTTTTTGCCCAATCTATTCTTGGTACCTCTGGTTTTGCCTTATATCCCTAAACCTTATATGGTAAACTTGGCATTTGCGGGCATTATAGTGATAGGATGTGTGTGTATGTGTGTGTGTGTGTGTGTGTGTGTGTGTGTGTGTGTGTGAGAGAGAGAGAGAGAGAGAGAGAGAGAGAGACCTCAAACAAGTAGCCATTTATCATTTTACTGAAACAAAGATTTGAGTTTCAAAGATTGCAAAGCTGGTGTTCAGAACCAGTCATGTAGCAACTGCTTGTCCTTTCCTAGCACCATACTGCAATGGGGCTTGATATTTCTCTACAGTGGTATTTGGGAATTTGAGAAGGTCTCAACAAGCATCCCTCACTAATATTACAAGACACTGTGCTGAAATTACAGCCTTCAAGTGTATTCTGTTTTTGATGGACTATTTTTTCAAATATTTACAGTTGCTTTTATATTATTGTTTTGTTATAAATAAACTTTTATTGAAGTACAGTCAGACTGTTATAATAAAATATCATAGACTGATGGCTTAAACAAGAAACATTTATTTCTTATAGTCCTGGAGGCTGGGAAGTTCAAGATCAAGTAGACTGGCTCATTCGGTTCCTGAAGATAACCCTCTTCCTAACTTGTAGATAGCCAATTTTTCGCCGTGTGCTTACATGGCAGAGAGAAAAAGGCTAAGCTCTCTGGTAACTCTTCTTATAAGGGCACTAATCCCATCATGGGGCCCCACCCACATGACCTCATCTAAACCTAATACCTCACAAAGGCCCCATCTCTGAATACCATCACATTGGGGGTAGGATTTGAACATATGAATTTTGGTGGACACAATTTAGTCCATAGCATGTAGCATAAATGCTATTATAAGTATATAAATTATAATTACCCAATTCAAAATATTTTTATGAAGTGAAAACAGACCCATGTAACCAGTGTGTAGATCACAACACAGAATATTACCAGCGCTCAGAAGCCCCTTTCTGCTCCTGCCTCAAGGGTAGCATTATCCTAATCCCTAATGCCATTGATTAGTTTTGCCTGTTTTTGAGCTTCTGAATATTCTGTGAAAATATTCAGAGCAACACTCTTCATAGTAGTGTAAAATTAAAAGTAATTTGGTGAACATTTGTACCCATTTTGATATGGTTGTAATAACTTGGTTTTTATTTAACAGAAAAGGAGTAAAGGGGAGACTAGATAACATAGGCATGCCATTTATTCAGTTTTGCTAGTTTAACACTCTCCAACTTTGTTCCGTGATGATCAATGAGGGAAGAGGCTGGACAAAGGCAGTCTGAACATATGCCCAGTAAGGTCTGAGTGATGTGGGAAGATTCTTATCTGTCACTCACACCTGTGAGTCAGTGGCCAGAATATGCGAGAAACCTGAACATTTAAACTCCTAGACAAAGGAGCACAATCTCTTGGCCTTTTGCCTTCTGGACTTCTTGGGACTCAGATTACAGGGGAGGTGATCCCCTGCGCCCATGTGGCCCATGGTCATGTGAAGCCCACACAGTGGACGAATGGACTTTAATTCACCTGAATGTCTGAACTGGGCCCGGCTGCAACATGGAACAGAAGCTCTGGACACTGGCTCTCCTTTTGCCTCTACTGGGCCCCCAGTTGCCCCTCTTTCAGGACTGGGTTAAAGGGCATGGGACATTGGAACCCCAGGAATATAACTCCATGCAAATAAAGCCTTTTACCACATCTCACTCACCCGTGGGGGCTTCTGAAAATGCTTATTTCAGCAGTACCCCAAGAACCCCACTCCCACTCATGTCTGGGAAATCTGGCCCACTAATTTCTCCGGAAACAATTTCTGTGGTCTACAGACCTAAAATGGGGTTGCTGGGACATTGGGTATATATATATGTTCAGCTTTATTAAATATTGCCAAATAGTTTTCTAAAGTAGTTGAGCCAATTTATACCCCCATTAGTTTAAGAGTTTCTATTGCTCCTCATCTCCAACATTTCATATGGCCAGTCTTTTTCATTTTAGCCATTCTGGTGGTATGCAATGGTATCATAATACATGGTGTTAATTTGTTCCCTGATGTCTAATAAAATTGAGTAATTTTCTTGTTTTTAAATTTTTTTAAAAAAATTTCAGTTGCTTAATTAGAATTCCATGACTTCTAAGCAGGCTCATTCAACTTTGTGTCTTCCAAAGGAATAAGGTGTATCATTTTAATCCCAGCTTTCATTTTGATGATATTCTATGGTTCTTGGGCTGACACTCTGTTTTGGGTCTGGCCTTAGGTGCTAAACCATACATATCTTGATAGGTTATTGCTAAGGATATCATGTAGACTGGATTAAATTTCTGAGGAAACTAGCTCTAATTCTGCCTCCTTTATCTACATACCTTATTGATCACCCCTATAATTGAAGGGCTATATGGGTTCTCTCAGGCTGGGTCTTCATGGAGCCCTTGAACTTGGTGCTTCTCTGAGTGCCCCTCAAACAGATAATTTGATAATCTGTCCCAGTGTCTCCATAGTAATTACTATTGAGGAAATGCGCTTATAATCACCATGTCTCTTCCTATCTTCCCTGAAACTATGAGGGCAGTGAGACTATTTATTGATAGAAGCCTGTAATATTAACTGTTTTTTTTTATATTGGTGTTGCCAGGATCCTTTCTCTAAAATAGTTCTTTCTTCTTTTTGTTGTGTCTGTTTGAAAATCTCAAGCTTTTCAGATGACCAACATCCTCTTGGTGCTGAACAATTTGCTGTAGTAAACCAACAGAGCTGATTAGGAAATTCAAGGCAAGGATGCTGGCTCTTGGTAGGTGTGGCCCCAGCTAATCTCACTGAGTAATATTTAACTTTCCCTTTAAAAAGGAGGCACTCTAACGACATATTGTCTAGGGAACTTTGAGTTCTTTTTAAAATAACACATTGGAACCAATTAAACTTTAACGACATGCTCATACATGTAGAGCTGTCTTTTTTTAAAAGTGTTATTTGCAATGCTTTATATTTGGTGTATTTCTTAAAATATTGGTCTTATTATATTTTTATAACTTGCAAGTTTAGACTTCTTTTTTAGTTTTGTATTTAGATTGGCTATCACGTAATCCATGTTTTTTACCTTCCAGGAAAAAAACAGCCTACCTGGTAGCTTTTTGGACATCTGGGATTCAAAAGGGTACTTCACTTTGATTAGAAGTATGTTCTTGTTTTCTCTACTAACCAAGCACTAGATAATTATTAGGAACATCTTTCTAAGGGTGAGTGAGCTTTCCAGGGGTGGCTGATTCATTTTGGGATCCCTGCTGACATGGTCATTACGAAATGCCAGCCTGTGAGAAATTGAGTGCCTGCTCTGTTTGGCATTGAGTCAAGACCAACTTATTTCTCCTGCATCATAAAAAAATACCCCTCAACACACACACACACACACACACACACACACACACACACACCTCAAAACAACAACAATGAAGAGTGGAGTTTGCCTGCTAAGCAATCTAGGCTTGAATCAACTGCTGCTCAGTAAACACCCCTCCCTAGAAGCTCTCTCCACTCACCTGATTTTCTCGAACCATCTTGGTTCCCTGGTGGACAGCAGGTTTGCTACTGGAGCACTGTTTGATCTCTTGTCACTAACTTGTACCTGTGGTTCATTTTGATTGTCCTGCTGATTGAAGTACTTGTGCTCAGCTGTGGTTGTCACATGCTTATCAGAGGTATGCAAAACACGGCATTTAGTGGTATTTTTCACTGTGTATTCTGAGATCTGAGACTTTTTTAGGTAAATAATTCTCAAGCAACAGTGAACTTTTGAGAGATGAATAAGTATGGCAATTTAGATGTTTATGAGTTACTGTAAATCATTTCTGCTTTGTGCTTTGAAAAATGTTTTCAGATTTTTTTGCTTCCCATAGCTCCTAAATACTTGGAAACAAATGATTTTGGATGATTAAACATAGCTTCTCCAACTTATTTATGTAGAGAATGTCACCTCAAATAATATTTTTCAATTTCAAATGAAACAAAATTTACATTTTGAAGTAATTTGCATTAGCCAAGACACTAGTCTGCTTGGGTTTCATTCTTGTCCCTTCTGTCGACCACATTGGAAGTTTCCACTTGGAAATTCATACATTGTTTTCTCTAAGAAATGTATATCAGTAGGCAGAAGGTACAAAGACAAGTTAGCTTGCTTTGAGAGTGTCTCTCAGCTACTACAGGGGAGGTGGGAGGAGTGCTGGCTAAAACATGGCCTCTTGGTAGTGGGTCTCAAACTCTAATGTGCATCAGAAGTACTTGACATATAAAATATAATTTGTGGATCCCACTCTCAGAGATTCTGATTCCATAGGTGTGGGGTGGGCCTTGGATATCTACATCTTTTTAGCAAGCATCCCCATAGCTAATGGGCATGGTCTAAGTCTGACAGGGGTGGGCAAACTTTTTGACTCGAGGGCCACAATGAGTTCCTAAACTGGACCAGAGGGCCGGAACAAAAGGATGGATGGAATGTTTGTGTGAACTAATATAAATTCAAAGTAAACATCATTACATAAAAGGGTACGGTCTTTTTTTTTTTTAGTTTTACTCATTTCAAACGGGCCAGATCTGGCCCGCGGGCCATAGTTTGCCCACGGCTGGTCTAAGACCACATGATGTGAAATACTAATCCAGGGCCTATATTAGGCCACGCTGTCAGGTTCCTGAAGCAGGTTAGAAGGCTGGTGACCGTGAGCTATATTAATTTGTAATTAAGAGAAATGTCTTTTTAGATGTCACGTTCTAAACTGTATTATCTTAGGCTGGCTGGGTTCCCTAAGCAGAGCCGGAGGCCGGCATTTGGGTATATGTGATTTATTGGAGTGTCTCAGGAAAAGAATAAGAAGTAGGACAGGGCAAGTTGAGGAGCTCAGCAAGGATGTGGTCTCAGCTGGAGGCCAGCTTTAACCTGCTCCCACGTGGGAGCTCCGGCCATGAAATGACCATATACCGCAGCTGGTCCCAGCTGAGGAAAGCAGGCCAGCCTTTTGTACCCAGGTCAGTCAGTGGTCGTGGGCTGCCTTGATGTAGCTCGATAAAGTGACTCCTGTTCTGTAGTGGGCAGTTCTGGGAGGCAGCCTCCGGAGCTGTTAGCAACCAACGCTCCTGGCAACTGGAGGATGCCAGGCAAAAGGGATCAGGGAGGGCAGCAGCTCTAAGATGCTCCTTTACAATTGCAAGGGAAAACTTGGCTTTTTTGTTCTTTAATATTTTTCCTTCTTGTGCTTTAGTAGAAACTGTCATCCTGCAGCACAGTGTAGAAAATATGGCAACTCCTTCATCAATTTTGTTACCTATGCTCAATAAGCGAAACAGTGACTTCAAATATTCAATTATGGATCCTCAGGCTGTAGTGAAATCTAAATGTGCTTTACTCAAAAAGTCATTTGCAGATAATTCTGTCTCATGCTTCTTGTAATGATATTGCTTGTGGGGGATGTTCCCTTGTTTAGGACTTCCTGTGAAAAATATGGTGTTTTGAAAACTATTGAACTCGTCATCGGTTACTTGGTTTTATGAAATAAACAACCTCTTCTAAACTATGTTCTGTGGAACATTAGTGTCTTTTGTACTGTGTTCTATAGAAAATAAGTCCTATGGTCAAATAATTTTGGAGGTGCCCTATATACTATATTCCACTCTAGGAAATTCACAAAGCACTTTGGCCTACTGAAGGCTCCAAATATCCTGCAGGAAAAAAATTGCTTACCTTTGTGTAACCTAGTTCCCAAGCCTCTTTGCTCATAGGGGAACCCCTCATCATGGCTACCTCCTTCCTTTTTATTTTTTTCACAATACATGTTACCATCTCATAGAATTAATATTTCATAGAATATTCCATAGAACACAGTTTGGGGAATAGTGCAATAACACTTTATTCCTCATCACATATCGCTAAGCGGCAAAGAATTGGTTTCGCTCCTTTATTTTGTAAAACTGCCTTGACACCTATCCACATGCAAGGCAAAGTGCCAAGCAGGTCTGGGGAGCAGAGCAGTCTCTTGAGAACGAAGACAGGTTGTTTGTTTTCTATGCTGAAGGGGCTATAAACACACTAACCTATTTAATGAGGTCTCACCATGGGATATATTAGTCTCCATAAAACGTTCTATTTAGCCTAACCTACAATTACTTAATGGACAGTGAGTTTTACAAACAGCTAGTCCCCAGCCTCAAATGTTTATTAAGTGTCTTTTCCTTTTGGAGTGACTTTGCAAGGGAGAGTCATGCAAGATTAAAAAGATAGAATATTAAAAATTCAGCCAAGACACACCAGGCTGCCTGGGTAAGAACAACCATGGTGTAATGTTTCTGAATTTATATGGATTCCCGCGGTCTCAGTAAAAGATACCCTGCCACTTCCCAACACTCTTCCATTAAAAAATTATTTGGATTGTCATAAGTGTGTGGTATTGCCTTTTTGCATAAGACAGGCCTTCTGTGAGTTATAAAAGGCAAAAGTGAGTGAGTATTTATTTAGTGAAAAAGAGTGACTCCTTACATTTTGTATAGCACTTTACAGTTTACAGAGACCTCCTGTACCCCCTCATCTCCCACTATTGTACTTAGAAAAACCCACGAGAATGCAGTATTACAGGCCCCACAAACATGGCCAAGGACACTTGGAAGGCTGACCAGAGCAGCCTTACAGAATTCAGAAGCTTTAGTTATCATTCACCTTGACCATTATCCTAAGCAATAGGTCCTCCTGTTTTCTTGCATAATAAGAAAATTCCAGATGGAAATCACAAGATTTTTCTGTTGTTTGCTCTTACTTCCTTCATGCTTAGTTATGCTCAACTAGCTTATCATCTAGAGCTTATCATCTAGAGCAGTTCTCAAGAGACTGCTCTGCTCCCCAGACCTGCTTCCTAATCTACTGTTTAGCATAAATCACCTCGGATTATGAGAGGTGGTAAGATTCTAGGGTATGTGCGTAAGTGCACATGCATGCAAACATCTAGGAGTTGGTGGCTAATAAAGTAATCAGAGGTCATATTTAGACAGAATCCTGTACTCCCTGCTGAGGACTGTGGGTTATCTCTGCTAGAAACTGGGAGGAATCTAGGATCTTGGATATCTTGGGCAGGATAGAGGAGAATCTGATAATATACACACCAGTGAGAAGGCTGTCATATGGATACAGTTGATACCTGATGAGGATCTGGGAAATGGAGGGGATTTTGAGGTAGAATTGACTGGTCTGGGTGGTAAGCAAGACACAGAAATTAAGGATTTATATGAGGTTTCTGAGATAGGTGGACTCCCATGCTATTATCAGAAAAGAGAATATGGGGGAGAGAACTGTTGGTAGAGTGAGGTGGGTGAAAGTAAAAAAGGTAGAAGTCATTTTAGGACATGATAAGTTTGAAGTAAATTTTTTGAAAGCAGCTTGAAATATCCATCCAAATGATATAGGAAACAAAACCTAAGATTTGGATCTGGCTCTCAGCAGTGTGTACAGACCAGGGTATGGACAAGAGCATCCAGGGAGAATGTGGCACTAGAATGAGTCATCCCACAGAACTCAGGTATGTTAGGAATGCCATACGTTCTTATCAGTTATGAGCCAATTTCATATTGTATTGAGCACCTCTCCTTCTAGTCTGCGGAACAACTTAACTTATTTGTGTTTCCTTCCCTCTTTTTCGGGGCTGAGGCACCAGGGTGCAGGGCGGCAGTCTGGTCCTTGGCCATCTCTCCAGATAGGTTACTGCTGAGGCTGCCATCAACCTACCAGCTCCCCTTTCCTCTGCCATGGCTATGCCAGATGGTACATCCTGTGGTGGTTTTGTCTACCTCCTTAAACTCCACCCAGCCCTCCACTTGGAGTTTTGTTGTCAACCTTGCAGTAGCTGCTCTGGGACTCTTTGGTGTCTTCCTTCCTCTCCCTCCTCTCGCCCAGGAACGTCTGTTTCTAGGGCAGAGAGTGAAGGAAGGATGATGCCTCCTTCCTATTGCTTTTCACACTCTCCTATCGTCTCCCCAAGCATCAAGTTCTCTTAAAGGTTTAAACATGTTTTCTGTTTTGTTTTGTTTGGGAAAAAAAGCCAGGAGGACTTGCTCGCTATTTCTGTTTTGGGCTCTGATGCAAGGAAGTCATGGTATAACAAGGCTGAATTGGAGGAAGGAAACCAACAAATACAGAGAGAAAGAACGATTAATATCAGAAAATACTATCTGTTCACAGTGTTAAAGTAAGAAGAGAAAACGGGCAGGACTGTGCGCTACAGGGTGCAGCACCAAGAGAGGACAGAAAGATGGCATCCAGCGAAGAAGCCAGAAAGCTTCTAAAGCCCCACTCCCAGGGTGTGAAGGCATAAGGCACAGCCCCAGCTGTGACGATAACTGGACATGCCAGGGGAGGGCAAGTGGGTTCAGAGCCCAGGGTTGAAAAGTGCAGCCCAGCTTTTGGTTGGGAGGAAGCCTCCGTCAGGTAGGGATCAAATAAATGGAGCCACCTCCACCTTGTGCATAATTATGTCGTGCCCCTTAGAGTGCTTTCCTGTTCTTCTCTGTTTCACTAATAGTCTCTCTCCCTGGACTACAAGTTCCCCAGGGGCAGAGCAAGGCACTTAACCTTCTTGTATTCTCAGCCCCTCAGCACAATGGCTGACACATAGTAGATTCCTTATTTAGATTTAATGAGTGACTAAGAGCTAAGGTTTTTTAAGAGGGTTAGCATTTTATCTGCCTAGCAATAGGCTGAAAACATCCATGATCTCTGACAAATTTCCCTTATTACTAGAAATAAGGAAACTTATTTTTCCCTTTCTGTCCCAAAGCAGGAGACCTGGGTCCTGTGCTGGAAGGTCTAGTTACCTGGTTTCCACTGGTGGCACCACTGGGAGCTGTTTGTTTAGGTCCGATGGAATAAAAGGTAGGGCTTAGCTGTTTCCACTCCCTCATTTGTACCCAAAGTAGACATTGAAAGCATAATATATTTTAGAAAAATTTTAAATCATGAATTCAGAAATAAATCAACTTATCACAGGTCTATATACTCTCTGCACAAGTTCCTTGAGGCATTGGCATAGAAAGAGAAGAGATACAAATATACAGGTCTTTTTTTTTTTTTTAAAGTTTCCTATCTAGTACAGAAGGTTGATACAAGTCATTAAATAGCTATAATTCATGGAAAAATGAAGTGCAAGTGATGAAAAAATAAAGGCATAGAGGAGAGAGGTTTCTTATTTAACCAAAACCATAGATGACACAGAATTTCCTATTTCTTAGACAACCCATATAAAAGTTGTTTCAACAAATCTTGCAAAGTAGAAAGACACTTAATTTTTACAGTGTAAACACTTTCAAAGCACAAAACAATAAAATTTAAGGGTGGGGTCTAGGTATGTCAAATATATATTATTTTCCCAGCAAAGAAGGAAGTATAAGGAGAGGAGAGAAGATTATTGAAGAGCAGCCAGGATTTAGTGTTTCCAATTATAGAGAAGTGTATGATTTTTGCCAAGGAATTACGCACAACAGACTGACTCTTTTTTTAGCTTCTAAATCAAAGTTAGAGAGGTACATGGTTTGGAACCATTTCAGCAGTGTTTGAAGTTGCTCAGGGATCCTTAGGTGAAGGGTGGTGTGTAAACTGAAATAAATATTCTTGTTATTTCATTCTTGTGATGAGTTATGTTGTCAGGAATACAGGCTATTGGAATCAGACTGGGAGCTCAAAGGGGATATGTAGTCACCTAAAGATTGTATTTCACAGCTGTGAACACCCCAAAGAACTTTTGGCGGAGGATTATCAGCTATAAATTTACAACTTGCACAGGCATCCAAGCTTTGTTAGAAAAAAATCCCCTGCAAATATGTTATTCTAAATGTCTGCCTTCTAATAGAATCTTATTTATGTATCTTTAGTATGCATGGTGGGGAGGGTAGGGGCTGACAAGGAACAAGACATCAAAAGCACATTAAAGGACCCATAGGTTTTTCTTTTTTTAGATTTTATTTTTCAATTACAGTTGACCTTTTTCTTTTTTATTTCCCCCAACAAGCCCATTTTTAAGTTCCTTACAAAACTAGACGTTTGGGTTGAAATAGCTAGTGAAGTCCTATTTATTGAGTGCCAGCATATTTGTTGGCTCAGGGCTGGTGCTTTGGGAACTATAGAATAGATGCCTAAGGTTGATCCTTGCAATTTTGGAATATCTAACTAGAGGGAAAAGACCCACCTATGAAAAAAATAGGGGACCTTCCTTAGGAGAGGGTCTATCATTGAGTCGGGGGATGTGTGGTTTGGAGTATCTGTGCTGGAGAGGACAGGGTAGGAGCTCAAATTATGCCTCTGAGAGTCTCCCTACTCTTCTAGAAACTGAAATTACCCTCAAAGGGAAAATTCCCCCTGTCCATTGTAACAACAGGAAAATTCCCCTTGTCCATTGTAACTAGAGGAAGGAAAGAGGCACAAAAATGCTGCTCTGCCTCCCAGGAAGCGATGGGAGCTTCCTCCCTGGTATCCAGGCACCAAGAGCACAGCTAGGCTTTGGCTGCTCCAGGTGAGGATGTGCTCAGGGGCCCGAGATGGAGGATCTGGCCATGGGAAAAGCAGACATCAAAGCTGAAAGCTCTTTTCACCAAGATCCCTTGTTCTTCCTGAACTATGAAACTCAGAGCATGGTGCTGGCACCCGCGGCCTTGCCCTCTGGTCAGAGCCCCTTTCTTGGACTTAGTGGAGCTAAGTTGGTAGCTCATAAACGGTGACCTGGGAGTTTCAGAGGGGTTTGTGCAGTTGCTCAGCAATTGGTTCTCTCTGATTGGCATCTGGGAAGATTGCCCATGGCCAGAGCACTCCAACTGGTCACATGAACTTCTCTGCAAGAGCCAGAGGCCTGAGCCAGCACCTTTGGACCCCATTCAGGAAGATTTGTTTTTCCAGGTCACCAGCTCATGCGGGCCACAGGGCCAGGCAAACAGAAAGATGCTGAACTTTCTTGTCTCACTCCATCTGCTCACACAGCCTATTGGGTGACTGCAAAAAATACATGTGCTCATAACCAGTCAGCAATCCATCAATTTGTATATTCAGACTCCTGCCCTGCTCTAACCAATCTCTGAAGACAGGTCCACTTCTTCTAGCACCTTAGTGTCCCTCTGGACACTGCCCCAATGTGCTGGAGCTCTCAAGGTGCCCGGCTGGGGAGGGATCAGTGCCAGGGATCTCCCCACTTACAGGACAAATTCTGTTAGGGGGGTCCCAAAGCAGGGCTGTCTCTGGGCTCAGTGCCCTTACAGAAGTCAGTGAATTAGCTCTTGAGGCTTCTGCTTGTAGTCCTTCCCTTTCCATAGCCCTCAGGCAGGAATCCAGGGTGGGGTTGGGGTGAGAAAAATTCTAAGGGACAGCTTGTGTGCTGTGTGTGTGGTGGGCTCCCCTTGCCTTCTGAGGTCTAGGGCGCTGCATTCGGTCCAGCTGACTGTGTCTGGCTCCCTCTTGGTCAGGACGTCCTACTCAGGAGGCTCCTCGGCTCCTCCTGCATCTAGTTCATTAGTCAGTCCTTTGAGAAGGACATAGCTAGAAACTTACTTTTTTCTTTTTTTTTTCTGAGAGAGAAACAGGGCTACTTTTATTTTTGAAAAATTATTTAAAAATTACTATTTCAATCAAAGTAATGTATGCATTAAGACTTAAAATAAAAAAAAATCACAGTCATCTGCTCCATTCCATTCAATCCCAAATCCTAATCCCAGAGGTGACCACTGTCAAATTTAGCTATTTCTTCTGGTATTTAGCATCATGTTTCTAAGTAATAAACTTATATGATACAGTTTTGGTAGTAGTTTTGGACATCATCTCATAATTTCTTGTCACTGTAAATGAGGGTTTGTTCTTGCACACACATTCCTAGTTCTTATTTACAGTCACCCCAAACAATAGCATCACAATTTTTGCTTAAACCAATCACCAGTGCTTAGAGTACTAGTATTATGATAGTGGAAATAATGTTCATTGCTGAGTCCAGTAATACACTATAATCATGCCTCTTATTTTGTACAACCATTTTGGAGTTAATACTTGTTTCCTTTTCATTTCCCCCCAAATGCTTTAATGTCTTTATCACACATACCTATCAAGATTTTCCATATGCTCAAGCAAATTAACTCAATTTTTCCTTCTTGAAACAGTTCCTCCTGGAGCTTTTTCACCCTTCCACTCTAATCCAGATATATTGCTCTATTTTTTGAATCTTATTTGCAGCTCCTTTGGGATGGATCTCTCTCTTTTACCCCCCCCCCCCCGACTTTCTTGGTTTGCTAGAATGTACCCTTCATCAGATTCCTACGAAATAGCATGAAGAAATGATAATTTCTAAGATATGAATGTCTGAAAATGTCTCTAGGTTACACTCAAACATTATTGATAGTTTGGGCACCAAATTAATTTTTCTTCAGAATTACAAAATCATTGCCACATTTGCTTCTGCCTTGCTTAATTTCTATTGAGAAATCTGATACCATCCTGATTCATAATTCTTTGTGTGTGACCTGCTTTTCTCTCTGGAACCTTAAAACAATGTTCTCTTTATTCCTGGGGTTTTCCAATTTCACGACAATGTGCCTTGGTGCTGTTCTTTTTCATTCATTCTGATTCACCATTTAAATCTAGGGATTGAATTAAATTAAATTAAAGATTTAATCTTTAGTTCTGAAAAATTGTGTCATAAGAAAAGTATGTCTTATCATTTCCTCCCCCTGCTTTTTTTCTTTCTCTCTCTAGAGCTCCTATTAGACAGAGGGCTCTCATATTGATCTTCAAATTGTCTTACTTTTTCTCTTAAATCATCTATCACTTTATCTATTTGTTCTTTCCCCCCGATTTCTTCACCTTATTGTCCAATTCCTTTATTCTTTCTTTCTCTCTTTTAAAAAGTTTTTATTTTATTGTTTAAAGTATTACAAATAGTAGTACATATGTCTCCTTTTTTTCCCCCATTTACCTTCCCCCGGCCTCCACTACCCCCCAGTATCTTGCATTCATTGGTTATGCTTATATGCATGCATACAAGTCCTTCGGTTGATCTCTTACCTCCCCCCCCGACCCCCGCAACCCTCCCCAGCCTTCCTGCTGTAGTTTGACAGTCTGTTCAATGCTGCTCTGCCTCTGTATCTATTTTTGTTCATCAGTTTATAATGTTATTTATTATCCACAAATGAGTGAGATTATGTGCTATTTTTCTTTCATTGACTGGCTTATTTCACTTAGCATAATGTTCTCCAGTTCTCCATGCTGTTGCAAATGGTAAGAATTCCTTCTTTTCAACTTTTATTCTTGCTGTTATTATTATTTTTTATTTCTAGAAACTCTGTATATTGTTTAAATTCCCCACCCCAAAAATGAGCACACACACTTTTTAATTTTTCTGTAGCAGCCTGATTTTATTTCAAGAAATATCTTTGCTTATCTTTATGAGGATAATATTAATAGTTTCTATGTATATTATCATTGTTTCCTGTATTCTCTTTGTCTGTTCTTGTCCCTCTCATATTAGAGGCCTTCCTCAAATGTCTGGTCTGTCCATTTAGAGTGTGATCCTTACTGGTTTGACTCAGTGGATGGAGCGTCGACCTATGGACTGAAAGGTCCCAGGTTCGATTCCGGTCAAGGGCATGTACCTTGGTTGCGGACACATCCCCAGTGGGGGGTGTGCAGGAGGCAGCTGATCGATGTTTCTCTCTCATCGATGTTTCTAACTCTCTATTCTTCTCCCTTCCTCTCTGTAAAAAAAATCAATAAAATATATTTTTTAAAAAATAGAGTGTGATCCTTAGAAGGAAATTGAAAGTTTTGTGTGCATGGAGTGGGGGCTGGTAGGGGGAGGGCTGTAGACTTGTGGGCATCCCTGTGCAGGGTGGGCAGCTGGAAAGTCAGTTTTGACATTGGCGACCTAACATCTGGTTCCCCCCCACCAATATCTGAGGATATTTTTGTTTTTAATTTGCCGTTGTTGTTTATTGTCTTTGGCTATTCAGTTTCTCCAGAGAAGGATTCTTACTAGTACATTTTATGCCTGAGGAGTGGAACTGGCCCCTGGAGCCTCGGAGGCAGAGCTGGAGGTGGGTAGGGACTGTGCAAATGCAGATTGTCATTTAACTTCATTTTTCTCCATGTCTACCTGCAACCCCCAACACATAATGTGGTGACCACTAAGACTTGGGCTTAATATCCCCGGAACATAACCCTCTGGACTCTGTGTGCAGCATAGGTAGTGTATAGAGCAGAACATAGATGACTGGTTGTGTTGGGTGAGGAAATAATATGGGACTCAGATCAGGTTGTGTACAGATTTGGCACCGTGTATTGTTTTCTGCCTCGACATGCCCTCCTGTCTCTTTCGATAACTTGCTCCCCATGTCCTGGACTTACTGTGGTTCTGTGTATCGGGTGATCTCATTTCTTTTTAGTATCTCCCTCTGTAGCTGAATCAAAACCACACATTTGTCCTTTTACTGTTTTTCAAACATTTGTGGACTTCTCTGCTGACATCTTTTCACTGGTCCTTTGTTCTTGACTAAAATCTTTTAAATTCCTTTACTGCCACTTGATGGAATTTAGGACAGCCTGCCATGTTTAATCTGCTCCCCTGTATTTTGAAGACCTCTTCTGACTCATGTTTTTGTTAGAGTCCCCACTTCTAAACTAATTGTGTAAAGGCCTCAGACTGCTGGGCTTTAGTCTTTCACCTGTAAAGGCACCAATAAAAACCTGCAAACACCAAAGCCAGTGCTTGCTTTGTCAATCTCATGTTGCTGTGTGGCTGAAATGAGACCGGGCATGTGACATTGCTCTAAAGGAAACAAAAGTGGGATGAAAATACAAAGCATCACAAGTAAAACTAAGTAATAAAGAGAACCTATTTTTCCAGATGACAGAGAGCCCATTCCTCTTGGGTATCCTGGCTTCCCCCACGTTAATGTGCATGGCATACAGAAAGGGGTGTTCAGCTCTACTTGCTTTGATCCAAATTCCTTTTCTCTCACTTCAGAACAGCTCAACTTACCGTGACTTTTGGTTTCATCCCCTCCATCATCCATGGATGCCCCGAGGAAAGGATATGATGTGTCTAATGCTTTTTGGTCTCAGTTTGAGCCTCTCTTAAAATTTTTCTATTTAATTGTAAATTTATGTTCTAACACTATAACTCCATGTCCTCCTTCCTACATTGTCTGTTGGATTATATTACTTGTATAAATCAAAGAAAGCAGCAGAGAGAAATAAAAATAAAATGTTAAACACAGTCATAATTTTATAACTAAATTTATAACATAAATTGTAACTTGCTGGAACCCATGGCATTTTAAGACTATATCTTCACAATGGATTATTGTGAGGATGAAATGAGTAATAGAAGGGAGTGCTTTGTAAACCATAAAGGGCTATAACAACTGTAGGGAATTTCTATCATTTCTGTCCCTCTCTCTGGACCACAGTTTGCTCATCTGTGAGATGAGTTGTTGAGTCTAGTTCTGCTGTGGTGGTTTAACCTCACTATGGCCCACTTCCTCATTGATTGAAACTAAAACCTCAGGATAAAAACTTAAAAACAGCTACTGAGGACTCTGAAAAACCTTATATGTAGTTGCACTAGGCAGTCAGCAACATAGTATTTATAGAGAACAACCAAATGTCCTGCAGCCCTATGGACCTGACCTCTAGGTTTCTGTCCAGTGTCTGAAAACCTGAAGTGGAGGTCAACTTCTAGATAGCAGTGTGAGGCCTATGGAAACGAAACGCCAATATTCCTTGGGAGGTTAACAGCCCTGGATCACACTGTTGTGTTTCATTATACATTAGTTCAGCAGAGGGGACTTGAATCCTGGGAACACATTGGGCTCCACTTTACCTGTCCTGTGGAGCAAGCAACAGAGTATGATTTTTTGTTTCTCGGTGGGAAATGCTACAAGATTTAAAAGTCCTAGAAATAATATTTTTCAATTACAAGTTGGTAATGTAGCTCCATCAAATAGGCCATTTTCTGCTGAAATTAAAGAACACACATTTTTCCCTATGGTTTTTAAAAATAAAAATGTTATTTTACTCTTTTGACATTCCACCCTAGGAAGGTAGATGTTTTCTCCGTGAAAAGAGAGAATGTAAAGAATCCCGGAGCTTCTATTTTTTAGGTAAGAATTAAAACATTCTTTATAATATGTCTAGTAATATTATTTTATGTGTTTTTATAAATACAAATGGTTTAATGCTTTCTCCACATTAAAACAATAACAAAATAAATGTTTCTAAGCTGTGTCTATGTCAGAAAATGTTGAGATGGGTTTATTACTATTGTACTCATTGAAGAGAGTTTGGTTTCCCTCTTTGTGTTTTAAAAAACAGATAAGAGCTGACCCAACTTTCAAAAAAAAAAATCCAAGTAATTCACAAGCTAAAGGAGAAAAACCATGTGATCATACTAATTGATATGAGGAAGCATTTTACAAAATCCAACACCCATCAGGATAAAAGAGACTTGCAGCAAATTAGGAATAGAGGGGAATGTCCTAAACTGATAAAGAACATCTGCACGAACTCACCAGCATGAAACCACATGGCTGAGTTGGCAATGGTATTCCACCAGAGGAATAGTGTGTAGGCATTGTGGTGGCAGGGACAGGGGCAGGGGCAGGGGCAGGGGCAGGGGTAGGAAAGCACTAAACATTGTTTGTGGGGAGACACCAAAAGTGGGGAGCAGAGTGTTGGGATGGTGATAGTGAGTATTCAGTCAAAGTCACCCAGATTTACCACTTTCCCAGGTGTCACCTTTGCATGGCAAGGTTGTAGAACTGACATTTCCTCTGGTTGCTAGACATAGTTGTGCCTAGACATAAAGACATGATGTCACAAAATACATGAAGTGGAAGGGCCAGTTTCCGGGATCTACTCAACCATCCATTTTCAGGATTTGGCCCAAGAATTCTGCTGGCGTTGTCAGTACTCAGTAGCACCAACTTGAAGATAGCGGAGATTGCATGTTCAGTGTGTGACATGATACCAGCAGGTATTGGTCGGGCAGTGTTCCATATGGCATGTCCGTCACAGTGAAGTCCTCCCCCTTTATGGTTTCTGATTTAGAAGCTGTTGGATGTTTTCCCTGGATTTTGCTGAGTACACCTCTTGGCCCACTCTTCTGAAATCTCCTCCTCATCGATCCAGAGTGTTGTTTCGGACTCAGGAGTTTCACTCCTTTGACACCAACTTCTTACGTGAGAATAAAACTTCAAACCTATTCTCCTTCTTTGGTGTGGTTCATATACTGGCTTCAAAAAACTGTTGTGTGATGACATATCAAAAGATACTTCATAAAAATCAATTATAGTGTGTTTTACAGCAGGGTCAACTTCTTTAATGTATCTCGTTTGTAGCATTGCATCAAGGTACCCAGGCAGTGTTGACATTCCTAGAATTTAGGAGGTCTGCCAAAATAGAAGCATAAAAACCATAGGTGGGGTAAAATTTCCTTGCAATTATGTTACAAGGGAAAGGAATAGATAGCTCTTTTTCCTGCTACCTCTAAATCCAAGAGTCCCATCTCTACATACTTCTTGGGAGTTTTCAGCATGACCGACTTCAGGGCTTTGCTTTTATTTGTGCTCCAAGAGTCACTACCGAGATTTTGTGCTCGATATCCCTGCCAATGAGAATCAGCTGCAATAAGATGGGGCTGGGGTGCCTGGTTGCTCATGTTCCCAAGATGGCAAGCAGATTTACTTTTTCTTGGCTGTTATTTCACTTAAGGCAACCTTTCAAAATATATGTTCGTCTTACTTGAGCCCCTGAAAAGACAAGTACATAAACCAGAAACTGAACTTGCTACCAAGAGGCATATTTAAACCAGAAGGACTATGAAAACCACCGATTTAAAGCTGATACTCTCTCAAACACACCAGATGTTTTATATACCAAATTATCCCTTGGTGCTGAAATCTAGATCTTCTGACATCCAAATATTGCTATTGCAAGTGTTGAAATACTCCCAAGTTTAACATGTGTAAGGAAACCAAACCTTCTCCAGAAAAAACGATGCAATCTCAAACTACACAAATAGCTGTGTTTTATTTCAGGGATAGCAAATGTGTGACAAGGCATAAAAACCACCATCTGACATAAGGTGTTTGGGTTATCCTTAGCATGTTTGTTTTCAAAGGTTCAACACCATTAATTCACGACAGGTGTGGGGTCTATGATTTGAAACAATTATATTTCGAACCATTCATATCGCTGCTGGAGAGATGACTTCATTCTTCCCAGTTACCATATGCTCTAACCATGCAAATGAGAAAGAAAAGAACATCTGGCCGACCATTGTTGTCTCGCCTGTCATGCAGGACATGTGGTGTTGCGTGCGCCTCTCCTCAGGTTTCTTCAGGATGACACCATGGCGGATGGTTTCATATTTTACACAGCTAGTACATTTAGGACATACCATCGATCTTAGCTCTGCAGCATCCTTATACCTTGGGGTTTCTATTGGACTTTTGGAGATGAATTCTATTTTTGGATTATGCAAACAACTCTCCTGAAGCTCCAAGTGAGAGTAGCATGTTTGTGTAACAGCCCCTCTGTATAATTTGACAGTTCAGGGGTAGAAAGGTGACCTAGAAAGAGACAATTCCCTGAGAATCCTGAGGTAGGGTTTCTATATCTTGGTGTTAATACTAACTTTATTTTAGCAGCCTTGGGAAAAATTCACTGAGTTCTGTATATCTTTATTTAATCCCTTATAAAATAGCCACCAAATAATCATTTTGCTATAATGGAAGGTATGACACTCATGCATGCCATTATGTACAAAGCAAATCACCTGGGGTGCATGTTTGAATGATAATTTATTTTATTATTATTTTTAAAAATCTTTATAGGTGAAAGTATTACATATGTCCCCCTTCCCCCTCATTGACCCCTTCTAGCCCACCCCTACCCACTGCCCCAGGCCTTCACCACACCACGATAATTTATTTTAAAAAGCATGATTTGAGAATTAGAGCACAGGTTTGGTAACATTCATTTACTGTGTTACCTCCCATGTCCGTTGGTCATATTCTTACTTGCCCAGGCCTCTGACAGCAAATCTGGGCATCACGAGGTTTCTTGGTATCAATGACCATTCTTTGACACTGCTAAATCCACCCTATGAAGGAGTGTTTATGCAGGTGAGGAAGACTTAGTCCTAATCTAAGAAAAGCACATGGATTACCAGGACATAAGAAATATCTCTGGACTTACATAATTTTTACTCTTCTGACGAAGGACAATTTTATTGCTCATTTTTTCCAAGCCTGTGTATTTCTTGAGTAATGCCCAAGTAGAATAATTTGTAAAAATGATTCTAAATTGGGAACTTTAGTTTTAGATACAGACACTAATATGGATTCATTTACATATATCTATATCTGCATATATATATACACACCAAAAATTAAATTAAAAGTGAGCAACGATCCAGATCTTCAGAACATGTTTAAATAATGGCCAATATAAATACAGAATGCATTTTCTTTATTGTTTTCTCATTAGACTTCACATGGTGGAACAAAAAGGGGATTTTCTTTTCTTTTTTTCTTCTCCATAATCAATTCTTTAAAAAGCTGTGAGAGCTGGACTGTATTTTCTTTAGCCTCTGAATGCCAGCCAGCACACTGGGGGAAGTTAAATAATAAATAATAATAAATAGTGGGTTTATTGACTCCTGAACCCGTGCATTAATCAATTAATCATGATATTATGGCAAGATTAAAGGGATAAAAGTCTAAAACTGACTGTAAGATGCAAATGGATAAATCCCCCAGCAGGAATAATTGCAAACCATTTTGATCAAATATAAAATGATGATCAATTATGCTCTTTAGGACCTGGTAACTTATGTTTATTTAAATGCTGTAAAATATATCCCTCCAGGATTTAATGATCTCCTAAAGATCACTTGTTAGGGCGAAGCATTGTAGTCTATTCACCCTAAAGACAGAAGCCACAATTTCAGAGTGGTAAGTATCATCTATATTTTAAAGAATAATTTCCCTGAAAAATGTCCCCCTGCAAAATACAATTTGGATATTATTCAGTTAAGTCTTACAACCAGGCCAATTTCTCCTGTTTGCATTGAAATTAACTTTCCTTTCCCAGCCACCAACCACTGGTTAGGTTAAAGTAAAATATTTCATGTGAACATTTGGGTCAATCTACAAGAAATAATGTAGATGGTACTAATAAAGGAGTGAGTCACCAGGCGGAGAAGGAAGAGCCAGGTCAGAACTTGCTATAGGCAGTAATAACCCTCAGCCATAATAATGTGCACAAAGTTCTCCCCCATAACTGCAAAATCCAGAGTAATAACTGGAGGTTTTTGCTGGCAGTTAAGGGTTTGTTTTCTGGGTTCACTTGCTCACCCCTTGAGGAGTATGGACAGAACTCAGGGATCTCTCCTAAGTTTGATCAGGGGGTATTGTCTTCCCAATAGGCTGCTCGGAGCAACCATTGCAAGAGCGTTTCCTTTGATAACTGAGATGCTGCCTGCAGGAACCTGTTCTCCCTATGACTATGGGGTTACCTGGTTGTAAGTAAGGACATCTGGGAAGTCTTATTTTCAAGGCCTCGGGAAGTTAGTTTTCAGGGTTGAGATCTGGACATTGTTTGGGATATTTCCTTTTTAAGGGCCAGATTGAGTTCATTCATTTATTTAACAAACAATTATTGAACATCTGCTGTGTGCTAGATATTGTAGATTCAAACGGGGATATGATTTAACCACTGTACTAGGAATTCACTGGGCCATCTCTTAGAATTGAGTGGTGCTTTCCCATCCATTATCTCCTTTTATTACTTGAGCCATTCTTTGGAGGGTGTATCATATTTTAAGATATGGACAGTGTGTCTCAGTGAGTTGATGTAGTTGACACTAAATTCCCTTAGTGTCAAAATGGGCACTTAAGAATTCTGCTTCTTGGTCTGGGGGTCTTTCTTCTACATTACAGCATGCGTACGCTGTCCCCTGTCGCTCTAGTCTTGGCTGCTTCTTCTATAAATTAAGGCAGAGAAACTGCTTTGTCAAATTCTCTGCTTTCTCTCTCTAAACACTCTATGTTTTATGACAAACCAGTACTTGGATACAAAGAATTAGACAGGGCATAATTTCAGTGACTCATCAACCCCACTCAAACACCTGGGGACTTTGATAAACCCGTTGGCATAATGCCTTCCCACTCTAGGTGATGATTTTAACCCTGAGAGCTTCTTGGTGTTAGTCTTTCATGAGCAGCCAGAAGAGATCTTAGAGGTGGGTCTGGTTCTGAAGACCCTTCCTCCCCTCCTCCTATATAGTCTGTCCCTTCCCCAGGTCACAGTGATTGGGTAGGTAGGTGACAGTATTTGCTAGAAATCTCCTAGCCCTTTTCTTCCTGAGCCATCAGTATAACAACAGACCACCCAAGATGCTGAATGAACAGCAATCTCCTGAGATTAACACCATCCAACCTCTTGTTATAGGTTTAATTGTGCCCCTTCCAAACTTTATCAGTTGAAGTCCTTATCCCAAGTACCTCAGAAATGTGACCTTATTTGGAAATAGGGCCGGTGGACTTATAATGAGTTAAGTTAGGATGAGGTCATTCTGGAGTAGGATGAGTCCCTAATCTAATATAATTGTGTCCTTATAAAAGGGGAACATTTGGACACATATACACACCAAGAGAGAATGTCAAGTGAAGATGAAGGCAGAGATCCGGGTAGGGCAGCAGAAGCCAATGAATGCCAAAGATGGCTGGCAAACATGAGAAACTAAGAGAGAGGTACAGAGTAGATTCTTCCTTATAGCCTCAGAATGAAGCAATCCGTCACCGCTTTGATTTCAGATGTAGTCTCCAGAAATGTTAGACAATAAATGTCTGTTGTTGAAGCCACCTGGTCTAATGGTACCTTGTTATGGCAAACCTAGAGAAACAATATACCCCTTATATAATGGAACTGGATTGGAGAGAAAGGCACTTCTTTTGGCTCAAGATGACATCTCCCTCAATTCTCACCATTAATAAAAAAATGTCCACTCATACCTTCCTAAATGGGCTATCCGTCTTCTTCATATGACCAAATAGATCCACCAGTTGCCCAAAACCTTATGCAAATGACCTGGAGATTTAGATATCACTTCCTCTCCTATGTTTTCCTAAGGGCCTGCACATACAGTTCACTGAGGCCTTCCTGTTACACTCTTTGATTCCATAGGCCTTTGGCTACTTGAATTTCTAATGGTAATTGTATAATTTTCATTGTGCTTCTCATTATAGGAGAAAAGAGAAGGCTATGCTTTGATTTGTAAAATCTGTTACTATTTGTTATACTACTTTCCTCCCTACTAAAAAATACCAATGAGTGTCCTTCATCTCCTTCCCAAACTGAGCCCAGCGCTTTTCCCTCCATGCTTGATTAATCTATTCCTTCATTCATCTTTTCATATATTAAATATTTATCAAAACCAACCACATTCTGTGAATAAAAAGGAGTAAGCTGCGTACATGCCCCTGCAGAGCTCAAGTTGAATAGGAGAGATACTCAAAGTCTAGTGGGAGAGTCAGGTATGGAGGGAAAGGTTCTGTAACAAGTTCATGATAGAGTGTTTATCACACAAAGCCAGAGGCGAAAGTGGTTAAATGTCCTTGGAGAAATGTTTTGGAAGTCTTTATAGAGGAAGTGACTTTGGAAAAACGAGAAAAAAATTGATAGCAATTAGAGAAAGGACAGGATAGGGGCACAGGATAGGGAGTGGAAGCCTCCATGCTTTGAAAAAACCTAGCTAGAGTGTATATAAAACACACACACACACACACACACACACACACACACACACACACACACACACCACAGGTTTAGTAGGAGATGGGTCTCAAAATGAAGCTGGGGATCAGCAATGGATGGTTTTCCATACTTTGAGTGGAGGTTGTACTAATAGAAAGCCACTGAAGGTACTTACATTTTGAAGCAATATGGTTAGGTTTGTTTTTTACAATGATCACTCTGGTGGCAATGACACACCATTTAGAGAGGGCAGAGGCTGGAGGCTGGAGATCAGTGAAGAGGCTCTATTTCTTGAAGAAAAAAAAACATGGTTCAACAAATACTGAGACTGTGGACACAACAGAGCATTTAAAATCGGAGTTATTGCCCTAACCGGTTTGGTTCACTGGATAAAGCATCAGCCTGCGGACTCAAGGGTCCCAGGTTCAATTCCGGTCAAGGGCATGTACCTTGGTTGCTGGCACATCCCCAGTGGGGAGTGTGCAGGAGGCAGCTGATCGATGTTTCTCTCTCATCGATGTTTCTAACTCTCTATCCCTCTCCCTTCCTCTCTGTAAAAAATCAATAAAATATATTAAAAAAAATAAAAAAATAAAATCGGAGTTATTTAGAAACATTTATGGATGCCATACCTAAAGGCTAGGACAGAAAGAGAGAATGAAAGTGTAAACCAGGACAGTGAAAGTTGGAATGAAGAGAAAGGGAGGCATTATGAATTAAAAAGGGCTGAAAAGATGACATATATAAGGAGAAGAAGTAGAAATCAAATGTTTTTTTTCAGTATTTTATTTGTCCTTAAAGATAATGGAGATACTAAGAGAAGGATAAAAAGTAATGAATTTTCTGACAATGCTAATGATTTCAGTTTCGGAAATACTGAGTTTGATGTATTCGCACAGGATATCTAGGGAGGGAGACCTAGAGGCAGGTGAAAATATTGGACAGGAGCTCAGACAAGATATGTAGAAATAAATATAACAACGGCAACAAAGCAACAATTCATTGGACTCCTATGACATGCCAGGCACCATTGTTCAGTCCTTTGTGTGCATTACTTCATTTAGTTCCTTCACAATCCTGTGAAGTATTATTTCCCTTTTATAGATGAAAAACTTGTGGTCACACAACTAGTAGGTAACAGAATTGGGATTCCAACTCAAGTCTGCCTGACCTCAAAGCCTATGTTCTCAACCCCTTCCGTCCACTGCCACCACTGTATGCATGCACGTGAAGCTATTGGTTAGATGAAGCTACACAGTCCCTGTCCATGGAAGGGAATTCATAAATGTCTGCTAAATAACTGAAAAGGCTCTGGATGCCATCTAGGTTAGCTAGCAGGAAGGAAAGGGTTGCACAGTTGATTGAAGGACACCAACAAACAACAGGCACCACTAGTGGGAACACAGAATCAGCTGCACTACATGCAAGAAGAGACCCAACAGCCTTCTTCCTACTGGGGGGCAAGTTTCCTTACATCTCACAGAAGCCCCACAGAAGATGGGTCAATAGAGTTAAGCACACAAAACCACGTTCGTTTAAAAGGGCCTACTTATTTGGAATGCAGTAGGGGGGGAGGAGGGGATATATATATATATATATATATATATATATATATATATATATATATACTAGAAGCCCTGTGCACAAAAATTTGTGCACTCGGGGGGGAGGGGGGGTCCCTCAGCCCGGCCTGTGCCCTCTCGCAGTCTGGGACCCCTCCAGAGATAACAACCTGCTGGCTTAGGCCTGCTCCTGGGTGGCAGAGGGCAGGCCCAATCCCTAGGTGCAGCCCCTGGTCGGGCTCAGAGCAGGGCAAACTGGAGAGTTGGGGCGCCACCCCCTGTGATGCACAGAGCAGAGCGGATCGGGAGGTTGCGATGCCACCCTCAGTCATGCTCAGGGTAGGGCCGATTGGGTTGGGGCACCGCCCCCTGTTACACTCAAGGCAGGGTCAATAGGGAGGTTGAGGCGCTGCCCCCTGTCACGCACAGATCAGGGCCAATCAGGGGGTTGGGGCTCCATACCCTGTCACGCACAGAGCAGGGCCAATCAGGGGGTTAGGGCACTGCCCCCCTGTCACGTACAGAGCAGGGCGGATCAGGGGGGTGGGGCGCCGCCACTGTCACACTCAGGGCAGGGCCGATGGGGAGATTATGGCTCTACCCCATCACACACAAAGCAGGGCCCGTGGCGGGGGGGGGGGTGCTGCCCTCTATCACCCACAGAGCAGGGCCGATCAGGGGGTTGGGGTGCCACCACTCTCACACTCAGGGCAGGGCCGATGGGGAGGTTATGGCTCTACCCCGTCACACACAGAGCAGGGCCCGTGGGGGGGAGGGTGGCGCCACAGCCTGTCACACACAGAGCCACAGGGCGATCAGGGGGTTGGGGAGCTCCCCCCTATCAGGCACAGAGCAGGGCTGATCAGAGGGTTGGGGCGCCTTCCCCTGTCACGAACAGAGCAGGGCCAATAGGGAGGTTGTGGCCCCGCCCCCGTCACACACAGAGCTGCAGGGCGATCAGGGGGTTTGGACGCTGCCCCCTGTCACACTGATCCCGGTGCTGGGAGGCCTCTCAGCTCCGCTGATCCCGGTGCTGGGAGGCATATTACCCTTTTACTATATAGGATAGAGGCCTGGTGCATGGGTGGGGGCTGGCTGGTTTGCCCTGAAGGGTGTCCTGGATCAGGATGGGGGTCCCCACTGGGGTGCCTGGCCAGCCTGGATGAGGGGATGATGGCTGTTTGCAGCTGGTCACACACCCTTCAGGGTGGGGGTCCCCACTGGGGTGCCTGGCCAGTCTGGGTGAGGGGTGAGGGCTGTTTTCAGGCTGGCGGGTGACTGAAGCTCCCAATTGCTCCTTTTTTTCTTTTTTTATTCTGGGCCAGCTTTAGCTCTGGATCCAGCTCTGAGGCCTCTGCTGCTGAAAGCAGGTATCTGGTTTGTTTGGGTTCCTATAATCAAAACACTGTATCAACTCAAGCGCTGAGATCCCGGCGGGCTGAAAGCAGGTTTCTGGGGTTTTGTTTAGCTTCTATATTTGTAAGAATGTTTCAAACTGCAGGCTCAGAGGTCGGCAAGGCAGGCGGGGAATGTTGGAGTCCTCCATCACTGAAGCAAGCAAGCCTCATGTTCAGCTTCAAGCTGCCTGGCTGCCGGCCGCCATCTTGGCTGGCAGTTAATTTGCATATCTCGCTGATTAGCCAATGGGAAGGGTAGCGGACGTACGCTAATTACCATGTTTCTCTTTTATTAGATAGGATATATATATATGTGTGTGTGTGTGTGTATATATATATATATATATATATATATATATATATATATATGTATATATATATATATAGAGAGAGAGAGAGAGAGAGAGAGAGAGAGCGAGAGAGAGAGAGTTGGCCCTCCAATTGTCATCATCTGAATAGGCTGGTTTAGATGCACATTCTAGCAACTCTCACTTGGGATTCAAACCTTCTAATAATCCTTTCCTGGACCCCTATGTTCAGATTTGGGGCCTGGAAGTTGCTCTATCAGAAAAGAGAGCCTTTTTATTACAACTTTATTTACTCTACTTGCTAGACATGCACACGGACCTTCTTTTGATTCAATTGCTTTATATAGGGGCTGAGAAACTCAGTGAGGCTCAGGGCTTCAGCATCAGTCTTACCTGGGAGCTTGTTAAAAATGCAGAATCTCAGGCTCCACCTCAGACCCGCTGAATCAGAAGCTGCCTTAACATGTTCTTAGGGGGTTGGTATGCACATTAACATCTGACAAGCACTGGTTTAGAGGATCCAAGTTGAGGAAGGTGAGAAATTAATTCATTATGTCAATCAGGAGTGGTCAACACGAGCTCATTAACTTTTGTTTCATCATTAGATTTTCTAGGCATAAAACACATTAATATATATTCTCCTTTCTTACCTTTCAAGACAAGATAGATCATCACAATCAGAACTTTACAAAACCCTCTGTGCCAGCAAATAACTGGAAATTAGGTCCTCAGCGACTCTCTGATTTATTGTCTTCCATGCAAATATGTATATTTAAAATTCTACTGAGGTTACCAGGTGGTTCTTAAAAGCCACAGGCAGACTGTCTCTGAAAAGAAAAAGAACATGTTCTATTGTTAAGCACTTGAAATCAATGTAATGATTGCAAACAACTAAGGATGATTTTTTTTTTTTTTTTGCTCTAAATACATTTCTAGGACTTGAGATGTGGGTCATCAATAGGTGGGAAGCCCAGGTCACCCCATCAAAATACAAGTGAATAAGCAAGAAAAATAAATGGGCACCAGGATGAGTGTAGCTACAATATAGAAGAGGCAGTAGGGTGAATGCTGCCAGATACAAAACATCCAATAGTGAGTGAATCTACAATAAAAGTGGGTTCATGTGAATGCTACTAGAAAAACAAAGGCTGAGATTCGGCTACAATACTTCTGCATGGAAGACAAAGAACCAAAGCCAGTAAAATTCAAAGAAAACTAGAAGCAGGAAATAAAATCTTAAAGTAGCACTTTTCACAATATTATTCAAGATTACATAAGAAGAAGACAGAAATAATTTAAAGTTTTGATCTGACACCAAGACTTGCAGGGACTCTCAGTCTTCTGAACAAGTTGGGGTGGTTCCCCCAGGAGAAAATCCTCACTTTTTAAAGTCATTTTCACATAAAGAGTAATGCCATGCCTAAGGACATTCACATAAATGTAAATGTTATCAAGAAAATATTTTGAGACGGAAATACCTTTCTGATTTTTGTGTCACGCTGAATCTGTTGTTAAGAATGTGCTTGAAGAGTATAAAGTCTTTCAAGGTTGTGGATCAAAAATGATTTTTATAACTAACTCACTTTTGGCAAGAGAGATGATAAGAGGTTTTATGAAAATTTGGAGTCATATTGTTAAAGTTAGCTTGGAAATAAAAGCTAAAATTCTAAACCTTTGTGACCTATAAATATGATTCTTTTCTGGACCTTCCATTTTAACAGCCTAATATTTTTTTTTTAATGTATTTTTGTTGGTTTCAGAGAGGAAGGGAGAGGGAGAGAGAGATAGAAACATCAATGATGAGAGAGAATCATTGATTGGCTGCCTTCTGCATGATAAGGCGTTGAGCCCGCAACCTGGTTATGTGCCCTGACCAGGAATCAAACCGTGACCTCCTGGTTCATAGGTCAACACTCAAGCACTTAGCCACACTGGCAGGCTAACAGCCTAATATTTTATAAGAAATGTATTCACTAAAACAGTAAAACTATAGCACTTACCGGTCACTTTGATTGAATAGGTGTTTTCATTTTAATTCAATAAGTAAATTAAGGTGGGATTTCTTGCTCACTACAGTAATGAATGTAATGTGTGAGATCTGTGCTTCCTTTTTTGAAAAAGGATATTTCTTTTGTAAAGCTCCATTAAATATATATTTTCTTAAAATAGAAATACTATATGACCCAGAAATCTCACTCTTGGGTATTTTTCTAAAGAAATCAAAAGCACTAACTTGAAAAGATATATTCTGTTCTATTCATTGAAGCATTATCTACAATAGCCAAGATATGGAAGCAACCTAGGTGTCTACTGATTCCATCTCATCCCATTGGATTTCTATTGTTTGGAGAAGTTTGTGAGAAAGTACCCCAATTGTTTGGGGCATTTGAGGGATTTTTGTGCAATGCAATGTGTAAGCTATTGGCTTTTCCTCAGAGTGTACACAGAATTCCTTTCAAAAAGTTTACTGTAAGTCTATAGCATTGAGTAAAGCACCAAGTCTTTACTTGTCTTTCTCAAATGACAATAGTTGATAAGTCGAATGTAAATAACAGAGAGTTAGCTACAGCTGCTGGGCAAAAATTTTCAAATAGAAAATATAAAAGAGAAATTTTAAAATATTGATGATAAAATATGAAGGCCCAACTAGGCCTAATAAGAGTTCTTGAAAGAGAAAAGAGGGAGAATATTGAAGAGGAAGTACATAAAAATATAATGGCGAAGAATTTTCAGAATTGATATGAGAAAATGAAACATGAGGCAGAAACACAATAATTGTAAGGCAGAATAAATATAAATAAATCCACAAAGATACATATTATAATGAAACTTAACTATAACAAAGGAAACATGAAGATTTTATAAGCAACCAGAGAGAAAAGTCATCTTTTCTTACAAAAAGAATGACCATTAAACAGAGATCTGAATTTTAAATATCAACAACTGAAATCTGAAGCCAGTAGAATGATATATTCAAAATGTTGAAAGAAAAAAAAAAATTGTTATCTACAGTTACCAGGCTAAATTATCATTCAAGAGTGAGGACACAAGATATTAAAAGAAAAAAACCACACAAAAATGTAGAAGAGCTTCATAACTTTGTTATAGGAAAGATTTCTTGAGTAAGGTACAAGAAAATATGAGCCCTAAATGAAAATATGATTAAAAGTTACAACAAAATTAAAAAGATAACCAGCCATCTAGAGGAAGATATTTATAATGCATACAAAGATTAAGCACCAAAGTATATTAAGAACTCATAGTAGGTAAGTGGATTAAAAAAACTGTGGTACCTTTACATAATGGAATACTAGGCAGTTGTAAAAAAGAAGGATCTCTTGTCCTTTGAAGTAGCATGGAGGGACCTAGAGAGTATTATGCTAAATGAAATAAGCAAGTCAGAGAAAGTTAAGTATCACATGATCTTACTTATATGTGGAATCTAATGAACAAAATAAACTGACAAACAAAATTGATCCAGAGACATGGAAGCATGCAACAGACTGAGGATCCTCAGAGAGAAGGGACAGGGGGAGGGAAGAAATCAACCAAAGAACTATATGCACCTATTCATAATACATGGACACAGATAACAGTGGGGTGAAGGCTTGGGGAGGGAGGGGGAGTGGTAGGAGGGGACCAATGAGGTGGGAAGTATTAGTATTACTTTCCACAATAAAGATAAATTTAAAAAATAATACACATACAAAAAAATGTAGTCTAGACTAAATATTAAAAACCTTTTGTGACAAAAAAATGAAAGAACTCATAACTCAATAAGAAAAAGACAGAAAACAACTATGAGAAACATGGAGAAAAGATTTAACATGTAATTCACAGAGGGTAAAACCTGACTGACTAATGAACATAATAAGCATCCAACTTCTTTAATTATTTGAGAAATTTAAATGAAAACAACACTGATATCAGCAAGTTATTAGTAAGATATGCAACAATTAAGAATTCAGGTAATTCCAAGTGTTAACGATGTTGTGGGAACATTGCTGGTGGGACCATACATAGGACAGCTACTTTGAAGAACTATTTGGTAATATTGAGTAAAATTGAAAATGCACTAATTGTATGACCCAGCAAGTCCACTTCTAGGTCCGCAGCAGCGCTGCTACAGCACTGCAGAGACCCTGGGGCTGTGCAAGGCACAACCTTTCATATCCTAGAGCAACTCACACAAATGTGCACAGAGAGAGCAATCTAAAAATCTGGAGGAAAAGTGGAGATTTGGGATTCACACTCTTGAAAAGTTGTCCTTCTGGTCCCACTCCAGTTTCAAGAAATTGGAACTGGAAATAGTAGACACATTTTTATATTTATGTAAGAAATACAATCAATGACTCCTATCAAAAGACATAATGAAGGGGGGGGGGAAGAGGTTTCTTGCCCTGTATCAAAAGACTGAAGAATAAATATACTTAGATAGGTTTATATGAAAATGTCAAGTTCTGAACAAAACAAAATGCAATTTCCTTTGTTTTACAAAGTAGTCGCGTTCCTGGAAAATTAAAAAAATATATTCCTGGATATTTGAACAGTGCTCAAAGCAAAAGCAAACAAAACCTATCTTTTGTCGTCTATATGTAAAACTGTGTACGCATCAAGGCTCAGATCGTTGTGAACTGGTTTTGAAGCCCCTAAATGCCTGGTAGGACATTTGACATTTGAAAGGCATGTGGGGAACGGATCCCGGGTGAGGATGGTTAGCTTCCTTGACCTTTACCACCAAATGCTCTGTGCCTTAGTCACTGAGACAATAAGCCCCCGAGGGGATGCGAACCACTGCTCAATCTAGACTTGGCTCAAATTTTTCTTTTTTTGGGAAGCTCTTTATTATTAATTTCTCTGGCCTCCACAGTACACGTGACCAAAATAATATTTATCCTACAGTCTAGCAAAGAGCTTTTACATATCTGTTCTCTCCTCCATACCATGGCTTCCCAGAGGACTGAGACCACTGGTTATTTTATATACCCAGAGCCTAGCAGTGCTCAGTAAATGTTTGTTTTAGGACAAGTAATTTAATCAAATCTAGCCGTTTAGGTTTGAGTTTCTAGCATGTCACAAGCTTGCTGCCTATCTTTATTTTTTCCTCCCCAGTAAACGTTTTTATCTATAAAAGGCTAAAATAAATAAATAAATAAATAAAAATAAAAGAGTCCTTTAGCAGAAGTCATCTTCAGTTGTTTTTTTTTTTTTTTTTTAAATGTCTATTATATACCTTTGGCACCTCCTATTAGTTCCTACTAACTGAATGGCTTCATCTACAGAGAAATTAGGGTAAAGAGGGTCAGAGCTCTTGTTAAGGAAATATGTAAATACATCCAGCCGACATTTAAGAAATACTAGATTTTGTAGGCATCCTTCACTCCTCCAAGGGCAGGCACCCTTAATTCCCACCCCCCTTCTTTTGGCTATGTCATTGGTAAGCAACTCTCATTTGGCTGGTTTGGGTCCAACATTCATCATAAAGATACAGCCTGCAGACCTAGACGAGACTTCACACTCTAAGGTGCATGGATTGATGGAATGGTCTTACTAATCGCAATAAGGTTTTTCACAATCTTTAAATCATAAGTGGCATTAATTGAGCCCAAGAAGAAATCAAGGGGCTTCATGAACAGATTTATAAATTTTCTTCTTTCTGCATTTTAATTATACTGGCATTTTAATTGCATTGTAATCGCACATATTTGTATAAATTAAAAAATAATTAGAGATCTGCAGCACTATGGGAAACTAATTTATGCATATAGACCTTTAGGGATTCTTGCGCGGAGGACGATTTCATAGTTCTCACCACGTTAGACACTTTAATATTGTCCTTGTTGAACAGATTGATGCGCCTTCCCGGTTCTTCCTGTGACTGAGAGAGCAAGACAGAGGTGGAGCTTGACTGGAGGGCAGTGCTTGGTATTCATGGAGCTCCCAGCTTGGAAAGTCCTTTAAATATTAAAAAAAGACACATATTTTATGATTTATGCAAGAAACACAATGTATATCAGTAGCTCCTATATATGTATACATATTGTTTTCTGATTGGAGTCATACATTGTATTTCTTACATAAATCATATGTATATATGATTTTCAAATATTGATATAAGAACATGATGATATATATATACACACATATATATACATATATACACACACACACACACATATATATATATATACATACATATATATACACATACATATATATATACACATACTAATAAAAGGGTAATATGCTAATTAGATTTGATAGACCGGATGTCTTCCAGACGTCCTTCCTGACAAAGCCAGGGGCATGGCTGGCCTGCAAACCCTGAGGCCCCACACCCCAGCCAGACCAGCCATTCCAGCCCCCCAGCGGGGACCCCCCACCCCAAACCGGGGCCCCCAGCTGGCCCCCACCCATGTACCAGGCCTCTATCCTATATAATAAAAGGGTAATATGCAAATTGACCCTAACAGCAGAACGACCAGAATGACTGCTGGACCAGTCACTATGAGGTACACTGACCACCTCTTGGTTTTTTTCCCCGGCCGGCAGGCTCCAATCGCCTGATGACCAACCATGGCAGGGATGGGGCCGGCAAGTGGTCTGAAACAGCCGACTTCTCTGTTCCTTCCCCTGGCCAGCAGGCACCGATCACCCAATGGTGAATGGGGAACTGGGGGTGGGTGGCAGTGGGGCACGGGGCTGGCTGTGGGCAGCTGGGGAAAATGGCCCTGATCGCAGGCCAGGCCTAGGGACTGTACCCGCACATGAATTTCGTGCACTGGGCTTCTAGCATATTAATCTATAAAAATAAAAGTGTAATATGCCAATTAGACCAGACAGGAGAATGTCTTCCGGTTGTCCTTCTGGATGACCTTCCAGATGAAGCCAGGGCTGCAAGGGCCAAGGCAGCCACCTTGGCTGTGAGGGCTGAGCTCCTTGCACAATTTTTGTGCATCAGGCCTCTAGTTGTGTGTGTGTGTGTGTGTGTGTGTGTGTGTGTGTGTGTGTGTGTGTGTGTATTTTTTCTCTCTTTTTTTTTTTTCCTAGCTTAGTCCTGAGAAGTTTCTATGCTCTGGTTGCATGGTAAGGACAGGATGAGTCACTAAATCAGGACAACAGAACCAATGAATTTTTTTTTTAAATATATTTTATTGATTTTTTACAGAGAGGGAGGGAGAGAGATAGAGAGTTAGAAACATCGATGAGAGAGAAACATCGATCAGCTGCCTCCTGCACATCTCCTACTGGGGATATGCCTGCAACCCAGGTACATGCCCTTGACCGGAATCGAACCTGGGACCTTTCAGTCCACAGGCTGACACTCTATCCACTGAGCCAAACCGGTCTCGGCAGAACCAATGAATTTTTAACAGTATTCCTGGTATAGGTCATGCAAAGCATGTGCATGATGTATGGGTCATTCATCCAACAAGCACTTATTGAATGCCTACTGGGTGTCTGTCACTACTGAGGTATGGCTCCTCTCTGTTTCATAGGTGCTCTACCCCAAAGCAATTTGAATTATTCAGCCTTCACTTCTATCCCCTTACTTAATGTCTTATCTTTAACGGAAACCTGAACATTACATAACCTTGTCAAGTTGTGTATTCGGCTCCCTAACATCCTGGTTCTCTGCTACTTCTGAATATGCATCTCCCTGCATCTACCCAATATCACTGAGTTCATAGCAGCAGGTTTATTGCTTTAAAATTGAACTTTTTATCTTTTTGGAAAGGAAAAGACTAAAAAGTTTAGTAACTAAGATTGTATTACTCCCTTGCCTTGAGGTTATGGAAACAAACCTTTTGTAAACAAGTGAATCCAATTTAAGTAAACTTCCTGTCCTCTCTTAACTCAGGTTCTGTACTTGAGCTATTTTTTCTGCCTGCCCTTCTGGGTGATCCTCCTCTTACACACACAGCATTCATTCTGACCCTCCTAAGAAAACTTCCTTGGTGCCCCTGTCTGTCTTTTGTTCTTATAGCACATTCTGCATCCTTCTCTTTTGTAACACTTAGGTTATATTCTGTCAGTTCCTGAAGATTAAGAAACTACATTTATTTAGTTTTTACCCAGTGTCTCTGATAGATATAACCTATGTCTGGTATCCAAAAGACAAATATCTTCAGGAGTAATGTGTGTGTGTGTGTTTGTGTAAGTGTTGGTGAACTACAGCCACTATTAGAATCTTCTAGGTTTATTATTCCATGAAAACACTTTGGTCAATATTCTCAGGGGAATTTGTAGGCTTTGCTCTGGGCTGTGGCTGCGCTCCCTGGACTTGTTATTTTATGTGGTTGCTCTTTGCAAAAGGAAACTCAACTCCTAAAACATGCTCCAGGCCTTGGAAGCATGGGGAGGTCTGTGTGGGCTCTGGGGGTGCGGGACCCGGGGCGACACAGCGGGGCTCTGGGAGGCGAAGGCGGCGCACTCGTACGAACAGACCCGTGCTCTCCCAGGAGCTGCCTGGCCCAGGGGGTGGAATGGCTGGGCTGGCTGGGGTGTGGGGCCTCAGGGTTTGCAGGCCAGCCATGCCCCTGGCTTTGTCAGGAAGGACGTCTGGAAGACATCCGGTCTATCAAATCTAATTAGCATATTACCCTTTTATTAGTATGTGTATATATATGTATGTGTATATATATATGTATGTATATATATGTGTGTGTGTGTGTATATATGTATATATATATGTGTGTATATATATATATATATATCATCATGTTCTTATATCAATATTTGATTTTTTTTTTCCCACGGGGCCTTTCTCCTTTATTATTTGAGGTTTCTCTGCATGGAAACACGAGCCCCACACACACCCAGGCCCAGGTGCCTCTGGCACCCCCATAAGTAGTATACCAGTACCAGAGTCCCCTTTAAAGTCACCGATATAAAAAAGGAGGGAGGGAGGGGAGAAGGGAGGACCTGACCACCCCCTGGGCCAGGCAGCTCCTGGGAGAGCACGGGTCTGTTCGTACGAGTGCGCCGCCTTCGCCTCCCAGAGCCCCGCTGTGTCGCCCCGGGTCCCGCACCCCCAGAGCCCACACAGACCTCCCCATGTCACCTCTCTACAGGGCATAGCTCTTTAAAGAGGAGAGAAATGGAGGTCATTTATCTCCTTTGGACTTTATTCTCCTGGAGAGGAGAAAATCCCAAAAGGAATACTTCCCACTCAAGTCAGGTCTTCATCTGTTGCAAACAGTCAGAACAGAGCAGCTCCAAGCTGCTGTCTCCCTGGACTGAACCGTATTCAGATCTAAATACTGCCCTTGAGCTCCAGAATGACAGGGTTTCCCTTCAGCCTGGCCATGTATGCAAGTTAGGGTAACACTAACTGCTATTACAAATATATTACACAATTTATAACATCTCAAACACAACAGAAGTTTACTTCTTGTTAAGGTAGTCCATAGCAGTGGTTGCTTGTTGGTAGATGTTTCCTTTATGAAATGATTCTAGTCCAGGCTCCTTCCATCCTGTGGCTCTTCAACACATAGGGCTTGACATCTTCTGCCCCCAGCCAGTGGAATGGCTTTTTAAAAGCCTTGGTCTGAACACATAATTTCTGTTCACATTATAATGTCGCTAGATGCTAGAGGACTGGGAAAGTATCCTTGGTTGGGCAGCAGCTCTCTATAGACAACTCAAAACTTTGTACCATAGAAGAAGATCCTGAATTTGGGGTACAGTGAGCTTTCAGGGCTGCTCTGTAGCTTTTCTAGGGCAACACCATTTGTTGTCCAGTGGCCCAGATGCCCATCTTGCATCAGATGGTTGTCTACTGCTCACTGCCAAGTGAAAGGGCGAGTCATCGCGGCGCCTACGTGGGCCGGCCGCCAAGCCCCATGAGGCACAGCCTGACCACACTGCTGGTGGCCTCGGGCACCGACTCCCCAGCCCATGGCGGGAGCCAGGCGCGGGCCACCCGCTCGCCGCCCCCGGACCGGACCCACGCGGCAGCGGTAGCGGCGGGGAGGGGCGTGTGCCCTTGCCCGAGGAGATGGAGGAGGAGGCGATCGCCAGCGCCCCCGGGGACGAGACGGAGGATGTGGACTTCCTGTCTGGGCTGGGACTGGTCGATCTGCTGGACTGCCGGCTACCGGACTGGCCCCTGGAGCCTGGGCTCGGCTCGCCCTTGGGGGGAGAGGACCGCGCCCTCCATCTTGCCCTGGGTCCTCCATTTTTGGGGCGGCTGCCATGTGCTCAGGAGAGTGCCTTCTTCCGGGAAGCCCAGGCCCCTGCTGGCCACGCCCAGGATTTCTTTAAACTAACCAATGACAATCAAGGGACGTGCGCACCAGAGAGATGACCACATCCTGTGTCACAAGACCCGACTCGCGCCTGGCCAATCGGCGGGGCCCACAGTCCCCTCCCCTGCCCTTACTATAAAACCCACAATCCCATCAGGCCTCGCTCTCTCGGCCACTGGGCTACCTTTGCATCAGTGAGTGTGGTCGGGGAGCCGAACTAGTTCGAAATGAAGGACTCTTTGCTTTTGCATCGGACTGACGGGCTCCCTGGGGGTCCTGGGAACCTTGAAATCTGGGCACAACACCAAGCAGTCATCTCATTACTTTTGAACCACTGAAGCAACTTCTCCTTCTACAGGTAACCAAAGTTTTGCTACCCCCAAACAGTGCCTTTTGAGATATTGATTTTAAGCTGGTTGTTAAGAAACAAAAGACTCTGAAAGGACCTTTGACCCTCATCCTTTCATGCCTAAGAGATTCAGATAAAAAGTCCTGCTCCAGGAAGGGAATCTTAATAAATCCACCTTCACATTAGATAAGAAGGATCCCTCAGGGGCTTGGTAACTAGATTCCCCTGCCCTGTGTCCCATTGTTCCTCAGTTGCCTCTCAGAAATTTGCCTTCCATGTGCAGTCCTCTCTTCCTCAGCTGCCTGTAAATTGCCTATTTCCTTCAAAATCTCAGACCTCTGCCCCCTTTTTCTATTATCTATAATGGCCTATAAACTCAACCTCCAGGTCTCATACCTTACAACACACAAGGCATGTACATCTGTAAGAAACTTTGCACGTTTTCTCCTGTTAATCTACCATTGTTAATTTGATTATTAGCAGGCTAGAACTTGATGGGAGGAAAAGTATTTTTTCAGCCCCCACACTTCCCATCAGATAATTGGTTAAGTGTCCCAACTTTGTCTCCACCTGTCTTGGGCAGAGACGTGGAAGAAAGGGGCCCTCTCTAATAGGTATTAACAGCGAGGCCTGGTGGTGCAGTTCTCACCCTCATACCAGGTATTGCTCATCCCCTCCTGTTTCACAGGGGTAAAGTGCAGTTCATCCCTTTGGTTCTCACAAAGCTCAGACAGTGGGGGGACACTTTCTAATGAACTTCACCTAAGCTCACAGTGTCTCATTTAAAACAATTACCCTCATGGACATGGACAACAGTGTGGGGATAGAGGAGGTGGGAGAAAGAGGGTGGGCAGAGGTGGAAGAGGGCATTGAGGGGATAAATGGTGATGGAAAAATAAAATAAAATTTAAAACAAGCGAAACACTTGTCTTGGCAGAAGACCCTGCTTGTTTCCTCTAATTCACTAAGGTCACAACTGTGGGCCTTTTAGTTCAGGAGTCTCCTTACGAAGACTTCCTTAGTCATATGTGGAAATGGTTTTGGGCCCCCTGGTCCTGATCTTTCCATCCCTTTTCTCCTTAAGCATCCTCTTTTACATCTGTTGGAATTTACAACGTGTGGCTTATCTGGGAGTTAGAAAGATATTTAATTTAATTTTAGAGTCTTTTTGAGACAGGGGAAGTATTATGTGTTAAAGAAAATATTTCATAAGAATATTACTGAGCAAGTACTATGTCCTATGTGACATGAAAAGGGCTATGAGAAATAGTTTTAAGTTTAATTGTGCAAAAGAAACACCTGGAGAACTTCTTTAGAAATGCAGATTCCCTAATCCTCCCCTCCCCGCCCACCACTCCCCCAAGAGATTCAATGGGTCTGGATGAGATCAAGGGATTTGCATTTGTACCAAGTGATTTTGAAGCAGGTGGAGCATGAAACCTACTTTGAGACACTGTTTTAGAAAATAATTAGGGTCCCACAGCACTGGGGACTAATTTGGTCAAGTTACAGGCTACTGTGGTAGATTTTACCTATTCCTATCATAATGCCACAGTCACTCTACCAGTGTCTGACCTTTACTGGGGTTGCCTTATCTCTGGTTGCCATGGTGATGCACAGAGGTCTTCCTCACGTAATTAGCCTCAGGATGTTGATTTGTTTCATTGCCTCTGACTGACTGCCTTGCTGCTGAGCTGCAGTGTCATTAGCCAGACTGAGAAAACTCAATTTGTTTTCTTTCTTCTGCCAGTCGTATGATTGCAGTGAACATAAGTTTTCTTATATCTCTGAGGAATAAGTAACAGTCACAAAACTGTAGACTTTTGAGTGATGACAGTAATTTAGACATTGTTTCAGCCAATCTGTAGATGGGGAAACTGAGGACCAGAGATATTAAGAAATGCAATCAAGGTCACAAAATAAGTTAGTGGCAGAGCTGACCAGAAACCTGGTTTACTAATTTTGTATCTGGTGCTCTTTTCTCATCTTAGTGGCTAAAATCACAGGGTCCCTGCAAGGCATTCAAACAGTTTGTTCTCCACCTACCACTTTGAAATATGTCCTTCTGTGCCCTGTCTGCCCCCGCTCCCATGGGCCACACTAGCCTGGACTGGTTGTTGTGCTCACGGTCGTGATAATGTGAATTATTTCTGAGCTCTTGAACATGGCAAAATCTCATCTACTTGAACCCCAGACCACCAAATATAAAGCAATTTTGAGCAGAGGGGGTTGTGGCTACTTTAAGTCTTTGTAGGAGCACAGAAACTCACAATGTTAGTTTCAGCTTCCTCAAACAAAGACCCAAGGAACAGTCCTTATTACTTTTCTGAGGCTGGGGGAGGGTTGAGGTCATGAAAAGGTTGCTTGGTTTACAGTCTCATCCTGCCTTCCTTCTGCTATTGACAAGGCATCAGGATGGTTTATAGATTGCTGCCTCCCTTTAAGGACTATTTGCTGATGTTTTGAGACATTTATCCAATCTCAAGAAACTCAAGGGACCCGATTTCAACTTGGAATTATATATTATCCATATTTGGGATGGAATGGGCAATTTTAATGGAAAAAGCCCATCAATCAGGCCAGGGATTAGAAAGGGCTTTGATTTATATGTTTGTTGACATCATCTAGAATGATGTAAAATTTTTATATTCTATAAATTTAATAATATTTTAACCTGATATGATTCTTAACATCATCCTACCACCTCTAGATCTGTTCTTTCTTTTCTTTTATCTTTCTTTCTTAACCTACGTGAAATATTAACCAGTTCTACCATTCATTTACAATGTCCCCAGAGTTTAGCCAGGAGAAATAAAAAATGTCCTTGGAGAACATGTCTGTCTTGATGAATAAGAAGAATTCCAGGAAAAAGGGTTCAGTTCCTGAAATAAATTACAGTACTTCAGAAAGGAAACTATTTGTTGAAAGATACATTTAGCAGAACAGTAACTTTCCCCACATTTTTGTAATTCATATACTATATTAAGGAAAAGGAAATTAACTGGCGTTTTTTGGTACAAATGGTGAGAAATGGGAATTTGCATTTGCAAACCTTTAGGCACAAATAATTTTGTACTTACTTAACGAGAGCTGTGAGTGAATCACCCCAACACCTGACTTAGTTGCAGTCTTTCAAACAGGTATTTACCTTAAGCCTGAACATAGGAATAGGCATGAAAACAATAGTATATTTTTAATAAAAAAGTCTATTTTAACATGTAAACAGTAAATCAGCTTCTCTCTAACTGTAGGATAAGGAATGATGCTATTTTGCTTGTGAGCATTATCTTGGAATTCTGCATTCCTGGGAAAAGGTTCTCAAAGGTTGCTTAGCTGTGCTGTGCTGCAGGGACAGGCATCCATACTCCAGGTAAAAACCCCGCTGTACTGGTCTGTTCCCATGATCCTACACATCTGTGCTTATCAATTTTAAGGACCAAAATTTCCATTGTTATTTTTAGTCCATTTACTTCCATTTGAGGATGATGGTCATTATTCTGATATTTTGTTTCATATATATTTCCCTCTGCCCTTGATGTCTCCAAATAGATATTCATTTTCCATCCTTATGTTTTCATACCTACAGCACAATTGCACTGGGCTCATTTGCATTTAGTTGTCTTGGGAGGGTTAATGCTTTTATTTTCAAAAGGTTAAATGCTGATACACAACCTATAAAACAGCTGTCCAAGATTCTTTTCGCTCATTCCTCAAATACTCAGTTTAGTTCTGATCTTTTTAATTCACTACTGAAAATCAGTTGCCTCTAGGAATTTCAATATTATATTACAGAATAACAAACTATCCAATATCACTAATGGCCTATTTAGGAATGAAATGCTTTTTTTCTCCCCTGGTTTTACGCAATTTCTAATTTTGATAGGGATCAGACACCCTCTACAAGGATGGAGTTAATAGCTCCCCGAGGGGAAACATCACAAGCCAGGTCGTAAAAAACACGCATAGCTTGCTCTTTCAGACATAAGGCAAAAGGCAAACAAATACATCTATTTCCCCCCAGCGCTTCATTTGTGGTCTGAAGATGCTTGAAAAAGTATAGTCATTATATTATTATTGTTGTCACTGTTATTTTTTGTCTTTCTGAAATCTTGGTATTTATCTATTTATATCTACCTATTTGATATTTATCTACTTATATCTTTGCCTCAAGAATTTACTCTCTAAGATGTCTTCTCTCAAATCACATCCAAAACAGAATATAATACACCATTTGAGATGTTGCCATGTGAAACTATAGTCTGGAAAATGTAGGCAAAAGAACTAGTTAGTGAGGGAAGAAATTGCTCAACATATTTGTTTTGGCTGCTCACATCGATCTGCTTTAATTCCTTGTGATAAAACACATCAATCCTCTCCTTTTCTGCATTGTAAATGGACTCCCGTTGACTAAGATAAAGTTGATCTAAACTCAGATGCACTTGCCTTGCCGTTGTAAAATGTGTTTGGGTAATGAGCATGTCAGGGTGGATGGGAGAACACAGAGCACCAGAGGAGGAAATAGGGGTGGGTAGGCTGAGGGCAGCATTTGGGATCTCACTTGGAAACCCTGTGATTAAAAAAATAGAAAAATTATCTGTATTAGGAGAAGAGGAAGCTAGACAGGGAAGTGCAGAAGACTTGCTAGAACTAGACATAAGTAGAAAGGGGGAACATGGCATAGAGATAGATGTTCAAGATGTTTTCTTCTGCAGGAAGAGGAGGGGTTGGTATTATTAGGTGGCTGTAGCAAAGAGCCTTGGATTCAGATCACCTAAAATCCATGAAGATCTGAAAAGGGCTTCATTTTCCTCAAGGCAGAAGGAGCTGATGTTTGTTAAGTTTCTACGAGGGCCAGGTTTTCCAGAGATGTCATCTCATTTAATTCTGCACACACCCTCATGAAGGAAAGCACCACACTAATAACTAACATCTTCTGCATGCTTACTGTGTGCCTCCCAAGTGCTGAGTGCTTGTTTCACGTTGCTTCTTCATAACAGTTATTTATAATTGAGAAAACAGACTCAAAGGTGAGGGTAACATACTCAAGGAAAATAGAGCTGGAATTTAAATCTTATTTGTAAGTCTGACCCAAAGCCCAGAATTTCCGGCTTCCATGATGATTCCTCTGTGAGTGAAAAAAAAAATCCACTGGAGTTGGAAGAATCATTTCTTAATTAGTGACACCTTTATCTCGTAAGTAAGCTGGGCACCTGCCATTTACTTGGTTGGGCCGAGTCATTACCTAAATCTCTCAGAATGAAGTCAACTTAATACTCAAAGAAAGTTCTTAGATTGAGGGTTTCCATGACTAATGGAGGGGCAAGGGCAAAGAGTAGAAATATTTGGCCAGGACCAATCCCTAGGTTACCATCTAATGATAAATAATCAAACACAAAAAAACGGAAGACTCCAATCCCCTTAACCTTTGAATGGTAGTGATGAAAGGAATCTTGGGAGACTATGGAAACTTTTGATTGGATGGTACTTTGGAAAATGTTATTTCACTCAACATGCCACAATGCCTCTGGGCTTCACAACTACCACATAATGATAAGTCTACTCCATAACTACCTCCAAATGTGAGGAGAAGGACTGGGTGGCTGAAGGGGAGGGCTTTTGGAGCATGTCTTTGTGGAGCTTCAGGTGGATTGGGTCTCCACATAGCCTCACAGGCTGCTGCAGCAGTATTTGGAGTTATAACTTAAGGGGAGGAAGGTCAAAGAAGCCACAAACTGGGGGGTGAGTAGCTAGAGCAATGCAGTCCTCCTCCCCATCATAGATTCCCGTGTGATTAAGAAATAATTCAGCACTGAATTTCCTCAGCTTCTGAGGATCCAGGAAGTGGCTGTGGTATGCCAGAGGGTGGTTCTTTTGAAATTTGAGGTTTATGTCCAGCTACCACCAAGAATTCTCAGTGGGTGGCATTGCCTGTACCCTTTTAGACTTAAATGGGCAAAGAAGTGAGTTCAAAAACGTTTTGCCTTGAAAAATGCAGGATTTTTATGATTAAGTTACAACCTTTATACATGAAGCGTAGCATCATGAAGCTATATTATATAATGGTTCTCAGCTAAAATTTTGTGATGTACTTAGAAATATATATCAGGTCTATAAGATAAACTGGCTAAATTCTGAACTTCATACAATGTTTTTCTCTTCAAAATGCCCCAAACTTTATGTTATGCTTTTAATTTATAATAAAGATTTTATTATTTGACATGTTGGAAAGAAGTGAGAGTGACCTATGAGTTAAGACTTGCCGTTATCCGGGCTCTAATTTAGGCTAATTTCCTAAATTTCAGGCTGTACCTAATGTCCTTTCTGCTACATGAAGCAGAAAGCCACAGATGTCCTCTGAACAATTATTTAAAAGTAGGGAGTTTCAACAACTTCTTAGTTGAGGGAGCAGGAGAAGACCACCTGGGCACATAAAAACCATCTCCCATTTCTAAGTGGAGTTTGAAAACCCAAAAACACTTTAAAACACACCCTGAAACCATGCAAGAAAATTGAGTTTTTACTTCAGAAATAATTAGAATTGAAAATAAACGGGCTCCGGTTAAAGCAATGGGGCTGATGGACAGAGGAGGGGGAAAACTGCTGTTCAGCAATAGAGGTGATTATGAAATGTGACAGGTCGGACAAAGCCAGCAAAACTGTGTCAGTCTCTAGATTCATAACTGGAAATCGTTTGTTGTGGCATAATTTTAAAATTAGGACTCAAAAGTGGAGCAAAAATTATATTGAAGGACAGAGAAAAAAACCAGCATTTAGAATTATCTAGGTGGTAAAAATGCCAGACACTACAGGCTTTGACAATAAGAGGAATTTTCTGTCAGCCACTTTCAGAGTTAATTTTCTTCCCTAGAAATCAGGAGGAATTACAAAAATCTTTTACATCAGATTTGCAAATACCAATGTTACCCGCCCCCACTTTTTCTTTATCAGCTTGCCCTTTCGACAGGCAGAGCACAGTAAAATGAATAAATTCAGCATATTTTTCTGTTCACCAAGCATAAATTATTACTAACTGTGGTGAGAGGCTGTTTGAAAAGTAGTTTCATTTTATAGAGGAGACTTCTTTTGTCCATAAATGATTCTGTTTGAAATCAAAGTAGATATTGTCTTATCTTTGTGACCTCAGGAAACTGAACTATGATGACATATTTCCATTCCAAAGAGAGCAATGAGAGGATTCATGCATAAGCTGAACAAACTCTGCTAATCTATTCCTACTTTCGGATCAGATTCACAGTCTTGGAAATCCTAGGAGAATTACCATAGCATCAGTATGTGATAGGACACCACTGCAAATTATCTGATGAGTGTGTTCTCTCTGCCAGGCTTCAGTCCTGGGTGGGGGTATTGGACTCTGTGACCTCAGAGATATCTTCTAACTGAAATGCATTACAAGGATTTCATATCATAGCCCTTTAGTAATGGGCTGCTATGCTGTCACTTTTGCTGGCCTCTCAGCTCTAGTGCATTAAGTCATGATTTCCCTCAAACACGCTCTGTGATTCCCACACCTGAAAGGATTGTAGCAATTTGATAAAGTATCTGTGTGAAGTTGCACTAACAAAATGTGCATTCATCAAAGGATTATAGCTTTTATTCAATGACCATCAGTCTGGAAATTCATGAATAATTTTCATGCGGTAGCACACGTATTCAGTCCTCATTTCATCTGATGCTTGTCTTCTGTCCAGTGCTTTCATGATAATAAACCGGGCCTTGAACAACAAAGTTGGCATTTAGCATGAATATGTTACATTGTACCCCTTAACATTTTGCTATTGTCTTGATTGATTTTTCCGTCTTCCTACTTATTTATACTTTTATTTTGCAGCAAGGCTCATAGATTTCTGAAAATGTACTGGACTGTGACTTCTAACTATTTGGGCACAGGCACTAAAGAAAATAGATTGGACATTTGGAACCTTGTGTGGTGTGGCAGAAAAAAAATACTGAGCTAAAGACTCTTGGCTCTGAGCAGGGCTGACTCACAACCTTGGCTCTTCCATTCAGCAGGAAGTGGAACGTGCGGGGAGACTGACTCACTTGCCCAGGCGGCACGTGCATGAGGTTGAGCAGTGCAACCAACTGCCTGACAAGCCGTGTTGGTTGTTCTCTCAGTGAAGTAAAAAGCATGAGAAAATTATTCATCCTCATATGTTGGGTTTTAAAATAGTTTGCACTGCTGATCCATCTATAAGAAACGTGCAACCCGCTTTCTTAGCCCACCTGGGCGCAAGTTCAAATGACCGAAAACTCTTCACGATAGAAACGCGTATGAAGTACAAAATACTGGGCTCAGCTTTGACTGTGCTCTCTTTCCTTCCTAGAAATATCGCTTTAGTCACAAGATTTTACCCCTGGACCACCTCTGGGGAAAGGTACCCCTTTATTTAATTTGGGCCCTCCTCTCACCTGTATCATTGCTATTGCCTTTAAAGGGCATGAGGTGGTTAGGGTTCCTTGGCAGCAAGCCACAGAAACCAATTCTGGGCAATAAAAAGGAATTACTGAAAGGACACATAAAATCAGCAGGAGATGGATAACTGGGTTTGTGAGTAGGTAGGAATAAGGCATCTCTGGAAGGCCAAGAATCAAGAAGCAAAACACCGGCTTCACAGCAGGTTGAATCTGGTTGGGGCCAGGATAACTGTGGTTGTGGATGATGTACAGTCATTCCTTCTGACCTTGAATCATTGGTTGACAGAGGGACCTAATGACACACTTTGTCTCTGGATGTGTTGAGGTGAGAAGAAAGAAAATCTGATCCCATGGCTTCCTGAAACCCTGGAATTAGCATTTCTCCAAGACAATGCATTGGGGGATGAAGTAATTACCAAAAATGAAGCTGGAGGGCCATTAGAAAGTGGAAAAGGATGCTGGGTAACAAATGTCCATGAGGAGGCATTTTTCCCAATTCCTCATCTCTCCACCTCATTTCAATTCAACTCAACAAATGTTTAAGCATCTAAGTGCTATGTTAGGTATTGGGCATTTTCAGAAAAGGAGTCTTCTATACTTTATTACCAATTGTGTTGTATTTAGGAGACCCTGTACTCCCATTGTTCTTTTTGTAAAAGACTTTACTTTTAAGAACAGATTTAGGATCACAGTGAAATTGAAAGGAAGGTACAGAGATTTCCCATACAACCCCTGCCTCCACACAAACATAGCTTCCTCCATTATCAACACCCCCCACCAGACGTTAAGTGAAAACAGGCATAACGGATATCTTACTGGGGTGATGAAAATGTCATAAGTCTGTAAAACAGGTGAATTTGATGGCATGCAAACAATATCTTCATTAAGTTGTTTAAAAAAAAGATGTCAGGAGAGACTTAAGGCTGGAAAGTATACTCCTTTGGTTGGAAAAGCCTTTCAGAGGGAAGGAGTCAATTAGAGTGGTAGGATAATGGAAGTAGTGTTTAACAAGCCAGCCTAGGGCACAGATGGTGCTGGGGTTAAAGAAGAATCACACAGAGCTGAAGAACAGCCCAACTACTTACTTCTTGATCATTTGTCATTACTTTGCTCAGATGACTTGGGGCTCAACAGGTATCTCCAGCTGCTGGTCCACGAGCGGAAACTGTGCACCTTGCACTAAAGGAGGTTTCCTGGAGAGGAGTGGAAAGCAAGAAGTGGGGCCTATTTCTTGTAAGTAGGGTTGCTGTTTTGTGCCCTTCCCAAATGCTCCCCCCTCATCCGTGGAAGTTCACATAGGAAGAGAAGGTAAGTGGAGCTATGACATACTTCCCCACCCCACAAAGATTTCCACCCTTTGAGGTATATCATAAGAAAAGGAATAATGAAAGGCCTTCTGGGGTTAGATGATTTGCTCTAAGAATTCTAGATTCCAGAGACTCTATGACACTAACTTAGAATCCTGTTCTTTACATGTTGTTCCATGGCCTAACGACCATTCTATTGGTTTCAGAAGACATTGTTGTTCTAGAAAGCCTGTCATAATCATTAGTACTTATCATATCCAATCTTAATGATTTTTACTGGCTTTTGGGATCCCCAGCAAATATCTCTATGTAAACTCTATGTTTTCTCTCACTACCCTTAGCATTGGCTTCCTGTCCTGTAATGGGTTTTCTCTCTTCCCTCTTTAACCATGTCCTGCCCTCATTGTTATACTTTTCCCTGTCTAGGATGACTTCCCTTTACTTCCTACTGAGTCTGGCTCAAGGGCTACTTTCTTCTAAAGAGCTTTCCTTGACTATTTCTATCTCACAATATTTTCCTATTCATTTGAACCTAATGATGGTTATAATCTGTATCACACAATTTGAACTTGAAATTCTAGTATTCTGTATTTTTCTTACACCTTTTCCTTGTTAAACCTTATGAAGTTTGGTGCCTTGTCCTCCAAAGGGGAGTTTTTTTTTTTTTGGCATTTTCTATACCATGTGCAGTTGTGTTGGAACCCTAAAAATAATCTGCTATTTTCTGCTGGCCTCCCTAAATTTCACTGAGCTGTTATTCTGGGGTTGTGTGATAGTCTTTGTCAAAGGCTACTTCTTACTTCTATGTTTACAGTGATTTGGGGGAGGGGAATATTTATTGAGCCCTCTGCCATGTTTTAATGGAGGCTAGAACTTCTTCTCTCTTCCCAAATAGGGCCACATAGAAGTCAACACTTATTTCACCCTCTCACCTGCTCCTCCCCTTGAGTGAATGAATGGTTACTAAAATGGCCAAGCTTGATATTCTTTTTGGTCAATTATAAGAAGATGGGCTTGTGTTCCTCAAAGAGAGTGGGAATGTGACTATGTGACTCTCTCTCTCCAAAAAAAAAAAAAAAAAAAAAAGAAAAGAAAAGAAAAAAGGAATGGGCTCATCCTTTCTCCTTTCATTGTCTGCCCTCTGACAAGTGAGAAGGGCCACTCCCTTCTTGCTTTCTACACCCAAAGCAAGTTCATCTTATGTTGGTGATGGTGATGGGAGAGGGGGGCGAATGCAGGCATTTTCACTTTCTGTTCTAGCTTTCCTACCTACAACTAGAGGGCTGATCAGGTGTCCCTTTCCCATTGGTCTATCTGTACTCCGTGTGGAGTAGGATATATAAAGCAAAACCACATTTTCTAATCCAGCAGTTCCCAGGAGGCCTAAACCTCCGGCCAGGAGCTATGTAGGTAGTTGTTTAGTTGGTTAATAAAGCCAATGCTTGGATTCTTGTTCATATGTTTGCTCTGGCATGTCTACTCTGGTAGCCACAGCAATGGAGGGGAACGTGGATGAGTGTTTGTTTGGGACCCCAGACACTATCTTAAATATGAGATAAGTCTAGGAATTGGGTTAACCAGATGATTGTGCAATTTTAGTGGAGAATGTCCTATAACTTTAAGTAGAAATGGTCTTTGTGGTATTAATGTGTGTGTGTGTGTGTGTGTGTGTGTGTGTGTGTGTGTTAGTGAGTTCTTGTCCCTATGTCTATACACAGAGTGGCAGTGAAGTGAGATTCTTAAGAAGAGCATCAAAACTGCCAGACCCTGAAGCCTACATTGACCTTGGGAGGACCTTGCCAATTTGTGCAAAATCTGCTAAGATTTTTCTGAGTTTGTGGTCCTCTATGTTATTTAACTCCCTGCAAAGCCTCTTGACCAACCTCAGTCCTCTCCTGGCCTGTGGCAAAGGCCACATTTGCAACATCTTCCATGTCCTGGTTTTCTCCAACCACAGTGGAAACAGCTGATAGTGACATATTGTTAGCAGCACGGTGCTGGCAGGAAGTAGACCAAAAGTTAGCATCGTTTTCAGATGTGAGGAGTGCATTCCAGCCTACACTCCCAGGCATGTAGATATTTGCCAGATATATTGTCCCTTTCCTAGTGGCCAGCACACTGCTGGCTGGGATTGTTTAGGATTCCTGTGAAGTCTTCCTGAAAGCTGTGCCTCCTCCTGACCCCAGATGGTTCTACGTGTAAAAGAGAGAGAGGGTGGCATAGAACATGGAACCCAGTGTGCCTTTATTTTATTTTTATGTTAATCCTTACCTGAAGATAGTCCCTGCCTCCCATTGATTTTGAGAGAGAGTGGAAGGGATGGAAAGAGACCCAGAGAAACATCGATGTGAGGGAGTGGGGCAGGGGTTGAGACTACAGCTGAGGTATGTAGGTACGTGCTCTGGACCAGAATTGAACCCATGACCCTTCAGTCTGTGGGCTGACGCTCTAACCATTGAGCAAAACTGGCTAGGACCCTCCCCCTTATCCCGCTCTCCCGTGTGTCTTTAAAACAGGAATTATATTACTGAGTTGTGTTGACCTCCTAGCTGAGAGACCTATTTATTTTCATCAATAAGACTCCATATTCATAAACAAAAATATAATAGCAACAACAGTGTTAATAATGCACTGTAAGACTGTATTCACCAAGTCTTCTGTTTTCCCTGATATCAAGTAGCAAAATGCGCCCTTCTCCCCTTCACCCTCTTCTTTCATGAAGGCCAATGAACTTTCAAACTCCTTTGATTCTGAATGAGCAGCCCAGTGAAAGGGACTTCATTTAAAATGGGGAGGCGGAGCCAGCTTGCTTTCTCTCCAGCTTCCTCAGTGAGCAGTGTGCCGACCTTTGGCTTAGCAACTGGCCTGCTAGTTAAATGCAACCACAGAACAATCACTTAATGGAATTTCCAGGTTATTAAAAATAGAGTGTAGCCACCAGGGATTCAAGCATAAAAGTAATAAAGAGCACCTAATAAAAACTTAAAAACGCGTGCACACACATCCCAAGGTAGAGCGGTCTTTAACCCCCACTCACCCTTTCAGATTAGGATTCAAAGACCACAGATGAAGAAATGAAACTAGAGCTACAACTGGGATTAGAGGACACTTTCAAACCCTGGGCTTGCCGTCCCCCACCCCCCGCCCCCGCTTCCAAAATCGTTTTTTTAAATGATGGAGCAGTGATGCTGACTATGTTGCTTATACCTAATTCACATTTTATATATTTCAAGAAGCACGTACTAGTTGTATGAATCAGTCAAATAATATAAACATTCAGACATTTAATACCAAAACCATTTTTCTAATTTAATGAATGAAGTAAAGAGAGTGTCAGCTTCTATAACCTTAGATGACATATCTTAGGCAGGGTACAATTTATCTGTCACTGCTCTCACTTGCTAATGAATAAAAATATAAAACACGCAGTTTCTGAACATCCCTCAGCATTGCCTTCTTGCTACTTCTCTGTGCTTTCTTCTTAGGTAACTCTAAAAGGTTCTGGTTTCCGATGTCATAATCAAAACATGTAGATCTCCTCCAGTGTACTGTTTCTTGCTGCCTACCGTTCAGCTACCTTGTATACATTTTCACATTTTCCTTTGGAAGAGGAATGCTGGTTCCCCTCCAATGAAGCACTGTAAGACAGCTGGTTTTATTTATTAGCTTCTGTTTCTGAACGTGAGTAGAGTTAGAAAGAGGTCAATATAGAGAATACCGAGTTCCTCTTGGATTGGCCAGTGCTGATTGGCAGCTTTAGCAGCACAGCCGGGGGTCAGATTCCAGAAGGCAGGTTTTCTGTCTAAGGCAGTAGGATGCCATGGAGGGAGACTAGAACCAGCAGGCAGCAGACCCAGCTAGCTCTCCCTCTGCGGCCAACAGCTTGTTTCACTTTAGACAGAACACTTCACATCTTTGTCCCTCAGTCTCTTCATCTGTGAAATGGAGGAGGTTGGGAGGGAGGGCTAGATAATCTCTAAGCTCTGGGCTTTGATACTATGACCATTTGATTATGGAATCAGAAAGATCTGGTAGGCCCTCCCAGGATCAACTAGTTCACTGCCTTGTGCTACAACATCTCTGTACCAACAGCACTCCGGATAAAAGGCAACCTGCTCTAACTTAATGATAAAATTATGTCTCATTCAGGGAGTGCTTTCCATGTGGGCTTCTAACAAATGTAACTGAAAGAAAGATCTCCACTTTCTTCTGCTAGGAGGATGGGGAAGAGGATGCCAGCCCTTTGTAAGTCATGCACTATATTAAGGCAAGACACTGTATGGAGTTTTGTTCACCATTGTACTCCAAATTCCTAGCATGGTGCCTGCAGGAGGTAAATAACTGTGTTGAATGAATTAATGAAACATTTAGGAGGGGTTTTGTGTGGTTACGGATTTTTAAGATATCTCTGGCTTCCTAATGGGTCAGTTTTTGAACTCAGGAAAACCCAATGGGACATAATTCACAAATCGGGGAGAGGGCTAGGGGAGGAAGGACAAAGGGAAAGAATTAGCACTGCTCTGAAAAATATGTCTACTTTCTTTGTAAATTAAGACTGAGTTAGGAAAATATTTCTCTTCTTCACCATTGTCCTTTAGTTTTGTGTGTGTGTGTGTGTGTGTGTGTGTGTGTGTGTGTGTGTGTGTGAGAGAGAGAGAGAGAGAGAGAGAGAGAGAGAGAGAGATCCAAAAGTTACCTGTTGACAACAGGGACAGGAGTGTCTTTAGCTCACGACCTAAAGGGAAACCCACACTCATACTATATTCTGTTGCAGGACTTGAGTGTCAAAGCTCCAACACATACCTTGGACTGTAAAGTGCCAAAGGCCTTTGTGATCTGTTATCCTGGAGGCACCTGGCTATTGATCCAGACTACATATCTCAGAACTGGGAAATGTGCTGCTGCAGAAGAGATCGATCCTGTGGGCCGAGAACGGGGTTTCACAGAATGTGGTCATAGAAGAAAACAAATTGCTGGAAGGAAGTTAATCTTGAAGACATGAGAACAAGGAAGCAAAGTTAGGATCCAGGATTTCCTGAGATGGCCACCACAAAGGCTTTAACGTCCTGGATATTTTTCTTTCAGAATGTAAGACCATTTATATTTAGTGCAATGTTTGAAAACTTTTCTTTCTGTTGGAATTTTCTTTAATTATTCTAACCTTTCAGTAGATGTTGATATTCCCACTTCTCCTGAGTTTGAGCAGAATAGGAAAGAATATAAAAGAGCATTTTTATTAGAGTCTATCTATCTATCTATCTATCTATCTACCCTCTTTCTATCATCTATCAAGGAAGCAGAATCCTACAAACTAACCTTTGGTACTCAAAAAGGTTCAGGGAAGCTGAATATATATAGCTGAATCACTGTGCCCCAAGGCCACCTGGGTTCGCTGCCATTATGATCACAATGCTCTTTCAAAATGAATGCCTATAAATGGGTTTCACCAATTTTTCAGCACTTAACATTTTTGTCCTGTAATTAATGGTAGAGATGTGGAAAAAGCAGCTGTGACTCCTTCAAGGGTCATGTTTCAAGCAGCTACTATTGCTAGACAACCTTTCTATGCCCAGACCATCCTGAATGCGTCCTTGGCCATAATTGGCTATTCAACTGGACCAGAATTATTAACAACAAAAGCAGCACAGGAATGTAAAGATCAAACATGTGTTCCCATTCAAAAAGGAAACATCTAGGGAAGCAGGCAGATTTTCTGGTGAGCCTTGCCTTTTTGGTCTCTAAATTGAGCAAGTTAGGCCTAAGCCCCATGGTTGCAGCTGCTTACCCACAGATCATGACAGCTGGGAAAGGGGGAGCTGCCAGTCTAGAAAACACTCCTTTTGCCAGGTAACGAAAGACCACACAGTGCTGGTAGCTTTCAGGTGCCATTCAGGCATAGCAATAACAGTTAAGTCAGGCCTGGACACGAAAAGCTGCTTTTGGAATCAGGCAAAACCATTCTTCTATAATGACTGGAGCCAGAAGTTGTTTAAATAGGAAAAACTTGATTGGGTTATGTATTGATTTTTGTTGTTGTTAAGAACGTTTTTTATTCCTTTAGAAGACATCACAGCCACATCTGAATAGCTTAATTTAAATGAATTTTTTAAAGGGATGAATTAATGCCCCATTTTGTTTATAATTATAAGGATCAGTGGCTGCCCCAGGCCCCTATAAAGCCAGGGGTCCATTTACTGAGGGAGGAAAACAGAAACTTAGCTGCTTTGCCTGGAGGGTCTCCACAGGCTAGTCGTTTGAGCGAGGTTTTCTCTCTCTAATGAGTATAATATTAAAATTAGGTGGGTGCAAGAGGTTTTATTTTTGCAGTATTTGAACCATATATACGGACATCTGCAAATGCCAATCATGTGACGTATATGGGCACAATTAATTGCTTGTGCTAGCACATATGCTGACAGCATTTGTTTTATGCACCTGCTTCTTCTCCAGTTTCAATTTTCTTCGATCTTTTGATTTTGTTTTAATGTGCAGGGGGTTTGCTGAAGTGTAACCACTTAGACAGCATCTGGGCTTGCATGGGTTTTAAAACTGAATCCACACTTTAACAGTTTCTCACCTCAATCTTGATTAGAAAAAATGAATTCATCATAGTAACCAATATTAATAGTTCCTTCACATTCCTAAGGGGTTACATTTGCTTCTTGATTATAATCCTCCATTTGGAGTTTGGCTCCCTGCTTTGTCTCAGATTCCCAGAGGTCTTATAATAGAGCCTATCATTTGCATAGCATTTTAAAATCCTTTTTCAATCATTAATTAATTAATGCTTAAGATGTCCTTTCATGATCACCATTTAATGTATAAATAAGTAAACTGGCCCAAGCAGAGGTTGAAGGACTAGGCTAGGGCCACATAGGGATTTGGTTAAGTCCTTTTATTTAATTTTTCAAATTTTCAATAAGGAAGATACAATTTAATGCTCACCAAAATTTGCAACTTCAATATTATACTATGAGGGTCAGTTAATGAAGTTGGACGATCTGGGAAACATTGGCTCTTTGTGTAGTGTTAGGTTTTCAAGTGGAAATGAGAATGCTATGATTTCTTAAGACCATGGCAACCTCCTTGCTCTGTAGGCTCAGGCCAAGCCTTAGAACAGAATCTCTTTTTGAGGAGAAGCTGTTTTTTGAAAGCTAAAAATGATTGCCCTGGAAAGAAATGCTGATAATGCACATCAAAGACATAGGATAGGAAAGGTTTGGGGTCATGGTCTTCTTCCCAGGAGACCTTTCCAAAGAAGGAAAAATTGGTACCCACAGATCAAGCAGGTAAAAGTTCAAGATCGAGAACATGCATATGACCTCCTCAGGAACTCAATGGTGACTATAGAAATGAAGGACTTGCAAGCTGGGAAGGCTCTCTCAACGTCCTACCAAATGTTTAAGGAAAGAGTACTTTTTTAAAAAAATTAAATCTTTATTGTTCAGATTATTACATTTGTTCCTCTTTTTCCCCCCCATAACTCCCCTCCTCCCAGTTCCCGCCCCACCCTCCGCCCTCACTCCCCACCCACTGTCTTCATCCATAGATGCACGATTTTTGTCCAGTCTCTTCCCGCATCTCCCACACCCCTTTCCCCCCCAAGAATAGTCAGTCCATTCCCTTTCTATGTCCCTGATTCTGTTATGATCACCAGATTATTTATTCACTTGATTCTTGGATTCACTTGTTGATAGATGCATGTTTGTTGTTCATAATTTGTATCTTTACCTTTTTCTTCTTCTTCCTCTTCTTAAAGGATACCTTTCAGCATTTCGTATAATACTGGTTTGTTGGTGATGAACTCCTTTAGCTTTTCCTTATCTGTGAAGCTCTTTATCTGACCTTCAGTTCTGAATGATAGCTTTGCTGGATAAAGTAATCTTGGTTGTAGGTTCTTGGTATTCATCACTTTGAATATTTCTTGCCATTCCCTTCTGGCCTGCAAAGTTTCTGTTGAGAAATCAGCTGACAGTCGTATGGGTATTCCCTTGTAGGTAACTCGGTTTCTTTCTCTTGCTGCTTTTAAGATTCTCTCTTTGTCTTTTGCTCTTGGCATTTTAATGATGATGTGTCTTGGTGTGATCCTCTTTGGATTCCTTTTGTTTGGGGTTCTCTGTGCTTCCTGGACCTGTAAGTCTATTTCTTTCACCAGGTGGGGGAAGTTTTCTGTCATTATTTCTTCAAATAGGTTTTCAATATCTTGCTCTCTCTCATCTTCTGGCACCCCTATAATTCTGATGTTGGTACGCTTGAAGCTGTCCCAGAGGCTCCTTACACTATCTTCATATTTTCGGATTCTTTTTTCATTTTGCTTTTCCAGTTGGGTGTTTTTTGCTTCTTCGCATTTCGAATCTTTGACTTGATTCTTGCACTCCTCTGGTCTGCTGTTGGGTGTCTGTATAATATTCTTTATTTCAGTCAGTGTATGCTTAATTTATAGTTGGTTCTTTATCACAACATCGAGGGTCTCATTAGATTTCTTGTAGATCTCATTAAGTTTATCGGCAGTTTCTAGAAACTTATTGAAAGACCTTAAAAGTGTTGTTTTGAGCCCTGTATCCTCCATTTCTGTCCTGTTTCTTTGTCTCTGCATTTTTTATGCTTTCTAGGTGCACCCCCTTGTGGTCTTTGTGCGCAGTCTTGTTGTAGTTAAGCCTTGGTTGTTGTAGTTAATTCTGGGGGGATTTGACCTCCAGGCCAACTGGCTATGAGAATCAGCTGTGTCTGCAGTGGGAGAACTTCTGTGCTGGATCTCTAGGGCGGTGCTAATCTAGCCTTTGCCTAAGGCTATCCGGCAATGCCTCTGTGCAGGGCTTGGGCGGGGTGGGTCCCAGGGGATCTACAGGGCGGGCTGAGGGAGCAGTTATGGCTGCTCTCAGTTCTGTCCCTAGGGGCTCTGCCTCACAGAGTCCCAGCAACTGCTGCAAACCTTGGAGAGAAAGCTGCCTTCGAGTTCCGACCGAAGCCAGACAGTCCCGCTTCTCCTGTTTGAGTCTGGGTCCCTAGATACTCGCCCGGCTCTGGAGCTCAGAGTCTGAAGCTCCCTCCTGATTGAAAACAACAACCGCGCCCTCCGCCGCCAGCCCACTCCACGCGCACTCCGCACCTGAGTATTTCACTTCAGCACTGCGGCTCCTCTGAGTCTGGGTATGATATTCTCTTTCCTCCTAGTTGTAGAATTTCCACTCAGCCAGCCTTCCTGTGGTTCTGGATGATGTCCGTTCCGTCTTTTAGGTGTAATTTGAATTGGTTGTTCGAGGCAGCAATCTCTGGCGTTAACCTATGCCGCCATCTTGGTTTCTCCTCAGTACTTTTTTGCGCCTCGTTGCATTTGGGATCTACAGGGCACTTTTGCACCCGGTTCTCCGTGGTGCTTCAATAAAGACCTGCCTAATTGGCTGTTACCCTGAGCTCACAATAGTATCTGAGTTGGGAGGAAAATCTGCTACTGTTAAAAAAGAGCAAAGAAAAGGTGGACAACAGAAACCCAGATTGAGGAGATGTGTTTACATGCCCTGCGAAGTAGACTGGACAGAAGAGGCAAGCTCCCAGGGAGCAATGATCACTTTTGAGATGGTCACTGGCGACCTTTGCACAAATGTTCTGAAAGCACTAAATGGGATATCGTCTCGGTTTCCTTGGGCTGGTAAAACAAACCACCACCAACGTGGTGGCTTAAAATGACAGCAATGTATTCTCTTACAGCTCTGGAGGCAAGAAGTCCAAAATCAACACGTGGACAGTGTTGGTTTCCTCCCGAGGCTCAGAGGGAGGATTCGTGTCAAGCCTCTCTCTGAGCATCTGGTGGCTGCCAGCAACTATCTTGGCTTGTAGATGCAGCATTCCAATTTCTGCCTCCGTCTTCTTGTGGCTATTTTCTCTCTGTGTCTCTGTGTCTGTGTATCTCAAATATCCCTTTCTTTTTTCTTATAAGTACCAGTCATTAGACTTACAGCCCACTCTATATTCAGGCTGATTTCATCTGTTCTTAACCTAATGACATCTTGCAAAGATGCTCTTTCCAAATAAGGTTTTGTTCACAGGTAGTGGGGTTAAGACTTGGTTGTGCCTTCTTTTGGAAATATAACTCAACCCATTACAGATGTCATCTTTCAAATCTTGGATCTGGGGAGAAGCTGAAACAGTCTCTAGATTTTCCTAGGTCTCTCTTGTGACTCCCGACAGAGACTGACAATAATAATAATAATAATAATAATATTAAGTACTTCAACGTGTTTCTTTAAACAATAACGTTCTCCTTTATAACCACATTACAATGACCACAATGACTGTTTCTGGAGGCAGAGCTGACAAATGCTTCCTTCTGCTTCTCTCTTGTATTAACCTATTCATCCATCTCTATGCCCAACTAGAGAGAGGAATTACTTTGCAGCCCCCAAATCCTCCTGCATCCAGTGTCCACAGGAGAAGGGCTGCAATGTGGACAACAAAGACAGCCTTCATTCCGTTCACACCAGCAGGCAGAGGCCTCCACTTTCTCCTGGCTCAGACTATCAATGATCCGCTGAGGTCCAGGAGAGGAGGGTAGCTCTCCAATTCCTGGGATTTTGGATCTTGTGGGTGGGAAAATAATTCTTTCTCTGGCCATGCAATTCATAGGATAATGATCTGGGTCCCCTGGCAGTGTCTTTGTGTTATCCTGATCCTACTGCTCCTTCCCAAGCTCCCCAAATCTGTTCTTTGGGGAACTCCACAACCCTCCCAGCCATCCAATTTTGTGACTTAATGAATCATTCTGAGATTTTTCCCTCTCTCACTGCCTGCATCAAATCAGTCCCTGGGTCATGTTGATTCTTCAACTTTATGTTTCCTAATCCACCCCCACCCTTCCATCCTTGTCAGCCTTGTTCCCTTTCTGGTTTCCATCACTATCTTATAAACTATTAACATCAACTCTTTCTCTGGTTAGCCTTCCTCCAGTCAATCCATATTTCTAATCCATCAGCTACTCTACAACAATATTGATGTCTCTACTGATTTTTAGGTACTCTCTTGCTTTAAATCTTCCACTGGCCTCCTTGGCCAGATTAATGCCCAACTCTTTAGCAGGCCACAGATCTCTTTATGACAAAGTTGACTAGGTTGCTGAGTCTGCTGTCAATGGTACAGACATGATTTCTGCTAAAAGGACCTCTTGGTGCCAAAATCCCAAGGTAGGTGCTCTAGTATATAGTGGAAAACACCTCTACTCAGTCCACTGCTAACCAAATCTGTGCATCCAGATGCTGCCAAACAATCAGTCATACTCAAGAGACTTTACTTTTTAAATACAGAGCATGACTATTTTGTGGGTGGTCTATTGGCTTTTTAAAAAATGTACCCTCTTTCTTCTTCCTCTGAAATCTCATTTCCCAGAACCTAGACTCTATGCTGGATTGGGTTTTGTGCTGAGCAATAAAGATCTTTTCCCCTGAGTGTTCACTCATTGGTCTCTTAACCTTTGCTTATTTTTAAAATTTTTCTCTAAAACCTCATGTTCTCTCATTTCCCCCAAAGCTTCTTGTATTCTACCCACTCAAAACCTCTTGGAATTCCCTAAGCACTTTTGATTACATTCCTCCATGCATTTGCCCATGCTGTTTCCTCTTGCAGGAACACCAAATGCCCTGTGTGTACCTGAGCTCCTTTAAGCTTAAGTACTCCTCTGACTCCCCCAGGAAGGCCTGGGAACTTCTTGCTTGGCATTCCTATATCCAACCCCAGGATGGAGTTTTAAAAACTATTAATATCCCATTAGTAGGTGAAATAAATCTTTTAAATGGAATAGACCAAAAAAATCAAACATATTGCAGTTAGTAAGCGTCTGTTATGTGAACTTTTGCTGCTGCTGCTGTTGGTACATGCACGCGCGTGTGCGTGTGCGTGTGCGTGTGCGTGCGTGCGTGTGTGTGTGTGTGTGTACTGCGTCTGAGTGTCAGGATCTTGTCTCAGTTATGTTTGTATGCCTCAGGCCTGGTCAGTGGTTGCACAGGGTGACAGTCAGCAAATGTTGGGTGCATGAAAAAAATCAGTGCGACTGTGAGAATCCTGCACAAAGTTCTCAGCACATTCTCAGGAGGCCAAGACGAGTAGTGACAAAACACCGAGGATTTCAGAATTCACTTGCTAGCCCTACCCATGTTTGCAAATAACCAAAGTTCAGAGTAAGCCATGCCTGTGTCTTCTGCAGGTTACAGACTCGGACGCAGCTAATATTTATTTAGCATCTACCTCTTTGTTACATGCTATTTCACTTAGTCTTAGAAAAATGGTGCAGTCATAATTCCTTTTCCAGGCACAACGTTGCTTCAAGCTATACCACAAACCCTCGGTGAGAACTGTGCTTGCATTTGCATCTTTTACCACTTAGGTGAGTGTTTGTTCTTTTTTTTTTTTTTAAAAAAATATGTTTTTATTGATATCAGAGAGAGGAAGGGAGAGGAATAGAGAATGAGAGAGAATCACTGATTGGCTGCCTCCTGTACACCTCCCATTGGGGATTAAGCCCACAACCTGGGCATATGCCCTGACCGGAAATCTGACCATGACTTCCTGGTTCATAGGTCGATGCTCTACCACTGAGCCACACCAGCCGGTGAGTGTTTGTTCTTTTATATAAGGAGATGCACAAGTCAGGAGTATGGCAGCTTCTGGAAGCTGTGGAGGAGTGATAGGGGGAGGAAAGGGGCAGAACAGGCCACTTGCTCAGTTATAGCACTGAGAAAGCAGCAATGCGGAGAAGAAAAACATTACCACACATTTGTGACAAAGACTTGTAAAGCCTGTGAAGAAGTGATCTGAGTAGGCGCATCAAAGGTCCATTAACCAAAAAGCAGAAGATGCGGCTAAGTATGATGGGAAATATTTGTCACACAGTTGTACTGTCACGGATGGGAGCCGTTGGCAGCTGTTTTGTGCCACTTGTACATTAACCACACAATCAGGGAGATTGATTTGGAAACCTGGTTCCCGAAGCCCTCCCCTGTCTGCTTTCACCTGCCTGTTCTCTCTTCCCTCACCCCTACCCCCACAATCTGCTCACCCAGGCCCCTCCCCCCCACTCCTACTCCCATCTGGATGCTTCAGAGCAGATGTGGACAGAGCCATATGTTCCATCGCTCTAACACTGTTGTGTTTCTATATTGGCTCAAGTGAAATTGTGATTATCATTTATTGTTATCAGTAAGTCAAATAATGGTGATGGTTATTGATTTGCCCAATATTGATTTGGCAAATCAATTAATTTGTTTAGTAGGAGCCCCGCACACAAGGAAAGGAACTCATTGAAAGAGGAATAAAATTATTTATATTTATTTATCTAAAATAGGCAAGTACAAGACCTCATCATTGGTTCTGTCCTATTGGACATTTTTTATCAGGACTTGGACCAGGCATAAAAGACCTGCTGATCAAATTTTCAATTGGCACGAAGCTGGACAGGATGGCTCATAGGCTAGATAAGAAGATCAGCTTTTTAAGAGATCTTGACAAGTGGAACAAAAGGCCAAAACCAACATGAAAAATTTAATAAGAAAAAACGTAAGGTCCTGCACTTGAAGTTTAAAAAGAAAATTGCTTCAAAAGTATATAGGATGGAAGGAAAATATCTATCTTTGTAGCAATTCTAATGAAAACAACTAAGGCTTTCAGTGAACTTCAGCCTTACTGTAAGTTAACCACAAAAGTGATGCAAAGTAGGCTGTATGAATAGAGGCGGTAAGTGTCCATCCACAGATCCAACCATATCTGCAAAACTCCAGGTGACTGTCACATTTAAAATAAAAATCGAAATATATTTCACCTCATCCCCCCATAAACCCCCACCATATGTACTACCTTAATCAATAAAGAAATAAAAGATTGAACAAAAAAGAAATATATGTCACATTGAATGATTGAACAGTCTTTTTATAAATTCAACTTCAAATATTACTGGAGTGACATAGGTTAACTGAGCTAGTAAAATATTATTAAATGTATTTTTAAAAACATCCAACATCCCCTAAGCCGGGTAACCTGTGTTAATATCCTGGGTACATCCTTCTATGCTGTTATTCATGCTGATACAAACATATACAAACAAATACACAGGCATATAAGATTTTCATTCTCATTTGTTTGTTTTTTATTAAGTGGATCCTTCAAAACCGATTCCTCTCCAACTTTCTTCCTTCACTTAACGCGTCACGATACCTCTCTGGGTTAATATGGATAGTCCTAAAGTATTTTTACAAATGCTTACTATTCCATGGTATGGATGTACTACCATTTATTCAGCCTTTCTCAGTGTCACATTTTAAGAGAATACTGGCAAATAGGGGAGGGGATGAATCTGCAGGGTAGGTGTAGAAGGTGGAGCCAGAAGCTGTGATATACAAAGAATGCCCAAAGCAAGCGGAGAGATATTTTTAAAAATATTTTATTGATTTTTTACAGAGAGGAAGAGAAAGGGATAGAGAGCTAGAAACATCGATGAGAGAGAAACATCGAACAGCTGCCTCCTACACAACCCCCACTAGGGATGTGCCCGCAACCAAGGCACATGCCCTTGACAGGAATCGAACCTGGGATCCTTCAGTCCGCAGGCTGACGCTCTATCCACTGAGCCAAACCGGCTACGGCCAAGCAGAGATATTTAACGGGAGGATGGGAGGAGGGTGGGCAAAAGGGAGGATTAATTGGGTTCATTAATTAATATTGGGGTTTTGCTCAATTATTATGGGGTTGAACAAATCTGTGATTCTCTGTGTAGTGTTTGGTTCCTTGTCAAGACAGGGCTGGAGAAGGGAGAAGGTGGGGACTGCTTCCTTCGGTGGTTGGAAGGATGTGCAAAACAACAGTTTTGGGGGTTAACAAGCCTGCTCCCCCACCCCCAGAGAGCTGGCAGGCATGGAGCAACCTCCACAGTAAGCACATTATACAAACACTAGGAGAAAATAATAAAAATAATGACATTAAAAAGAAAAATCATTGTCGAAACCAAACAAACCCAGCCCTAGAGCTCAGGCAGGCACCAGCGGGATGTTGTTGGCATGCTCGGGAGAAATTTGATTTCCATGAATTTCATTGTCAGCGTAACCCGGGCATGAATCACCCTCCTCCCATCATTTTAATACTGCAGATTTAGGGAACATGGCATTAGAGAGATAAAGAGGCTCACAAACAGCATTAGCCAGTAGCCCCCTGGCCTCGAGACAGAGCCGGTCTCAGCCAGGAGGCCGTTCCTGCCGTTATGGGCCTATAAATCTGAAGGCAGTTGGATCCCTGCGGGATTGGAGGCTGTCAACCCTGAGACCAGAGCTGTTGGTTTTCCAGCTCCCAACCTCGTCCTCTCTCCACAGACCACCCGATTACGAGTTGAGAGAGGAATTTTCTCACTCAGAGGCAAGGATTCTGGGGAAAGCAGGGGTCTGGCAGAGCAGGTGCTGGAGAAAGTCAACTCTCAGTGGGCTTCCAGGCTTTATTTCCCTGATCCTGAATGTTCTCTCCTGAGGTGCTGGGCCCCTGTCCTGGCAGAGACTCAGGGAGGCAGCACCAGCATAGGAAGAGGAGGCGATAGGAAGGAAGGGCAGGGGGAGGGGTGCTGACAGCCTGCTGATCAGGGAGTCCCTGACAGCCCTGAAACCATGCTCTCATGTTATTTTTTAATGGACACGTAGTTGATCCTTTACTGGGTGTCAGGCACAGTGCCAGGCACTTCACATAGACAACCTGGATCCGTTCTCCCAACCCTCTGGTAGGCACTCTCCTATGGACACTGTACACATGAGGAGGCTGAGGCTCAGGGATCTGAAATTACCTGGCTCAGCTCACTAGCTGGTCAGGAGTGGAGCCAGGCTAGATGCCAGCGTCTGGACCCTTTCAGTTAAGATTTGATGATGGCAAATTGTCATGAGTAGGGTCTTGGGGGGAAAGTGGGCCTAAAGCTTGTGCGTTCTCTCTTTTGATTATAAAGCCAACCAATTTCACATGTTCCATTTCAAAATGCTCAAGCTACCCTCATTTATCTAGAATTCATCATTGCCCTTAAGATTGCTTAGGGGATGGGGGACTGGTTTAATTCATATCAGTGTATCAGGCTATTACCATCCATGCAGGTAACTAAAATAGGACCTAGAAATTAGAACTAGAAAAATCCACAGGAACTGTGGCTTGCCTGCCTCATGGTGGCACTTTTAAAATGACAGGGCCCACTGATGATTTTTTTTTTCCCCACAGAGAGGCAGTGAAGAACAGTGGTCAGGAATATAGTCATTAAATTTTAATTCTAGAGTCAACTGATTGGGTTTTACCTGTGACTTTGAGTAAGTCACTTAACCATCTTCAAAATAGGGATAATAATAAGATGCAGTCTTGTTCTAGAGTGCTCAGCTCAGTACCTTGAACAAAATTGGTGTCCTGTTGGGTACAGAGATGACACGGTAGAGGCATTGTCATTAAGATGTGTACGTGGAGTTATTTTTCCTTTAGTGACATGTTACCGTCAATTCATTTCTACTCAAAATGATGGCATCTTTTGGGGAATCATTTGGAAACTGCATGACCTGGGTAGAGAATGAATGCCAGGTAGGAAATAATCCTGGGCTCTAAGATCCAGCACACCTGATTCCTAGTCCTGACTTTACGAATCATCATGTGCAAGTTGCTCTATGCAGATCCTTGAATGAAGGATACAAGAGCCACCTTGCCTAGCATTGTCCACCTGAAATGAGGTCACAGATATAACCCATCCAGAGATGTCTGGCCTCCAGAACATGCACATTGGTCATTAGTTCCCTTCTGCCATGGCCTAACCACTAAACTTCCCAAACCAGACCACTGGTGCGTGTCCCTCAGACTTCCCCAGCCCTGTTTCTGTTCCTTGACCAGGAGGCCCCCACATCCTCAGGCACTTAGGTGACCCTCCATGTAAAACTGAGTTTCAAGGTAGAGAAGTCTAGTCATTAGAAGGAAATTCAAGCAGTGATTCAATCAGATTCCAACTAGATGAAGGAATCCTTTCATTAAATATGTAAGAGCCTTTTGAGATCTGAATTTATGCAGAAATAACAAGAGAGCTACCTGTCATTCACTTCAATTTTACATACATCCAGCTGGTACCTTTCCTGACTGCTCCCTGAGCACAGGACCCGGGCTGCATTAATAGGGATGTGTGTGCTTTGGCAGGTCAGCACCCCCAATCCAGGACCTCAGAGTCCTCAATGAAAATGAAAAATTAGGATAAGATGTTTTTGAAGGTCCCTTTTGGTCACCAGGATTTGATGGTTTCTTTTCTCCGCCTGCTGAGGACTCCCTGTAAGACACTTCTCATCCCGAGACCTTCACTTAAAACCCCTCCCTCAGGCAGAGACGTCCCACTCCCATGCCGTGGTCCCTGCTAATCTGATATGTGCTTCTTTCAAACCTCTCCACCTTTATGGGCTCCCTACTAGCCTGAGAGAACCTTAGAGGTAGGCATCAACACATTTAGTTCTGTGCGCCCAGAGTCCAGTTTATTGGCTGGCACATAGTAGGTATTTATTTTTGCTGAGGAAGGCCTGTTGAAGAAACAATAAACAAGGTAGTTCCTCTATCCTCATGTGTAACATGGGCATAAGAGTATCTATCTCGTAGGGTCTTATGAGAACTGAGTGAGAAAACCCATTGTTAGTGTTTAGCAGGGTGCCTTGTACATAGTCATCCCTCAGTAAATGGTAACCATCATTACATTATCAACATCCCAATTCCTATATTGATAACCTCATTTTAAAAACATGCAGAAAAAATGCCTTGCCTTTGGGATAACTCTGAGGACCAAATACAGTGCTGAGAAAAAAAGCTGACATCTTTATTTCTTGTTCTGATCTTTAAAGAAGTATTATGAGGTTTCTGCCTGAGAGGCTGGGGTTTTAGACTTTGCTCAGACCTGTGGTATTTCAGGGAAATTTGGCTGGGGCTCAGGCAGGCAGAGAGTGAGGAAGAACTGTTTGACCTACTGAGAAAGTAGCTCTTCTGGCCTTTAAGGAAGGAATGAAAAGTACCCTTTAATCACTCTTTATATACAAAGACACAGCTTCCATATACAAACCTTAGAGCCTGTGGCTCAGGAGGAGAGATCAGGGAAGATATCCAGGAGGGAAATTATTTTCCATAAAAGTGATGTTTGGCAGATATCACAGTGTGCAAGAAATAGATACTCCTTAAAACAGAAGGCAAAGACACATGTCTCTGGAAATTTAGCAATGTTCCTAAGAGTGATCTAGATGAAGACTTGATGGGAGGAGACCTGGGAATATTCTGTGCAGAATCGTTCTTGCTGAGTGTTAGCACAGAAACTCAAACGGGCTGAGGTCATAATGCACACCCCAGAAACCTCCGAGGAGCCCACTGAGCCTAGAGTCATCGGCACCAGGTCAATACCCACTGTCTCTATAGGTAGCCATGTTATACCTTGTTGATTGCACCTAATTTTTAAATAAGTTTGTAATCAATAATTTTTATGGGTTATTATTTTCATTTTATACTTATTACTTTCTGGAATAGAAGGAAGCTTCAAGTGAAAAAAAAATCCTAAATATTTTCAGCTAGAGAATTTAGGAATAATTGAATTCATAATAAGCAATATTTTTTGGTGAAAATTTTTTTCCTCCTTCCTTCTCTGTTCCTCCTTTTCTTCTCTTTTTATTTTACTCCAGAAAGACTGTCCACTTTATCTGACCCATCCATCCCATAATCTCTTTATTATAAGTGCAGAGATTTTTCTTTCTTTCTTTTAAGCATCATCCTTTTGTGGATGTTTGGGGGATTGTAGGGATCAAGAATGCTTTGAGAAGGACTAAGAATTCCTAAACACAGATTATGGCTTTGGGGAGAGACTGCTCTCCTCGGTGGTTCTGGCCCCTCATCTCCACCACTGACAGGTGGTAAGAATTAATTAATTCATGTCCTAGACTAGATGCCTGGGTCTCTGCGTGCCTTTTCTCCAGCCACAACATGGCACTCCTGAGGCACTTTGGAAGTAGTGACTCAAGAGACCAGCAGGTGGCACATGGGAACCAGCATATACAGGCCTTGGCCCAGGACAAAGAGATGTGGAGGACAAGGCCCATGTAGTGCAAGATCCGTTGGCTGACTTTCTCAATCTTGAGGCATTGAATGCTGCCCATGAGGACAAATATCTGCATGGCTGCAGAGAGGGCAAGACCAGGGTGGCACTGTAGTCATTCTTTTAGCCTTTCCTAATCCTCTCTTAATCTGAATTACCTCATATGAGAATTGCAACATGAAGGAAATATTGTAGGCAAAGCAATAAGCCTAATGTGAAGAGCTCAACATTGATAGATATCTATAATAATAAAAGGGTAATATGCTAATTAGACCGGATGTCTTTCAGACATCACTCTGGATGCCCTTCCTGACAAAGCTGGGGCGGAGGGAAGCCAGCCCAGGTCCTGGTGCCAGAGGGAAGCTGGTGCCGGCAGCCAGGGGAAGGAAGGCCTACTCTTGCATGAATTTTCGTGCATTGGGCCTCTAGTAAAATAATAATTATTATTATCTGGTTTGGTTGAACATGATTCAGTGGTGTTATTTAGGCATTTCTGGTTAATATAGTGGTTTCATTGAGGTGTTTCTGATTCTTTGATCTGTTCATTTTTTTTTTTCAACCAGTGAATCTATATGAAGTAACTATTCTTTACCCAGTGGAGGGCTTGAATACATGGTGGCGAATAAGACCCAATTTCAGCGCCCCAGGAAAACAAAGTAACTCACTTGGCTAAGTCAATAGGAAGGCGGGTGATGCATTTTGTACAAAACCGACAATTCAGTCTGATAATCAATATACTCAGCAGAATAGGCAGGTGTTGGGATGATGGTTTGATTGATGGGGAAGCTATGACAGAAACAAGGAAAAAACAGGATCATGGGGCCAATTATAAGCCAGAATCATTTTTAAATTATTCTATTAACATATTAAATGCCATTAAAATAATCTATATGCCCACATGTTCTATTCAAACGCCCCCCTCCCCTCCTTTAGCTGGATCTACTGTGGACTCTATCACAAAGAAAATGGTAAATAGAACCCTTAGAAAAGGTTCTTCTAAGATATAGAAAGTATCTTAGACTTTTTATAATATAGAATATGGATATTTTTCCTGCCATTGATTAATAAATTTATTAATGGCTGCACTTAGTTGCATTTCCTTCTTTATACTTTCATTTTTGTAATTTATTTTTATTTATTTTATTTTATTATTGAGGCTAATCTAACTGTTTAAAAATAATATATATAGTACAGTACATGAAGGGTAGCTTTACAGGGAACAGTGCTCAGTTATCCCAGAGTATGAGAGGAGAGGAGTTTTACCTAGGCCAAGAGGAAGGGTTTGTTGGCACTGAGGACTGTTAGTCCCTGGTGAGTTGCCCCCAGAAGATGGGCATTGTTTTGGTTGCAGGCCTTTGTGGAAGCAGAGCTTGTCCTCTCTCTGCACTAGTTTAGTCTCTTAGGGAAAAGGATAGGCAAGAGTGATTTATTTTATTTTTTTAAATGTATTTTATTGATTTTTTCTTTTCAGAGAGGAAGGGAGAGGGATAGAGAATTAGAAACATCAATGAGAGAGAGAGAAACATCAATCAGTTGCCTCCTGCACACCCCCTACTGGGGATGTGTCCACAACCAAGGTACATGCCCTTGACCGGAATCAAACCTGGGACCTTTCAGTCCGCAGGCTGATGCTCTATCCACCCAGCCAAACCAATTAGGGCAAGGCAAGAGTGATTTTAAAAGACCCTGTGCATACTCATGATTAACAGGATCCATATCAGGCAGAGAGAGAAAAGAAATACAAGGAATGCCTTCATTACCGATTTTCAAATAAATAAAGGCTTATCAACTGGAGAGAAACTGCTAGATAGAAGAAAGAGGGAACTAAAGCCAAGGCATCTAGTTTAGGAAGGAGTACCATTTTGATTCAAAAGATTGTGTGATACTTTTGGGGTAAATAATGAGAAGTTATGTAATAATCTACTTAGTGTCGGGGGCATACTTGTTGAGAACAATTTCAACGTGTGCCAATAGGGCTACAATTTAAGGCAATTAATAGGAATATTAGTTTTAGTCCGTGTTTTGTTTTTATAATCAGCAATTCAAATATTTTTTCTCTTTAAGGAATATTTTAGGCATTCATGGAATATATTACATACATACATCAAATACATGTTGTTATATCAAATAACCATGTTCCCACCACATCATTATTTTAGAGTTTTAAATTTTGCTATATTTTCTTCAGCCATTAAAAAAAAGCATAACTTTACAGATTATAGTGATGCCCCTGCTATGGAAGTGTGTTTAGATTCTGGGATACAGTAAGAGGAATTCTCAAATAGGGTGGGATATAGACAAGATTACCTCTAAGACCCTAACACTTTGGAAACTTCTAGATGATGGGGTAGAAGAGTTCATTTTTAAGTTGGTAAGGGTGGTGAGCTCCTAAATGAAGTCTTTTAACTATGCCAGGTTCTTACAGTATCAACACAAGTAAAACCAAAGTTTGCACGAATGTTTTGGAAACAATGCATCCAGTTATAGGTGATGTTCTTAAGTGGAAATAGTCCACGTCCTACCTTCTGCCTTTTCAAGTGAAACTTAAAGTGGTAGAAAATACCTTAGACTTTTTATAATATAGAGTGTGGATTTTTCTTTCCTGCCATTGATTAATAAATTTATTAATGTCTGCTCTTAGTTGCATTTCCTTCTTTATACTTTCATTTTTGTAATTTTTTTATTTGTCTTATTTAATTTTAATTTTATTTTATTGTTTAAAGTATTACAAATAGTAGTACATAGAGTGTGGATTTTAATCAATGAGCAGAGGAAAGAACTACACAAGACCTACCAATAAGAGTCACAAAATGACTTGTAGTAAATATTTAGCCACCAGCAGGGTGAAATTCTGATAAAGATTCAAGGCGGAGAGTTTGGTGTCTAAATCCTAAGACTGGCACCTCCTTCTGAAGGAATTATGTTTATGGAGATCAGTGGCTAAGTGCAGAATAACCAGACTTATTAGTATCAAAGCAGGTTCCCCATCACAGCATGACCACTCCACCTGCCCCATGCAAGGGATCTCTGGTTAAATAAAGCCAAAGGCAGGCTGAAAAGCTTCTTCTTGACAGGAAGGTCCTGACTGTTATGATTTCCACATGGTCGGTGTAGGTGGGAAGTGGATGAGGAGACTCAGGCCTGCCCTTTGAGGGCCAGACCTTCCTGAGTCAGCTACAGCGAGTATAGGACATGGTGCTATGGCCACCCATCACTTTTGTTTTAATTTTTATTGATTTTTTAGAGAAATAGAGGAAGGAAGAGGGATAGAGAGATAGAAACATCGATGAGAAAGGAACATCATCAACTGGCTGCCTCCTGCACACCCCCTACTGGGGATTGAGCCTACAACCCAAGCATGTGCCCTCACCAGGAATCAAACTGGTGACCTCTTGGTTCCTAAGTTGATGGTCAAACACTGAACCTCACCAGCTTGGCACCACCCATCACTCTTTAATGCAGTGGCCCTTCCCAGTGAAGTAGACTCTGGACAGGAGATTAGCAACTCTTCTTCCTGTGTAGGTGAATGAGAAACAGTGTGTAGAAATAAGGGCTGTGTCTATAAGTCAAAATGGAAACAAGGCGATGGGAAGGAAGTCCTCCCAAACGAATGCCCTCCTCCACATTTCCATCACCATTTGTACAACTCAGAGCATTGTCCACCCTATCAATCTGAATAGTAACTAATCATAGCTTCATTTTAGCAGCCTTGACTGAAAACGAATCTGGATGGAGGTCTTGTAATGCTTATCCTTGATGTTCTTTGTTGAGCTTTAAAAGTCTTAAGTTGGATTCCATTTCAAATAAGGACTGAGGTTGAGGATAGGTTCGGAAGTCAGCAGTCTCTCTTCCTATTTCAGCACAGGGACGTTCCTTCCCAAGCTTAGCTGAGGAAAGTACATGCCAAGTGAAAACATGAAATATGGAAACCCAAATGACCAGGAATGAGGGTAAAGTACTGGGCTGAGAATTCTCTAAAGAGTACCTACACTCTCAGTGATTGCAAAAATAAGACTTAGGAAAGGCAAACAAGGCTTGTGTCATGTCTACAACAATCAACCAAACCATCAAACATTTGTCTTGCCTGTGATCATGGCATTCAATCATTAGAGGAGAGGTTAGTCTCTGATTGACAAGGAAGAAAAATAACAGGAAGTTGTCCAGGGAAATTAACTCTATCTTTATGAAAACCAAGGCTTCCTCTTGCTGGGTCACGTCCCTTTCCAGGCCTAGCCACCAGATGCCACTGTAATGATGCTGGGCAGGCAGCTTCACCACTGTCATCATCATTAGCACCCTCAGCACCCTGGACTTCATGTGATAATTAGTAGTGCCTCTACTTTTCTTGGGTTGATGATAACAGAAAAAAAAAGTTAGTCCATAAATAAACAAAGCCACCTGCAAGAAAGCCGAGCTGGGGGCTCTCTGTGATTGACCTGCCTCCCCCAAATCTCTGGAGCAGGAGTCCAGGAACCCCCAGGCTTCCTCAGCAGTCCACACCCACCCAGTCATCCCTCACCCTGGGCTCTCCAGGGCTGGCTTCCTCTGAAGGCAGTCACCCATTTGTCATCCCTCCTCCTGGCTCCCACTCCCACTGTGTGCCTCTGTATCTGTGCCCAGCCGGCTTTCCTGGCCCTCCCTGTCCTTACTGCTCTCTCTGCCTATTGCTGCTGATCTGTTGACCATACATGCAGCTTGTATGAATCATAGCAGTATAAAAGCATCATCAGCTTACCTTCTACCTCACCACTTGGGCTTTGAGTTTTTCTTCTAGAGTAAGTTCCTTAGAGCAGTATTTTTGTGGGTTTGTTAAATATGCAGAAATACAGCCTGGCAAATGTTGCTCAGAGGTTAAGCTTCGACCCAGGAACCAAGAAGTCACCGGTTCGATTCCCGGTCAGGGCACATGCCTGGGTTGTGGGCTCAATCCCAGTAGTGGGTATGCAGGAGGCAGCCAATTGATGATATTCCTCTTTCATCATTGATGTTTCTATCTATCCCTCTTCCTTCCTCTCTCTCTAAAAATCAGTAAAAAAGATATTTTTTAAAAATGCAGAAATACAGTTACAGTTTCCTGACCTACTCAGAATCTCTGGTGGTGGGGCCTGGAAATCAGCACTTTACCACATCATCTGGGTGATATAAATATCCACAGAGGTGGGAAAAGACTGGTCCTAGGAAGGCTGTGCCCCCCCCCCCCCCCCCGCCTCCCCAGTTCCTTGTTCCGCGATGCAGGCTGCACCGTAGTGACTACTGTTAGAAACACTGGCCATGTGTTCTGAGCTGAAGTGTTATTTCCAAACCTGTTATAAACCTCCCAGCCAAGGAGACAGACCATTTCTTTACAGATATATTTCTTGTGACTTTAACTACCTTTTCTCTCCTTGACATTAGCTCTGAGTGCCTCTCTCATCTCAGGTGTTATGGAGTAAATGTTTGTGTCCCCCTTCCCCAATAAATTCATATGTTTAGGCCCTCACCTCCAGTGTGGCTATATTTGGAGATAGGGGCCTGCCTCTACAGAAGTAATTAAGGTTAAATGAGGTCTTAGGGGGCCCTGATCCAATAGAATTAGTATCCTTATATTAGTATCTTTATAGGAGGAGACACCAGAGCGCGCGCACACACACACACACACACCCACACACACACACACGAAAAGCCACGTGCACTACAGGAAGAAGACAGCAAGGCAGTTATCTACAGGCCAGGAAGACAACTCTCTTCAGGAACTGAATTTGTCAGAACCTTGATCTTGGACTTTCAGCTTCCAGAACTGTGAGCAAATAAATGTCTGTTGTTAAGCTAGTCTGTGCTTTTAAAAAAATTTTTATTTTTCAATTGCAGTGCACATTAAATATTATTTTGTATTAGTGCTAGGTGTACAGCATCGCGGTTAGATAATTGTATATTTTTCAAAGTGGTCACCTGATATGTAAGTACCCACCTGGCACCATATAGTTTTTACAATATTATTGACTATATTCCCCACGACTATTTTGTACCTACCAACTTGTAGTTCTTAATCCCTGAACCTTTTTCACCCAGCCTCCCAACCACCACTCCTCCTCTGGCAATCATCAGCCTGTTCTCTGTGTCTATGAGTCTGTTTCTATTTTGTTTGTTCATTTATTTTGCTCTTTATACTCCACATATAAGTGGAATTATATGGCATTTGTCTTTCTCTGTCTGACTTATTTCACTTAGTATAATATCCTCTAGGGCCATTCATGCTGTCACACACAGTACGATTTCATTCTTTTTGTGGCCAAGTTATATTCCATTGTATATGTGTACAGTGTATGATGTTTTTATGGCAACCTGAGAAGACTAATACTATACTTCAGGTAACATTTATTGAGCACTTGCTATGTGCCAGACAATGCATTAAAGGTATCGATTTATGTAGCCTTATAACAACTCTGTGCAATAGCTACTATCAGTAAATCCATTTTTCAGATGAGGGAATGGCTTAGAGAGGAGAAGAACTTGCTCAAGTTAACACAGCTACTAGGTCGTGGGGTTGGGATTTGAATCTAAGTTAATCTAACTCCAAATTTCTTACTTTGCTCTGTTCTGCTATCTCTCCCAGGGGATGTGGATCATAAATATGAAGCAAATGGAACCCTATAATTTTCAAAGTACTTTTAAACTTTTTCACAACTAAAGATTCTTTTTGTTGTTTCTCCTCATTGTCATTCATTAATACATTTTTGATAGATTATGAATCTGCAGATTGATATGAACTGTATAACTTTCAACGGCTTTTTGAAATAGTGAAAATGACTCATGAGCTTCTACTGTTTCCTTTGAGCTCCCAGGAGTTTGCAAACCCAATTAGCACCCTCATTTTACAAATAGGCAAGAGGAAATCCGCAGAGGATACTGGCTTGCTAGTTACAGAGTCAGGAACAGATCTCAGGTTTCCTCTTCCCTATCCAAGAGCTTGTTACCCAACACCATGCTGAATCAATCAGTCCATCATTTAAGTCATCACTGAGCACCTACGTATGCCTGGTAGACAAGACTATGTAGAGGGCACAGAAAAATTACATCTATAGCTTCTGTATTTGATCAATTTACAGTCTATTTGGGGAAATAAGGCTTAGACATAAAAGGCAATTATATAGAATCATAAGATAGCACGTTTCTAAAGCAGTGTTTCTCATTCTTGGCTGCACACCAGAAACACGCAGGGAGCTTTCAAAAGCTCCAGAAGCTTCTAGAATAAGGATTCTCAGGAGTGGGGGCTCAGGCAAGCACATTTTAAAAAGTACTCCATTCAGGGTTGAGAACTACAGTAACATATTTTACAATAATGCTCCAGGAATAAAGGCAAGTTCAAGGTGGACTTGAGGAATCCAAGTCAGGGGACTCCTGAGGATTAAAAAGTCTTTGCAGTCGATGAAAAGGGTTTGGCTAGGGGGAGATGAGGTGGAGGGAAACACATAAGAAAGTAAGAAGGAGACAGAGGTTTGAGAAGAAAGTGGTGAGCAGCCAGTTCTGACTGGGGGGTTCTGGGAGGCAGGGTGGGAGGGAGGGTGCCGTCAGAGTAAAGGGTCTTTAAAGTTAGTCAGAGGAGCTTGTTTTTGAAAACAAGAACTGCTTGCGGGTTCTTGAATAAAGGTATTATATAACAGACGAATAGCATTAACCAGTCCAGGAGGAATTTTCTTTCAAATGTCCAGGATATCTGGATGATCTTGCAGAAGTTATCTCTTGGGCTGTAGGGACCCATGCAGATTGGTTCATAAGGAGAGTCTTCACTCTTTCTAAAGAAAGGGAAGGCCTTGGGTTCTCAGATAGGAGGATTGGAATGGGAGACTAAACTAAGGAGACCACAGGAAGCAGGGGTGACTGCTGCACCTGGCCCCCCAAGTCCACAGGGTCCCATAGCTGTGTCAGAGAAGGAAAGAAAACAGGTGCAGCAAAAGCACTAGACATGGCATGAAAAAGGGCAACTTCTTTGAGCTGCACAGGGCAGGTGTCTGCTTGTTAGTGGGTGGCCAGGTTGCACTCATGAGGCAATTATGAAGTAGACAGCATGGGGTGAGCTGTCTGGGCCTTTCTTGGATGCAGACTTGTGTCTCCTTGCAGCTCCCTCTGGGGGCCCCATTGAGTGTGGTTTGCCTGAAGGCAGTGGTGGCAGTGGCAGCAAAAGCAGCAAAGGTGTGGATCCTCTGGGAAGCATACCGTCATCTGGGGGTCCCAGTACAATGCTGGCCATGGGGGGTTATAGCCCATGGAGAAACAAGGAAGATGCCTCCAGTATTGCCCCATTTTTGAACCAGAGGGAGAGGTTTACAGTGGTCAAGATTTATTGCTTTGTCCCCTGACTATACTAGTATCCACTGGCTGGTGGTCTCTACTGTTGTAGAGACTAGGTTTATGAAAGGTAAGTTTTGTCAGCAGTGTGTAACCTAGAATGAGGGTGGTGAGATAAGTCTGGATCAGGGCAGAAGGCAGCGGAAATGCAGAAGTAGGAAAAGAGCTCAAGCTAAATCAAATGAAGTGCATAGACATGCACAAACCTAATGTAAATATACCTATCTGTCTACTAGTGCTTTATATAGTTGCTCAGAACTTCTGAACTCTACTGACTTGTAGAACCCTGCAATGTAATGGAGACCAGGATTAAGAGTTCCATCTGGTTTGGCTCAGAAGATCTCTGAACGAGGATGGGCAATAGAGGAGCCCAGCGTAAACATGATATTCTGCTGCCCATGCTGGGAAGACTGATGTTGGGGGAAGGAGAGCTGGGACACGGGAAGAGAACACGCTGCACCCACAGAGGTGGAATTACCACGAACTTAATAGAAAGCTCAAACTTTAGGGTTTCTCATTTGAGCAAGACCTTGTTTTTTATAAAGAAGGTCCCAAATTATGTAAGCCTCGATCCCTGCTCCCCTACCAAGTCCTAGATTGGTCTCCAATCAGCCCTATACACTGTCCCCAGTGCTCTCATACTTCAAAGTAGGTGCTTGTCACCCCAGGACTTTCCGGCATCCTTTATTGCTGTCAGGAAATCAGCTATCAGCTTAGTTAGGGCTTTCACCTTACACAACTCCGGGGCCCCCCACTTGCATCCTAGTGTACATAACTGGGAGTCCCTAGGAGTGTGTAATGTTTGTTTGTCTTTATTGCCTGCACGTTAGATTTTTTTTTCTTTGATGGTCTTCAGTTTCACGATGGTATCTAGGTGTGATTTTCTTTTATTTATTCTACATGAGGTTTATTGGGTTCTGCCAATCAGCAAATCAATATCTTTCATCAGTTCTAGAAAATTTTGTCATGTCTTCAAATATCACGTCTGCCCCATTGTCTCCCCACTTTCTTGTAGGAACTCTAGTTAAACACGTCAGACCTTCTATCTTTCTTGTTTTATTTTTATTTTATTTTTATTGAATTTATTAGGGTGACATTGGTTAATAAAATTATATAGGTTTCAGGTATACAAGGCCCTGGATTTAATTTTCTATTTTAATCTTGTATTCTATAATACATCATCTGTATATTGTATTGTGTGTTCACTACCCCAGGTCAAGTCTCTTCCCATCATCATTTATTCCCCCATTACCCTCTTCAATCCCCTCGCCCCCAACCTCTTTTCTCTGTGGAAATCCACCACAATATTGTCTGTGTCAAGTCTGCTTCCATCACCATTCATGCACCCTTTAACCCTTTCTACTCCCCGCACCCCTTTCCCTCTGGTGTTCACCATACTGTTGTCTGTCTATGTATGAGGTTTTTTTTTTTACTTAATCCCTTTATCTTTTATACCCAGCCCCCAACCTCCTCCCCTCTGACAACTGTCAGTCTGTTTTATGTCTCTATGAGTCTGTTTCTATTTTGTTAGTTTCTTTTGTTCATTAGATTTCCACATATAAGTAAAATCATATGGCACTTGTCTTTCTCTGACTGGCTTACTTCAATCTTTCTTTTTTCTTAACATTTATTCCTTATTGCATATGTTTCTCTTTTCTGTGCTTCATTTTAGACCAGGGGTTGGGAAACTACTACCTGTGAACCAAATCTGTCCCACTGCCTGCTTTTGTAAGCAAAGTTCTATTAGAACACAGTTACCCCCCCCCCCCCCCTTTGTTTATATATTTTCTGTGGTAGTGATAGAGATTATGTGGCCTACAAGCCTACAATATTTACTCTGGCTCTTTACAGAAGAACTGTGCTGCTCCTTAATCAATAATTTCTTATCTTCCAGTTCACAAATTCTCTCTTCATCTCTGCTCATCCTGCTGTTAAATGGTCCACTGAGTTTTTTTTATTTTGGTTATTATATTTTAATATGTACTTATTTTCATTTTATTATTTTAATTGTATACAGCTCATTGTTCTTGAAAAACCATCAGTGGAGGTTCTTTGAGGCTTGAGGAGATAATGTGCTTCTCCAAGGAGGATTTATTTTTGTTCTGCCTGGTACCTAAACCAAGTTCTTTGACATTCCCTAGCCAGTGGTCAGCAAACTCATTAGTCAACAGAGCCAAATATCAACAGTACTTCTTCAAAAATAAACTTGCCCAGGCCGTAAACCGACTTCTGCGCATGGGCCTTGAAGTTTCAATTGCACTGTACATGCGCCCGCACATGGTATTTTGTGGAAGAGCCACACTCAAGGGGCCAAAGAGCCGCATGTGGCTCGCGAGCCGCAGTTTCCCGACCACGGCCCTAGACCACCCATGCTGCAGCTCCATGTCAGGGCTGGTTCTGGCCACACTATCTCAGGAATATTTTTTTATTTTGCTTATTTTTCCTGTTACTAAAAATATTAGTGTTGTGATGGAGAAATTCTGCACTAGATTATACAATGTTAAAGGCAGGAACTGAGTCCTTTTCATCATTGAGTATCTCCCATCTAGCATAGTGCTTGGCTTAGTATTTGTTGAATGAATGAATCAATCAATAGGTTCTGCTAATTAAACTTTCTAAATAGTTGTCAAATGTGTCTCATCAGTTCTTTTCCACTCCCATGGTCCTAGTTCAGTCCCTAACTATTACAATATAACCTCCCAGTTTAATGTCCCTCAGTTGAAGGTATATTTCAGAATCTCGGAGTTATGTTAAGAAATAATTATGTTTTTAAAAATCTGTGGTGAGTTGAGGAAATCTGTACTTTAAAATATTCTGGAGATGTTTCTAATATGTACCTCTAGTGAGAATCACTCTATGCCTACTTGTCTTCAGTCTGTCTCTCTTAATTCCATCCTCTATACTCAACATGGGACTCCAACTACTACTCTATCCTCCCACAAAAACCCTACAGTGGCTCTCTGTTGCCTACAGAATTGAACCAAGCCATTAAGCATTGTTTATGAGTCCCTCCATCCTCTGTCTTGTACTTTCTGCGCTGGTGACACTCAACTTGGTACATTACTTCTCACATATCACCTTGTCTCTCCTGCCTTGCTTTTTGCTCACACTATTCTCTGTGACTTTTTCATCCTTCTTTCAGGACCCTGCTTAATGCCAGGAAGCCTCCCCAGACCCAAAGGCTGAGTTTAGTGTTCCCCCTTTATGCTATTCTGCTTCAGCAGTTATATAAACAACTCTGTTATATTGAAAGTATAACTCCCTATTAGAGTGTGAGTTTCTCAAGGGACTTAGTTACTCATCTTTGGTAGCTCAACACAGTTCTCAGAACACAGAAGGAGTTTAGTATATATTTTTGTTGCCTAGAGCATAATACAAACATTATATATTTACTGAACTGAATTGAACTGTCTGGGTTTGTCCCTTTAACATCAGGTGCCTTCAATATCCGGGAACAAGGGCAATGATACCTCTGGGGCTCTTTAAACTCACAATGTTTGGGTCACATTCTCCAACTAAATTCAGTTGTTTCCAGTTGTATTAGGGAGAAGAAGAGATATAAGCTGGGGGTTAAAATATAAATTCCAGGTGAAAGAGAAAACCGAATAAATTTCAGGTGAAGAGGTAGAAATGAAACAAGAATCTGGCATCTACAATTCCATGAATGGGTGTTGTGCAAAGGTTGATTCCCTTGCCTGGGTTGCTGGGATGAGGGAGGCTCATTCTATAGAGGTCTGGGTTTCTTTTCCAACTCTCAGTCATGCCTAAGCTTTGACCCAGGTCTCCCAGAGAGATAATGAATACCAAATCTTCCCTCATGGATGGGATGGTGCTGGAGAAATAACCAAGAATAACAGGCTTCTGTCTGGGTCCCAGAGAACGTAAGGAGAGAGTGGAAAATTGCTAGAGATCACTGCTCCCTGGGATATGGAAGATGTGATGTCCCTTCCAGTATGAAGCTGGGCATCTCTTGGTTTAGTATTCTTTTTCTGTCCCTGCATCTGAGGTGACAAATTGGATTAATACAGCCTTCCCCCAAACAATCCCAGTGACAAAGTTGATCGAGTCCTCGGAGTTTCACTTGGGTGGGACCAGAAGGATCAGCACTGGCCATGCCATAGCTGGCTGCTAAGTTCTTCTCGGGGGGCATCTTTCTCAGAAGTTGGGGCTGTAAGCTCATGTTGGTCCCCAGAATTCACTGCCGTGACTTCCTCTTCAGTTTACGTTTACATCCTTCTACCCGGGCTTGATTTCAGAGCTCCAATCCTTGGGATAGAACAGAATCCAAAGTCTGTTTGGTATCGTGCATCAGCAAGGACTCAATAAATGTTAATTGATAAGGTTAGTAACCATAAAAGGGAGTAAAATATGTTTCTGGCACTGCCTCAAATAACTAATCATTACCCTCTGCTAGAAAACTGAGAGACGACAAAGAGGCTGCAGAGAGAGCATCGCACTCAGGAAGCTGCAGACAGAGGCAGCCGCTGCAGAATCCCATTACCTTCGCAAGACCTGTTGCCCTTTGAGGGAGATGACGGCTGATGTCAGCTTTAAAACCATGGCAAGGTCAGTTTGCCAGTAAAGTGGCTGGAAAGGAAAGGGGAGGGGAGAAAGAACGTCCTTGGCAAAAACTGATCTGACACATTGATGAATAAGCAGAGGCTTCTGTGTACAAAGCTGCCCCTCCACACTCTCTCTGTATTCCTGAAATCTGCTAGACACCCAGGCGGAAAGGATAGTCTCCCCTCTAACATGACCCATCACTTTAAATCAGTCTGCTAACTGGTAATAGTCCATGGCCATAAAACAGTGTATAGAAGTTTTGAAACGGAGAGGGTACGTGTCTTGCCCAAATTACTCAGCCAGACATGGCCGTGATCTTAGGCAAGACACGTACCCTTTCTGAGTTTAGCTTTCTTATAGGTACAATACAGATAATAGCAACATTAATCAGTTATGAGAATTAATTGAGCTAATGTATGTGAAGGTGCATTTTGCCTCCCGATGATCATGCAGTTTAGGACATTCTGTCTTTGAACAGACCCAGGAGTAAAAGAGAGTGCAGATAATGCTGCTAATGAATAAAGCTGCTTCCAACCCCTCCCCCCACAAAAACATACCAATAAATCCAGATTTATGCAGCCTAGTGTCAGGGCCTGCATTCATTAGCCAATTTAAATCATTTTATATCTTAAAATAATTATGGCATTTGCAGTCCTGTTTTTCAACACACAAATGGTCTAAAGTAAAATGCCCTGAAGACAACCACATGCAATCATTACATTTATTTACATTCTTAATGAACGGCCCTGTTCCCAGAGCTCTGCTGGCATCCCCTGGCAGCCAGGGTTCTGCCTTGTGCTCCTTCATGGGCACAGAAGGCAGTCTGCCTTGTTTCTTGTCTGCACATGCATTTTAACATCATCGGAAGACAGAGGACATCGGAGTCGTTATCTCTTCCCAGAAGGTTTTTATTTCTTTCCCAAATTACCAACCACAACATCTGGCTTTTAAAAAAAGATGTAAATACAATTAAATAGCTCTATGTGGTTTGTTTCTAACTGAAGAAAGCAGCACAGTTTTTGCCCTGCTTGCTTGCAATGCTTTTAGGGGCCTAAAAGTAACATCCCTTCCCTGACCTTCCTGTTCTGTTCTTCATATTCAGAAAAATATGTTAGAAGAACAAGCAGAGGCCAAATATCCCTAACTTCATTCAGAATGAACAATCCCATTCCTGAAAACAACCCCAGGATAAGAGTGATTTAATGAAGACTGCACGTAAGTGACACTGGCAAATACTTTGGCAATAAAGAGAGAACATTCAACATGCTTACAGGGCTTAAAACTCCACCACGTAACCTTTACTTAGGCTATAACTGCTTTAAGTATTTTCCTATCTGAAGTACTATCCAATCTGAGCCTTTACAATTATGCTGTCAGTTCAGGAAGGCAGACATTATTTCTAACAGTGGCCTATGAGGCACACAGAGTCTGGCCCCTGCCACCTTATACCTTGCCTACTATTCACCTTGCCTATTCTGCTTTCTATGTTCTACCTTTTGTTTCTATGACCTTCCTTTTGTTTCTTAAGCATGTTACTCTGGTTCATGCCCCAGGACCTTTGCATTGGCTGATCCCTCTGTAGAATGCTCTTCCCCTGACTATGCTCTTCTATGACTACCTCCTCACCACATAGGTCTCAGCTAAAATGCCTCCTACTCAAAGAAAGCTTTTCTGGACATTCGAAAGAAACACTGCCCTAACCCTTTCCGTATCCCAACACATGCTTCTATATTACCTTACCTTGTTTATTATCATTGAAGGTCTTATCCTTCTCTGGAATCATTACTTTATTTGTTTATTGCCTCTGTTCATCTATAGAATGTAAGGGCCACCAGAGAATAGGCCTTGTTTATTTGATTCACTGCTATGTTTTCATCACCTAGAACAGTGCCTGGCATAGAGTAGATGCTAAAAAACTTATTTATCAAGTGAATTCCAATTTGGCCAATGAGGAAACCAAGACCATGAAGATTAAGTGACTTGCTGGCATTTAGTTAGAGCAAAACTTGGACATCTCTTAATTTTCCGGCCTGTGTTGGTCTCTCTAGGCAAGGAAGTTCATTGATTGTTCTTTGGGTAACCCGGAATTAACATGCTACCTTTTGGCATGATACAGGAGGTTTCTTGTTTTCAGAGACAGGTAACATGCATCAGATTATTCCAGAGGTAGGCATGAACAGTCACCCTATTAGGATGTGTGGATAAGAACTTAATCCAGGGCTCAAGGGTGGTGTTCTGCTTATTTTCCTGGTGTGCAGGGGTTTGTGTCCTACCTGGAACACACTAATTTTCAGAGGCAGCCTAGGCCCTAGGGGATAGAAACAGACATAACCCAGCTTGAGTCCTGACCAAGTCATTTCTTGCCAAGTGATCTTGGACAATTCTATTGACCTCACTTTGAAATAGAGATAACTTAAGCTTCATGGCTGTCTTGAGCCAAATGATCTTACACACAAAAAGCACCCAACCCAGAGCGAGGGTAAGGAATAAGTTCAGTGGATGCTTCAATGTTTCTCTTCATCCAATTTTTGATTGACGCTTCCTCTTTTAGGATGTGGGCTGTTTCTCTCTCTCTCCTTCTCTTTGTCTCTCCATTCCTCTTTCTTTCTGTCTCCCTCTTTTTACCTCTCTTAAATTCTCAAATTGTCTAGAAACCAGGTTTACCATAAATAAGTGGTTTGTGGAAACCCAGTGATCAACTAATGATGACAGAAAGGAAGGAGGTGAATTTCAGAGGTGACAGATATTTATAATAGGTACTTATCATGCTGAAGCTGAGTTATATGACGTTGGGGAAAAGAAGACTAAAAAATGTGACTGCCTCAGAACAAGTTGTGGAGAGAAGGAGAACTCTGCATTCTACCAACACAGGCCTTATGCCTGTGGCTATTTGTACAGAGAAGGCCAATCAGAACAGACCAGAGGGCCCATTCTCAGACCAAGGTGAAAGGGTAAAGTGAGAGCAGTGCTTAAAAGTCAAAAGAAGAGATTTCTAGAAGGTGAGTTGAAATTCTAGGTCCCCTAAGTCACATCTTGCATAAAGGTTCATTCTGCAGTTCTCTTTGTATACCTTGAGCTTCCAAGCATGGCAGATTTGGGATACAGTCACCCCAGGGGAACTCCTGAATTCCAGGGTGAGAAAAAAGACAGCACTTAAGAACATAATGCTGTTCTATCTCTATGAAAAGTTTGACAATGTTTAGAATGGAGCAAATTCAGTAGGTGTAATGGGGAACTCTACCCACAGGCTTCCAAATTAGCTATAAGAATAACACCTGCTTTCTCATAGAGTTACAGGGAGAATCTCAATGGAAAAGTGTTTGTGAAACTTGCAGTCACTCCATAAATCCTAGATGTTTTTATGATGATGATTTGATTGTGAGGATTCTGATACAGGAACGACGTCAGAACAAAGTAGGCTGGTCTTCAAACACTTAATTCTGCATTTGCTTCCACTCTCAGAGCTAGTTACTTACTCAGCAGGCAATGAACCCTGAGATGCACCAGCTCAGCTCCCTTCCCTCCCTGCAAATATCAACAAGGTGTTAGGTGGAAACAGTGAGGCAGAAATGTACTGAAGAGGAGAGAGACTTGGTGTACACTTGGATATTGCCTTTAAACAGTACTACTTAGAGGTAAAGCCATGGAAAACAAACAAACAGCTGAGTATTAAAGACACTGAAACCAACAGCAGAGAATCTATTGAGGTTATGGAGGTAGGCCTCTTTCCTCATCGAAAAACATGATCTATGATGAAAGCATTTATTTGAGTAAATGGAATTCAGGACAAAGAAATAAAACCTGCTCAATTAACTGAAGGGAAGACAGCAAATTTTGTTCTGGCTCAGACCATACTGCTTGATGGCAGCATGTAGATATACGAAAATAGAGATGATCAAACAGAAGAGTGTGATGTGTTGACTCAAGTTTTGCAAGTGAAAACCTGTGCCATTCTGGACGAGATGACTGTACCCGCTCCAGATGCTGCTGGTGCCTCGGTTCCCAGGTCACCTGACTTGATGTCTTCATTTACCATTTCAACCCTCTCATCATTTCCTCTTCATCTCCTGCTCTTGGCCTTAATTTTTCTGGCAGACATTCTCATTCTCTTTACTAACAGGCAATCAATATTACATCATCCAGTTCTCCGTGATTCCTCTCACACGATGAGACATATTTGAGCTGATTCTGCTGGAACTTATTTTTCAACTCCCCGATGCCTGGCAAAGTGAGGCAATGAGAATGCCATGCAAAATACTGAAATTCGATGGGCCTGCAGCCCAGACAGAACAATTGAAGCAAAATTCTTACCCTCCTTTATGTGAGCTGGTGGCCGTATGAGATCCACATGCTGTTACTTGTGTTTCCACCCAAGGTAAATAAAGAATGAATGAGGGGTGAACATGAAAACCAACTAATTGGAACTGTTAATTAAAAGGGTTGACGTGGCTCTCTCACATTTGATGGATCATACAACTGTTAACACATGAGTTCATTCTCAAGAGTGCAGAGCTTGGGGTAGAAAATAAAAGAGAATCACAGTACCGCAGGGTTTCTTAGTCTCAGCACTGTGTGTATCTTGGGCTGGATAATTCTTGGCTGCGGATGGGGCAGCATTTTAGGCCGTTTAGCAGAATCCTTGGTGTCCACAGACTAGATGTCAGTAGCACCTTTTCCCCAAATTGTGACTATCAAAAATGACTCCCAGATATTACTATATGTCCCCTGGGCAGCAGAACTGGACCTGGTTGAGGACCACATGACGTCTCACGTCATCCCTTTCCCAGTGGCGTGTTTGACAGTAGCTTGTTGTAAAGCTACAATGAGACTGTATTATTTAGACAGGAGATGGAGAAGAAATGATGAGGGGGTTGAAATGGTAAATGAAGACATCAAGTCAGGTGACCTGGGAAGGAGGCCGGAGGGAGCTGGTAGTTTAAGAAAGAGAGTAAATAGCGTGACACTTCTTCAAATCATTGTGATTTAACCATGTTCTGCCGAATGTGGGGCTGTCTCCCTGTCTGAACATTGAGGATAGAAAGTGACCTTGATGAAAGCCCAGCCACTGCTTCCTACGGGAGGGTTTTCAGTTGTTTCTTGAGAAAAACCAACCTTTAAAATTATTCTCTTCCAGATTTTTTTTTCTTCTTGAATTAGTCCTCTCTACCTTGCCTTTCACTGCAGCAAAATGGCACTTAATGGATCTTTGAAACTTAATACAGGATAATGTTGCAAGACGTTTTGAAGTTTAATAATAACCCTTTGAAGTGATTTAGAAATAGGATTTGAGAGGAGGAAGGGCTTTATCTTTGTTTGTTTTAAACATTTTCTCGGCTATTTTAGTGGATGAGCAATCTGATAGACTTTCCTTTCTCCTTCATAGTCTTTGTGAAGGACATCTGAATTAATACTGTTACAGAACTTTACACATACTTAGCAATTTATCAGTCATAACCAACTAATCTACAGGTTATTTAGCAGCAGGAGGAAGGCTTGTTATTGGAGCTATGGAAATCATTCCTAGATCTTCCACCTTTACTTCTGTAAACAGACACATAGTTCCTGGCCCACCTAGACTGTCAATATACCACTGTACTTCTCTTGAATAAATGATTCTGTAGAGGACCATGGTGAATTGCTTTTATTTTTTACATTAGCAGACTCACAGAAATCCATGCTGACTGGCAATAATTACATTGGCTTTGTTTCCTCGGAAGTTAGGGCTGGACATGGCGTAGGCACCTTAACACCATTTATTGAATGAATTAAACAGAAGACTAGCAGCTGCTCTGACCACTGCCACTACGACCAGCAGCCCCTTCATTAGTACAAAGGACTTTCACATGCATTTTCCTTACACAGCCTTGTGCTACAGAGGACAGAAAAAGATGTTTATACCTCAGTTTATACATAAAGAAGCTGCCACTTACAGAGACACAATGCTTTGCCTTTATTCATAAGCAAGTAAGTGTTGAAGCTAGGATTTAGTAGAGCTTAAATAATACTGTTCAAAAAGAGGTCTGAGGTCTTTTTTCTGTTCTGGGGTTAAAATAGTTCATTAGGATTTTTTCTACCCCGAATAGATTCCTTAAAATAATTTTATATCCACTCTGGTCAGTGTGGCTCAGTTGGTTGGGAGTCATACTGTGCACCAAAAGGTTGATGGTTCAATTCCCAGTCAGGGCACATGCCAGGGTTGCAGGCTTGAAACCAAGGAGGCAAGCAGGTTCCACTGTCGTATCAATGTTTCTCTTTCTCTCTCTCTAAAAATCAATAAAAAATTACTTTATACTCTTTCCTCTGATTTACTAGCCAGAGAGGAAACTTATAATTATTAATTTGGCTAGAATGTATCCTCCAAGAGAGCAGAAATCATTCTGTCTGATTTGCTAGCAAAGAACCTGGCACTCAATAAAAATTTGTTAAATTAATTTGTTGAAAGAATTTGTGTATGATAGAGCCATAGGGACTTTGACATAAAGAAAGGTAGACTAGAGAGCAGGTACAAATATTCAGGCCTTGAAAAGCATATTGCTCACTTTATAGGAGTATAAATAGTGTCGATCTGACTCCTGCATCTCTCTCTGTTGAGTCTGATTAGTTTGTTAGTTGTTCTGAATTATATTCACTTCAAGAACACTGACAAATTTATTTTTCCAGTCTGAGGATGGATCATGGGCCTTCATGCCTCTATGAGACTTTGAGGAACCAAAACATCATCAATCTTTCTTCTCTTTTAAATTCAGTATACACAACCAAAGATGTAGATGTAGATTGCAGTTTTTTGCAGATATCCTCTCCTCATTCCTATCACCTCTGCCTTGGAGCCAAGTGGCTGGAAACCCTGAGCATTCTTGGGAGGAGGACAAAATCCCCAACACAGAAAGAACCCCCTGAGACTGACACACTCCTCCCTCACAATCTAGGCCAGGGGTCCTCAAACTTTTTAAACGGGGCCAGTTCACTGTCCCTCAGACTGTTGGAGGGCCAGACTATAGTTAAAAAAAACACACTATGAACAAATTCCTATGCACACTGCACATATCTTATTTTGAAGTAAAAAAACAAAACGGAAACAAATACAACATTTGTATTTGCATGTGGCCCACGGGCCGTAGTTTGAGGACCCCTGCTCTAGGCTTTCATGAGTGGATAATGGAATTCAGTGCCTCCTTCCCAATGAAGACTGTCTCCAATCATAGTGAGCAACAATCAGAGTGATTATAGTTCTGGTTGTTGCAATCAAGCCAGGAGGAAAATGAAGACGATCACTGAATATTCCTGCAATCAAGGCACCTTTCCCTGTGTCTTTCTATCCCTGGTTTGGACCATCTTGTTCCTTGGCCAGGACCCCATTCGCTAGGGTCTGGGACAGCATCTACATTCTGTGGACTGGAGAGCCCCATTCTGCCTTTCTTACCCAGATGGTGTGAGCTCATGAAGTCCAGCCTTGATTCTTGCTCAGTCTGAGAACCAGCTACCATGAATAGAAACTGGAACTGAGATGTGCGGACTCTTTTTCCTTTACAGGTTAAGATTGAATATATGTGTTTAAACTTGTGTGGAACTTCTAAAGTGGTGATTCTCAGCCATGGGCAATATTACTCCCCAGGGGATATTTAGCAATGTTTGGATACATTTTTGGTTGCCACCATTGGGGCAATGGGTATGCTCCTGGCATAGATGGGTAGAAACCAAGAATGCTGCTAAATATCCTACAATGCACAGCTCCCCATGAAATGCAAAGCAAAGGAAAACAAAAAGGTAGGCCCATGTAAGTTAGAGGTTATTTAGGCTTGCTGAACGATGGAGTCTTTTCAGCATTAATAAGGTCAAGCTTGCATTAGGATAGTCTATGGTTTATACTGAATCCACAAGATCATGGGTCAGCAAGGGCAAGGCATCTAGGGCTTGTTCACTGTAGCACTGTAGTCTCTGTAGCACAGTACCTGGTACATGGTATGCATCATAAATATCTGATTAATTAAGTATTGTAATTAGGGCTATTAAATCTATACTAGAGGCCCGGTACATGAAAATTCATGCACTGGAGGGAAGGTCCCTCAGCTCAGCCTGCCCCCTCTCACAGTCTGGGAGCCCTCAAGGGGCAGGAGGTGACCTGGCAATCAGGGGAAGGCAACACCCCCATCACACCTCTGCTGTTGCCACTGCCGGCAGCGCAAGCCTTGGCTGGCCCTGGTTACCTATGCCTTGGGCTGGCCCTGGGTGGCTGGGGGACTAAGGGGACTGGGGAACTCCAGAGTCAGGCACCCTGGTGGGGCTGAGGAGACTGGGCGCTTTTGGGAGCGTGGCATCAATTAGCATATTCCCTCCTTATTGGCTGTGGGCTCTGCCATCTTTGCGACAGTGTGAGGGTCAATTAGCACATTCCCTCTTTATTAGGTAGGATTAGAAAGTGAGCCAGTTGATTAACTGGTAAGGAGGGAAAGAAAAGTGGTGTCAAAAGAGTGAAGGTTGGACAGAGCCAAGACAGCTAGGGTGCATGGCTTCATGGGATTGGCTGTCCAGAGAGTATCCAAATGTCTAGCGATGTGAGGACCAGAACTTCAGCCACCTAAGAAAGCTCAACCTAAGATGTCAATGAGATAAAAACCCCAAAGCACACAAAACTGGCCCTGACATTTTCCCACCCCTTCCTCTTTGGAAAGCCTCACACACTAAAGGTTCAGTGCCTTTGGTGGTTCTTGAGGTGTTTGAGAGAGGGTGGTTCATCAGTTCCTGAAGAACCAAGTGTTGACTGGGCCTTCCTTGCTATTCCAGTTTTTCTCCTTCTTCCAAACCCTCTACTCACTGTACCAGGTAGTTTTCTAAGGTTAGTTCTGATATTTCAACCCCTTATTTTATTTATTTATTTATTATTTTAAAAAAGATATTTTTATTGATTTCAGAGAGGAAGGGAGAGTGAGAGAGAGATAGAAACATCAGTGATGAGAGAGAATCACTGATTGGCTGCCTCCTACACACCCCAAACTGGCAATCGAACCGGCAATCTGGGCATGTGCTCTGACTGGGAATCAAACCCTGACCTCCGGGTTCATAGGTCCATGCTCAACCACTGAGCCACAATGGCCAGGTTCAACCCCTTATTTAAAAACCTTCAACAACTCCCCATGTTTCACCAAGTGAAGTCCAAACTCTCTGCTCACACCAGTGTACAAAGCACTCTGTACACTGACCCCACTGCCCTTTTACTTGCCCTTATTTTCTCTCATTACTTTCTCTCCTTTGATCCCTTTATCCCTTTCCATTCCATCATGACAGCTTCTCTACACACACCCATAGCTTCAGCCAAGCTATTTGCTTTTTCATGAACAAGCCCATGCTTTCTCTCCTCCGTGCCACTGTTCCAGGTTAGACAACCAGTGTAATCAACTGGCTACCTCATTACCCTAATGATAGCTACCTTTGGTCCTTTGCATTTCTGCTTTTACTGTCTTCATTTTTTCAGGGGTCCTTCTGCTCCCATAAATGTACAAATTATTCAACACTAATGGAGTCAGAATCCCAGAATAAATACCTATTTCCTAGCCACTGTTTGCATAGGGGATGTGTGTGAATTAAAGAGATAATGTTCTCTGCAAAGTGCTTTCATCTTTCCAGAATGGGCTATATTTCTTCAAAGCATTATTCAGACTTCACATTGGTTCTCACATGTGCTTAGCATAGCAAGGAAGACTCAGCCTGCGGAAGCAGAGGCCTCAGTGCTTTGCTGAGTCGGTCTAAGCTAAGGTAGATGTTTATGTCATTGCAAATGTTCTTGAACTTATCATTTAGTTTAGATTCAAGTTTTAGTTTTAATCACAGGTTTCCTCTGCCATGTTGCTATCTTATGGCAGACACATTTCTAGCTTCAGGAGGTAGAGACTTTGAGGTTGCTCCTAAAACCCCAATTTTATGGGGGCTTTTAAAAAAACATGTTTTATTGGTTTTTTTACAGAGAGGAAGGGAGAGGGATAGAGAGCCAGAAACATCGATGAGAGAGAAACACCGATCAGCTGCCTCCTGCACACACCCCACTGGGGATGTGCCCGCAACCCAGGTACATGCCCTTGACTGGAATCGAACCTGGGACCCTTGAGTCCACAGGCCGACTCTCTATCCACTGAGCTAAACCGGTTAGGGCTGGGGGCTTTGATTAGATGTCTTCATCATTTTCTATTATAGAAATGAATTATCTGTTAAATATGGAGAAAATACACCAGGAAACTTCAGTCCTCTAAGAGAAAGTATGATGAGTGTAGAGAGTGGGGAAGTTTGCAATATGATCAAGAGTGTGGTGGGCTTGCTCATCAAATCCAAGAAAAACAGAAGCAGAATGAATGCTCTTCAAAGTTGGAAGCACAATTAAAAGGACAATTGCTCCCCACATAATCCTTGCTGTCTGGCCACATAGCCTAGCGTTCAAAAACAAAAACAAGAAAGAAGAGGAGTTGTTGTAATAGCCATAAAAATAATTCCTTCTGCCTCCAGTGCCCACCGGCCAATATGGAAGTTTGAAAATATTTATGAAGCTCCATTTTTCAACCCAACCTCCTACTTCTGAGAGTTTCTGGGGATATTTCATGCACTTCTGTGGATGTGGTTCACACAGCTATTGTGTTCTTTATTTCCCCCAACACCCATGGTAGGGCTGCTGAGGCCTGCTATCACTGGAGATGCCTGCCCATGTGGTTACAGGGCCACCCATCTCCACACTGTGGTCACAGATCACTGTTCAGAGGCTCTAACTGCTGTGGCTAACATTGCCCATCCTAAGCTGCACCAGGTTCTCTACTAAAAAGCTGGAACTAATCTCTCCCTGACAAAGGAACCACTCAACTACTTGGAATATAAAATAATTATGTTTTAGCACAAACAACCAGAGGATTTTTGTTGTTATTTTTCTTGCTTATTTCTTTTTGAAAGTAGGCCTTAATTTTAACCCCCTCTTCAGAAAATTCAGGATGGGTTTTGCAGCTGTTGTACTACTGTACTAAAATGCTTAGCATCTGCTCTGTACTGGGCATTGTTTGTGGACCAAACTTGTATGACTTTGTTCTCTTTTACCTTAGGATGAATTGTTTCTCAGGAGACAATAAGGTTGCTACGCAAATAGATACGTGGTAGGTTGGCGGCACCAGACAGACATATCTTGGTATATTAGCCCCTTTCTCTGTTTATGCATGGCCCCAAATGGCCAGCAGCCCCGGCCAATGTGTTTTCTATAGATCCAGCTAAGTACAGCCTCTGTCAATTATAATTCTCATGGAAGAGAATGTAATTAGGCACCAGCTGGCCATTAGAAGGTCTGGTTTTGGTTGGATGTCCACCCTGCTTAAATCAGCAGCTCTTGGGGCTATGTCATATATATATATATATTGCTTTTTCCCCTCCAACAGTTTTGAGAATGGGGTCATGAGAGGGACAGTTACCCCCAAATATGATTACTATGCTCTGGAAGGGAAGAGCTTGTGCCACAAAATGTTTTCCCAATACATTTTGGGATACTCAATAAAAGATGATAGGAAGACTGTTGAGTAAAAGGGTCCCTGTGGTCTCCGACCCTAGGAGCCAGATGGAAATCAACTGTGTTATAAATTAGGTTTGCTTTCCTATAGGATAATGACACACCACTAAGCCAGAAAGCTGAAAACCTTTCCAATGACAAACTTAAACAACAATAAGGTGGCTAAGGGTATATCCCATTCCTGCCAATACTGGGGTAAAAGCTTTTTAGGAGAAATCTTCTAATCCTTCTGGATATAGTTTCTTTCTCAAGAGGGCTCAGGCACTGGAGAAATAAATAACAGAGAAAGTTTGGGTTCCCTTCACGTACTGCTATGGCCCCACTGCCTTTTAAAAGTCACACTGATTAACAGCTCTGAAATGTTTTTAATGAGCGTTTCAGTCTGGGTTTACATATCCTTGAAAGGGTTAAGATTTCGCACAGGAGGTTCTGAAACTGAATTAGCACGCGTGCTCATTAACGCTCGAATCTGCAGCAGCAGGCTACTGCGTTTTCAGCTGGGAGGCAGGAAGCTCTTAGGCTTCGGGCTTCGAGAGGGTTGAGCAGATCAGAGCACTAGGATGGCAGCTCAGGACAGCAGCGAGCTCTGTGGGTCCAAGTCAGGCCAACACAATTCACGATGTGGGCGTTGAGCATCCTACGTGGCTGATGTAGAGGCAGAAGAGGTGGCCAAGTCAGGTGTGGGGGGGGGGGGGAGGGATATGATATATGCCAGAAAGGTCCTTTAATCTCTTGATGGACATTTCTGCCACGGGGACATTTCTGGCTTCCAAGAAAAATAAGACTACACTATTTAAGAGTTCGCTTGATGTACACATTCTCATTCATTTTAAAACAGTAGTCCCTGGGCAGTGATATTCAATTAATTTACTTAGCAACACTTATGTAATGTTTGCTATGTGCCAGATACTGCTCTAAATGCTTTATAAATATGGGCTCATCATCACCAACCTGTGAGGTAGTTACAAATATACTAACGTTACAGATAAAATACACCGAGGCTTTGAGCGGTTAAGTAACATACTCAAGGTCACACAGCCATTTTGTGATTTGAACCCAGACAGCCTTATGCCTATGCTCTTAAACCCTATGCCACCCATAGTGACTCACAATGAATTACTAATATCCTAATCAGGCTAAATTTATCATATAACTTTTCAGTGTCTGCCAGAATACACAGGAATAAATGGGTTGACGAAAGCATGAAAGCAGTGTGTCTTGGCTGGAGGATGAGTAAGAATAGGAGATGAAGGAGAGTAATATAGAAAATTAGGTAAGAGACATTCAAAGAGGGGAACTGAAGAATGCTATTGACAAGATCTTTTCACCTCACAATTTTGCTATGAGCACGCTCCTTGACCCCCAGCATTTTCACAATGAAATTGGACATGAATATGATACCAGGAAAACTCTCAAAAGGGAAATTATATAACACAGCCAGATTAGCTACTATTAGGTTGATGTTCCCTCCATTGGGCTGTGTTTGTATAAAATGGTGCATTTTGAGATACAAACCCTTCATTCAGTTAGTGGCAGCCTTTGCCTTAGAGAAGAGATAATATAGAAAACATAGAGAGAAAGAGATAAAATGCTTTTGAATTTCAAAAGTCAAGGTTTAAAAAGTTTTATTGATATAACAAATTGTAAAGTGCACAATATTATGAGTTTTGACATATGTATACACCCATGAAATAACTCCTTGACAATCAAAATAATAAACATATCCATTACTCCAAAGTTGCTTTGTGCCTTTTTGTAATCACTCCTTCCTCCTTCTCTCCCTGCCTTGTTTTCCTAGTCAACCCTTGGCCTGCTTTATGTCACTGTAGATTAGTTAACCTGTTCTCAAGAACTTTACATAAATAGAATCATACAGTATTTATTCTCTTTGTCTGGCTTCTTTCACTCAACATAATTATTTTAAGACTCATCCAGATTATTGTATAAATATTTCATTCCTTTTTATTGTTGAGTATTATTTCATTGTATGGTTCTACTATGGTTTATCCATTTGTCCATTGATGAACATTTGGATTGCTTCCAAGCTTGGGCTCTTATAAATAAAGCTGCCATGAACTTTTGTGTACAAACCTTTGTATGAACATATGCTTTCATTTCTATTTGGTAAACAACTAGGAGTAGAATGAGTGAGTCATGTAATAGGTGCATGTTTAACTTTTTTAAGCAGCTGCCAATCTGTTTTCCAAATAATTTGCATCATTTTTACATTTCCACCAGCAATGATGAGAGTCATAGTAGTTCCACATCCTTGCCAACATGTGGTGGGGTCAAATTTTTTTAAAAAGAATTTTTGTGAGTTTATTTGAGTCACCTGTTGACAATTTCCAGGAAGCAGTATCTCAAAAGTATTGGGATAATGCCCCAGAGAATGGCTGTCTTTCATCTATTTTTATACATTGCAATCAAAGGAGGGGACATAGGTGAGTTACATGAAATCCGTTGGTGATAGACTAGAGAGGTGGGAGAAAGCAAAGCAGGGAAACCTCTGGGATTGGATAAAAAGCAAAATGATAGACATATACTTTGGTGGGTGCAGGATAGTTCACAGTCAACAATTAACATGATAACAATAACAATGAAGGAATTTGTGGTATCTGCCCTGGCTCCCAGGCACATTAGGTTATGCCCCAAGGGGTCTGAAAAAAGGGAAGATACAAGTTACCCAGACATTTCAAGGATATGTTATCATAGGTGCAAAAAGACAGACTCAGTTAAGGTAAAGGTTGACCTTGTCAGTGAAGATACTGGCCTAGGACGTAACTGCCCACCATAACTGCTTTTAGTTAAAGTTTAATTTCAGACCATCCTTTGTGGTTACTTTAGGTCTCTGAGTTTGCAAGACTGCCATGCAGGCCTTCCCTGAGCTTGTCAGGTCAGCATGTGGCCCCTTTCACCCCCCTTTTGTTCATAAATCAATCCAAAGGATGGCATTGATGACCAAACTTTTGGTTGGATAATGAAATCCTACGGTTCTAGGAAGGCTCATTCCTAGGATGTCTCAGTGTCAGCAAGTCTTACTAAACAGGATGGACTGCTGGGGATGGGGCAAGACATTACCTTAAATGGCATATAAGGTCAAATTATTATTATTCAAAAAAAGGGCAGGTAAATGGGAGGCAGTCAGATCCTATATGTCCCTTAAAAAGTATTCTGGATCATTTCTAATGTTTGAGCTACCATGATCCGAGTCTTTTTGCTGTTTGTCAAGTTTTGTTTTTCTACATCTAGTATAACATTTACATATCAGGAACAAGAGCAATAATATTAAATCAGTAACATTGATTAGGACAGAAAATGTCTATTATTATACAAAGAAGGATCTGAGGGGGAACAAGTATCTACTATTATTCAGAAGTTCCAATTTTTCTTCTGGGCAGTTAATTTCATCCGTTCCTATATTTAGACAATATTCATCTAAAATACTCATCTAGATTAGATCTATATATAATTCGACCAGAGGAATTATTAGGGAAACATTCTTGGAAAGGTTTGTCCAAGGTAGGTCCTTTATAATAGATATAGCATGAAAAATGTACCAAAGCTTATATTGATAGTAGAAGACCACCAGTGTGTGGCCAACAAAACATCAACTTCATCATCATAGCTGATAATCAGAATATGATTGTCTGGTAGGAAAGATTAGCAGGTACCCAAGTTAAATTTTTCATGTCCAATAGGGAAAGGGGTCTAGGGAGACAGATATTGTTTCCACTAGGAACCCATAAGGAGGATAATAGCAATATAAAAAAATCATTTTATATAATTCAATCGATAACAATTAGGTGATATAAGAACAAGCTTTGAACAGCATTGATTTGTGAGCATGCAGGTCTTGTCTTGGGATTGGTGGGGTCAAATTTTTTAATTGGAGACATTCTAATAGGTATGTAGTGATATCTTCCGACTGTGCTTTCAATTTTCAGTTCCCTAATGAGTAACAATGATGAGCATCCTTTCATGTGTTTACTTGCCAGCTATATTTTTTTATAGTGCAGTGTTTGTTCAAATCTTGTGCCATATTTTAAAAACTATTTTTTAATTGAAGATTGGATTTTTAAAATATTCTGAATACAAGTCCTTTATCATATGTGTGCCTAGCAAATATTTTCCCTCAGACTGAAGCTTGGTTATCTTCCTATTCTCTTAAAATTGTCTTTAGAAGAGCAGAAGTTCTTAATTCTAATGAAATTCTATATATCAATTACTTTTATTTTTAGAATAGTACTTTTAGAATTGGATCTAAGAAATTTTTGTCAGCCCAAGGTCATAAAGATTTTCTCCTGTGTTTTTTAAATAGGTTCAATAATTTTAGGCTTTACTTTTAAGTTTATGACCCATTTTGAGTTAAATTTTTTAATGTGGTTATAGATTGACGTTCATTTATTTGAGTATGGATACCTAATTGTTCCATTACCATTGGTGGAAAAGACTACCCTTTCTCTACTGAATTGCCTGTGTCAAAAATTACTTGTCTCTATGTGGTTAAGTCTATTCTGTTTGGCTGTTCTATTTGTCTATCTATACACCAATACCACAATGCTTTGATTGGTGTAAATCTTGAAATCAGGTGTTATAAGCTTTCCAACTTCATTTTCTTTTTTTTTAAAGTTTTGTTTTTGTTTCTTTTTAGTCTATGATCTTTGTGTTTTTAGAATCAGCTTGTCAATTCTTACAAGAATTCTCCTGGTTTTTTTTTTTATTGGGGTTGCATTGAACCTATAGATCAATTTAAGAAGAATAGACATTTTAACAATATAAGCCTTCTGATCCATGAACAGAGTAAATATCTCCCTTTCTTAGGTTTTCTTTAACATCACTGAGCAGTATTACATTGTATTTGTGTACATATCTTCACATCTTTTCTCAGATTTATCCCTAAGTATTTTATATTTTGAATGCTTCTATAAATGCTATTGCTTTATAAATTTTAATTTCTGGTGTTCATTGCTACTATGCAGAAATACAATTAATTTTTGTATACTTACTTTCATCTTGCAACTTTCCTAAGCTCATTTATTAAGTTTTACATATCTAATAGGGAAAGGGGTCTAGGGAGACAGATATTGTTATGTCCTTTGTGAATAAAGACAGTTTTATTTTTCAATATGAATGCCTTTTATTCCTTTTTCTTGCCTTAGTTCACCGTCTAGCACATCTAATACAATGTTAAATACAAGTGGCGAGAACAGATATTCTTGTCTTTTTGATTTTAGGGAAAAGCATTCAGTCTATTATTATTAGGTATCATATAATTACAGGTTTCTTATAGCTGTCCTTTACCTGGCTGAGGAAAATGTCTTCTACCCACAGTTTGCAGATTTTTTTTTTTCTTCCAGAAATGGGTATTGGATTTTTTTCTAGGGCTTGGGGTTTGTTAAGCTTCTGGGATCTGTGGGTTTGTAATTAATATCAAATTTGAATAATTTGCACCAATTGTTTAATCAGATGTGTTTTGTTTTGTCTTTCCTAGTCTCCCCACTCCTTTGGGGACTCCAATTTCATGTATACAGGGATGCTTGAAATTGTCCATGAGGCCTAATGCTTGCTTCATGTCTTTCATTCTTTTTTCTCTTTATGTTTCACATTTAGATAGCTTCTATTACTGTATCTTCAAGTTTACTAAATTTACTCCTTGTAATGGCTAATCTGCCATTAATCTCATCCAGTGTATTTTTAAAATATATAAAGCCTAATTTTATTCATTCATGCTGAAAGACAACCAAAAAATTCTTTAAAATATTTAAAAACCCAGAGACCATAATTTACATATCTTTGTTTAAGAAACTAATAGAAGATAAACTGCAGCCAAACAGGTAATGAATGGATAAATTACCGCAAAAGGATTGGCATTGAGTATTGATTCCACTTATGGGATCAAGAACAAAAAACGATATTGTTAGTTTATATTGCCAAAACTTAGTCAAAAGATAAATTAAAATCTGGCAAAAAATATCAATTCAAAACACAAACAAAATCATTTCTGTAATATGAAGATTGCTCCTGTGTCACAATCTAAATGTGATAAATTGAATTATTTTTCAAAATATTCAATTCTTCTCCTATGGGATAATTATACATCCCTGTCCTGTTGCTTATCCAGCCACCTTAGCTTTGACCAATGGAATATAGGCAGAATTGGCATGTGCCACTTTCAAGCAATATGTAATCTCTTTTGTTTGGCTTCCTTTTGCCTGGATGCAGGATTTTTGAAATTTGCTCATGGTGTTACATATATCAGTAATTCATTCCTTTTTGTTGTTGATTAGCATTCCATTGTAGGAGGATATCACAATGTATGTATCTGTTTTCCTGTTGTTGAACATTTGGATTGTTTCCAGTTTTACGTTATTATGAATAATGCTGCTTTAGACCATCTTATACAATTCTTTTAGGGACATGTGTTCTAGGAGTAGAATTACCAGATCATAAAATAAATTTATGTTTAATTTTATATGAAACTACCTAACTGTGGGAGAAGGTCACCAAAACAGCCAGTTGACCACTACCTGGCTTAAGCAATCAGAGGCTCCTTATCCCCTCCCCTGTACTTGGAATGTTCATTCCACCCACCATTTCTCAGACTTGGAGTCATTTCAAGGACACAGACTTGGGAGGGTAATGTGTTGTTCAGCCCATCTGGACTGAATACGTGACTGAATCTTGTTAAGGCTTCTATATAACTTTTAAGATCTGGCAGGCACATGTGGAGATCTGTTGCCTTGCTATTAAACCTGCCTCTTACCAACCTAGGGTGGTTGGCCTCTTTCCTATGTCTCTCCCTAACCTCTGTGTATGGGGGTTAAGTTTTGATTTTACCTGGGGAACTTCCAAGGTTGGGAAATAACACTAACAGATTTCCAGAGTGAGTTCCTATTGTGCTATCTTATCACTAAGATTTGATATAACTGATCTTTTTAATTTTAGCCATTCCAATGAGAGTAAAGTGTAATTCATTTTAAACTTAATTTGCATTTCTCTGATAACTGATGATATGGGGAACCTCTTCTTTTTATTATTAGCCATTTGAATAGCCTCTTTAATGTGTCTGCTTCATTCAGTGTATTTTTCATCTCAGACTTGATAGTTTTATCTTTGAAAGTTTTATTTGCCTTTTTTGTATCTTCCATGTATCTATAATATATTCAAACTTTCTTCTAGTTTCTTGAACATACGGAAATTCATTATAATAATGTTTAAAATCCTTAGGTACTAACTCTATCATCTGTTTTATTACTGAGTCAGTTTAGAATGCTTTTATTTTTTAAATCTCTCATTATGGATATTTTCCTGTTTGCTTGCATGTCTGCAATTTTTTTAACTGAATTTATTGGGTTTGGCTTGCAAAACCATATATGTTTCAAGTGTGCAACTCAATAAAACATCATCTGCACACTGCATCATTGGATGCCAGACATTGTGAATTTTACCTTGTTACCTGTGGATATGTTTCTATTCCCATAAATACTATTGAACTTTGTTCTAGGGCAGTGGTTCTCAACCTTCCTAATGCCGCGACCCTTTAATACAGTTCCTCATGTTGTGGTGACCCCCAATTTCATTGTTACAAGTTGAACATAATTAAAGCATAGTGATTAACCACAAAAACAATATGTAATTATATTTTCCAATGATCTTAGGTGACCCCTGTGAAAGGGTTGTTCGACCCCCGAAGGGGTCGCGACTCACAAGTTGAGAACTGCTGTTCTAGGGTGTGATTGAGTTACTTGGAAACAGTTTGATGCTTGTGAGCCTTGCTTTTGAGCTTTATTTAGAGCTGCTTAACTAATGTGGCTAATTTACCCTCACTATTGAGGTAAAACTTTTCTGAGTACTCTACCTATGCCCCATGGATTATGAAGCATTCCCCTAGAGCGGATGGGAAAATCTATGTGAGTTTCCTTTGGTTCTTTGGGAGGTTCTTTCACTGGCCTCAAATAGTTTGCACACACCTATAGTCATCAGTACCCAGCTGAAGTCGTATTGGGAACGTCTTCCTATCTCTTGAATTCCTCCACTATGTAGCACTCTCCTCTGCAGCACTTTGCTCTGTGAATTTTAACATTGGGCCTTCCTGATCTCCCGGCTCCATCTCCTCAAGTTACTGAAAATGCTGGGCTCTTCTTGGATCCCCATGTTTCAGCATGGACACTCTCCAAGCAGTAAGCTAGAGCAATTGTAGGGGTCATATCATTTGTCTTCCATATCTCAGAAACTACTTCACTTTCCCCTCTGATGTCCAATGTCTATGTTTTATAAATTCTGCCCAGGTTTTCAGTTTTTTCAGTTAGGAAGGCAGATCTGTTTCTGGTGTTCCATCTTGGTCTGAAGTGGAAGTTTAAGAGCCATGGCTTTTGATTTGGAAGAGCCTGAATTTTGACTTTCAAGTGCTAAACTCTGAAAGATTCAGAGAATAAAGTCTAAAGTGTGGATTTGGAAGTGTGTTTAAGGAAATGTGTGAGTCATATTTTCTTTCTCAGACAAAAATACTTGTGTGGGAGAAAGGAAGATAATTAGAGAGGAGAAAGAGCGCTGTATGCTGATAAATGTCTCTAAAAAGAGGCCTTACTCCTTGTCCCCTCCCCTAAAAACTGAATCTCTAGTGGTGTAATGGAAGGGTGTACATGGTAGGAACCTTGGTTAGGTTTGTAGGGAATCCAGAACAGAATGAGCGTGTGTGTCTTTTCCTGGGTGGAACTCCAGGAAGTGCAAGTAGAGTAGAAATCACTATTTGGATTGTGTAGACAGAGCAACTTGAAACCACCTCACTGAATTTTCTTATACCCAGAATAGTACAGGTAGAAATATCTATCAGGTGTCCAAGAGGGGTGTTGATGTAGATGAGAGAAATCCAGACATGTTTGGCCCAGGTCAGCAACAATTGTGTAGACCATAATTGTGTAGAGGTCTGATAAGATATAATGTCTCCATGGAATCTATCAAAGATAAGTGACAGAGATCAAGGACCAATTGTCCCTTCACCATTTCTTCACTATGTCTAAAATGTCCACTGAAACATAAATGATACACCAGCAATAGGGCAGAAATTGACAGTGGAACAGCCATGTTGGAGAGGCCCTGAATTGGCTGGGATATAAGTTTAAAACAGAAAATCAGTTGAGTTTTAGAAAAAGAGAGTAATACTTTTTTGTACTTGAGTGTGTGGGCTAAAATTTTTACCCATTATACATTTACTCTCTGGTTAAATTCGCCCAATAGGCAAATTATGGTGTTTGTTTAGATTTTATTGCAAAGTTACTGACTAAATTTTAAGTGAGCATACCAAAATTTAGAGAAGATTGATGAGGTATATCTCAAAAGAATGTTATAACATATATTTTCTTTACTAAATAGAGTAAGTTATAACTGAAAAGTATAAATCACTCCTTTATGAAAAGGTATAAATGGACCCTTCAAGAAAATTACTTTTTCCAGGGTGACAAAGTTGGGTCCAGATAGTTCATTCCTCATATTTCAGTGTCACAGAATTTTTAATTCAAATTAAGGCCTTAGTTATAGACCTTTGGAATTTCTTCCAAATTAAAAAATTATTACTGTGAACTCTGTGAATAATGAGGACCTGCTCCATGCTTACTATTGAGTGCTATATCTCCCAAAGTATTCATCTTGAGAAATTATGCTCTTATCTCAAAAATGATACCTCTGCTCAAAATATTTGCCAAATTTGTCTTCTGGAGTTTTCTTCAGAGGCCACAGCACATTTTATTGAACTTCACATTCATGACCGATCTTTATGCTTTGAGTGAAAATCTGGTTTCTTTAATAGCATCCAAAATCTTTTAGCATTAAGTCTAATGAATAGAGAGGGGAGTCAAACTCAGTAAAACCACTGTGGTGAAAATGAAATGTGACTAAGAAGAAATTAGTCTTATTTTTCTTGGTAAAGGTAAGAGAACTAATAGGTACTCTAAAAAGTATTTTTTTATTTTATTTTTTAAAACGGAGAAAGTCTTTCTTGAAATACACCTCATTTCAAATGAAATGTTAAGCAAATGAAACCAATAAAAACAGAGCTGTTCTGGTTAAGGGGATGTAGAGCCTCTTAGACCTTCCCACATTCCTTAGAGGCACCTGGCACTCCACACAAGAGTAGTTAGGAAACCATTGCTGGGAATGACAGCAACTTAGAGACACAATTTAAAAAATAGATTCAGGCAGGTTACCCATAACATTATGTCAAGAAATGAGTGGCTATTATCAAAGAGTTTTCGGAATCAGAAGTAGGATATACAAGATGTGACTTCAAAGTGAATAAATGAGTTATTCTCTAATTGTAATACAAAGGGCCTTTGGAGACAGCCATCCGGACAGCTACACTCACCACTCTTTACTTGCTGTGCTGCCACTGCAGTTTCCTAATCTTTATGGGTGATGTTCCTCACCTCTTTCCCATGCCCATCGCTCCTGTCACTTACCATTAGGCCCAATATTAGATTCTGGAACAGTCCATGCACTCTGTCCCAAGCACTTAGTTTAAGGGCTTAGCATTGATTACATTCTGACCCTGGTCTCACTAACTTTTGGGCAGTTTATTTTTCCTGTGACAAAGTCTAGCCCAGGATTAAATGAAAGGTCATATTTCCTGCCCTGCAGCCACAGTCTCCCTATGATATGATTGTCACTATGTAAACTTTGGTCGTATCTGCTTGGCCTCGTTTTTGTAAAATTTGAACTCAGTTTGGAACTTTAGTTCTAACATTGAACTGACCTTACCCCAAACTCCTACCCAATCCCAGCCAATGGTTTTGTATTTGTTTTTTTAGCCCTAAAAACCTTTTAATAAAATAAAAATCTTAAATGAAAGTATAATATATAAAAATTTTTTTAAATGGAACTGACTGGATGGAATATGTAAGGACAACCATTTATACAGTGTTTTGCCTGGCATAGAGTTAGCACTAAGTAAATGCTAACTGTTAAATAATGAAAATAGGAATAACAACAACAGATGCTACCTTCATCAAGGGAACTTCTCAGATTCCCTCTTCCTTCTCTAAGCTCTCACAATACTGTATTTTGACCACCTTTGGTAGAAGTTTCCACATTATGTCTTTTCTTTTCTTTTTGTTCTGAATGTATTTAATGAGTTTTTACTCTGTGAGCAGTATAGTTACAAAACTAAAACAAGCTTGCCATCAAGGAAATTATTCTCTGAGTATTAGGAAGGACAAACAGATTATTGCCTTGCTATGTGATTGGATTATATTGTTGGAAACAAATATTTTAAATGTACCTTTATTGTTGAAAGTATTACAGATTTCCCGCTTTTCCCCCCAGACCTCTTCTAGCCTGCACTTGCCCCCTACCTCAGGCCTTCACCACACTATTGTCTGTGTCCATATTTTATGCATAGTATGTCTTATATTAAAGTTATTTTTATCTTTTCTACTAAAGTTCCTGAGGGAACACTTGCCAACCATTTCATTTATATAGTTTCCATAGACTTTCATATTATTCCTAAGGTGACACCCCCATCCCCACCCCATGATTCCTGCCTTCTAGAATTCATGTCCTTGTATAAGCCTCTCCTCTCACATGTAGGCAGGACTTGAGGCTCCCGTCTAACCAACAGAATTCAGCAAAAGCAATGGCTATCACTCCCACAATTATGTTATATTATAAGTGACACAATTTTACCAGAATTATGTTTCTAGATTTTCTATTTCCATTGCTGGCTTTGAAGAAGACAGTTGTCATGAATTATAACCTCAAGAAATAACTTTTCCAAAAACTTTAGTGAGGTTGGAGATAGACTCTTCCCCATTTGAGCCTTCAGATAAGACCCTAGACTTGGCCAAAATCTGAATTGCAGCCTTATGAGACCTTATGAGCCAGCGAAACCATATTCATACTCCTAATACAGAAAAATTTTGAGAAAAAATTTGAGATAATAAATGGACATTATTTAAAGCTGTGAAGTTTGTGGTAAATTGTTATGCATCAAAGAAAACTAATACACATCTGATGTAAAATTTTAAGTCTCCTCGGTCTAAATGGACAGGTGATGTTCTGTGGTGTTTAAAAATTATTTGGTAAGTAATTTTAAGAGCATTAAGATATTCTGTAGCAATTAAAAAGAACACACTAATATGAAATGCTCTCCAAGGTATATTGTTAAATGAGAGAATATTATACTATTTGTATTAAAAATTTACTTTAAAAATCTGCCTAGAATATACCTAGAAGTAACAATAAGACATAATAACAGCAGTTGCCTCTGGAACTGGATGATCAGGGGACACAAATATAAAGAGACTTACTTTTACCTATATATCATTTTAGACTTTATAAATTTTGTACCATGGACATGTATTATCTACTTGTAAAAGTTAAATTAAAATTCAGATCAAAGGGGAAAAAAGCATAGGAATACATATGTGAAACAACTTAAAAAGACATTGATAGACAACTTAATAAAATAAATTACTTCCAAATAATAAAAAGAAAATAAAATGTCCCAAATCTGAGGTTTTTGAATAGCCTACATGTATTTAGGATGAAAAAGATGAATCTTACAATCCTGTGATAGATGAAACTTTCACAGTAACATATTTCTTCCCAACCAACCCCCCTGGGAAATCAGTTGAATACCTTATACTGTAATTTTAGTTTTTCATTTCCTTGTGTAAAAACACCCTAGGAGCTTTGTTACAAAAAGGGATTCCCTGGGATTTTAAACCAGCATGGTTCAGAGAAGCCCTAACTTCAAAGTTAGTTTCCCTGTGTACCTACCCATGGGTGGCATCTTTCAAAATGAAATAATTGGAATTCGGTGGAAGTAGTAGCAGCCACACCTGGGGTTTGTTGCCGGAATAGGCAGGAAATGCAGTCTGACACCCAGTGATACAAAATGGTTACAGAGAGCATTGTCAATCGAGTGTGTCCTTGATCAACCTGAAATTATTTTAACATCAAATCTGATATGTCTATGATTTCAGACCAAGTGTTCAGAATGATTTCATGAAGAGATCGGGGGAAGGGGAGGACACTCCCTTCCCCTGGTGCTGAGTGGGATAAGGGGCAGTACCTGTCCCCTGCCACTAACCTCTCCACCCCCCACTCCCAAACACCTCCATGATCTTGATTTGGAGGAGAGTGATGAAGTAAACTTCTGGCAACACGCCTATTGTTGCAGTTGCCACCCTTCAATTCTTAGCTGTTTGGCCAGTTCTACATGGTGGTCCTTATGACAGATGTTCTAATCTCATATTTTCCCCTTCCCGGGAGAGATCAGACCTTGAATTCTAATCACCTTAGTTAAGAAGACCCTCAGAAAAGATGTGTGGACATCCAGCAGACAGCAAGAATGTGGGAGGAGCTGGGGAGTGGGCCAAAGGCCCACTTTGCTGCCTCCACTATTTGCCGAGATGGATCCTGGCCAAGCATTGAAAAATCATTTCTATACAAGTCAGCTTGGCGCAGGTGCTAGAGAGGACCCTGATGCGGCAGCTGGTCCATTTCTGAAGTGTGTGGCACCCTCTGGGGTTCAGTACATTCTTATTGATTAACTCTGTTCTTAACTAATTGGCCCTCCTTAAAAAATGGCCAAAATTAATTTTCAACTTCTGGAGGGAGGTTGTAATAAAGAGCTCTATTTCCAGTGAGAGCCAACACTTGAATTTTCAGAGGCTCACTTCATCTTCTGCTCGCTACTAAGTTTTGCTCAGTTCATTAGCACATCTTGGAGGAAATGAAATAAGAGGGGAGCGGAGGAAACTTGCCTTTGTCAAAACAGTTCTGGTAAAGGATTTTGTTGGCAAGTATTTATAACTGCTGGTTTATAAAAGGCTCGAGATTAACTCTGGATTTAACTTATCCAAGCTATGTATTTCCTAGTCCCCAGTAAATGACTAAGAGTTGATTCTGGGTGGTGGCAAATCTGATTACCATCACACGAACCTGGGGTTAGGTAAGGCATTTAATACCAAAGTACAAAATAGGTTTCTTCCCTGCTGCTTGCTATGGTTGGCTATGGACACACACATTGGGTGGGAAGGATGTTACAGAGTGGGCCAACTGCCTGACACAACTTGGGCCTGTTCTCTGAGATTTCTGATCCCCCTCTGCCACTGTGTGGAAGGTCACTAGTTCAAATGGAATTTACCCTCTTAAATTCCAGCGCAGACATACTTTCTGGTAGTCACACCGGTGTTTGTGAAGTCCACAGTGATGCCTGGCCTGTCAGGGGCGGTCAATACTTCTGAGGACAGTGGTGGAGACTCGCAGCCAATCTGGAGGCAGATGGGCGGAACTGCTGATATAAGGCCCCTCTGTAAGGTGGCTGGGTCCCTATAGGCAGTTTAACCACCATAAATTAACTACGGATTCTTCTTTTCCTCCTACTTGGGCCCACTTATATCCTTGCCACTAGGTTATATTTAATGGCATTCAAACCAACATTTTCCAGCATCAGCAAGGGTCAGCCTGAAAAAGCTGGCCCTGCCTTTAGGTCCCCCAAGGGTGCTTTCCTTCTGACGCTCCCCTATTTCCTGCATCCTTATCGCAGCCTTCCCTTTTCCACCTGCTGCCTTCTCTTTCTTCTTTCCAGTCTATTCCAGTGTGGCAACTTTCTTTTTCTTAAAATACTCAGGCAATGACTACTTTTTCTCTTAGTAAATCTCACCTCATCCTACGGTCCTTAATGGAATTGAGCCATTCCTCATCTTCAAAGCTTGGCCTGCGCTCCTTTCATCTGTGCCCAAGGCGCCTTCCTACGCGCTGGCTTCATTTGTCATCTCCAAATCTAGATGGTGCGATTTTCCTCATCGTCCTTCTTGTAACCTGGACAGCTTTCCAATTAGCAGCTTGGATGCTCTTTAGAACCCCACTTCCAGATCTCTTCAGAAAGGTCCTGGAAACCCAACCAGCACCAACATTGGACAGTTCTATGCCTGTCCTTGCCCTGTAAAATCCCATTCAGGAATGAGGAGCTGCACCTTCAGTGCATTTTACCACTTGAAACACAGTACATTTCTTGAGCTCACTCCGACAGTCATAATGAGTCTAGAATGGAAGGCTGTGGGTCTGAGGAGCTATCAAGTAAAGAAGAATGCTGGCTTGTGTACATTCAGACAGAACAGGATGAAACTGAAGTGGCTACTGAGACACTGAGTCCCATTAGAAATCTTGCTCCATTAGTCAACAATGTTAGGCAGTCAAATTTCAAGTTGGAGACAGGCAGGAATTTTGTCATGTGAAGCACATATCCATTTCCTGCAATAGGTCGGTTTCAATTCATTTGTGACCTATTCTTTGGTTTGGAAAGGTTCACAGGCTAGAGCTCAGAACTTTTCCAAGGGTGCAAAGATCAGGGCAGTTAGAGGAAAGGCCCTAGATCTCCGCATCCCCAAATAAGCCATAAACATGTATTATACCAGTGTGTGTGTGTGTGTGTGTGTGTGTGTGCGAGCGCGCGCGCGCGACTGTGACTCGTGACTCCAAAGTAAGGCAGCAGATTGCCAGACACAGCTTTTGGCATCTTTCTTATTACATTAATATCTCAGCCTGTACATCTGTGACTCCGGTGCGTATTTAAGGAGGCATGTGCCCATACACATTAGCTCACGCTGTAAAACCCGTAGGGCTGACACTGAGATGCTGCAGTGCGGTGAAGGGTGAGCTGGGAGGTCTGTGTGGTGTATGTTTACATGGAGATTTGGAATCCAGGGACCTGTTTCCGAGTCGAGGCCATTCCAGGCACTGCCTCTTTGGGAAAGGGCCCCTCCCCGAGACAGGGGCTCATGCATAGGCAATGAGATGCCTACGCCCTCCAGGCTGCGAGATGCTGTCTCCCCTCCAGGAATTTTCTCTACTTTTAGAAAACGTGTGCTGAACTTGTAAATGTGGTTTCCAGGGCTGGGAAGAATATTATTGTTTAGAAAAAACAATCACGTCCTTTCCCACAGCTTGAGGCACTCCGGTGGGGAAGGAGGGCCCTTCGCTCCGAAATCCTCCTGCGGAGTCAGGCGGAGCGCGCTGGGATCCTTCATAAACAAACACTGCGCGGCGCAACTGGCTCCTGGAGCGCGTAGTAAACATAATTGTTCTCGCATAAAGAGGAAAACAAACGGAAGCGCACTGATGCTCAGTAGTTTTCATACCACGGCGGGGAGGCTGTGACCGGCAGGGGAGGGAGTCAGCCCTGGTCCCCTGGTCACCCCTCTGACCAGCTGGGGGACCTTGGATGGGCTGCTTAATCTCTCGGAGCCTCAGTTTCTTCCTCTGCACGGTGAACCTCATATGATTGCCAGGCAGATTGAGTGAGGTATTCCATACAAAATCCTTAGACCTGGGGCATATAAGCTCTCAGGCCTGCTACTGCTGTTCCAGAAGCAGCTTTAATGGGAAATGAGTCACCCACCTACAGATTCTAATGTAGACTCAAGCCTCAACACTACTCAGGAAATGCAACGCTTTTCCTCCGTATCTTGGCCTGCACTCCTTTTTCTAGCCAGTGCTAGCTTTGTTGTGTTGTGTGTGTGTGTTTGTGTGTTTCCTCAGAATTGAGCCAATAAAATTCAATTTAAGAATTGTCAGACCCTTTGCCTTGTTTATAGCCCTTGGCCAGCTTCCTATTATCCATAGGGGGGGGGGGGAATATCCAAACTTCGTAGCAAGATGTGAAAGGCTATTTGCAATGTGGCCGCCAACTACTTCCTTGTTGTCATCCCACTAGGCAGATGTGTACTAGAATATCGTGCCATGTGTTCTATGTATATCTTATGCTGCTGCAGTTCTGAACTGGCCATGGTTCCCCTACCACACTGCATTGTGTCATGTCCCGGGCCTTTGTAAACACTGCTCTTTCTGCCTGGATTGCTGTTCTCCCCTTTGCTTTCTGGGACCACTCTGCCTGACTTCACCTATGGCAAGTCTTCTCACACTTCTGTTCCCCCAGATTAAGTTATTGCCTCCATCTGCTGTGTCTTGGTTATATTTTTAGTTTTATACTTATTACCTGTCATTGCAATGCATTTACTTATTAGTTTGTCTCCCCCAGTTGATTATGAGTTTCTTGAGGGCAAGGATGAGGTCTTATTCATTTCTATATCCCAGCACAGACTCAGGGACTCGAAAAAATGTTTGTTTCACTGTTAAATTGAAATAGGGAGTGAGTATTTACATTATTAAAGCAGACACTGCAGAGTTGTTCGTTTTAATTTCTGTTGTTTTTTTCGTTACAAGGAGGCTAGGTATTACATTTAAAATATTTTGTAGCACAAGGCCTATTTATGCAAATGAAGAATAGTTGAAGCAAGAGCAAGTCTGGGGTTACAGGGTTAATTTTGTTCACTTCAACAGGTATTGCCATGGTGCTATGGGAAATAATAAAGAGGGAATAAGATGCATTGTGTTTCTTCAAGGAGCTTTGCATCTGGTGGGGGATAAGGTAAACAATAGAAGTAGAGCAAAATTCATGCCGCTAGAGGTTTTATATGGAAGTGGCAACGTTGGAGACTGGCCTTGACGTGTAGGTAGATGTACTGGGCAGAGACGGCAGGAAGAGCATTCTAGGCAGGAGGTACAGGGTGAGTAAAGACCTAGAGGGGACTAGAGGGATATCTACATTGAATGAACAACCATCTCCCCGGCTTTATCTTACGCCCAGTGTGGGGGTGATGGGAGAAAGGCTGTAAAACAAGTTGGTGAACACGTTAGAAAGAGTTTTGAGTCCCAGAATGAGTATATTTACTTTAATTTAGTAGGCATTGGGGAGTAATCAATACCTCTGAGCAGAAAAGTAATATAAATAGAAGAATGCTTAAAAAGTTTCTGCTTGACAGTGTACATGGACAGTGTACATGGAGAACATGCGGGGACAGGAGATAAGAGATGTTTCAAGCATGTCAATGGGAGGTGCTAGGAGTGGGATGCAGTATCTGAGAGGCCTTTCAGAATCAAAACAAAGAGGACGTGGTCATTTTAATGTGCAGATGAGTGAGAAGAGAGAGTCCCATGTGATGCTCAGGTTTAAAGCCCGAGTTTGAAGGGAAATTGTGGTGCTATTAAGAGAATGTGATAAGTCATGCAGAGGAAGTTACATTGATAGGACAATTGTGAGTTTGGTCAAGGCCTTGTTGAGTTTGAGAATCTCCAGGCTGGTCTAAAACTGAGGAGAGGGTTCAGGGTGAGAGCTGTGCACTTCTAACAGTCACTACATCCGGGCATGGAGGTAGCATTGAGGAAAGGAAGGTAAAGAGAGAAGAAAACTAAGTATAGAACCATAAAGAATTGCCTACATTTAAGGAACTGAAGGGAAAAGTGGGGCTGATGAAAGAGAACAATGGTAGTAATAGAACCAGGATGGACAGTGCAATATCATGGAATTCAAGGAAGAGGTTTTCAGAAGGAGGGAATCATTCCTAGAGGGGAACTTAGGTCAATTTACCTCTGGCAAGGAGTTTAGAAGTTATCTGGGTTTCCATAGCTCTTTGGAGCATGAGCTACCTTTGTAATTATTTATGTATATGTCTGTCTCCCCTTCCAGAATGGGAGCTCCTCCAAGTTGCAAACTCATGTTACTTGTGTTTTAATACCTAACACTTAGCAGAGTGCCTGGAATATAGCTAGGGCTCAAAGGAAGGTTATAGCTCTTGAAATAAAAGAATGAGTGTCTGAATAATTTCTGCTCTTGAGAAAGGAAGAAACAGAGTCTATGAAAGGGTGGTTCAAATGTGAATAGTTAAAATATTTCAAGTCTTCCACTCTGGTGTGAAATTCATCATCCAAATTCTCATAGATTTAAATTTCATGATTTGTGAGGTACTGCAGTGAAATTATCTAGGAAGTGAAGAGCTCTGTAACATTCCAGCTGCCCGAATTCAACTGGCCACATGATTAATGACATTGTGAGGCACATCCAGGGCCTTTCATTTCCCAAGTACTTTATAAACATTGAGTAATCTCACAATGCCCTTGTGAGATATTATCATGTTCATTTTCCATGTGGTTAACTGAGCCAAGGAGGTTAAATGACTTGCTCAAAGGCCACACTGGAAGTCAATGACATCAAATGCTCAGAATGGAGGAGCTCCCAGGACCACACCTCACAGTAGATTACTGAAGCGAATCCCACTCCTTACGCTGCTAAGAAGCCTGACTGACAGGCCAGTGCTGTAATAGATCATACTTTACAGCCGAGATAAGTGAGAATTAGCATGTTGTCTTGTGCAGGTCAGGGCTGGCTCCTGGAAAGAGAGAAAACTATGCTCTGCAAGACTATGTGATGTAAGACGTGCCTGGGAAAGGAAGAGCAGACACAGGCACCCGATGGGAGTTGGGGTGCAGGCGGAGAACGCAGGTAAGGAATCTTGATTAAATGAGCATCTTAAATCTGAACAATAATGCCCTGTTACCTTACAAGTATTTGCTTTCTTCTTTATCATTCAGTTTTTATTTTGATTGTCTTTCAACACTTCTCCTATCTCCATATTTCTCAATCTGATGCTCCTTTGGTCTAAAAACCTGCTAACTAACGTATTGTCATACTGTCAACTCCTATGCACATGGCCTTTAAGAAAATCAAAAGCCTCTGATGAATTGGTACACATAAGTTGAAATTTGACACTTTAGAATTGGGTAGCTCAAGAGGTTGAGATATAAGCCTATGACTTGCAATTACATATTTGTAGCCAAGTCTTAACACTTCTTTGTGCCTTACTTTTCTTCAATGAAGATAAGAGTATGGAGAGGATGCTCTTGGTGCCTTGAGCTTGTTCCCCTAGCCTCCCCATAGGGAGCACACAGACCCAGTGACTTCTACTGCAAGCATCTGTGACTCTTCACCTGTGGGCTTTCTCTGAGTGCCGGAGCATGCTTGGCCTGGGCTGGAGCAAGTCAGAAGTTTGGAGAGGTAGTGAACCGAGAGTAAACCTCAGCCTAAGACTGATGGGAATTGGTGGAGCAAGACCCAGCTTCCTCAGTTGTGTTCTATGCTGCCTCCCAGAGGTCCTCATCACCATTGCACCTCAGTTACCCGCAGCAGCAGTTACTTCCTTGTTGCTCTCCTGTTAGAGTTTCTTGGGATTACCATCCAAACAAACCCCCGTGTCCAAATCCTTGTCTCAGAGTCTGCTTCCTGGCCAGCCCAACCTAAGGTTTATAGCTCAAAAAATTATATATATAAGGATATCAAAGGATAGTGAGGCTCTGAGGTCCTGATAATGATCAATCATGTGTACCTGGAACTGTTTACAAAGCACTTTCATACTAATTTTCTCATTAGATTCTTACAACCACTGATGAATTATGATGATGATTGCTATTATCATCCCCATTTAATGTTGAGGACATTGAAGCTCAGTGGGATTAAATGCCTTGTCAAGAGCTAAGAAGTTGTGCCTCTGGCCTTTACTCCAAATTCCCTCTTCACCCTATACTCAGGTACCTCTAGCCAAGAAGATTTATAAAATGACATATAATGCTTCCCCCAAATCTAGATTCCATTAGTGTAGTTAAATAGCTATTGAACCTCTACTTACAAGTTAAATTTTGTTGAAATATGTTAACTAGATATGTATCCATTTGAGAACTTTGATCAGCTATCATCGTTTTAAAAACAAAACATTTACATTTTAATTATATCATGATTCTCTTCAGAGAAATGTTAAACATTATCAAAGCCAGTGGTACTTCAAACATGTTTATGAATTTTTAAACAATTTATGTATTTTTAAAAAATCATAGTTTCCTGAAGTTGGAAGAGACCTTAAAATTTAGAGATGCTGAAATCTCATCTACAGCTTTTCTGACAGATGGTCACACAGCCTCCGCTGTCATGTTTCTTATGATGGGGAGGTCACTCACACAAGGGTGCTCATGGAACTGTCGAAAAGTTAGGTTGTTTAAAATGTCTTCTTTTTTTTGAGCCCAAATGGCTTTCTTGTAATTTTCCTCTCAATAATCTGGTAGAGACCTCTAGAAGTAAATAGAACAAGTATAATCTTGAGTCTTGGCATGGGCCTCTTTCTACATTAAAATAATCCTTCAAGTCCATCATCTTTTCTTATATTAGCATTTGTCTTCTGTAATTTTGCTCCAAGTAGGAGTGGCTGTGCTGGTTCTCCTAATGCATAACCGTTCTTTATTTTGCTGCAGTGGTTCTCTTTATAGGTGATATTTTCATTCCTCGATAGTGATCCCAACATTCATGATACCTTTTAGTATGCACATTCTTTCACAGTTTATCATTTCCTCAACCGTGAGTATGTTGGTTCACCCTTGCCTATGAGTTTCTGCTGGGTTGCTATTAGATATCGTCTCTTAGTTCCTGTTAATATGTTCTTCTCTTTGGTTTTAAAATTATATGTATTTATTGAACCTATATTTAGAGATTTGCCTTTTGTTTTTCTGGGTCTTGTTCCCCCCCCCCTCTTTTCTTCTTCTTCTTAAAGAAGTCCCTTCAGCATTTATTGTAATAGTAATACTTGTTTGGTGGTGATGAACTCCTTTAGCTTTTTGTTTCTCCTTGAATTTGAAGCTTTGGGGGATTGGTTTGTTTAGAGGACTCTTACTTCTCCATATTTCTGCCCTGGATATCTTACTTAAAGACAGTTTTTCGCCTTGCCCATTTCCCCCATCTTCTCCTTAACTCCCACAATATTTGTTCTCTGGCATCTTCAGGATACAAAGAACATGGATTTTAAAGCCTAGCAAATATGGATTTTAATTTCACCACTGTATTAGTTTTCTTGGGATGCCATAACAAATTACCACATACTGAATGGCTTAAAACACAGAAATTTATTCCCTCATGGTTCTGGAGGTCAGACGTTTAAAACCAAGGTATCAGCAGGGACATACCCCTTCTAGAGGCTCTAGGAGAGAATCTTCTTGCTTCTGTGCTATCAACATTCCTTAGCTTGTGGCTGTATCTTTCTCTGCTTTTCCCTCACATCACCTTCTCCTTTGTATGTGTGATGTCTAATCTCCCTCTGCTTCTTTTAAATGGAAATTTGTGATGGCATTTAGGATACATCCCGATAATGCAGGATTATCTCCTCATATGAAGATCCCTAACTTAATCGCATCTGCAAAGGCCCTTTTTCCAAATGTAACTTTCACAAGTTCCAGGAATTAGGACCTGATAGCCATTCTTCAGCTCATTATAACTGTTTTTATTGCTATGATTTTGAGCAAGTATGAGTCTCATTTTTTCATCTATAACATGGAACCAAAAATGACCACTTTACAGTACTGTTTTGATGTTTAAATGAGATAATATGTAAAAGGATCCAGTAGATAGTCAGTGCTCAATACATTTTAGTTATCTATCCTGCTTTCAAGTGTATTGACCTTGTGGGTTCTCGGTATGTTATTCAGGAACAGACCCTTAATATTTCCCAACTTTAGTTTTCTGAATCTTTATACGTAGGGATTAAAACACTTATTTTACAATATCTTTGGAAGGATCAAATGAGAAAATATATGTGAAAGTGCTTTGCCAACAAAACATTGCTATAAAAGTGTAAATTGCTGCTATCTACTATTACTTTTAGTTTACGTTAAAGTTGTGGCCAACTGCGTGTCCCAGATATTCTCCCAGTGAACTGCTGTTTAGTCAAGAAGTCTCTTCTAATCTCTGTTTGTTTAATTGATTTTTTGAAACTAAATATAGCACTTTTTCTTCTGTTAAATTTAGTCTTGTTTGTCTTGGACCAGCATCCTGTCTATCAAATTTACTTTGAGTCTGTATTTGAGAGTTAGGTATTGGTTATCACTTAAAGCTCTGGGCTCCTGCTGGCAGGCATGTGTTAGATTATAATGTCTAGAATGTTTAAGAGTCCAAGTTCTAAGTTCCCACCATCACCACCTCCACTTTACCTCCTCACTTTCCTTAATTTTAGAAAACCATAGAAATTCCCCAATTTAATCATGTTTTTGATTGAATATACTTACTAGACCACTAAATACCCTGACTTCACCAAATTTTTCTAAGATTTGATGGCTTTATATAAAGGGCTTGACATAAAAAACAAACAGCTTTCCCCCTAGTATATCTACATATCCAGGGACAAATAAATCAGAAAAATTGTCTTTCACTTTCCTAATAGAAGACCAGAAAAGCATTTGTTAGTATCAGAGGACTGGATTTTTAAACAATTTATACCCCTTCCCTGCCCCCACTGCCACACACATACATCCTTCAAGTGCTTACTAGGTTATGGGTCTATAATGTTTTAAAGTTCCCATTTGTTATAAAATTTGATTTAAATAATGTTTGGTTACCTCCATTCCTTTTTAATACCATACTTTTAATAATCATACACACACAGAGAACATACACACAAGCAGAACCCTATTAATGCAATGTCTTCAGCAAGGATGAATTTATAACTCAGGAATGAACAGCTAAAGCTCCCATCACAGCTTGTCACATTTATATGGCAACAGAAACTATAGTGCTTCAGTCTGACCTGGGGGTCTGGAAGCATTAAAGTTTATTAGGCAAAGCTTTTATGATGCCCTCATTTGCAGAGATGTTTCCATAAGAGCAATACCAAAATGTTCTCTGAATGTGAGCCTGTCAATCTTGGACTTTCAAATGTAGCATTTCACAATTTTGTTATCTGTTGTAGAACCTTAGAGAGGCAAGAGTCTGATGAATATCTTTCAACTCTTATTAAGATCAAATTTAGCAGTCTGTACCTTGTCAACTGTCATATTCATGAAGAGCAATGGATCACCTCTGAAACTGGTGAGAATATGAAGATGGTGGCTAGATAAAGGTTATTGTGCAGCAATCGAATACATAAAAGGATGTGTTGGCAATTTAAAATAATGTGTGGCATAATAATATGCTCAATTCCACCCCCCCCCCCAGAAGTATAGACTGAAGTTGAGGATACAGTAGCAGAGTTGCAATTACTGCTCTTAGAATTGATATGGATAAGCATGCAAATGAAAGGAAAATGAAAGATCTTTCCCTCTAAAAGAGATCTTTTTTTGCCCAGCACTACATATCAGGCCAAAGAAACAAGGATATTATTTTTTTTTAAATATATTTTTATTGACTTCAGAGAGAAAGGGAGAGGAAGAGAGAGGTAGAATATCAATGATGAGAGAGAATCATTGATCAGCTGCCTCCTGCACGCCCCCTAGTGGGGACAGAGCTCACAACCTGGGCATGTGCCTTGACCAGGAATAGAACGATGACCTTCTGGTTCACAGGTCGATGCTCAACCACTGAGCCACACCAGTCAGGTGAGGATATTGTTTCTTAATGTCATATCCTACCTCAGCTAGTAACACATTAATTCAAATTAATTTTAAAGACACAAACTTAAATTAGCAATCCCAGTCAAGGTATTATCTCAATCAAAAGATTTTTGTAAAGGGCGGATTGATTAAATTATTATTAGAAATATAAATAAAGAAGTACAATAATCAAGTAAAAAAATACTCACTCTAGGATTGGAATTGGTAATCCAAAGGCTTAAAAACAAGACAAAAATTAAATATCAAATACTCTAAGAGCGCAAATTTCTTAAAGACATTAATAATTAATATGGCTTTTCTATTTAACTCTCTCTTGGATCAGTCCCATTCTCCTCCCTAAGAGAATGATTGCTTCTCTTAACTGACATGACTTTTGAGGGTGAGAGAGAGAATAAGCCAAAAGGTACCATCCCCTCCCTAAAAATATTTTTAAATAGTCTTTGAAATTTTCACTTTAACTTTAAGCTTTACATTTATGTTTTAAGATAAATGCTTTACATTTTATCTCCCCAAAGTTTCATTAAAAATGGATTTACCTAGAAATGTTAGCACTCATTGACCCAGGAGTTCTCAAACCTTAATATGCTGGGGAATCAAGTGGGAAGTTGATGGTGATGCACATCCTTGGGCCCAGCCTCAGAAATTCTGATTTGGTGTTTCTGGGATAGGATAGGATCCAGGGATTTGCTTTTTAAACAAGCTCTCCAGACGCATTTGATACCTGGACCACATTTTCAGAAACCCTGAACTTGAACATTTTATAATAATAAGCATATTTTAGAAAGAGAAAATAGAGAAGTGAAGTAAGGAGGGTATAGCAAGGAACAAGAGGTGGGAGGCAATATGGAGAGTCTGGTGGAGTGGCAGGTTGATTTAGGGCAAATATGGAAACAGGAAGATAAAGAAAAAGAGAGTCCTGGAAAATCATAACCAATTATTCAACCATAAAGACTCTACAAATCACAGACAGTCATAAAACTTAAGCCCACAGATTAATTAATTAGAAAGTTCCACCTGTACCCATGTTACTCCCCACCTCCACCTACCATCACACACACACACACACACACACACACACACACACACACACACACACACACACATTGAGGTCATTTGTTGCAGTTTGGCCCATTATATTTTAATTTTCCTTGTTCCTTGGAGGGTAAACTATATGTGAGGTTGTTCAAAATACGTACTGCCTAATATTCAGCTAAAAGTGGGGGGAAAGTCAATAAAACTAGTTACTAGAAATTAGGTGGACAGCTCATTCCACTCCCTATATCGCCCAATAGTTTACATTATTTCAACCGTTTTGCCACGAATCTTTGTTTAAACTTAATTGTAGTTGACCTTAGGCAAAAAATTACCCTAATATTGACACACCCCAAGAAGCCTTCCCTTCTCCTGTTTCAGTGTTCCAGCTGAGTTGTGTTGACTCCCATGAGGTGGAGATGGGTGGGGGGGGGGGGAAGGCATTTCTTAGCTCCTGACCTCAATTCAGCTAGAGCCTCTTTAATTGTACCTTCTCTATTTGAAATTATTTAACTTAAAAAAGTGAAAATCCTTCCAAGATTCAGAATGGGAGAACTGCACATTTTTCCTTCTAAAAAAATTATACTTGCCAAAGTAATGTAGGCTTTTTGGAGAAAATTTAGAAATGAACAAGGAAAATAAATATCTGACATAATAAAGGTAATTCAGCCTTCAGTCATATTTTCTTTTAGTCTTTTTTATTGTTTCTGTGCATGTATTACATATATTTAAGAAGTCAAAATGGTATCATACTCTACTTATAGTTTTAAAACTTGATTTTCCAAGTTAACAATATATTATGAGCATTTTGCTATATTAATATGTGTTCTCCTGTTACTTGTAATGGCTATATTAATTTCCTAGGCTGTAGATATAATTTATTTAACCATTGTTTCTTCTTCTGCTAGCGATGTAGCTGGTATTTAGTTTGTATAATGTCTCCATATTGTAAATAATGCTCTAGTGAGCAAGATCTACCTAAATCTTTGTGCACATCTCTGATTGCTCCTGAGGGCAAATTCCTAGAAGTGAAATTTCTGGAACAGAGGTTAGATATGCTTTTAATGCTTTTGAAACATATTGTCAAACTGCCCTCCAGAAATAATGTACTAATTTACACGCACACCAGCAGTGTGTGAGACTGTTTCCTGTACCCTTGCCATCATTGGAAATTGTTATTTTAAAACATCTTTGTTAATTCTTACTTTCTAATGTATAATAATAATGATTAATGTGCTGAAAAAGGTCTCTTTTAAACAAATCCATCGATTTCTAACACACATTGCCCTTAATAGTCAAATATAAAATACAGTTGATTCTTGGTTTATCCACTAGATTAGTGGCTGAGAAACTTTTTCTGGAAAGGACCAGATAATAAATATTTCATACACTGTGGGCCCTACCATCACAGTAGCAGCCTCTCAACTCTGTCACTGTAGTGCTAAAGCAGCCACAGGCAATACAGAAATCAGTGAGCCTGGCTGTAGTCCAACAAAACTTTAGTTATAAAACAGAAGGAGGGTGGATTTTGGCTTGGGCCAGTTTGCTGGTCCCTACTGTAGACATAATGAAAACTCATTATGTGTGAGCTGCTGTCCTGAAAACTGGAGGAGAGGATCTGGAGAGCAGACATGAGAGGGTGATAATACTATGACGAACAGATGCCTGAGTGCCGAGAGAGTCAGAGAACAGCATAGAACTGAGTCTTGAAAGCCAGGTTGGTGTTAGCCAAGTAAAAACAGGGAGGTTTGGAATGTGGGGGTGGAGAGCAGAATGAAGGGCATCCAAGGGAGAGAAAACAGTGTATGCAAAGGCCCAGAAGAATAAAAACAAATTTAAGAAATGACATGCAGCTTCCTATAGGTGTGTAGAGCTCAGGTAGTATAGTAGTCAGGATGAGAGAGAGAGAGAGGGGGGGGGGAGAGAGAGAGAGAGAGAGAGAGAGAGAGAGAGAGAGAGAGAGAGATTTTCATTATTGATTTATTATTATGAGGAATTGATTAAAAATATCCTTCTGGCAGCAATGTGGAGGATTAAGTAGAGAAGTAGGCTGGATGGGGTGTATTGTAGTAATACAGATTGAGGAGAGTCTGAAGTAAGCAGTGGCAGTGGGCATAGAGACAAAAGGCGGGATGAGAGAAATTTAGAAGCAAGAAGAGGCAGGACTCAGTGACTGGCTGCATGGGTTGGAGATGGAGCCATTGCAGGGACAAGCTGGCATTAAGTGATAATATTCCTCCCTTGGTAGGAGAAAGAAGGATAATTTTTAGGCAGATGTGGAATAAGACTAAACGTTTGGGAAGTGTTTAGAGAAATTGAATGACTTCCTTTTAGCTGAATGATCAGATTTTCAAGTGAACTATAACTTGATCTCTAATTCTTTATCACAAGGAAATACAGAGCACCACGCATTTATGCATGAGCTAGTAAGAGTGAGCCAGGGAGGGAGAAGGGGGGGGGGGCTGTATAGAGGAGGAATCACTAGACCCTACAGTGATGCACTATTAAGTATATGATGTTTCATACTACTCTGAAGTTGTCTTTGAACATGTGTGAATTTAGGTACCTCTCATGCAGGTGGGGTCTCTGATTCTCTCATGTATTAAATATCAAAAAAATTTTTTAAATATATTTTTATTGATTTCAGAGAGGAAGGGAGAGGGAGATAGAACATCGATGATGAGAAAGAATCATTGGTTGGCTGTCTCCTGCATGCCCCCTACTGGGGATCCAGCCAGAAATACAGGTATGTGCCCTGACCAGGAATTGAACAGTGACCTTTGGGTTCATAAGTCGACGCCCAACCACTGAACCATGTTAGCTGAGCTTAAATATCTCTCTTGCTAATATGTCTGGTGTGTATTTGATTATTAGACCAGCCAGAAGAACCTTGAGGATAGAGGAAAGTTTGTTCCTCCCCCACAGGTAGAGCTGTGAACAGGGTCAACTCACTGGCTGGAACCCGCCCTTCCCCAGGAGACTGCTACCTATGAGGATGTCTTGACACAGGCCTGCAGAAGGTAAGTGTTCTCACAGAGTCAGCACACCCCAGGTCTCTGTCTGCAGGAATCAGTGGAAGTGAAAGTGGTAAGAATACTTTTCTCTCTTCTAAATTTAGGTTGGCAAGAGAAAATATTTGTGAAACTAGTCTCTTGGGCTAGCGATTCTTGGTTACTTGGTATGAGTACTCATGGGTTTTGTTTTTCTCTGTTTCTGTCTGGTTTCTCTCCTTTCACATTTTTATATGTCCTAAGAGCTTGGCCTCGTGACTAGTGAGACTATATTTCCTGGCATCCACCAACCAGAGGGTGCACGTGCCGAGGCACACCTTGCTCTCTATCCGGCCATCGGAAGCTCTCAAGAGTTTTCTGTGTCCATCCTGTTCCTCCCAGAGATGATCTATTGTCTCTACCAGCTGCACGATGCAAATGCATCTGGCAGGCAGCTGAGGAGGCTATGGATCTGAGCTTAGGGAATCTTAAACCTTGTTCCATTCAAGGGGGGAAGCATGTGATTCCACGTGTTTTGGAACGGTTGTTTAAAGACAAGGTTACCTATATTTCCCAGGCTAACTCTGGGAATAACTTCCACTCTCCTTGAGGGTTGCTTCCTTCATCCATAGTCTTGGTTTGAGTTGCTATAGATCCTACTGATGAGGCCAGGCAGTGAATCCTTCCTTTAATTGGAAAAAGTTCTAAATTGAAGAGAAAGAAAGAGAAAAGTTTTCTTAGAGAGCTCTCACATTGTTCTAATGGACTTCAGAGAAATCCCCCACAGCAGCTCCTATACGAACGATCTTCACACCTGTTGCAGAAGGATCACCTGTGGAGATGTGCAAACTGCAGACCAGGAGCATGTGTGAGATTGCAGCTCCCTGTCCTCACTCCACCTAAAGATGACTTGAGACAGACATTCAGAAATCTTCTTGACTGCCTGCCTCCAGAACAGAAACCATGAGTGTAGTGAACTTTTTCTTTTGTTTCTATGGAGGTGTTTCTTATCAAATACCTGATTGCTTGCACCAGAGGCTTCACTTTGGAAGCCCATCTGCAGCACCGCCTCCTGAAATGAGACACGACTGTTGAACTGAACTGAACTTTTCTCAAGACTGAGACTGGTTTAATGAGATAGAGAACAATCTACCAACCCAATGCCTGGAATGTGAAACTTCCAGGGAAGTTTCAGAGTAGGGACCTGTATGTCTTTGGGGGGCGGGGAGCGGGGAGCGGGGGACAGGTCTATAATGAGTCACCCAGAGATGTGCCTCTGTGGTATTCAAGATTGTTTTGAGCAAAAGACAACTTTATCTGCAGGCTCAAGAGAAACTTCTGCCCACCCTCACCTTAACTACCTAGAAGAATTTGAATTAGAAGCCTTGCCAGTAACAGATTATCTGAAATAACTTTTTTGACCTATCTGTAACCCTATCTTTTTTTGACCTATCTCTTTACTAAAGGCCTGCTCTTCTTATCCTCCTGTAATGACCTTTTGAAGCCCCCATGGCACCTTACCTGAGCATGTCTTATGTACTCATGCTCCTTTTCTATCTCTGACCTTCCCATGTATGTGGGGTTCCCATCCAAATGTATGTATGTATATATATAATTTGGCTATTTGAGAGAGAGAGAGAGAGAGAGAGAGAGAGAGAGAGAGAGAGAGAGAAGAGAAGAGAAGAGAAGAGAAGAGAAGAGAAGAGGAGAGGAGAGGAGAGGAGAGGAGAGGAGAGGAGAGGAGAGGAGAGGAGAGGAGAGGAGAGGAGAGGAGAGGAGAGGAGAGGAGGGGAGGGGAGGGGAGGGGAGAGGAGAGGAGAGGAGAGGAGAGGAGAGGAGAGGAGAGGAGAGGAGAGGAGAGGAGAGGAGAGGAGAGGAGAGAAGAGGAGGGGAGAGAGGAGAGGATGATTGAGTGTGTATAGTAGCCTTAAGAAAGGTTCATGAAGTGTGCCATGCTATCCATTCTCAGAGTTAGTTCTCAGTGGCTCCAGCCTTGGGTAAAATTCTATAATGATTTTTCCCTTTATCACTTTATCAAGTGCAGTGACTCTATGGATATCAGTTAGATTGAATAGAAGGTTATTCTTCCTCAGGGAAGACATCTAGAAATATGCTTTACAAAACCATTTCTTAAGGGTTATTTTTCTTCTCCTTTAATTCTTGGCTGGCGACATGTTGATAAGATGATTGGCTGAATGTGAATTATTTAGATATTTGTTCCATAAATATTCCAAATGGACTCATTTGACAGGCTGGATTTACCGAATTAAACAATTATGTTGCTCTCACCAAATTATTTTGCTGTCACCCAATCTAAAAGTATAAACTTTTACAATACGTCTAATTCCTTTGAAAAGTTTAATGCAGTCTGCCTTTTAAAGGATGCCTCAGAGCAGTTAAGGATGCAAACACATATTACAAGTGTAAATTCTGTATTTCACATCATATTATTATATGTATTTTTTTAAAAATTAAATATTAGAGAAAACGACTTCAGAAGTTATTGATATTATTTCCCATGTTTTAATCTTTGTAATGAGAGAAGAGGGAAACAACCAATTAAGCATGCATAGGACTGACTAGGTGCTATGAAGAAAGTAAGATAAAAAGAGAAGAAAGAAAAAATCAAAATGAAAGCATAGTCCTGGCTCTCAAGTGTTTATAAATAGTAAAATAAGAACACCTTTATAAACATCCACCTTAATGACACCTTATTGCTTTCTGAGATGCAAAGACGCAAAATGCAATCACTAAGTATCAGCAGGATGAAAGCCCATGTCTCCAGGAGTACTTTGGCTGGATTTCTCAATCTTGTTCCAGAAACACCTGACCCAGGTGATGACTGATTCACCACTTGGCCAGCCGTTTGAGAAAAGAATAATCCAAGTCAATCTGTTGGATAACATAGTTGCATTTTTAAACTAGAAAGTTTTAAACATTCGCTTAAAGAAGACAGCTCCTAGGCAGTCATACTGATCATTGTATTATTGAAACCTATGCTGTCCTTTGGCTAAACTTTAAAATGAAACATGTTTGGAAGACTAACAAGGAAGCTGGCCCCAAATTGGCCAGGATGATTGTCACCTTACCTTTTCTCACCAATTTAGAGGCTATCAGAAAGAGCCATAGTTTGCTGCTAGATAGAAAAAAAAAGTTTTCTAACAGGTCATCACATAACAGCATGCTAGACTAAGCGGTAGGTTTTAACCTTAGTAGACTAGAGTAGGTTTAGTTGTACACTTTTGACTACTTCACTTAAGGCTTTCAAGAGGAAAACATTCACAAGAACCCCCAAGTGAGTCAGCAAAGACTTTGAAAAGATTGTGTATATTTTCTAAAGCATATTTAAAAAAATCACATACAGGAGGAAAGTGTAGAACATGTACCCACAAGAGCTAAATTTAAAAAATGTGCGTAGCAGTGAACACATGCATAATAGCATATGGATGCGGCTGACGGAAGAGCTCCTGGCCTCCATTCAAGACACCACTCACACCAGATGCACCGTCATAAATTTGAGCTGCATAAGCCACATCCTCCCTTGTGAGGTTCCAGTCGGTTGTCTTCAAATCCAGTATGGCTGATGCACCCTGGAAATTCAGCTTTAGTTTTAGTTGGAGGGAAGAGAAATTCGTATATGGAAAAGCCAGAGCGCACATATCCCAGACAAACAGGCACTCTCTCATTCCTTCGCTCTCCCAAGACATTGGCAAGTAAAGTTCCTGGCACCTTTTCATTTCAGCTTTCTTTTTTTCTTTTTTCTTAACAGATTTTGCACAGCAATCTGTCATCTGATTTCAGTAGTGTAGTAAGGATGAGCAGCAGGCGTTGGTTGTAGCCTCTGCATTTTTTCCAAGATTAAATTCTATTTCTCAAGCAGGTTAAAAGGCTCTGAGTATCAGATCAGGGTAATCTTTATTACTTTATTACCTCATGGCTCCCCCAAAAGAACTGCCATTATTTATTTGCGGGTGTGGGTTCTTAGATTTTCACTTAAAATCTTGACACATTTTAAATATATTTATAAGATATGTAAAAATTTTACAACTCAATATTCTATGAAGCCAATAAAATATTTGCACCACCTCCATATGGACCTACAGGTGCACTAGTTTATTAGAGCTTTTTCTTGACTGATTCAGTATCTAAAGGCTTTTATGATAAAAGGTGCAGTATTCAGTGGACTGGCAACTGGTATAATGTGCTCTATCAACAAATCAAATAGACGGTCATCTTGGGTCCTTCGCTGGATGGGTAGAGCAGATGTTGGAAAGGAGGAGCCTGCTTTGCAAAAATCCTTTTGACAATAATTTGATAACTTTGGCAGAATTGAATCTGCTAATTTGATTCTTAGATTTCTAGGTGGTGGAACAGTACCAGATGCCACACAAAATATTAGCATCCATGTTTAACTGCTCCTCATCACATCCTGTTTGCTCCTCTTTCGGGAGCTTCATATTAAATTAGATGCAGCTGCCGAGTGAAAGATTTCTTTCATGTTCCCATTTAGTATGAAAACAATAGCAAAAATAAACATTCAGTTTCCTAACATTTAGGACTTCTTCCTTTGGTTTTTATTTTTATTTTTTTTTTAATGGAAGAGGGGTGGTGTGATCAGGGTACTGTTTTAGAGATAGACCATCTGAAGAAAAGAGACAAACATCACTGCCTTGAGACCTACTCACTATCCCGCCCTCCATCAACACTCACTACATGTACCTGAGGTGGTACTTTTTGCAAATAATTTGTCTCATTTTGAAAAATTGTATATCAGTATGCTATTTTCTCTAATTCTACAAGCGTTTAGTTCCTTTGCTGCATTTTAGTGAAGTGGACATTAATCCTATATTGCTTAATTTAATTTCCATTGCTTAAGGAATGAAGTTATCATTTGTTGGTTACTAGGTTTCAGAAGAGAAGAGAAAACACTTGGGGGGAAAATGGAAGTTGCACCCCTGACCTGTATTACAGCTTCTGATGGATTTGTCGATGCCAACGAGTAATGTCAGAGGAACAGCTATTGAAATGATTCTGATTTAGCACCCATAAAGGAATGGAGAATTCCGGAATATTTTGTGTGTATACCTGGTTGATAATTAGAGGAACTTGATCCTCTTTTCTCTCTTCTCCTTCTCCAATTCCTTAAGTTTTCTTTTCTTTGGTCATGGTCTTGCCTGTTTTTCAGCTCCCTGCAGTGGAGTAATGGGGAAGATGAAGTCCACTTTCCCACTCTCTTGGTGACATCAAGCCCCTGCTAATGTGGCCCAGACTTTGGGATAACTTACTTTGGAGTTTGTTCCCCAAATGACATTTGCCTATAGATACAAAGTGCTCTGAGGTGCAAACCTACAAGGCGAAGCCTGGAATAGAGTCTTTGTTGGGGCCTTTTAAATACCTGAAATCATTAATACTTTATTGACCACCTGTTGAATAAGAAATGTCTGGTTTGGCTGGTTCTAGCAAAATAAAGTCTTTTTTCCCTTCAGACAGATCTCAGTGGAGCTGCCATTTCCTGCCGACTCTGAGAGACAAGATGGGGTGCCAGATTGTCACTTAGTTTAAATAGATGGAAATGAGGCAAGAGAATCTGACCATGACTAAACGTCTATATCCAGCAAAGGAACACAGGGCAATCAAAGAAGCCTGCTGCAGTCCTAGGAGGTTTGAAAGACGTGTTAGGCAGGCAGAGATGGAGTCCCTAGGAACACAGAGATGACAAAAACTCTTACGGTTGATTTTTCGGTACTTTCATTCTGCCAGAATTGAAGCCCTTCCTGTAAGGAGGCTGCCCTGAAGACAGCTGTGGCTAGCTTTCATCACCCAGGAAAGGTAAACAGAAAATCTGACCTGCCAGCCACCAGAGGGAATGACTACAACTCTCAAGAGAGGTCTGGCGCAATGGGCTATTCTAGATATTTTCCTTTCCTGGCTTTGAGGTGGGTGTTGTGGGAACACATACATACACCTTTATCAACATAGATATTGCAATTCTCCTGCTAAGTTGCTTGTACAAGACTCAGAGGAAAGAGAGATGAGCATCAAAATAAACTGTTCTCTTTCCCTCTTCCTCCCTCCTGTTAATTCTTAAATTGTCTAGTTTAAATGAAACTATTAAAAAAGGTAAATTTATTTGGAGTAATAATAGCAACTTTTAAAATTTGTATCTTTTTTTAAAGTCCATTATAAAAACACATTTTAATGACAGTCTTGTGGATAGATCTAAAAATTTTGTGGGCTCCCTAAAACATTTCTGTTAGTTCTTACACATTTTCTATAGTGTAATATGTATAATGATGATCCTGACATGCACCCAGCCCTGAAGGTGTATAATGTGGTTCTAGCTTTGTGGGTAGGTGGTAAATTTCCAGATACCTTCTTGCTCACAGTTCGGTTTCTATTATGCACCAATTCAATTTCTTCCAGGTCTCAGGCCTGTGGCTTCATGCCAATTTGCCAGGCTGCTGGTGTTGTATTGATAAAGTGGTTATATTCTTAAGGACTTTTCAACTAATAAATTTAAATTTATTAGCTAGCTGGATGGGGTAAGAATACTCAGGATGTTGCCCAAGTTTCAGTTTAGCACTTCATTTTGCAAACTCTTTCACAGTGCTATTTGAACAAATTATTTCTCACAACAGCCCTGTGAGATAGGCTAACGCTGTTGTTGGAAGCTGTCTAGGCTGTAGAAAGGGTATATGATGTGTCCCGAGACAGCAGCAGGGCCAGGATTAGAGTTCACAGCTCCTGCGGCTCAGGCAGCCATGCCTTGTCCCCATCTAATGTGTCTGCCTCCTTCATACAATTATACTAAGTTTAGGTGTCATTGCGGAGTCACAGATTAAGGTAAAATAACACAGTTTAAATGGAAATGGAGTCCATGTCCATAAAGGCCTTTAGTGGCCTGAGTGGCACCATTTATGGGCTTGTTGCTCCCATCTCTTCGGAGACTCCTAGACAAATAGCTCCCTAGAGTCTGTGTCTAGTCTTCTTCTGACTCAGGCTATTCACACTGGAAGATCATCTCACTCAACTCCTTATTCTGCAGAGCAGGAAAGCCAGGCCTGGAGAAATGAAGGGAGTTGCCCAGGACCTCAGGACAAAACTGGGCCAGTTTCAGGATAAGAACCAAGATCCCTGGTACTGGCTTCATCACTCTTTCCCTAGACTACTCTGATTCTCAAGACTGGCTTCCAAGCCTCTCTCCATGGACTTAGAAAATGAACCGATGTCTTCGCCAATGTCCACACAGCGTGAGTTTGGGATGTTTCCTGGTTCAAATGAAGCCCAGAGCCTGACTTTGTGATTTGAATGGGCAGGATAATAATTTGTTACCTAAGTAAATTCTAACCTTCATAATAATTATTAATATGTAAAACTCTTGGGAGAGAAGACCCAAGTTAGAAAAAATAAGCCTATGCAATACATACTTTTAAAAATATTTTTTGGGAACCAGGGTTTCCCACACTTCACTCATTCACAAATAACCATCACAATTTTTACCACATCTGTATTTCCATTAAATTGATTTTTTAATATAAATAAATGTATGAAAAGAGGAAAACTTTATAAAACTTAAAAATGGTAAGCCAGTATTATTTGCCATAAAATATTAAAATAAATTTGTAATTATAAAATTTTAAAAACATTTATTTCTGCCACCATTATAACTATCTCATGTATGATCAGCAGTGTGTGTATGATGCCTTGGGAAGCATTGATCTATACAAGCAGTTACCAATATTTTTAAGAGGTAAGCAGGTCATTTGGGAGCCATTTTAACTCTTAAAAATTATTGATAACCCCCAAAGATATTTTATTTATGTGGGTTATATCTGTAAATATTTGTCATATTAGAAGTTAAAACCAGAATATGTTTATAGTATATATTTATTCATTTAAAAATAATAAACCCATTATGTGGTAACATAAATATCAAAGTTATTATTAAAATAACTATATTTTCCAAAGCAAAAAGAGTGTGTCAAGAATAGAATGGCATTGGTTTACATTTTTGTAAAAATGTCTTGCTTATTAAAAAATGTGCGGTGTCCACACCGCACATTTGGTGAGCCTGAGGAGGGGTGGTGAAGGATTAAAGAAAAGACAGACAAGAGAATATTGCTGGGGCTCAGTGGATCTCCCATGCCTGGATGAGGACACAAAAAGATCCAGCCTGCAAGCTGAGGCTTTATTTTATAGTCAGGGGGAAATAAGGAAGTGGTCAACATAGATACAATGTTCTTGTGAGCTTCATTTGTTTTGGCAGCACTTGCACCTCCCACAGCCCATTAGCTACCTAGGAAGGAATTAAGGAGGGCTATAAGGTTAAGCTTAATTATGCTAAGAGGGCTCTGCCCTCCAAGCTGGGACTTGTTTGTGGCCCTGCCACAGGTCAGTCCGAGGCTTAGCCTTAGAGCTGCTCCCTACAAGAAAACAGTTGGGTTCTCACTCTTTGCTTGCATTCACTATGTTGTGATATATTGCTTTGGTTAAAGTATGTAAAGACTCTCTGGCTCCACACAAATATATAGTTGGAAAATAGAAGTGTATTTTAATAATCTTTCTGCATAATTGTAGATATTCTTCTATGACACTGCACCAAAGCTCAACAAGATATAGACTCTGAAATCAAATCAATAAACTTTTACTTTAAAATCTATTGGTCTACCTTCCACTTTGAATGAATGAATCTTTTACCCATGCATGATTTTATAAAAGTCTATATTGGTCATTTGGAAAATATTATTTCACCAAGTTATGTAGATCTTCCAAGCTTTGACACATTTCCTTACATAATATTTTAAAATCACGTTGTTAAACATCGCCATAGGACACATCAGGAAAATAGTTAAGCATTGGAAAGCTGTTAAGCTCGTGATGGCTGATATAAGTTTTTCAAATTTCCATTTTTTGCCTGAAAGTTTCAACTTTATCATTAGTAACAAATACTAAAAAAACATAGTTCTTCCCCCTTGAATTGAGAGGTCCAGTTAGTACAATTTAAAGAAAATGTCATCAAAGATCAATGTCCCAATAATCACCGTTTGTCTGCAAATCGAAGTCTGTAAAGTGTGCAAGTCTTAATCAGTAAACTGGTGCTCCATGAAAATGGCTGCTAGGTTAGCTTGCAACTCAACCACACAGTGCTTTTTCTTGAGACAACCATCATAATTTAGTATGAAGCAGACATACTTTATGTGTGCATATCCCATTTGTCACACAAAATATTTAAATTGCATGTATTCAAGGGTCAAGATTTAATAAAATGAATAACTCTGTCTTTATCAAGGATATTCTTAAGTGAAATTGACAATTGTTTTTACCATGAGTGCAGAGTGTTGGAAAATACAATGACTATAAGGAAAGTTTGTTGGCATTGCCTAGAAATAAGGGGCTAGTGGTTTTACCCACCATTGTTTTAATACCATCAGTGTATATTCAACACTGAAAAATATCAAATAACATCTTGGCCTTAGTGTTATTGTAAAAATTGTTTTGCTCTCATAAACGCCCTGAAAAAAAGTTTGTTGACTCTCAGGAATCCGTGGCCACACTTTGAGATTTGTTCATCTGAGCCAATTTACAAATTAGAGGGGAAAGGAAGGAATCTTGTATATATTAAGTACCGTATAAGCATTGTGTTATGAACTGAATTGTGTCCCCTCAAATGTGTATGTTGAAGTCCTAACCCAAGGACTTTAAAGAGGTGATAAGGGTGAGGTCCTGCCCTAACTGGTTTGGCTCAGTGGATAGAGCATCAGCCTGCGGACTTAAGGGTCCCAGGTTCGATTCCGGTCAAGGGCATATACCTTGGTTGTGGGCACATCCCCAGTAGGAAGTGTGCAGGAGGCAGCTGATTAATGTTTCTCTCTCATCAATGTTTCTAATTCTCTATCCCTCTCCCTTCCTCTCTGTAAAAAAAATCAATAAAATATATTTTTAGAAAAAAGGGTGAGGTCCTATAAGAAAAGAAAGAGATACTCACGTATCTCCCTGTGCACAGGGTATTGAGCGTGTGAAGAGGCAGCAAGAAGGTGGCTGTCTGCAAACCAAGGAGACAAGTGTCAGAGAAATACAGCCCTGTCCATACCTTGATCTTGAGACTTCCAGCCATCAGAAGTGTGAGAGAAAATTTTCTGTTGCTTAAACTATTCTGGTACTTTGTTAGGACAACCCTAGCATAATACACATTGCTATCCTACATAATAAAAGCATAGTATGCAACCTGTCCCCTTAACGAGTTCTTCCAGGAGTTCAACCAGAGGGCGGCTGGCCAGGGAAGGGAGGAGGGTCCCCAGCTGGCAGCCACTAGGGACCCTACCAGTGCACAAATATCGTGCACTGGGATTCTAGTTTAATCATAAAATCTTTGAAGCACATATTCTTAGCCTCATTTTATGGGGGTGGGAGCAGAAGTTCAGAGAAGATGGGTAATTTGCCCATGCTCATGCAGAGAAGAGAGGAAAGAGCCCAAATCTGAGTCTTCATGTGACCTTGAAGTCAGTGGTCACAGAGCCAGTGAATGAGTGAGCATGTGTAGAATCCTCAGTCTGTGACAATGCCCTATAAAAGTGAGGATGTTATTTCCTACTAATGATCTTAATAAAAGAAAAATTTACATTTTAATGAACAGTTTCTATTGCTAGTGGAATATAAATATTAGCCAAATTAATGAGTTTGCAAAATTTTACTTCTGTGATTAAATAGCAATGTGTATTAGTTTGGATACTGAAGTTTGGTTTTTAGATAAATTGTAATTATAAATAGGGGCAGTGTGACTCAAACACAGAATCTTATTAATAACAACTAAGAACTGCAAAACTAACCACACCATACTTGCTCTAATAAATATGTCTGTAGGAGCTAATATCAACAGCCCACAGAAACACATAAATGACCTAACACCTCCTCCTTGAACCTGTGTCCTCTTTCTGCCTGTCCCTGCAATGTGTGTTTGATTGGCAAATCGGAAGGGACAATGATTCAGCAGCCTACTCTCTAAGGAAGGATGGCTTCTTTTTCCACTTGGTGTCTTGGTTGACTCCTCAGGAGATCTGGCTGAAAGTTCAGCATCAAATGGCTTTTAACACCTAGATTTTATCCTATAATCTCCTTCACATCCAGCTGCAATGAAGCAATTGGGTGTCCTGCCATAATAAATCTGAATCAAAGTAAAGCCAACGCTCCCCTCCTTCCAGTGAGCACACGGTACTAGTATATTGGGGTTTAGACGATGTTCAGTGCCCTGATCTGAGGACAGCTGGAAGCCCCAGCCTTTCGAAGAGAACAACTCTAAGTGCTCTCCCTGTGCCGTATGCCATTTGCATTAGAATTTTGATTGCTCAGGATTTTAAGCTTTGTTGGTGAATTTCTAATCCTTGCTTTCAAAGTTCCTGCTTCAGTTGATGTCTTATTTTTTTATGCATTTAGAATTAATTCAACAATGCTGCACACCTACGAAGTACTGAGCATAACATTATACTCCAGAGGTCTTGGGATAAACAGAAAAAGGATTTTTTGCTCTCACAGAACTTTTATTGCTTTTAAAAATGTTCTTTTAATTCAGAATGCCATTGGATTGCCTTATTAGTCTATTTTGTTTATAGTGTTTTTTTCAGTACCAGATACTAACATATTTATTAATTAATATGCTTATCATCCATTTCCCCAAACAGAATGAACCCCCATGAAGGTATAGATCTTATCTTCTTTTCTCACCACTGTGTTATCAGGCCTGGAATAGTGCCTGCACAGTGCAGATGTCATAAAAAACAAGTAACCTACAGTAACAAACATTGGTACAGGACACTGCTGAATAGGTCTGTGTGACTTGAGAACAATGTTATTATTTTTTCCTTCTCTAAGGACACTAGTCTTATGATTGAGTTCAGAAGAATGATACAAGCTCACCTTGTATACTTCTATTTTCTTAGAAGAGGTTTTGGAACATCTGCTAAAAGCCATCTGAAGCTGTGATGTCCTAATGGTTGGAGCAATTTCCACAAATTCTCAGAATAGTAAAATTCTTTCCCAAGAATCCCTTTGTCTTATTCATTTATAACAGGACTCCATAGGTTGGGAGGCTTACACAACAAACATTTATTTCTCACAGTTCTGGAGCCTGGGAAATCTGAGATCAAGGTGTCCACAGATTCAGTGTCTGGTGAGAGCTTGCTTCCTGGTTCATAGAGGGCTGTCTTTTGCTATGTTCTCACATGATGAAGGACCAAGGGACCTTTCTGGGGCCTCTTTTATAAGGGGGCCAATCCCATTCATGAGATCTCCATCCTCAGGATCAAATCACCTCCCAAAGGCCCTGCCTCAAAATACCATCACATTGGGTGTTAGATTTCAACAGATGACTTTTTGAGGACACAAACAATTCAGTCAATAGCATCCTTTGTACTACCTTCTTGAGTTGAAAAACACTTTTATTCAGAGTCCACTTTATAACCCAACATCCAGAATCATCTTCTGTGACATGCTTACCTTGAATGATACGTTAGAATTTAAGCAACTCTTGAGGAAAACATCTGTGGAGATTATCTTTACTATTTTGAGAAATTCTACAATCAGAATTCCTTCTACCTTGCATGTGACTTCTATGGCAAAAATTCTGTCTTTTGAGGCTTCTCCCCACCCTCTGAGAGATACATCTCCCCATGACTTCTGGTATTGGAGTAAAAAAAATCTATTGTCCCTTGACGTGATTATATATTGTTAGACCTTTGATTTATAGCCCTGAATGCACACAGAACATGTGTGTGCACACATGTGTGCATGCATACTTTGTGTACGTGGATGGAGCAGTGGGGACTGGCACTTTGCAGGTTCAGACCTGTGGTTTTTCCACACTGGGCATTTCCTGTGTTTGGCAGACCAGATGGTAAGAATACTCTGCATCCATGATGGCTGTGACTGCTGAGAATGCTAGTTTTATTATCTATGCTTTTTTCTTGGACTGTTAAGCGTATCAAAGTTGGTGTGGTTAAGAGGCATTCATAGAAATTTTTTCGGGTCTCTAGTAGATAAGATGCTTCCGTAGCATTTCATGTATATTTCCAAGTTCCATGACAGATGGTGCTGCTCTGCAATATAAGCAGCAATGTCCTCACGAGACTATTGATTTTGTTTGTGAAATATAAATCCTCAAACAGTGACTGATGGGGTGGCGAAAAGTGCTTCTTTAATAATTCAATAATTTCATTAAATGATCTGGTCCTAAGTGAAACAGGAGTGGTGAGAGACCTGACTGGACTGCATTTATCTCATATAAAAACAAGAGCATGGTCTCCTTTGTTCATATTTACCTACGTGTTTGCTTCAAGATAAAGTGAAGACTTTCAGCTTATGAATTCCAAGAAATAGGACAAATGATGACACCAGATTTTTCACTGTGTCTCATAGCAGCCATTTTCATGTCAGTCTGTCCAAATTCAAGGCAATGGCTTGGTTTATTAGCTTACTAGGTAGACTTGAACATTAATTTATTCTGCCTTTTGCTATTTAGCTTTCCTTTCTCCCTCCCTCCCTCCCTCCCTCCCTCCCCTTCCTTCCTTCCTTCCTTCCTTCCTTCCTTCCTTCCTTCCTTCCTTCCTTCCTTCCTTCCTTCCTTCCTTCCTTTCTTTCTTTCTTTCTTTCTTTCTTTCTTTCTTTCTTTCTTTCTTTCTTTCTTTCTTTCTTTCTTTCTTTCTTTCTAGCAGACTCTCATCTCAGTAGAGAATGGACTGTTAGTAAGGTGTAGGAGCCAAGGTGATTCCAGCATAGAACTTGATTACAGCTAAGAATGACATAATAACCAAAGCTTTCTTCTTATGTTTTAGAAGCAATAAGCCACAAAAACTAAGAAACAAATATTACCTGAAGCTAAATCATGGAAACTCCTGAAAACACAATTCCAGATTAACCAAAGTGTATCTTCATGAATTTGTGTATTTATTACGTAAGCAAAGTACTATAGAATCAAATTGATTTATTTTACCTCGATTTAATTTAGAAAAAACTTAAAACATCAGCAAATCCATTTGTTATGCCTGCTTTTACAAAGGAGTTATAAATGTAATGTTCTGTATTATTAATTTGTTATCTTAATTAGGGACTCCTAGATCATTGAGATATAATATATCTTAAAGTAATGTAATTAGGAGTCATAGAGTAAACACATGTATGGTTTATTTATTTATTTTTGGGGGCAAGTCTCAGAAAAAACAGCTTTGGTATGCTTACGGGCAAGTAGCTGTTAATTAAATAAATAACCCATTGGGCTGAAAAGTGAAATGTCACTAAAAGGACAGTCTGCAAACACTGTTGAAGAAGAGTAATTAACTTAGACTCTTTAGCAGTGGCATAGATATTTGTATTTCATTTTGCAGATATTTATGTCAGCTATACCAAATTAATTAAATTAAACCAGCAGCTATTTAATAAATCTCTACAATTTGCTGTGCTAAAAATTTGGACTAAAAGTAGAAGACATGATTTAGATTCTCTAAGAAAATACAGTGTAGGTGGGAGAGACAAGACATAAGTAAATTTAAAATACAATGATTGCACATGTCAACATATTAGGAATGGTTTAAGGCCTTACATCATCAATTACTTACCATTTTTATCACAGTCCATCATGACTTTCTAACATTTGTTGAGGACTATTAGGTGGAAAAAATTAGTGCTGGGGTAAAACCTGGGCATATAAAAAACGTGTAAATCCTGGCCTCTGAACAGAAAATCAATTATTTAATTTAGCAGATTGATTGCTAAAGGAAATCTCTGCCAAAGCAGAAAGTCCCATGAATGGGACAGGGAAAGAAAGCTTAGGGCTAGGATGTTCTGACAAATTTTATGAGGAGAACTTGAACTTGAGGTATAGGTAGACTATGGCTAAACAAAGAAGAGGGAGATGATGGCTCAGGGTGGGGACAAAGGCTGGAGCCAGCATCATCATGATAATGTTGAGGGTGAGGCTGGAGAAAATATTTATGTAATTGGGACCACATAGTGTGGATTTTGAAGGTTGAGGAATTTGGACTTGGCCATCTGGAGGCAAGTGGCAGGATTAGAGTGACCTTAGGAAAGCTGATAAGATGGAAGCCTGCTAAGGTAGACTTGAAGGCAATAGAGGCTAAAGGAAGCAAGATTGGCTGCAAGGACCCTGTGAAGGGATACAATGTGCATTCTTTCCTAAACTAGATCACAGACTTTAGAAGGACAGTATCATGCTTTTCCTTTGTTTGCTTGCTTGCTTTTCTGTCACAGTCAGTTTATAATGTACACTGCAATATAATAACCTCTAGGAGGGCCACTAACTTATGAGCTATCTAAAGACAGGTGCTGACCTCGCCTTTCTGGAACAAGAGTGCCTCATGAATAAAACAAGTTAGAGAAACCGAACGATGCGAGCAGAGGTCATTCTATAGTGAGGTGATAAATTCTGTGACTATCAGGGACTAGTTTCGAGCAGTCATTATTGAATTACCTGGTAATAACAACTGGAGGTAAACAAAATTTGCAGTCTAAGCACACTGCAATGCAAATTACTAGCTTCCTGAAGATATGATCAAATAAAACTTAGGTTTTAATTAAACTGTGACCAAGTTAATTGAAAGTTACTGTATTGTGTGATAATTATCAACTAGCATGGTATTTATTTTGCTGTAGCATCCTGTTTTATTTCCTTTCCTTTGTCTGAAAATGTAAAAGTCCTTTTAGTCTCTTAGTTGCAATCATAGGCCAAAAAATTAAGTTAGCAGAATGTATTAAACGTTCATTTGAGTACAATTATGGAAGCCTGAATTTCTCCTTTTTCTCTAACTGTATTTTAAGTTCTTGAGATAAATTTTATGGTGGCACATCTATCTTTTATGAGTTTTTTTTAAATATGGTAATAAAAGCAACTAATAATGCTAACAAAAAAGGGATGATAGCTGTCTTTCCTCTCCGTAGTCTCAGTATCCTTTTGTGCTGAGTGTTCACAACCGAGTCATAATTGTCAATGTTAAAAATTGTTCCTCGGTTTTATTTATCTTGTTTAGCAAATAAAGAAGCCTTTTAATTCAATTGGTTTCTTGGCTGATTGGTCTCTCAGTGTGATTAATCAATGGGAACTGGGGGCCCAATTCACATTTTCACTTAACTTGATAGAAATGTCGAGTGCGGTGGTGATGGTTTAGAAGGGGATAAAATGGGATCACTGACTTAAAGATCATTTCTTCTTACCTTTATTTTCCCCGGCAGGCTTTCTGGTAACTGATTCTCCTGGTTATGGAAGCCTACAGGGAGCAGAAAGGTAGGTAGCAATTTCTCTTCAGTAGACAGTTTCCATTTATTTTGTTATTTCTCATCAACAACTGATGTATACCCAAAGGTGATCTCAGTGAAGGTAAATGATCAGCAATTTGTTTCACATCATATCTAATACTTTCCCCCAAAGCACGTGTGACCAATATCTAATAGAATTTAATAAAAATATAAAGCTGGAAGAAAATTTGGGGGCTATTTTGTTCACCCTCAGTTCTCTCCTAGCTGGTATTAGACACAATGGTACTACGTCTTTTCTTGAAGGTGTCCACACAGGACAGACCTAGGACAGCCCTAGGAAATCCACTTCAACATTAATATCCCTCCTAGCCAAGAGAGAAGTAATTTGATTCATATATAATCCGGTTCCTCCTCCTCTGTATTGAAAGCCCTGAATGACCTGGTGTCTTCCCTCAGCAGAGATGAGGGTACTCTGTCAAATGTCATGATGGATTATGTGCTTGGTGACCTTCTCTGACTTCCTGTGGGGCAGAGAGAGAGCAGGATGAAAAGGTGGCGAAGAGGCAGGGAAAGACCCCTATTTGCCACGCCTGCCATCTCAGCAGCAGGAGGAAGGTGCATGGAGGAACAGCTGAATGAGGCTCTCCCCTCCTGCTTCCCTGCCCCGGGCCTCTCACCAGCATCCTTCTTTCCAGAGAAGCCCAAGCCAAGCCTGGAAGTGGGAGCATTCCCCTCCACAATGAAGCTCAACAGGGGGAGAATTATTCAGGGAGAGAAGGGAAATCTCCTCTGTGCTCAGGAGTTGCCATTTTCAGGATTGTTGCAGTTTAATAAAAGGGAAAACTGACCCCATTCTTGCCTGTCTCCTATGGTACCTCCTCTGACATAGACATGATAAACTAGAGTACATTTAGTGTTAAATACTCGTGGGCATTTTTTCTTATTTTGCATTTTCCCCCACAAAACAGTTAAGGAAAATGAAGAGCTCACTACATTTAAAGGGATTCAGTAAGAGGCTGTGACAACTGAATCAAGGGTTTCACACTTGAAAACTGCTCAGAGAACATCTCTTCACCATAAAGGAGCCACCAACATGACAAAGACCACTTTCAATTTGCCCAAAACTGACCTCAAATTATAGACGGGGGGTAAGGGTGGGGGTGGGGAGCTGTAGGCAACATTCTATGGCCAGAGCCCACTTCGAATTCTTAGCACATTTATTTGCAAGAAACACCACCATCAAACTGCGGAACAGCATAATTCAAATAATAGTGTTTAAACTTCTATATATGTGTTATCCTACACTGGCATTGCCGCGAGGCACCCTTACTACAGTGTATTTTGTGCCTTGTCTTTCTATCAAAGGTGAAAGCTGGATCCTCAGAACCCCTAGCACCTGGCAGAGCGCCTGGAAATGACTGGGCACGGGTTAATGAATTGAAGAATAAATGAATAAACATAGAAACTGCCATCTTTGCAGTGGGTTTACCCAGAAATACTAGTTGATCCTTCTTTATAAGAGTTTTACTCTACTAGCTTATGGAGAGGGAAAAAAAAGGAAGTGCAGGTTTCGCTCAAGGCTATTTCTGATGAAGGCCATGGCAATTCATGGACTGAGAAAGGCAAGAAGAATGTGGGATAGAAAATGGGGGGAAAACATCACGAACCTGTCTGGGATATTTTGGGTTTCTGCTGGGAAGTTACTGAGACAGATTTGGGGTGGGCCACCGAAAGAGGGTCTAGTGCTCACCTCATTGTTTAATGTGCAGGAGATGGATATGAGGTACAAAGTCAAGTCAAGGGGGAAATGCAAGTGAAAATTATGTTTCCTTGAACACATTCTATAGCTCTTCATTTCTTTTGCCAGCTCATACTTATGGTCGTTTTCTCTCTGGACCAATATGTCATTTATTTTGGTTCTACTAAGTCATACACCACTGGAATGCGATTGGTATTCTTACCAACTGAGAACCATCTGCTCTTTTCCAGAAAACAGCTATTCTGTTCTGTCTCTCTCCACCTCCTGCTTCTTTCAGTTTTCTCATCTATTTTCAATTGTATGCATACTTTTCTCTGTGAATAGGAGGCAGTCAGCACCTGAGGAATTATTTCCTTGGGTACATTTTTCCCCCCCTCAGGAATTTTAAATTGTTTTGTTGTTCCCTTTCAGAGTTTTGATCTTCTATATGTAAAATAAATGTTTATCTGTAACACTGACAAAGGGAAATGTGGTCTTCGGGAAAGCTTCTCTATGGTCTTTAGATGAGCCATGAGTCACTTTCTAACTGCTGGCCATTGAATGTCATTGTGGTATTTCTTCTATTTCTTTTTATAAAAATATATTTTATTGATTTTTTACAGAGAGGCGGGGAGAGGGATAGAGAGTTAGAAACATCGATGAGAGAGAAACATCGATCAGCTGCCTCCTGCACGCCCCCTACTGGGGATGTGCCCGCAACCAAGGTACATGCCCTTGACGGAAATCGAACCTGGGACCCCTGAGTCCGCAGGCTGACGCTTTATCCACTGAGCCTAACTGGTTAGGGCAGTATTTCTTCTATTTCTCAAAAATTCAGATAAAAATGGTAAATAGTAATTAGAGGAAGTGGCAGGTAGCAGATAAGGAAAACAAAGGATTTTGATGTGAACTTACTCTCAGAGTGCCTGATGACAGACTGCTCAGCAAGGCTCATGACATTTTTAGTTAGAACTTCAGAGGAGCAAACTCATTCCTGGGCTAGTGGTGTTTACCTGGACTTTGTGGCTTTGACCCCCCATGTTCAAAGTTCATGTCTCATTTATTTGTCTGCCTGGTGTATCAGAAACTGTGCCAGACTTAAAGTAAGGGATGAGGGTTCAAATCCAACTCCATGGCAAGTTATAAATAGCTCTCTGACCTTGAGTTTCCTCATCTCTACAATGCAATTGATACCTACCCTACAAAGATGTTAGGAAGATGAACTAAGACAGCACATGGGAAACCTTAGAATCAGCTGCTGTTCGGTAAATGTTGGTGAGATTCTAATCTGAAATTACTAAAGTTTAGTCCAGAAATGAGATCACAATCTGGATAATTCATCCTTGCATCAATTATCTGGATTAAGCACAAAGGAAAAAGCTCAGAGTTTCAATTATCTGCATAATTACTCAATTCTGCTCTACATCTTCTAAACATACTTAATATTTAACAGGCAATCATATTCTTTTTGTAGGTAATTACTTGCAGGAAGAAATAAGACTTAGAATTGTCTTTTCCATTTTGTCCAAAGATTTTTTAAATGACACTATTAGAAGAGACAGAATGTAATGTAACATGTCAGCCCCACATCAAGATAAACCTGTTATTATCCAAAATTCTCTGCATTTATTAAAATGTTATAAATCTAATTAGTAGGATTTCCATCACCCCTCACCCTATTTGTATAAAAAGCATAAAGCCACTGCTAAAGCCACCTGTAATCAATTTGCTCTTCTACTTTTTGGTAATTGCATTTTCCAGATGAAACGGTATATCAACTTTAACCCTTTTCTATTCAATTAATGTTTACCTTTTACTAGCCAGAACCATGTATGCCATTTTGTATTAAGACTGTTCATATTTATATTATTAATCATTAAAATAATTAAAATTGTTTTTAATAGGCACCTTTTAGTTTCCTGATTCTAAGTCTTTATGCCTGATAATTCTTGAGGTCATGTAAGGCCCTAGCGAATATTATAATTAAGTATTTTAATTTTGATGTATAGATTTCCTATTACCTTATTAATCACATAAGGGTAAATTATAAAAATATCCCTACCTTCTAGCATCTATCATCTGTAATATATCACCAGTCTCCCAGCCTGGAACAAGTTTCCCTTTGGCCTAATATCATTCCTTTATCAATTTTAGGTCTTGTGAGCCATTGAAATTAAATGCATTTGGTTGAAATCAATAAAATACCACATAGTTGCTGTCAAATTATCTTTTAAAATGACATTTTAATGTAAAAATGTAAGAGATATATTTTATATCTTTGCTTTATTATAGAATATCTGTTGAGGTCCAGTGTTATATTATTTTAGAGAACCAGTAGGAAAGTTAATATACTTAAATGAGGTAATTGAAAGAACTTTAATAAATAAATTACATAATACAGTGCAGGCAGGGTTGAGGGAAACAAAAAAGTATGGGAATGTGCTCCAGAGAGAGCCACCATGGGAGCCATTACTAATCTTAGGCATGAATGAGCAAGGGGAGGAAGCCATTATTTAAACCCAGAGAGAGTAACCATGACTAAGAGAGAAGACTGACATGCCTTTGTCATGGACATGGCCAGTCCAAGGTGACCCTGCAGGTAGGGAGCTGAAGGAATAAATATCCTGAGTCCATTTTCCTTCTGTCTTTCCAACTCCTACTGAGAATCCCCACTGACCAACCCCAACCTGAAGCTTGAGGCAAGAGTCCCTTTAGATGCAGTTCATAGAGGTCAGCCCCTGCAGCACAAAGTGGGACAGAGAACGGTAGAACATGATTCTGAAGTGGCAAAGGGCAAACACAGGTACAAATACAGGTACTGGTACTAAGCACGTGGGTCTCAAACAGGTTTTGTTTGTGATCCTTCAAATTTTATTCATTGTAATTGAACAAACATTACTGGAACATATATTAGATGAGAACCCCTTTAGTGAGTTCTGAGGACACAAAGATAAAAAAGCAGGGCTGGACTAGGGTCAGGCATGCAAGGCACCTAGAGCACACTTGCGCAAACTGAAGAGTGAGCACTTCCTTAAATTTTGCACCTGAGGTGTTTCATTTGCTACATCCAGGTCTAAGCCCAAGAAATAAGACTCCATTATTGCCTTCAAGGATTTTTTAATCTAGTAAACAAACATAAATAAAAAGAAATATAACACAAAAAGTTCAATTACAAGTGCCCAGATGCTTGAATACTAAATCTCAATTCCTGGGGTCTGGTATGGCTCCTCTGACCCATACTAAGCTGGGTCTTGAAGGGCAACTAAGATTTTGAAAGATTTACTCATTCAACATGCATTTATTGAGCTTCTACTATGTGCCAAATGCTGTGTTAGATGGTAGGGAAGAGCAGAGAACAGGACAGAGAAGGTCCTTGCTCTCATGGAGCTTATGTTCTGAAGGGAGCAAAGAAACAAAAAAGTAAACAAATAAGAGAATATCAAGAAGAGAAAACTAGTGGATGTTCAGAGACAATTCTCCATGGAAGTCTTACATTTCTGCATAGATATGAGCAAAGGCACTAACTTTCCTCTCGTTATGAACTGTCTTTTTATGGATAATTGTATAACAAAGAGCCTTGGAAAACAGGGTATCCTCCTTTGGAGCAGAATGGGGGTAGATCTGCTTACTGTCCATATAAAAGATTTGAGTTCCCCAAGGCCCGGGTTCTAACACAACCCAGTGTGTGTGTGTGTGTGTGTGTGTGTGCAGCATTCATGTGGGCCCCTCCATATTTCTCCAACTGGATTTGAGGGGCAAGGAGAAGTAACACAAACATGAAGCTCATGCCGTTTGCTGTGCTGTTAGTAATAAAGCACTTTGTCTCTGAGCCAGGTGTCTTAGTCTATTTGAGCTGCTGTAACATAATACCACAGGCTAGGTGGCTTATGAACAACAGAAATTTATTTCCCAGTTTGGGAGGATAGAAAGTCCAAGACCAAGGTACCAATAGATTTGGTGTCTCGTTAGGACTCTTCCTGGTTCAAAGATGGCCTTGCAGTTGCTGCATCCTCCAATGACAGAGGGGCAAGGGAGCTCTATAGGGCCTCTTTTATAAAGGCACTAATTCCATTCATGAAGGCTCCTACCTTCAAATACCATCATTATTGTAAAACAGTCAGTCTATAGCACCAGGAGTCTCATTTCTTTTGCCAGCATTCATGAACTTTATCAATTTTCAAGTAGGGTAAAATGTCAGACCCTTCATAGTTCTGGCAATCTATATATATAAAAGCCTAAGCGACCATTCGACCGGAAGCTATGACACATACTGACCACCAGGGGGCAGACGCTCACTGCACAGGCATGGAAACATGGAACAGATTGATGAATCTCAGAGGGAAGGGGGAAGAGAGAAGGGGTGGGGGGTGTGGGAAGAGATTAACCAAAGATCGTATATACATACTAGAGGCCCAGTGCATGGATTCATGTACCGGTGGGGTCCCTTGGCCTGGCCTGTGGGGATTGGGCTGAAACCGGCTCTCCAACATCCCAAGGGGTCCTGGATTGTGAGAGGGTGCAGGCCAGGCTGAGGGACCCCATCGGTGCACGAATCTAGTATTTAATGAAAGTATAAGATACTGGCAGAGAATGGCTTTCTGGCAAAGAATGGAGGAGGACCTCATGGGCCAGGTCAAGGAATATGAAAGGACTCTATCATTTCAATTTATTTTGTTTATCACATAAACTGCTTTTATTTTGAAATTGCAATTCAACAGCACTTTTTTTTCCAATTTAGTGGGATATAATTTGCATACAATGAAATGATTTAGTTTTACATATATTTTTTTTTCTTCTATATTTTATTGATTTTTTACAGAGAGGAAGGGAGAGAGAGAGAGAGAGTTAGAAACATCGATGAGAGAGAAACACCGATCAGCTGCCTCCTGCACACCTCCCACTGGGGATGTGCCCGCAACCCAGGTACATGCCCTTGACCGGAATCGAACCTGGGACCCCCGAGTCCGCAGGCCGACGCTCTATCCACTGAGCCAAACCGGCTTTGGCAGTTTTACGTATATTTTAACAAGTTTTATCAAATTTATGCACTGCTGTAACTATCACCACAATCAAGATACAGAGCTTTCCTACATCTCCAACAGTTCTTGTGGCCTCCTTTGCAGTCTATCTCTCCACCATCACCACTGGCCTAGAAAACAAGGTACCTGTGTTTTGTCATTATAGAATAGCTTCATCTGTTTTAGAATTATATCCATGGAATAATCATTATGTACTTATATGCATCTGGCTTCCTTTATAGAGTAAATGTTTCTGAGATTCATCTGGGATGCTGAGTGCAGTAGTTTATCCTTTTTCTCGATGAGTGGAATTCCACTGTAGAGATATACTTTAATTTGATTATTCATTCACCTGTTGATGAACATTCAGATTGCTTGCAGATGTTTTGAGATTATGAAAAAAAACTGTTAAGGAAGCTCATGTCATCTTGTGACCGTAAGTTTTCCTTTCTCTTCAATAAAAATTTAACAATGAGTCACTAGGCTGCATGCTAACTTCATGAAGAAAGTGCCAAATTGTTCTCCAAAGTGGCTGGACTATTTTATATTCTTATCAGTGATGAACAGAGTTCCATGTTTGTCTACTATTTGCCAACACTTGGTTTTGTCAGCCTTTTTACTGATAGCCATTCTCATGGGTGTGCACGGGTATCTCACTGTAATTTTAATTTGCATTTCCTTGGTGAAGATGATGTTGAACATCTTTTTTAAAAAATATATTTTATTGATTTTTTACAGGGGGAAGGGAGAGGGATTGAGAGTTAGAAACATCGATGAGAGAGAAGCATCAATCAGCTGCCAGCATCGATCAGCTGCCTCCTGCATACCCCCTACTGAGGATGTGCCCGCAACCAAGGTACATGCCCTTGACCGGAATCAAACCTGGGACCCTTCAGTCCCCAGGCCGATGCTCTATCCACTGAGCCAAACTAGCTAGGGAAAACATCTTTTTATGTATGTATACTAGGGGCCCGGTGCACGAAATTCGTGCACTGGGTGTGTGTGGGGAGGGGAGTGTCCCTCAGCCCAGCCTGCCCCCTCTCACATACTGGGGGCCCTCAGGCGTTGACCCCCATCACCCTCCAATCGCAGGATCGGCCCCTTGCCCAGGCCTGACGCCTCCGCCAGAGGTGTCAGGCTTGGACAGGGGACCCCCATCTTCCCCTGATCACTGGCTCTGGCCCCCACCCAGGCCTGAGGCCTCTGGCCCAGGAATCATGCCTGGGCAGGGGACCCCCATCTCCCTCTGATTGCTTGCTCCACCCCCCGCCCAAGCCTGACACCTCTGACCCAGGCTTCAGGCCTGGGCAAGGGGACCATCATATCCCCCCAATCTCTGGCTCTGCCCCCCACCCAGGCCTGATGCCTCGGCCAGAGGAGTTGACCCTCATCACCCTCCGATCACCAATCACCGGATCGGCCCCTTGACCAGGCCTGAGGCCTCCGGCAGAGGTGTCAGGCCTGGGCAGGGGACCCCCAGCTCCCCGCAGTTGCAGGCTCCGCCCCTGCCCAGGCCTAACGCCTCTGGCCTAGGTGTCCAGCCCGGGCAGCGGGGACCTGCAGCTGCATCAGCCCCTCGATCGTGGGTTCCGCTTTAGGCCCAGGCAAGGGACCCCTAGCTCCCGGGACTGCCAGCTTCGACTGTGCCCAGCTCCCATCGCTGGCTCCACCCCTACTTCCTGCTATCACTGGCCAGGGCAGCAAAGGCGCCTGATTCTCCAATCATGGCTGGGGGGCAGGGCAAAGGCGGCGCCCCAGCTCTTGGCTCCCCCCTGGGTTTCTGATCACTGTCAGTGGCAGGGGGCTTCTTCCTGCTTTCCCTTTCGCCTCCCTGCATTGTGCCTACATATGCAAATTAACCGCCATCTTGTTGGCAGTTAACTGCCAATCTTAGTTGGCAGTTAACTGCCAATCATAGTTGGCAGTTAATTTGCATATAGCCCTGATTAGCCAATGAAAAGGGTATCGTCGTATGCCAATTACCATTTTTCTCTTTTATTAGATAGGATATTGCTCATCTGTATATCTCCTTTTCAGTGTCTGTTCAAATCTTTTACCCATTTTTAAATGGTGTTGTTTGCGTTTTTATTATTGAGGTTCTAATAGTTCTTTAGATAATCTGGATACAAGTCCTTTGTCAGGTGTGGGTACTGTGAATATTTTCTCCCAGTCCAACAACACTTTTTAAATTGCTTTCATTTCAAAAGAGCTCAGCTCTAACCAACTATGCTTTGTTTCGTTCAAGACTACTGCTGTTCGTTCACAGTTATTGTCACCTTCTTTTGAATAGCATAAAAAAGAAGTGCAGCCCTAGCCAGTTTGGTTCAGTGGATAGAGCTTCGGCCCGCAGACCGAAGGGTCTCAGGTTTGATTCTGGTCAAGGGCACAATACCTCAGTTGCAGGCTCAGTCCCCAGCCCTGATAGGGGCACGTGCAGGAGGCAACCATTCAATGTGTCTCTCTCACATCAATGTTTCTCTCTCTGTCTCTCCCCCTCCCTTCCACACTCTCTAAAAAAATCAATGGAAAAATATCCTCAGGTGAGGATTAACAAAACACATACACATAGAGAAACAAAAAAGTACTGCATTTTATGTACATTCATTTCTATTTAACCAAGTAGTGTTTATTAATGTCCATCCATCACAATACTTTGTCCACTTACATACCTGTGGCTCTGAATGCTTCTTGCATTTCTGGTGGTTTCAGATCCCTGACTTGGGTGAAAAATATTCTAATCATTATGCGATGAAAGTCATCTTAGCTGAGTGTGGCAAGGATGGTCATATCCTACCCCAGCATCATGGTCCCTTTCTTCCTGGTTTTATCAGAGAAGGCGGTGTGTTTAGCTAAAGTACATTTCCCGGCCTCCTTGAAGCTGGGTGTGGCCATGTAATTAATCCTGGAGAATAAATTGTCACCTTTTTGTGGGAAATAAATGAAGAGAAAGAAATATATGTGCGTTTTTTTCCCCTTGTAGTCATTGTCTTTAGGCTTAAGGCAAATTCTAACGGTCATTTTATACTTATTTAAAGATTTATTAGATGTAATGTTATTGTTCTCCCTTTCCCTTTCTTTCCACTCCTTTTCTTTCACTTCCTACCTTTCCTTTCCCCTCTTTTCTATCTCCTGTTTTTTTCTCAACTCTCTTCCCCTTTCTCATAAATCAGAGCTTTATATTTTATGTGTAAGTTTATAATTATAATGGGTAATTAGACTAGAGGTGGTAGGTAGGCCATCTGCTCTTAAATGTCTTGAAAACGGGTGAAAGGGAATGCAGCAGGGTACACCATCATTTTGATGTAGGGTCTTCCTTAAACTGCCATTCTAAGTTATTTTATACTTCTCTGGCACTTCATTTGCTTTTAATAATCTACTCTTCCATGGTTCTGACTTTCCATTGCCTCCTACACATCTGTTTGGATTGATATTCTGCTGTTCGTCATGCAAGCATGATTTCACTTTGAAAATGATTTCCTTTTGATGGATGCTCTGGTTGTTCAGGCAAGCATGGTCTTGTGTTCTTAACGGTCTCTCTGCTAGCTGCTCTCAGCACTCCAACAGTCATCCCTCGGGGTCTCAGGCATTCACTCATGCTAGCTCTGGACTTCTTCGTAATTAAATGCCAAAACTGTTGTATTCCTTGGATTAATCTATATCAGGGCTTGGCAAACAACAGCTGGTGGGCCAAATCTGGTCTTAGCTTGTTTTTGTATGGCCTATGAGCGAAGACAGGTTTTTACATTTTTAAAGTATTTTTAAAATAAGAAATCAAAGCCGAATATGCATTAGAGACTGCGTGTAGCCCATAGAGCTTAAAATATTTATTATTTTGGCTCTTTATTGAAAAAGTTTGGCTATGTCTGACCTATATCAATACAATTAAGTTTTTATGTGACACCCACCCCATCCTGCAAAACAGAAAACTATATATATTTTAGATGCTCTTTTTGGTATGGTTTGACTATAAGCTATGCAGACTATTAAATAATACTTTAGGGAGATCCCAGGGAGATATCAGCAGATAGGTAGTGATCTCCTAAGGCAGCTGAAACAGAGATTCAGTGAGATTATTTATGATTGAGACATACCAAACAATGGTTGCAAATGAGTCCCAAATTGAAAATAACAAGAACCAATGCTCCAAATTAAATGAAGACAGAGCTGCTTCTCATTTAGCCTTCTCTATAGCAAGCCGCATACTGAGTAGCAGCACCGAGGATTTATTTATCTGACAATGAGAAACAATTCACCCCAGAAAACTCAGGGGGAGTTTGGCTAGTATTAAATAACCCTTTAACTCATTCATAACATTCATTATTCATATAGCAGAAAGAAACAAGCCTTGGTTTCTTGCCTTCTACATTATGACATTTGCAATCAACTTGGACAGAATCCTAGTTATTTTTACAATGAAAACACTTTGACCATATTGTTTCTCTAATGTACCTGCAATTCAACTTATTTTCTCACTCTACTCACTTCACTAACTCCTTATCTTATGCCACATACTCCCTCCTGTGCCTTTGCCCAGGTAGGTCTCCACCTGGAATACCCTTCCCCCAATTCTATTAAAATTCTGTTTATCCTTCAAGCTCCAACTCAAATATCAACTTCACTAAGAAACCTTCCAGATCCCCCCAGTAGAAATCCCTTCCTCTGAGCCCTGAGGTCCCAATAACCCTGGGTCAATTTTTTAGGCTTGTTTCTTGGCCTGGGGCTTCCCCACCATGCAAATAGCATAAATTCAAGTTGCACAAACAAATGTGGCACAGAAGTCAGGATTTGATATCTGTTTTCCAACCCAAGGCCCCTGAAGGCCTATAAACTCCCTCAAGGCTTGTCTAGACTAGTGGGAAGTTTTCCTGGACCATTTCCCCTGCAGCAGGCCATGCTTCACAGCTCAGACCTTTATGCTCAGGCCCAGAGAGCCTCACTGGGCCCAGGCTGAACTTCCTGCCCTTGAGTTGCAGTCCCTGGAGCCTCCCTCCCATCGAATCCCTTTAGGCTACTGCTGCATAACACTGCAATTGCACACTGCCCTGACTCTGGTTTCTTTGTTTGCTTCCTACATTTTTACCCATTTTTTTGTGCTGGGCTTGTATAGTGGTATTGTCCTATTTTATCCAGCATTTCTGTGTTTTGGAAGCTGTGTGTAAGACTGATGATGCAGAGAGGGAGCCTGCTCACATCAGCTCATTCTGTCGTATAGCCTGATGGTCACAGAATAAAGTGCTGTTTAATTATGGAAGTTGTCACAATTATTCATTCCATTTAATTTGAGTGAATAGGAAGATCTTGAATATGCTTTCTTATGTAATATCACTACTTCTCTACCATCTAGATCAGTGGTTCTCAACCTTCCTAATGCCGCGACCCTTTAATACAGTTCCTCATGTTGTGGTGACCCCAACCATAAAATTATTTTCGTTGCTACTTCATAACTGTAATTTTGCTACTGTTGTGAATTGTAATGTAAATATCTGATATGCAGGATGTATTTAGGCGACCCCTGTGAAAGGGTTCTTCGACTCCCAAAGGTTGAGAACTGCTGATCTAGATGTATAGGGATCCCACACAATATTGTTTCTGAAATTTTCCAACTAAACAAATAGATCTTGGCGAGGAAAGGTTACGTTGCCAGAGATGATTGGGAGAAAAGAGTTAGGCCCAGGGAAATTTCAGACTAATGAAAATACAGTCAATTTTCAATCACCTAGGCAGGTGGCACTTTGCCACAATGCAGTTAACTAGGAATTCACTTAGTGGCACCGTCAACTGTATGCCAAATTATGCTTAAAGTATAATTTAGTATTCTGAGCCCACACTTTGAACACTTTTTATATAACTAATGTGACTGCTACAAGTCAAGCAAAGGATGATTTATATTGAAAACAGCTGCATTTATAAAAGCCAAATCTTATTTTACAGGTAAATGGACTACATGCCATTTCAATCAAGTCCACACATGGGAGATAACAGGACCGATGGTTAGAAGCCATGTGTAGCAGGGCATTATTTTATTTCTAAGTTTGAATCTATAGAAAATTAAGGCAACCTGATCAATTACTTCAGAATGCTCACTTTTCATTATCATATATATATTGCATATGTATATATATTAAAACTTGAAATAACAAGTATCCTTTCTGAAGTTATAGCTCCCAGAGTGAATGCTTGAATTTATTCCTATAATATACATGACTGAATTAAATCTTTTTGACAGGCAGGTTGTGTTTACTGCCAAGTCTCCAGGAGAACAGATACTTAGTACTGCACTTTGTCAGCAGGAATATAAAAGCAGAGCAAAAACAACAAAGCATGATGAAGAAATCCCGTATTTTACTCTGTTTCATGGAGCCAGAGGGATTTATAGTTAGATGGGGGCTCAGAGATTGTGAAGCACAGCTTCATCATTTTTACACGTGAAACCTGACTCAGGAAAGATGAAATGACTTATTCAGGGCCATGTGGCTAGAAGCAATGCTGCAGCTGGAACCCAGGCCCCTTCTCACCCAGCTCCTCAGGAGCCTTTCGTCACTGGGATAATTTGTGAGCTCTGTGTAACAGTACTTGAAGATAATAGGCTCTTTTGGAATAAATGTCTACATCTTGGCATAATAAGCACAGCCTATGTATGTGTAGCTTTGTTACAGAAGGAAGCACACAATTGGTATTTTTTTTTCTTCTAGCTCTTGTTTCTAAACCATCTGAATGTTTCTCAACCTTCTGTAGTATAAGAAATTACAACTCATTTCTCATATTTTGTGCAGGGTGTGTGTGATACTTATGTGGACAGGTTGGAATTATGGGAAGCTAAAGATGAGTAGGACAGTGAAAAAAGAAAAATATTTGATTTTCTTAGGTGAACTCTGAAATATAATATGGCAAAAATCAGAGTGTGCATTTTAAGACACCGCTGGGATCCCTGTCCCCCTGGTACATTTGGCATGCTCTCCCCCCCACCCCCCGCCAGATTGACCGATCCACAGCCTCTGCATTTGGCATTGTTGTTTTCTAGCACCTGGCATAGACCTCTACTTGAGAAGTAGTCACAGGACACTTGATGGTTAATTGACTAATTCTTCACATTATAGAACTGACCAGTCATGAGGAATTCCTCAAATATTTATTCCACAGTTGAGCAAATAAACAAAAATAAGGGTATAGGTTTAGACTCACAAATAGCTTAGCATATGTGAGATACTTTCTGCAGTTCTAATATTGATCTAGGAGTGTTTTTAAAACATTACTATGGCAACAATCCCTATTCAGTGGGGGAAAGGAATGCATAAAGAGTATTTCAGATGCTGCCTTTTCACACTCTGCAGATGTGCCCTGACCTCTCAGCATTATTTTTGCTGAGGACAGTGTTTGGAAAATAAAATTTGTTGAGAGTTACTGATTCTGGAAGATATTATCAATTCAAGTACTATGTTATAGAAAACAGCATCTCACTGATTTAAGATTTTCTACAAAATGAATACTTTCATCATACTTGAAGTTGATAAAGTTATCATTTGAAAGCATCAAGAAAAAAAACTAATATTTTCAGCCAGTAGCTAGAAATTGCTGCATAAGATGCATTCCTAAGACTTGTAGCTGTGGGGGTTCATGCGGCATTCACTGAGCCAATGTTTGTTGAGCACTGACTGTGAGAAGGAAGAGTGCTAGATGTCAATTCCATCAGCAAGTTACGAGAGTTTATTGATGCTTTTTGAACACTTACAACCAGATTTTGCTTTTATCATTGAACAAGTCAAACCTCTGCCAAGAATGATCGCATTCAACATTTCTCTTTTTTTCCCACAGAATTTAGGAACATTAACTTACTGTTTATCTCTGTTTCAAAAATTAGGAAACTAGGCTGTTTATACAGCATAAATTACAGTATAAAATGGGAAATTTCCAAAATTTGCTTGATGTTGATAGCCAAGATTGACAGACCATTTAAAATATATGTTTGTGTGTGTATGGATATGTATGCACACATATGCATATGCATACAAACATATGTAAGTACATGCATTATCTGGATTCAATTGGGTAAGTAAATTACTCAAATGTTGTAGGATTTGTTACTCAAGCAAGGGCCTTTGACAAGCAGCACAGGCATTACCCCAGAGCTTGTTAGAAATGAAGAGTCTCAGGACTCACCCTAAATCTACCAAGTCAAAGCACATCTTTTAAGGAGATCCGCAGGTGATTCACATGCAGATAAACTTTGAGAAGCGTTACTGTAACAGACTTTAACCAGCAAAGTGAGTTAAATTTGATCTAAGGGGGGAAAACTGTTTCAATTATCTATATAATTTTTAAGAAGTGATTATCTGTGGGGAGGTGCAGGATGTTGAATTATCTAGATAAGCACCTTGGTTCTCAACATTTCTTCTGCCATTGTAGGTACTATAATAATTGTTCAAGGGTAATCATTTAAGTCTCTTAAAATCCTAATAAATGGGGAGATGATAGCACTGTTCACATTCAAAGATAAATTATTGCACAAACACTGGTAGGAATTGAAAAATTAAAAAGAAAATCCTAAATCTCACCATGTGGCTTTCCCATGTTAATGCCTTGCCAGTATCTGCATATTCACATATGATGTTTACATAGTTGTATTTGTACACTAATTCATTTATTCCAAGCTAAGGGGTGAGTATGGACAAACTTGTGAAGGTTAAATGGAAAGTGTGATGTTGGAAGCTTTTGTGTTCATTCTTTTTTAAAAAAATGTATCTTTATTATTGAAAGTATTACAGATGCCCCCCCTCCTCCCCCGCCCATTGTCATTTCTACCCTACTCCTTTCCCCTCCCCAGGCCTTCCCTGCACTATTGTCTGTCTATGGGCCATGCATACATGCATGTAAGATCATAGGTTAACCGCTTCCAGTCTCACCCTTACCTCTGAAATACATCAGTCTGTTGCATGCTTCAGTGGCTCTGGATCTTTTTTTGTTCATCAGTTTATTTTGTTCACTAGATTCCACATGTAAGTGAGGTTATGTGAGGATACTTGTCAGACTGGCTTATTTTGCTTATCATAATACTCTCTAGGTTCCTCCATGCTGTCTCAAAGGGTAGGAGATCCTTCTGGCAGGTCTGAGGTGGTACCTCATTGTGATTTTAATTTACATCTCTCCGATGATTAGTGACATTGAGCATTTTTTCATGTCTCTTGGCCATTTGTATGTTCTCTTTGGAGAAGGGTCTATTCAGGTCTTCTGCCCATTTTTCAATTGGCTTGTTTGCCTTTTGTTGAGTTGTATGAGTACTTAACATATTGTGGAAATTAACCCCTAATCAGATGAAGCATTGGCAAATGTGTTCTCCCATACAGTGGGTTTCCTTTTCATTATGATGCTGGTTTCTTTTGCTGTGCAGAAATCATTATTTTTCATATAGTACTATGTTGAAATAGCTGTAATAATGTTTACTAACAACAATTCCAATTACAATCAAACTTCCTAAAGGCTGCAATCATATCCCATTGAGTTGATTAAAGATTATTTAATCATTCTCCTATTACATGGATATTCAGATCCTTTCCATGTTTTGCTTTTATAAACAATCTAGTAATAAACATCTTTATACAGCAACTTTAAATTTATTTCCATAACATAATTTACCAATAATGGGATTATCAAGTACATATAATATTATAGAGTTTTGAAAACTTATGGGTAAGTTGTTTTTTGTTTGGTTGGTTTTTTATTTTTTAAAAATATATTTTATTGATTTTCTACAGAGAGGAGGGGAGAGGAATAGAGAGTTAGAAACATCGATGAGTGAGAAACATTGATCAGCTGCCTCCTGCACACTCCCTACTGGGAATGTGCCCACAACCAAGGTACATGCCCTTGACGGGAATCAAACCTGAGACCCTTCAGTCTGCAGGCCGATGCTCTATCCACTGAGCAAAACCAGTTAGGGCTATTTGGTTGGTCTTTTAAAAAAAATATTTTTTTTTTATTGATTTCAGAGAAGAAGGGAGAGGGAGAGGGAGATAGAAACATCAATGATGAGAGAGAATTATTGATCAGCTGTCTCCTACACGCTCCCCACTGGAGATCAAGCCCGCAACCTGGGCCTGTACCCTGACTGGGAATCTAACCTTAACCTCCTCATTCATGGATCAATGCTCAACCACTGAGCCATACCAGTTGGGCTGGATAAGTTGTTTTAGAAAAGGACTAGAACAACTTATGGTGAAACCTGCATTGGCAGAACATTCCAGATTTCACCACATCATGCCAGCAATAGAAATAATTATTTCCAAATTTGCTAATTAATCAGTATACCACTCATGATTTTTCACAATGAAGGTACTTTCAACTATCATTAAAATTCACCTTTTCTCTCTTGTCTTCTTAGAGCAAAATTTGCCAACGGTTGTCTTCTGGCCTAAGCCATAAATGGACTGCAGATGTGTTGTTCTTCTCCTTTAAATACTGGGTTGGCTATTCTGGTTCTCTTACCCTTTACATATGAACTTTATACTTAGTTTGTTGATATTTACAAATGGGATTTTGATTGTGTTGAATTTATGGATTAAATTGGAAAGAACTGACAACTTGAAAATATCGAGTCTTCTTTTCCATGTACACGAAATATCTCTCCATATGTATACTTAAATGTTCCTTGATTTCTTTCATCAGAATTTTGTAGTTTATCTCACATAGATATTGTAATATCTTATTAGGTTTATACCTAAGTATTTTTGGTGCTAATGTAAATGATTTTTAAAAATTTTAAATTCTAGTATATGAGAAAGCAATTAACTTTTGTCTATTAACCTTGTATCCTACAACCTGGCTATAATTGTTTATGAGTTCCAGGATTTTTTTTTTGTTTATTCTTTTGAATTTTTTATATAGCCACTCATGTCATATGTGAAAGTTTTATTTCTTCTTTACCAATATGTATACTTTTAATTTATTTTTCTTGTCTTATTGAAGTAGCTGCGACTTTTGATACAATGTTGAATAAGAGTTGTGATAGTAGACGTCCTTGCCTTCTTCTTATTGCTCTAAGAAGGGCCTTTGTGGGCAGCTCCATTCGATGAAAAAATAATGGGTGGGAGAGACTGAGGCTGGAATAAGACAAGATGTGATAGATTGAGAGGATATAGCGTGACTATTTGAAATCACTATTCCTATATACAAAATTCCACGGGGCTTCCTATAGCTTCTACCACAAAATTACTCCATTGTGTAATAATATAGTTTTAAACGATGGCCAGAGAATGAAGGCACAACAGGCTGGCAGGGACTCCCATTTTACATTCCCACCAGCAATATATGAGTGACCCACTTCCTCCACGTCCTCACAAACATTGTCATTGAAACTGTGTCATTTGGTATTGTCATTAAAACTTTCTTAGCCTTTTTGATAGGTGTGTTACATATTCTAGATATATAAAGAAACTTGAGATTTGGGGGGAACCTTTGAGTTCAGAAATTAGGACACTTTAGGATTGTCACCTGGGAGTCTGTGTTCAAAATGCAAGGTGAGGGACACATCTATCTTGGAGGAATTAGATGAACAAAACAGGAAAGCAGTTGACTTGGGTGTGGAATGGGTGTGGGTAGGGCAGTTATGAAATGGGATTGTGGGAGAACCTTGTTCTACAGTAACCAAGGAACATTAGAGTGCTTGTTTTTTACCATGGACTCAAAAGTAAAAGAATGAAGCACAATGTAGGCTCAAAACAGGAGTAAGGGTGCCAAACAAAAAGATAGGGGAGAGGTTCTGCTCTTAGGAACCTGCTCCGGGAAGAGAAAATTCTTTCCCCCTAAGTGTAAGTCCGAAGTTTGGTTCCAAAAGCATCACCTCCGCAAACACAGAGTGGAGGACTATCTTGACAACAGTTGCATCCTCCCCTGTTCCCTCCTCCCTCCCGGCCCCTAATTTAGTATCAGGAAGGCCCACACGGAGCTGAGGGCGCTGCACAACACCTTAAGACATGCATACACGCTTGAGCTACGCTAACAAACAGTGTCCAGGTCAGAGAAAGAAAGCGCACCCCTGCATATTCTACAAATCAAGCCTCGCCTGCAGAAATGGCTGCAGCGTGAGGCTCCATACTCAAGAAGGCTGTGACAGTCCACCCTGACATATACGCCGTTGGATATTCTGCATCAAGCAATTCGAGGTTAAGTCAGTGTAGAGGGGTGTCCCGGGAAGAGGGACTCTGGGTCGTAGAGCAGCCAACGTCAGAAGGAAGGATCAATCCCTTTTAGAAGAAAGGGTGGGCGAGAAGGGCTTCTACGGTGAATGGGCCATGATTCATTAGCGGAGGGAATGCCAACAGCGGGAGACGGGGGACCCCGCAGGCGCATGGGGCGCAGGGGACGGGGCGCCGTCGGAAGCGGCCGCGGGAGCGCGTGTCCAAAGCGCCGCAGGGAGGCAGCGGGCCGCGCGCCCTGACGGGCGGTGACGCCTTACTGGTTGCCCGGTGCGGCGCGCAGGGGTTCGGAGACCCGCGGCTCCTTCTTCGACGCCCGTCCAGGAGAGCGAGCGGCTGCGACTGAGCCTTGGGCGGCCGTGGGGCCGAGAGCCATGAGGCCCGGGGGCGGCTGCCCCGCGGCGCTGCTGCTGGCGGTGGGCTGGCTGCTGCTGGCGGGCCTCCCGGCCGCCCGCGGGGTCAACGTCACCGCCCTCCAGGACCCCGGCCGGGCCCGCTCCCTGGACGAGGGCGAGCACTACGGCGATGGTGATGGCGAGGGCGAGGGCGAGGCCGAGGAGGGGGCGGAGAACTACCCGGGCGAGTCCGAGCACCCGTCGCAGCCCGAGGGCGACGAGGAGGAGGAGGAGGAGGAGGAGGAGGAAGGTGAGCAGGGAGGCTCCCTGGTGGGGACAGAAGCCCCTGTGGGGGCCAGAGCCCCGTGTCTGCCCGAGGACATCGAGACTGACCCCTGGGCACATTTGTAGAGCCCTTTGGCAGTCAGCCACGAATTTATACACTTTTCACTCGTGGAATGGCCTTGAAGAAACATGTTAATTTCCCAAGGCCACAGCAAGCTGAACAAGCCCACGTTTAGGAGTTGCTACAGAAATACTGCTAAAAAGACGCTTTGTTTTTTAAGTGATAGGAGGCAGAGGTAGTCTTCCACCAGGTGGAATTATTTTGACTCCCTTTGCAGTTACGTTTTTTCCCTTCCCATGGTAGGTTTTTTTTTTGTTTTTTTTTTAAGTTGCAAATTGCTTGAGGTCGTCTTTGTATATTTGCACGTTGCATTGGAACAAAACGGAACTCAGAATTCCCCTCATTGTGACACATCTAGATGGATCCATATGCGGACTAAACTGCCCAGAAGCCCCAGGTCAGCTTCTTGCAGCCCAACCTTGAGCACCTCTGCAGCGTGGAGGTGTTTTATTTGCACGTTCAACTTTGCACCCCAGAGGAACAGTGTGGCCTTAGAAAACACCGATCAAGGGATCCCACTAGTGGCGTTGTTAGATGATAACGTGTTAACCAAGGGAGAATGAGCTTGATGAGCTTGTGCTTGGTACATACTACTAGTAAATTTACCTTCTTCTGCTAGCTCTCTAAGCAATAAAACTTGACACGCCATTACACCTGTCCTATTGATTAGTAACTCACATGCTGGTAGGTCAAAGGTCAGTTGCAGGTGTGCAGCCATCTGAAGGTGAACGATTCCTTTACCTCATAAATGACCCAGCTGAGATTCTTTTAATATCCGTGGCAGTCTCCTGTCTCCTATACATAGAGAGTAGATGCCCTGTTTATCAGCTTTTCTTTTCTTTGCTGATGACAGATAGTGGCCCTTCGTGACAGAAAGAAATTGACTACCTGAGGTTAATGGCGGGATGAGATTTGTTATTGCCTTGATAAGATTACATTACAGAGAGCTTACACACACACCCCGAGACTGACCCAACTTCATCTCCTTGACTGGGGAAATGTGAAGAAGAAAAGGGACTAGAAAAGAGAAAAACATGTTCTAAAGCATAGTCCTTATTGCTTCACTCTAGTTTTAAAAGTAATTGCATTAATAACTTTAGTATTAAACTGGTCAAGGGATAGTTCCAGGTGTAAAAAGCTAAATGGAGTTTAGAGTAAACCTGGGTGACAGAACTATAATGCCTTCGATGCAAATTCAAATGCAGGATATTTATTTATTCTCTCGATGTCTCCATTTCCTTATCTGTGAACTTCAGGGAGTCCGCGTGCCTTCTGGAGTTTTATATACACAATTTCATGCATAGCTGCTTTTCCCTGGGGAAAGCGAGAATCCAGAACTTTAAACAATCTGAGGTGTCTGAGATCTGGATGTTTCTGAAATTTGGCAAAGCCCCTCTTAACCCTCAGAGGACCAGTGTAAAAATATTCAACACCATTTATGATCCACTGGACATTTTATTTTATTTTATTTTTAAGGCATTTTACAAATAATTTCAAATGTAAGAGCAAAGGGGCAGTGAAAACAACTTATTTGAAGTTTTAATAAGAATTCACATTTTATTTCCAAATTTATCCCAAATTTTTATTTAATTTTTCCTGGTTTTGAAGACTAATGGAAAAAGTACTTTTAGTGCAACTAAAAGCTCATTGGTTGTTATGCATGATTCTGAAATATAGCCATTTTATAAATACTGAGTCCAGATTTTAAGTACATCTTGTAATAGATTCTAGTTATTATTATTGTTCTTTTTGCACTTTATCATAACACAATACTTTTGAAAACTAGGAAGATACATATTTTTTTGAAGAGAAGACTGCCATATCCTTTCTCCATATTTGCAAAACCATTTTCATCTTTGATTTATAAACAATTAAAATTGTTGGTCCAATGAATTTATTCATTTCTACATCTACTTTCTTTCAATTACCTTTGTATTCACATCTGGCATTTATTTGTCTGTTTACTAGCCTTATCAAGTACATTCTTGTGTATAAACTACTTTAAAAAGGAAAGAATACTGTCTGAATCCTTTATCAAAATCGTATGGTCTGGCTCCATTTTCACAAAATATTTCAGGATCAAGTCCTTCCTGTTGAAGGGCTAATTAGAAGAGAATGCCAGATATCCTTCTCATTCTTAGAAAGATAATGTTCATTCATTGAGTCTTGAGCTAGAGATAATTCATCTAGTATAATACAGTGGTTCTCAGCCTTCTAGCCCTTTAAATACAGTTCCTCATGTTGTGACACAACCATAAAATTATTTTCGTTGCTACTTCATAACTATAATTTTTCTACTGTTATGAATCGTAATGTAAATATCTGATATGCAGGATGGTCTTAGGTGACCCCCGTGAAAGGGTTGTTCGACTGCCAAAAGGGTCGCGACCCACAGGTTGAGAACCACTGACTAAGGTATCATCTCTCATTTTGCTTACACAATGAATTTTAACATCATCATTAGCATCCAAAATGCTGCTATCTGTTTCTCTATGTTCATCTTCTGATTCATCCAATAATTGTGAAATGTTTTTCACTGTTAACTTTCTTTTCCTTGCCATTATGGACCAAAAGGAAATAAACTTTAAAATGTCAATTGTGTTCAATGAAAGCTGAAAATAGAGGATGAGAAAGATGCATCTAAACTTCTTTTATATCTTCCTGAAAGATGATGTGATTCTTTGGACAAAGCAATAAGGAAACAAAGTATGATGTAATACCTACAATTTATTTCACAATTATGTCACCTTTCTAGGCCATTCTAACAATTCTTCCATTTTATTATTATAGTCTTTTTTTAAAATAGGAGTAATTGATTAGTAATACTGAAATCCATCATTATGGATGATGAAATAACAAAATGTTTCAAAATATAGGAAAAATCACTAAGATACTATGTTATCTATACTCTTAATCCTTTTATACTCCTATCCCTATGCCTTTATACTTTTTGTATACCCTTATACCCTTTATTAATCTAAGATTTATAAATTTACTCTTAACCTGTTTACCTTTAGATTTATAAAAGGAACCAACAATAGACCTACATAATAATTTCAAGAGAAATGAGTTTTAGTCTATAAAATGAGGTTTATTCTATATAAATATAACTATATAGCATTTTCTCTTTTTCTTTGGAAGACCTGTAAGAAAGAAAAAAAATCATGAACTATCAACCATACAAATCAATTTTCAAAAAGGAAACTAAAAAATAAAAATTGTACTGTGATGTAATATACCAACAATTAAAGCATCCTGTCCAAAATGAAAGAGAACATTCCAGGATCTGGCCAGAACAGAAAAAACAGCAGGATCATTACCAGCCTCATTGTGGATGCCAAGCTTTTATCAGCACAGTCTAAGACCCAGTAGATATTTAGGGAAGCCTCATTACACTTTTGACTCATACTAAACTCACTATTTTTTTATTTGTCATTTTAATTTGTGTGTGTAAGAAAAGCTTGCTTATAATAGTTCCTATTTTAAACTCACTATTGAACTCTCCTTTTCACCTGTTCTTTTAAAGACAGCCAGTAAAGTATTTTGAGGACAACTGACTTTTCAGCTTACATATAGGACTTTCAGCTTACACACAGCATGAAATCAGTATTATCCAAGACATTAATAAAAATGTTGAACAGTACAGAGTACTGTGACACATGACTCCTACCACATTGGCACCAACCAACTAATTAGCATCAGTGGATCTTACTGTTGAAGTTATACATAAAACTTTACTGACATTGACATGCAGACCATATTTTTCCTTTTTACTCATAGATAGATAATGGGAAATTTTGATAAATACTACACTGAAGTCCAGATACATATAATCACCCTGACTCACCATTATAGGATCCCCATCAAAAAAGAAAGTCAGTGAATGACCTAATGAGCACTTAATACTCAAAGCTGAAAGGACCTTTGGAGATAACATGATTAAATCTCAACCTTTTAAAAAATATATATATATTCTTATTGATTTCAGAGAGGAAGGGAGAGGGAGAGAGAAATAGAAACATCAGTGATGAGAGAGAATCATTGATTGACTGCCTCCCGCATGTCCCACACTGGGATCAAGCTGTAATTGGGTGGCATGTGCCCTGTCCGGGAATCGAACTGCGACCTCCTAGTTCATAGGTCGATGCTCAACCACTGAGCTGCGCCGGCCAGGCTCAACTTTTTTTAAGTTAGGAGAACTTAAATAATTTTCCCAAAGTAGCATAGGTACTGAATAATAGAGCTGATTAAGTATTTAGTTTATTGAATGGTTTTTGAAAAGAGGTTATATATTTAAAAACATTTTTTTATTGATTTTAGAGAGGAAGGGAGAGGAAGAGATAGAGGCATCAATGATGAGAGTGAATCATTGATCAGCTGCCTCCTGCACACCCTCCACCAGGGATCTAGCCAGCAACCTGGGCATGTGCCCTGATCCGAAATCAAACCATGACTTCCTGGTTCATAGGTCAATGCTCAACCACTGAGCAACACAAGCCAGGCGAAAGAGGTTATATTTAAAAGTAGTCTAGTACTCATTCTCTTACCTGTGTTTTCTGTGTTCAAGATTTGGCTTTTAATTTATATCCCATAATGTGCCAGTTGAAAGTATCCAAGCATTTCAAGCAAAAATGTTAATTCAAAATTGATCATGATAGTCCAAATAATTTATTTAACAAAGTCAATATTGATTAACATATTTACATCTAGTGCTTACTATGTATTCAAGACACTATGTTTGGTACATCTATATATACAAAAGGCTAAGCAACCGGCCTACTGGCCAGTAGGTATGATGCTCACTGACCACCAGGGGGCAGACACTCAACACAGGAGCTGCCCCCCCCCCCCCCCCCCCCCCCCCGTGGTCAATGTGCTCCAACAGGGGGAGCACTGCTCAGCCAGAAGCCAGGCGCACAGCTGGCAAGTGCAGCAGTGATGGTGGGAGCCTCTCCTGCCTCTGCAGCAGTGCTAAGGAGCAGTGAGCTGAGTGGTAAGCAGCAGTGAGCAGGCGGGCAGTAAGAAGCGAGGGGTCCGAACTGCAAGAGGGATGTCCAACTGCTGGCAAGCGGAAATCTCCTGAGGAGTCCTGGACTGCGAGAGGGTGCAGGCCGGGCTGAGGGGACAACCCCCCACCCCCACCCCCATGCATGAATTTCATGTACCAGGCCTCTAGTAAGCATATTAAAACTATAAAAATATTGTCTTGCTGTAATAAAAATAGAAAAAAAATCTTTGAATTATATAAAATCAATAAGTGCAAAATGAGTGAGAATGAGGTTATCTCTTAAGCATTTTTATAGCAGTAAACAAGTTACAGAATGTTTTCATACACATTCTCTCATTTGATTTTCACAATAATCAGTGAAATAGATTCTCCTTTTCAAATTTTACAGAAAGGTTCACTAGGCCTGAAAGAGTTTAAGTAACTTACTCAAACTCAAAGCAGCTAATTAGTGGTAGAAGCAGCAATTTGGCTTTAACTCTAATGCATTTTCCCATGTAACATTGTTTCCTCAGGATATAATACCTTTTAAAAATTATCTTCTAACACCTCATTTAATATTTTTATCCTTTGAGAGTTTAGTCTTAATGTGAGCTATGAAGAATGGGTTATACACTATAGCAAGTGGAATTCATGCCAAACTTCAGAATGATGAGAAAAAAGAAGCTCTGTATTATGTGATTTGAACCCAATGATATTTAATCAAATACTTGTGTAGTCCTAGATTATCCTACTAATAAAGTGTTAGGAATAGTAGAACCAATCTATAATACATGATTTTAATGAACACTTGGTATAGAGACTTTTGTTTTAGATGAAAATGATACACTCAAAATTTTCAGAAAATAGAGAATTGGAAAAAATTGGACCTTACAATAGGCTGGATTTTTTTGTTTGTTTTTTTTCTGACTTTCTATAGGACTTTAAACTCATCATGTATTAAAGTAATGAAAAGTTATTTTTAGGTTATATAAACTTTCCTTGCAAGTTATTTCTTGATTTATTACTTTAAAGGCTTAGGCTTCTTTTGATGTAAACAATAATAGATGTACTGCTTTTCGCATTGCTTTTCTGATTTAATAAAACTTTTTAAAATGTCTGCTTCCCAGCTCTAGCTGGTTTGGCTCAATAGATAGAGCATAGGCCTGCGGACTGAAGGGTCCCAAGTTTAATTCTGGTCAAGGGCACATGCCCGGGTTGTGGGCTCAATCCCCAGTGGGAGGTGTGCAGGAGGCAGCCAATCAATGATTCTCTCTCATCACTGATGTTTCTGTCTCTTCCTCTCTTTTCCTCTCTGAAATAAATAGAAATATATTAAAAAATAAAATAAAATGTCTGCTTCCCACATGACAAGTACTTGTATCTCCATCCCCAAGTAAGAGCTTTTCACTTAGAAAAGTTTTCAAGTGATTAAATAATGTGTTTTTGTATTTTATGTTTAGGTTCAGAAATGAAAGTAGTGAAAGAAGTAGAATTTGGGATGTGCACTGTTACATGTGGTAAGTAGTATAGAGCACATAAACAATATTGTAGTTTAGGGGGAGGAAAGGTAAAAATAGTGTGGCAATTTTTATTTGTAATTTGTGTACTCTCATTGATTTCTATTCTAATGACTATAATTCACACACAAAACACAAACTGATTGCTTTAAAAGGGTGGATATGTCAGTTTATAAATTCTAAGTCTTATTTTAAGCCAGCTCCCTATATTTTTTTGGCACATACACTGCCTTCACCAAAGTAAAATTTCCTCCACCTCACAGATGTTCAGAAGATGAAAAATCTTGAGATGCATCTCACAGATGTCTTTCTACATACTGTGTTGGCAAATCTATCAAGAAATGTGCTTCTTTGTAATAGTCTATTCTAAATTCTACATTTCTCCAATTTATATGTCATATCTTGGAGAAAAGAGGTATTGGCTTGTGGGGAAGATAACATTCAAGGATTGTGACTTGTATTGATCATTTCATAAATAGAATTTGGATATAAAAATCTTTTACATGGTGGTGGGATTAAGGCAACACATGATCTACAATAGACTGGTGTTTCCCAAACTTAACTGTTCACTCTCAGTTCCTGAAGGATTTGTTAAAACACAGGTTGCTGGGCCTACCCCAGAGATTCTAACTCAGTAGACCTTCAGAGGGGCCTAAGAAATTATATTTCTGAACAAGTTCACCAATGAAGCTGATGCTGCTTGTTAGAAGACCATCTTTTCAGAACCACTATAGAGTAGCTTGTTGAGAAGATAATAGATAATTCACAATGAAATTAAGTTTATTTTAAATAGACTCTGCCTTGTAATAAAAAGACAGTGATAGGAGGGAAAGACAAAAACCAGAAGGTAAGACAGAAAATCCATGCAGATCTACATCAGAACATTTTTTATTTTTTTTTGGTCAAATATTACACCTGAATTACTTTCATTTGAGATAGTTTTTGTTTGTGAGTGTGTGTGATAAAATATACCCAACATAAAATTTACTATTTTAACCATTTAAAATGTACATTTCAGTGACATAAAGCACATTCACATTATGGTGCAACCATTAGCACCATCCATCTCCTGAATTTTTTCATCATCCCAAACTGAAACCTCCGTGTGCATTAAATATTAACTCCCTACTTCCCCTTTCTCCCAGCCCTTGGAAACCACTATTCCATTTTCTTTCTTTTTTAAAAAAAATTTTTTTTTATTGCTTAAAATATTACAAAGAGTGGCACATATGTCTCCTTCCCGTCGCCCCCCCCCCCCCCTCCACCTCCGCCTTGACCTTCCCCCGGCCTCCCCTACCCCTCAGTGTCTTGTGTCCATTGGTTATGCTTATATGCATGCATACAAGTCCTTTGGTTGATCTCTTACCACCACCGCCCCCCCCCCCAACCCTCCCCGGCCTTCCTGCTGTGGTTTGACAGTCTGTTCGATGCCGCTCTGCCTCTGTATCTATTTTTGTTCATCAGTTTATAATGGTCTTTATTATCCATAACTGAGTGAGATCATATGGTATTTTTCTTTCACTGACTGGCTTATTTCACTTAACATAATGCTCTTCAGTTCCATCCATGCTGTTGCAAATGGTAAGAATTCCTTCTTTTTTACAGCAGCATGGTATTCCAATGTGTAGATGTACCACAATTTTCTAACCCATTCATCTGTTGATGGGCACTTAGGCTGTTTCCAAATCTTAGCTATGGTAAATTGTGCTGCTATGAACATAGGGATGCATATATCCTTTCTGATTGGTGTTTCTGGTTTCTTCGGATATATTCCTGGAAGTGGGATTACTGGGTCAAATGGGAGTTCCATTTTTAACTTTTTGAGGAAACTCCATACTGTCTTTCATAGTGGCTGCACCAGTCTGCATTCCCACCAGCAGTGCACGAGAGTTCCTTTTTCTCCACATCCTCTCCAGCACTTGTCATTTGTTGATTTGTTGATGATAGCCAGTCTGACAGGTGTGAGATGGTACCTCATTGCTGTTTTGATTTGCATCTCTCGGATGATTACTGACTTTGAGCATGTTTTCATATGTCTCTTGGCTTTCTGAATGTCCTCTTTTGAAAAGTCCTTTGCCCATTTTTTGATTGGATTGTTTATCTTCCTTTTGTTAAGTTGTATGAGTTCCATATAAATGTTGGAGATTAAACCCTTATCGGTGATTACATTGGCAAATATGTCCTCCCATGCAGTGGGCTTTCTTGTTGTTTTGTTGATGGTTTCTTTTGCTGTGAAGAAACTTTTTATTTTGATGTAGTCCCATTTGTTTATTTTCTCTTTAGTTTCCAATGCCCTAGGAGCAGTATTGGTGAAGAAATTGCTTTGGCATATGTCTGAGATTTTGTTGCCTTTGGATTCCTTTAGGATTTTGATGGTTTCCCATCTTACATTTAAGTCCTTTATCCATTTTGAGTTTATTTTTGTGTATGATGTAAGTTGGTGGTCTAGTTTCATTTTTTTGCATGCATCTGTCCAATTTTCCCAACACCATTTATTGAAGAGACTGTCTTGACTCCATTGTATGTTCTTGCCTCTTTTGTCAAATATTAATTGAGCATATTGGTTTGGGTCGATTTCTGGGTTCTCTATTCTATTCCATTGATCTATATGTCTGTTCTTGTGCCAGTCTCAGGCAGTTTTGAGAACTGTGGCTTTGTAATACAGCTTGATATCTGGTATTGAGATCCCACCTACTTTGTTCTTCTTTCTCAGGATCGCTGAAGCTATTAGGGGTCTTTTTTTAAACTCCAGATGAATTTTTGGAGAGTTCGTTCTAGGTCTGTAAAATATGCCGTTGGTACTTTAATGGGAAGTGCGTTGAATTTATAGATTTCTTTGGGTAGTATGGACATTTTAATGATGTTGATTCTACCAATTCAAGAACATGGTATGTTCTTCCATCTGTTTATGTCTTCCTCTATGTCTTTTTTCAACGTCCTGTAGTTTTTTGAGTAGAGGTCTTCTTCCTCTTTAGTTAAGTTTATTCCTAGGTATCTTAATTTTTTTGGTGTGATGGTAAACGGGATTACTTTTTTAGTCTCTCTTTCTGTAAGTTCACTATTGGTGTATAGAAATGCCATAGATTTCTTGGTGTTAATTTTGTATCCTGCTACATTGCCAAATTCATTTATTAAGTCTAATAGTTTTTTTTGATTGAGTCTTTAGGTTTTTTATGTACAATATCATGTCATCTGCGAATAAAGACAGTTTTACTTCTTCTTTTCCAATTTGGATGCCTTTTATTTCTTCTTCTTGTCTAATCGCAATGGCTAATACTTCCAGTACTATGTCGAACAGGAGTGGTGCGAATGGGCATCCCTGTCTTGTTCCTGTTCACTGTTCCATTTTCTGTCTCTTGAGATAGTTTTCAGCCTTTTTTTTTTTAACCTTAATTTCTTCATGAATGAAAGTCAGAAAATGAGAAGAATCCATGTAATAAACCTGTGATTATTCATTTACAATTTATATCTTTCTTCTGTTGCTTACTTGAAACATTTTCATAAGAGAATTATATTTATGACAATTCTAGTAATTATATATTGTCTTACACTATTATTAAAGGTGTGTTTCAGAAATTATATATTCATTCAACAAATGATTTTCTGTTTGGGGACTTTTAGAAATTTTTTCTGTCTACAATGCAGTCTACTGGGAATACAGCCGTGAAGAAAGCAGAGGAAATGCTGCCTTCAAAGATTACATATTTTAGTTGGGTCAAAGACATAAATAAAAGTAAAATATGTAATATGTCAGATGGTGATAAGTTTTAAGGAGAAAACCCAGAAAAGACAACATTTTGCATCTAAAATATTTTTTAAATATTTAAAAAATGTTTTCAATTTATAACAACTCTGTGAAGGGAAAAATGCTTTAGTGAAAATTCTATTGAACTCCCAAAATAATGTAGCAGCCAAAATTTTTTCTTTTTCTGGAATACACAGGCAGATTTTTGAGTGTCACTTGGATTTACAGAAAACCTTAGCTATTTACATCATCGCAATAAACTGTATTTTGCAAGATAAATAAATACATTTATTTATTTATGCTTGAAAATTTTTTATGCATTTCAGAATAAGGGTGTGCTTCTAGATAGGGACCTTTCATAAATTCACGTGAAACCATACTGTAGCCATTTTTAGGCATCTCTTTTAATCAAGAGACCTTTCCTCTTCCAATCTTCTATTTCTTTATCTCATATGGAGCCCTCTCCCTTGCTACTCAATTTTCGGTCCAGAGACCAGCCACATAGCTTGGGAGCTTGTTAGGAAGGCAGACTCTCAGAACCTGCTGAGCCAGAATTTCATGTAAGATCTCCAGGCGATCTGCAGGCTCGCTGAACTTTGAGAAGAACTATGATAAGCCATTTCTAATTTCAACTTCCCCTTGCCCTTGAGAATGGATTTTATGATTAACATCATATAGGGGTTGGAAGAGGAAATCCGGTAAACAAGGAAATCAAGATGGACAGTTCCCTAGCCTGTGACCCAACAGTCTTTTCATAGGTCATGTCGACTTACGAAACACCCAAACCTATAGAGAACTTTTATGAATTTGAGCCAAACTGACAATTGCCAGGATGCAAAATCTCAATAGATTGAGAAAATGCTCTGAAGAATGCCAGTTTTGCAGCTTATTTTATACATTAGAATAAAAGGAGGAGACTTCAGGATGGAACATGAAATCCATTGATGGTAGATTAAGGGGGCGGGAGAAAGCAAACCAGGGAAATCTCTGGGACTGGATAAAAAGGCAAAATAGAGAAACACATGCTTCCTTCACATTGGTGGGTAAAGGAAAGTTAGTAATTAATTATAGAGATGGTATTCAGGGAATAAGCTAACAGGGAAGGTTCTGTGATTGTGTGCTCTCATGCCTGGGTTGTGGCTTGAGGGATCTGGAGAAGAAGATTACTCTGACATGTTATCTTAGATGCAAAAAGATAATAAACAGGCTTACTTGAGGTAAATATTGACCTTTGTCAAGGCAGCTACAGGCTTAGAATGTGACTACCCACCATGACTTGCTTTCAGTTAGGAATTTTTATGTTCAGACCATCCTATGTGGTTACTTGAGTGTCTAAGGCCCACATGCAGACACCCCCCCCCCCCCCAGAGCTTGTCAGGTTTGGTATGTGGCCCTGTTTTCATTCACAGTCAGTTTATCACAGGACATGTTCAGCATGTGGCTGATCAAGCATTTTATCATCTCCAATTCTGGTGATGAAAGGCAAACTCTGAAGATCTATGATAGTAAAGGCTTGGCTTCTTGTTATAAAAATGTGTGGCAATTCTAAAGAGAGTATGTTGTTGAAAATGGAGATTCGATAATTAATAGTTTGTCCTGCTATATTTATTATCAATCTAAATATTAAAAAGCTTACTTTATGTTAAAATATGATTTTGGAATTTCCTCTAGAAGCTCCAAGTCTCCCTAAAAGTTCCATGGTCAAATAAATTTGGGAGATCCTGTGTACTATGTATTTCATTAAATCTAACACTTTATTGGTTGTAAGAAGCACAATTTATGTATCTCTAAAAAGGAAAATACTGCCAATTTGTGATATGCCATCAATTTTAAGATGCATTCTGATTTCAAATATGTTAAGATGTAAAAATTTTACATGTTAAATCAATGAAAGTTTACACACAAAGCATGTTAATTTATTAGCATTTTAAAAGTTTTTCCCAAATTCTGTAGTAAAGATATCCCTTTAATTTTATTTAATGCATTATTTTCAAATGTATATAATCATGGAATTCTTTTTCTAATGGTAACAATCAGAAGGACTGGTGTTACATGTAACTCACTTTAGGAAAAGCTGTTTTAGGAAGTAATTAAAAATAAAGGGTCTAAAAATTCTAAATGTTGTAAACCTGATTTGGGGAATTTAATTTCTGAAATTAAGAAAAAAGTCTCAATAAAAACTTAGATGGTAAAGAAAATAACTCTGTGGCATTTATTTTTCCTAACATTTGCCATTTTCTTTTACTGAAGGTGTTGGTATTAGAGAAGTTATGTTAACAAATGGATGCCCTGGAGGTGAATCTAAGTGCATTGTACGCGTGGAAGAATGTCGTGGACCAGTAGACTGTGGCTGTGAGTTGGACTCTGGAGGGAGACTGAGAGGGGAAGAGTTTACTCTGGGGAAATACTTTAACTTCAGGTTGTCATGAGTGGAATTGATATACTGAAAGGAAATCATAAGAAAACTTAAAATTCCACTTCTCAGGACAGTTATAGCTCTGAATAACTTTCTGCTGTTACTTTACATTTTTTCAATGTCTAAAATTTAACATATATTTTCTGCAATACACTGTAACCTTATTGTACTCAGGCTCTGTGGTCAAGGCTGTCCTATAGCAAAATATTTTTGACACTTTGGTCATGACATTTTATCAGTAGATTGGTACATCCTAAATTTTAAGTGATGTTCTATATCAAATTACACAGTGCTGAGATTTCATTATCTCTTATGGGGTCCCCAACCAGTAAATTGGAAGCCATGAGTAGATCTCAAAGTATGTTAGCTCATTGAGTTGGTTGCCCTTACTATTCCTCTTCTCCAGTTTATTCTACTGAAGGAGCAGATAGCTATTGAGTCTCCTACCTGCTTCTTTTGGTGACTTTATCTTTGTATCCATCACTCCTCTCTGCTCTTCTACATTCAAACTCTAAGTCTGATCACTTCTAGCATAGAATTTATTTTAAAATTGGAGGTAGATTTTAAAAGTAATATTATTTATAAAGCAATTTACAATGCTCTATGGTATTTTTGTATTTAATTTTTCTTTTTTTCAGGGGGTAAACCAATATCAGAAAGTCTTGACAGTGTGAAACTGGCCTGTGTTCATACAGCTCCTGAAAATCGTTTCAAATATATTTGGAAAATTCTAAGGCCAGAGCAAGTGAGTAATGAATATAATTTGGTGCTTTGTAGTGAGTGATAAAATTTGTTTCCCAGTGCTTGATGACTGCCAGAAAACTCTCTTTAAAAGCAGTTTGCAAAAATGAAGTTAAAATCATACAGCTTATTATTATTAGGATTTAATTTTTTTTCATAATTTATAAGTATGTCTTAGGATCAGCTATTAACAGAACTTAAAAACATTCATTTTATACAAATTATTTTATTTTGGAAGCAAGGCTTTCATTGTATATATAGGAATTATATTAATGACAACAGTATCTAACATTAACTGAGGGCTAATTAAGTGTCAGACATACACCAAATGTTAATGTTTCTTTTAACCCACATAACAATCCTATGAGGTAATTCCTAACATTATACCCATTTTACAGATAAGAAACTGAAATGCTGAGAGTAACTTGCTCTGGGTCACACAGGCAGGAAATGGTAGGATTGGAACTTGATGTCTAGATTGTCTGACTATAAAATTCATGTGCGTAATTAATTACTGCCCTAGACTGAGAGATAATGGCTCTTTTTTTGTTACAGGAAATTATTTCCTGATCTTAAGTTTACATGAAAAATGTTGATACTTCTTTTCTTTTAAAAAGCAACCCGTTGTACTTGCAAATGATTCAGCAATCCTAGAAGTAAGCAGGCCAATTCACCCCTTGGATTATGAGTGCGATACCTTCGAGAATAATGAAATAGTAGCATCTCTTAGATTCACAGTCTATACCTCAAATGGTAAGTGCCCAGCAATATTTTGGTTTGCTTATCTCAAACTTTAGAGAGCATCAAAATCACTTGAAGGGCTTCTTGACACACAGATGGCTAGCCTTACCCACAGAGTTTCCAATTCAGTTGATCTTGGGTGGGTTAGACAAAAGAATTTATAATTCTAACAAGTTCCCAGGTGCTGCTGGCAGACACCATAGTTTGAGAACCACTGGTTCAGATCATTTAGACTTTTCTACAAGGTAGTGCTTCATTTCTTTTTTTCAAAGTACAGTTGGATTTGCCTCACTTCAGGAAACTAGTGTATTCCTGAAATTTCTCCAAAGAACAATCCTGTAACGTGGATTATATTTTTACTTTTACTTCACCACAAAAGTGAAAATGTACACATGGAGTTCTCATGAAGGCTTACAAAAATTTTGTATAATAAAATGAAGGTAAGAAGCATTATGTCAAGGCATGTCTTTTAAAAAATTACCCATTTGAAGAAAACATTTTTTGACAAAACAATAATAGTCATCAATATATGTCACGAAAGGCAAATCTTGTCCTGAACATCATTTCACAAGTTAAAAGCTGCTTTCCTTGTGAAATGGATCCATGTGCATGTCCTTTTAATTTAGACTATGATATAAGTATTTCCTTTAGTTCAGTTGCTGCTAACCATTTTTATTGTTGTTGTCATCTTTGCTATTGGGAAGTGGGGGTTTTACCTGCAGTACTGGGTTCAGGATCTGAAGGAGGGGCCGATGCATGAATGAAAATTCTAGACAAGAAATATGAATTATGAAGGGGTGGTGGCCAGGTGGTGAAGAGCACACCAACTTCTGACCTGGTCTACTGTTTATTTACTTGAATACACATTTGCCCTTTAGCAATGCATACAGGCGTATCAAAGGTGAAGTTTGGTAAACAGTAAAGGGATTGTCAGGCTAGGGAATTGCCTTGAGCCAACACTCTCTCAACAGGAACAATGGTGCTTAGCGTCAGCCCTGCTAATGCCCGAGGTCCACTGGCCTTCCCTGTTCCTTGGTGCAGTCTCGTGACAGTATCATCAAGTGGTGGCTTCCCGCAGGTTTGGTTACAGGATTTTTTAGAATCCAGTTAAGGCTCAGGAGGCTTTTACCAGAAAAATGCCCACATGTACAATCACGCCAAGAGTTACCTGTGATTGTAAAGGGAGTTCATGGATTTCTTGAAGGTATTTCTTAATCCCAAGTAAAGAATTTATGCTGTAGTCTAGAGATACCATGCAACATAGCAACCCTTTATTGAATGAAAACAAGCTAAACTGTTTGGGGATGGTTTTTTGAAGTAAATTATTTATAAATTTTTTTGATATGTTGTATAATGTCTTTAAAAAATTTTTTTCTTGTGAAAGCTAATAATCTTACTCCGGTTTTTATTGAAAGGATAATTTAAAATATATATTTTTTGATTTCAGAGGGAGAAAGGGAGAGGGAGATAGAAACATCAATGATGAGAGAGAATCAATTGGCTGCCTTATGCTCGCCCCCCTACTGGGGATCAAGCCCAAAACTCAGGCATGTGCTCTAACTGGGAATTGAACCAGCGACCTCTTGGTTCATGGATTGGCACTCAACCACTGAGCCACACCGGCTGTGTTAAAAGGGTAATTTTAATGAAGTGCTAAAAAAGGCCAAAGAAGACCAAATATCATCAAAATAAAATTTTTCTCAATGAGTTTTGTTCAGGATATTATAGCTATCAGAGGGCATTCTTGGTTTTTGTCCCCTTTCTTGAGATGTTAGGACATCTCAATAGTTAGCTCTTCCCATGACTAGAAGGTGACATGCATTTGACAGCACATAAGTTAAGGCCTGGAACACAGACCCCATAATGTCAGTCCTTAACTGAGATAGCAGAGCTAACTATGTCTTCTCAGTTTAGGGCTGGTGGGGTAGCTCTGCTGTCTCAGTACACGCACTAGTTAATTGATAAAAATGTTTTCAGAACACTTTGGATCTATTGGTTTCTTTTAAAATGACAATTGTATACACCACTGTGACAGATGCTTTGGGTTGTTTAGACATCAAACAAATATATTGGTTATAAATGTCCACAATATGGTACTGGCTTGAAACAAATACATAACTCAAATATTTTAGGGTAAATATTATTTAGTTAATGAAAATGTCCCATCCATTCCTTTATATATCAGAGTTTTCACTTCTACAATAGTTGTCCTTCATAATTAGGCATTGTCTTGGCTTGAATTGTGTCCCGCTAAAAAGATACTTTCAAGTTCTAACTCCCAGAACCTCAGAATGTGCCCATATTTGGAAATAGGGTCATTGCTGATGTAATTAGTTCAGTTCAGATAAGGTCATACATACTGGAGTGGGACTTTAACCCAATATGACGGGTGTCTTTATAAGAAGAGGGAAAATTGGACACAGACAGACAGAGAGAGCGAGACAGAGGAGAATGCCATGTGAAGACACAAAGACACATGAGAAAAGGCAGCCATGAGAAAACAGTCAGAGACTGGAATTATGCTGCCCCAGCCGAGGAACATAAGGGCTTCCAAAGACTGGAAGAAGAAAGGAGGGGTCCTCTCCCAGAATCTCTGGAGGGAACATGGCCATACCAATACCTTGTATTCAGAATTTTTGCCTCCAGAACTATGAGACAACAAATTTCCTTTGTTTTTTTAGTCAACCAGTTTGTGGTACTTTGTTATGGTGGCTCTGGGAAACTAATACAAACATAAGCTTAGTTTTACTAAAAAGCTTAGTTTTACTAAAAAAAATTCAGCCTATTTCTTCATTAGAAAATTTCAAGAGGAAATGCAGCCTTTCTTAGATATTAGATTTAAAAGCAATCTAAGTGATCCTTGTGGGAAGACCCCTATTGAAATGAACTAAAATCCTCATACCCTCACTCTCTACCTTCTTGGCTAGTATTGCAGGGTCGTAGATAAATGGAAGGGAATTTTGCATTTCTTTTCAGGTTTTAATCCTACAAGGTGTCTTTTTTAAAAAGATATATATTTTATTGATTTTTTTACAGAGAGGAAGAGAGAGGGATAGTTAGAAACATCGATGAGAGAGAAACATCGATCAGCTGCCTCCTGTACACCCCCTACTGGGTATGTGCCCGCAACCAAGGTACATGCCCTTGACTGGACTCGAGCCTGGGACCCTTGAGTCCACAGGCCAACGCTCTACCCATTGAGCAAAACCTGTTAGGGCTCCTACAAGGTGTCTTTTATTTGAGCTTAAAAAATCCCACGGCTATTATAAACCTAAAATTTGCAAAACTGAAATTATTTTTAAAATTCAACAATGTTGGAATGTAAATACGTAATTTCTCTATCATATTTGGAACTATTTAGTGAGATCACTAAATTGAGTGCATAACTCTAGAACTACTACGGAAAATGGAACACTATACTCCACGGTGTTTAAAGAATAGAAAGAAAAATTCAGACAAATGAGCTGTTGAGGTTGCTCATATAGGAGATTACTTCGGATAAATTGATACTTACCAAAATTAAAATATTAAAAAATATAAAACATGGCTGCAGAAATCATTAAACCCCCTTAGACATTGGTATGATTCAGCAGTTGCATCTGGTCCTTTCCACATAAATCTTTTATGATTCTATGATTTAGGAACCAGAAAGAGCCACAAGAAAGCTATATAATTCACAATATAATACTTTATGTAAATTGGCTTTTCACCAATTTATAATGCAGCAATGTTATAACACATATGGTAGACTGGCTTTGTCCTTTTAATAGCCTTATGTTCATAAAGATATGGGAGAGAATGCCTGATTTAAAAGTGGTGTGTGGGTATTTGTATGAAAAAAAAAATGAGCTTCAACCACTGTCTTACAACATATATAAAAATCAGAGATGTATCGTAGTCTTAAAGGTAAAAGTCAAATCCAGAAAGCTTTAAAAAGGGAAACAGAACATCTGCATAATTCAGGCGTAGGTAAGGGTTTCTTGGACATGACTCAGAAAACCAACACCGTAAAAGGAAACATTGATCAATTATGCTTCACCAAAACTAAAAACTGCAGTTCATTAACAGAAATCATTATAAAAATGAATAGGCAAGCCAAAAATCGGAGAGAAAGAAATTTATAAAACGTACAATTAATACGATCAGTTTAAGAAAAGGTCTTGCAGTGTCTTGGAAAACTAAGCATACCTCTACCCTATGACCCAGCAGTTCTACTCTTACGTATTTATCCAAGAGAAATGAAAATGTGTGTTCACAGAATGACTTCTTCAAAAATGTACATAGCAGCTTATTTATAATAGCACCAAACTGGAACAGCCTAGATGGCTATCAATAAGAGAATGAGTAAACAAATTGAGAGATACTACTCATTAATAAAAAAGAAAAAAATTCATTAATAAGAAAGAAAAAAACTTGGTACATGTGTAAATATGGGTGAATCTCTAAAACATTATATTGATTGAAAAAGTCCTACACAAAAGAATACATAGTATATGTTTCCATGCCTATGAATTCTGGAACAGGCAGGACTAATAGGTGGTGGAAAAGAGAATCAAGATGGTTGTTGCCTCTGGAAGATAGGGCAGGGATTACCTGGGAGGGGCTCAAGGGCACTTTCTGGGGTATAGCAATATTCTGTGTATTGCTAAGGGTTTAAATTGCATGTATGTGTTTGTATATGTCAAAAATAAGCAAATGTACATTTAAGATCTTTGTGAAAGTTATTGTTGAAATTTTACCTCAGAAGAAAAAAAATATAAAGAATATAAAAAATATAAACTATAGTTAATGATATGCCAGTTGAAGAATTTTGCTAGGAAATGTGCAGACATCAGTAAATTATGTTGAAATGCATTAAAAATACACGACGGGACAGAAGGATGGATAGACGGATAGTAAAATGTTGTTGGTAGTGTCTAGGTGGTAGGAATACATAATGTTCATGGTCAAAGTCTTTCAACTTTCTGCATGTTTGAAAAGAACATTTCAAACATGCAGAGCAGGTTAATTAACTTTCCATCCACTAATTCTTTCTGTATATTTCTAGAGTTATTTTTCAGATATGAAGTTTCCATTTCCTTTTTCTGTCAGTAGGAATAATCATCAGATATATGTATGTTTTTCTCTCTAGAATTGCAGATGAAAAGATCAAAAGGACCGGACACTGATGCAGTGCTAGTGTTTGTGCTGACCATCGGAGTTGTGATGTGTATATTTGTGATCTTTGTGCTGATCTTCATAATTATAAACTGGTAGGTGAAGGACTGAAAGTGAGTCTCCCCCTTGGTTGATGTCCATCTATCTGCCCCTCCCTTGTCCCATGAATCCAAAGCTCTGTCCATGATGTCTCTCACCTGTGTCTTCAAACTGCCCAACTCCTGCGACTGTCCTAGTACAGTCTGCCTAATCTCATGACTTGTTTCCCAGTCATGAGAGAGCTTTTAAATGCAGTTTTTACAGTTTTACATAGTAGTTGCTTTAAAAAGTCTATTGAATGAATATTTGTGCTGTCCAGTTGTAGTTATGACAACCCCCAAAATTGGTTATTGTAACCTACCAATGCAGTTATAGGAGAATATTTCCAATACCTACATGAGTAGTATACCCTGTTACATCTGAGGGCTCTACTGTTGCAATGCAACTGATGTACCGCAAACTAAAAATAAATTGTGACTAAGGAGGCACTTCTATATAGACAAAAGCGAAACATAAATCTATTTTTAGTTTTCATTTCACATAAAAGATTTTTTTTGTTTTTGTTTTATCTCCCAGGGCGGCAGTAAAGTCTTTCTGGGAGGGAAAAGTCTCAGGGACTGAGGTACGTTCTGAGCAGACTTCAGTGAAAGGCAAAGGGTCAGCTTCTCTTGAACGATCGCCAACAGGAATACGTGGACGTGAAGATGACGCCCTGAGCGAGTGGAATGATTAATGTGTAACAGGCCAAAGGAGAGCAGAGCATACCAGATTCATTATTATAAAAATAAAATATGTAGTGAAATACTTTAATAATATTGCAAGTGATTTACCACAGTCTGAAGCTAATACAATGTGAGCAGGGGCTGTTTTAATTAGTTCTTCTTTGTGGTAGACTTACAAAAAAACTCTTTTTAATTTGTTCTCAACATTTATCATTTCAGGTAATCACTTGGTAACATTTATCTAGAGATACAAACACACAAAATCTTCCCAACACATTTTTTTTTATCACTTTGATCACTTCCAAGGTGGTTTGAATGTTCTGTCCCGAAAAAGAAAAATAAAGAAGATGCCTTGCATATTAGATTTTCTCCCTCTGCGAGCACTGGATTGAACTTGTTAAAGCCAACCATACTACTTTAGACATAAAGACATAAAGAGCATCACTCATAACACATGAAATAATAGCAATAACAACAATGATAACCAACCATGCATAGTGTCCATATGTGCCAAGCGTTTCTCAAAGCACTTTACGTATATCAGGTGATTTAATTATAGTTCTACATAGAAAATATGGAAAGAAGAAGTATGAAGGAACTGGAGGCGGCTGAGTAAATGATGTGAACTTTTTTTTTCTTGGAGGATATTTTTTCCATTGATTTTTAGAGTAGTGGAAGGGAGGGAGGAGAGTGAGAGAAAGAGAGAGAGAGAGAGAGAGAGAGAGAGAGAGAGAGAGAGAGAGCGCCATGTGAGAGAGACAGATCTATGGGTTGCCTCCCACACTCACCCTGACCATGAATCAAACCCGCAACCCTTAGGTCCACAGGCCAATGCTCTAACCACTGAACAGCCACACTGGCCAGGGCTAAATGATGTGAATTTAACATGCCCTGTATTCTCACAGAAACATTAAGGACTTTTAAGTAACTACAAGCATTTTCATTGTGTTGGTATGCAGGAGATAACACCTTAAAACCAAGGTACTATTTCTGTACATCATCATCTACCTTTTTTCCTGTGTCATCATGTGATACAATTATGGACAACTATCAAACAAGATACCAAGGCATTCGATAATTTGACTAGGTAGACTTCATCAGAAATTAACTTTCTAAGGTAATGAAAATAGTACAAAATGCACATACATTTTTGTTTAGATGAATTCTATGCCAACTTCATTGACATTATGGCATTTATCTGATGGTAGCATTAACTCTGCACATCTGGAAAGAAGACTGTACATGGGCATTTATACCTCCCTCTAGTAGCCTAGATATAGGCTGTGCTGTGGAATTATCCATGCTTTCTATTACACAGCAACTAGAGGCCCAGTGCATGAAATTTGTGCATGGGTAGAGCACCTAGGCCTGGCTGGCGATCAGGGCTGATCAGGGCCTTCCTTCTGCCGGCTACTGGCTGCTGGCTGGGGCCTGCCTGCCTTCATTTGGCACCACCCCCTGGTGGTCAGTGCACATCATAGCAAGTGGTCGAACTCGCAGTTGGTTGAACTCCAGAGGGGACAATTTGCATATAAGCCTTTTCTTGTATAGGATTGTACTGGGGAGAAGCAATGAAAAATTGGCTGGTAAAAGATTTTATTTGTTGTAGGAATTTACTAGAGACTTCAGGTGAGAAGAAATTGTTTTCATAGAATATTTCCCAAGAATTGTTCATTTGACACTGCTCTCCCCCTCCCGCCCCCCCAGATAAGTGTGAAAAAAAAATCAGCTTTCCATTTCTTATTCCCGATTGAGTATGGTCATGCAACTTTAACAGAGGTGGTTAACAATCCTGAATAGTAACTATTATAAATTCTTATTTTTTAAAACCATTAACAGCAGCGATTTTAATGACCCTAGGAGTTCAGTCAGGTTAAGAGGTTTAGTTGTCAGTGCTGTTCACTGAATATTTCCGGCTGTCTACTTTCCAGGCACATGGTAGGACAGTACCTCCTCAGCCCTTCATGGTTGGGTGGGGCAATGTGACTAGTTCTAGCCAATGATCCAAGTGTGACTTTCAGACTAGAACACTTCACTGTGAAAACCTCCAGAACTCACTGTTTGCAGGCACAGACCCAGGGAACAGCACCAAGACTAGAAATCAACCTTTGCAAACAGCAGGAAAAGACCAAAGAAAGAGGCTGGCCACTCCAGTCTGGAGTTTAATATAGGAAACGTACATAGGAGGTCTGTCTTGGGGGCTGCGAGACAAAAATGGATCCCTGGGCCACTTACCAAAGAATTCTATGGTGTGTGTGTGTGTGTGTGTGTGTGTGTGTGTGTGTGTGTGTGCGCGCGCGCAGGGGAGAAGTGGAGAGGGGGATAGTTACAGATACTAGTGCGTGAATGCTACCAGGTACAGAAATTACTTTACATGCTCGACCAGGTCAGAACTACAATCTGTTGCAGGACCCAGCACATAGGAGCAGGAGGCAGGAGGCAGGAGCAGGTGAAGGGTGCTAATTTATGTCAGAATGAACATCAAATCATATCCAGACAGTCTCGAAGGGGGATTTGTGGAAAGCAATCTCCATTCTGGCCCGAGTCCAGGAAATGGGACTAACAGCGGTCACATAATGGAACAGTCTCTCCTCCACATTTATCTTCCCTGCTAGGGCACCCAGACATGCTTAGATCCCAGAGTGAGGACCACATGCACAGGATCTCCAGTCAACCAACAGTGAACGCATGGCAGGAGAGAGAAATAAACTTCAAGCCACTGAGGCTTAGAGGTTGTTCAATACAGCAGCCTTCTGAAGACTATCCTGACTGACACATGATGTTTTTCAAAATACAAATTTTCATCATCAGTTCAGTCGAAGACTTCTTTATTGCAGGACTACCCATCAATGTGACAAAGAAGGGGTTAGAGGTGAAATATTTCCCAAACTTACTGGTGGTCTGTGGGACAAAATGAAAGCATGCATGAATGTTAATACTATACCAACTCAGAAATACAATTTTGAGCAAGACTGTCTGATATCTGTCTCCAAGGAGTCAGGTCTCAGTGAGCTAGTCTTCATAATGTCCAGCACACAGCCAATCAGCAGTGTGCCTTGACAATGGCAGCACTTTTCCTCTTTGATCTCTGGGTGTTACTTAGATCTTGCACTGGTCCCAACTCACCTTAATGGCCTTTGTTAAAAATCATCCTACTCCCCAGACCAGGGGCTCCTCTCTCATAAGTACTACGACCACACTGCATTATATTAAAATAATCGACAAACCTTATATTGAAGTAGATTGTAATATGATCCAGGTTCCCATGAAATAACTCCAGGTCTCATGAAGTCCCTCTGTCATTTGCCACTTACAGGCTGTGTGTTGGGGAGATCTCTCCCTGCCATGGTCCACGAGGTCTCCATTGCACACCATTTAAGATTAATGGGGTTAGTCACTTCCCTCTTCAAGCAAACAAGGCCAGAGGCATTTTCTAGTTCCCATCTAATCCTAAATTCCAGGCTTCTGTTACTTTCCCTGGTCACCAAAATATCCCTAGGAAAAGCCTTGAAGTTTGCATCTGTAGCTCCAAAGTAAATGAAGTAAAGCAATAACATACCAAGAGGAGGTGTTCTGTTTGAACCCCAAGACATTGGTCTCTGCATATGTAGCAGCAGGATTTGGTGAGGTGTTCAAATAATACCTTACCAGGAGAATCTTTCACTTATCCTTTCATGCAACTAACATTCATTAAGCTATTCCTATACCAGGCACTAGGAATACAGTTAGTGAAAAAAAAGAAAATAATAAAAGAAAGAGAGGATCCCTCTTCTCTAAGAGGTTGTCTTTTACCCAAGACACAGACATTACAATTAATCACAACTGGGATGACTGTAGAGAAGGAAACCCACAAGTTTCTGTGAAGTTATAGTAGAGAAAATGACAAAGGATAGTTGAAACCTGAATGGGAGTTACGTTGGCTAATGGGAGGAGGATCTAGGCCAAGGAAGAGCAGGTGTTAAGTCTCTGAGTAGGGGAGAAGCATGACACATTCTGAGGGAAGACTGGCTGAACTGGAGTGTAGAGAAAGGGAAAAAGAGTGGTGGGAAAGGAGGCTGGGTATGTATGCAGGAGCAGGTGGTGTGTGTGTGTGTGTGTGTGTGTGTGTGTGTGTGTGTGTGTGTGTGTGTAAAATATAGCTAAATGACCTGAGAATACGTATCAAGAGAGTCAGTGTTAAAATTAGCACTCCTGATTTCTTTGCTACCCCATATTTGCCCACACTTCCCTGGAGTTTGTTATTGGCCTTTTGACAAATAATGACTGCCCCACTCTTACCTAGATAGAGTAGTTTATACTTTCATTTGAGTTTTACTGAAATGCAAGATTGCATTAATTAGATCTTAATCCTTTTTCATAATAGTTCCAGCTAAGAGCTAGATGCAGGCGCTTAAGAGTTCTCAACAATGACTGGGGCTGGTGGGCATACCTCTGGAGCAGTGGCAAATGATAAGGTGGTTGATGGACACAGTAGGCTGCAGTTTTCTACACTCTTAGACATGACATGGAATAAAACAGATACCACTACTCATCCTGTTGAAACACATTCCAATTTCTTTCTTATGCATAATATTTCAACTCAAAATGGTTTTCTTCCCAGATTACTATTAATACAATCTTCGTGTTCTCTGTTTCTGTCTTCTTGATCTCTTAAAAACCGATGTGATTTTTTTCTATTTTGGTTCCACTTTAACTATATTTTAAATCCACTTCTTCAGTCATTTTATGTGATATTCTGGAGGACAATCTTTTTGGAATTCATAACCCATCACTGTTGCGATCCACCATCTGTCTCAAAAAACATAGAACCCATTTACATGGTTATTTAGGCTTTGAGGTTTGTGCAATTTTATTATCTGTGATCAAGTCATTTGTATGATGAAAAACAGTTTGTCTTTGACAATTTTCTGATTCTTGTTGAAAATGAAGCTTGGATGTTGAATACTAAGGGTTTTTTCCTTCACCATATAAAGGAAATAAAATGCAAAAAAGGAACATATCTTTCTTTGATATTCCACTTCTACATTTTCTGAAAATATCAAGTGCATTTAAATAAGTGATTCATATTCAAGTCTTTTTTTCTTGTTAAGAAGAAAACTTAAGAATAAGCAGCAATCATTGAAATCATGCCCTTAGAGACATATATGCTTGTTTATTATTTTTCATATCTATGTATTTATAAATACAGAAATTAATAAAAAAATGAAGTACTTTAGTATCTCTGCTAAGTGAAACTTGCTTGAGCAAAGATTCAAAGGTAGTGATGCCAATGGTTGCTTTGTGTGTCCACTGTAGGGTATGTCCTTGAGAAAAGTCTCCATAGCTGTAGAAGAGTTCTGCTGAGCTACCTGTAATGCAGGCTGAATTTCTCTTTCACTCAGATGCATTTTTTGTGTGTGTGCATTATTTGTTGAGGACAATAGAAACATCACAGCTTCCTTTCTGTACATTCATCTTCTCCCATTTTTAGACAGATATGATCTTCTTCCAGGTATTCCTGCAATAAAACTCACAGTGCTTTGGGACAAACTGGTTGGGGTTAAGCCTTCTCATCAAAGAGGCATTGTCAGATTTGCATTATTTATGTGGTACCCCAAGGCAACACCAATAAGGACTTTACAAGGAACAGAAATCATCTGACAGTAATGAAATCATGTTCTTCCAGAAAAAAACAATATAAGGCCCTAGAGGTAATTGGGGCAGGAAAGAGTAGAGTACAAGCGATACTCTTTTGTACACTCGGGGGAAAGCAGCACACAGCATACAGTTATTAGAGTTAGCAGGCTCCTCTCGGAAGAGGATTTGCTGGGATTCTTTGCAGCAGGTATAGGAGCCGTGTTGATGTGCATGAGTTGGGAGGTCTATGGGGGAGGGTGATGACAACATAGGGTGTTGGCCTGAAGTGATGAGGGCCTGAATCTGAGAGTTACAGATGCCAGAAGAGATGACAGAGCCAAAGGAAGGAGTGGGGGTGCGGTGTGGCCTGGGGGCTGTAGGAAGGATGAGGAGGACTTGTAAGCAGGTGCGGAGTCGTGGCGAGGCTGGAAGGTGAAGAGAAGCCAAAGCAGATTGGGAGAAACATAGTCTGAACAGCAGGAAAGGAAAATGGACTTGGCAGTAACATTTGGCAAAGATGAGAAACAGGGAACTGATGAGAAACAGGCCCGTGAGAAGGAGTTTGTGTAAATCAAGGCAGGATGTGATAAGTGTTTTGGCAGCAGAGAAAGAAAAAGAGAAAAAGAACATATTTTAGGAGGAAAAGATTTGAAGTAAAGCTAGGATATGAGGATATACAGATAAAGAGAACATAAACCAGGAGCCAAGTTTAGTCTCCTTTTAAAGTTGCCTTCCCTCTCACCTATTCCCATGTCAATTAGCCCCTATTTTGTCAAAAATCTTCCCTTGATCTTCAGTGAGTTTTCCTCTTTTCCATCTACCTCTCTGTCATCCCTTTTCTTATGGCTTTACTCTCTCTCTCAGATGCCTCTAATTATATATCCCCAACAGGAGCAGATCCGCAGAGCTTTAGTTTTGCATTTCCTCATGGATGCACTGCTATCATCTCAGAATATACAAAACTGACGTTTTCTTTACATGCATAGTTTTAAAAAGTACCTCCTCTGTGGTATCAATATCCTCCAGTCATCCAGGCTCAAATCCTCACCTCTAACAGTCACCAAGGCCAGCAAATGTCTCCCAGAATCTGTTCTTCCCTTCAGTCCCAGCTCAGGCTCCCCATTTTTTTTTTTGCCCTCTTAGGGGGCATCTCTGTGAGCTGCCTCTGGCCATTCAATGACTTTCAGAGAGGTTTTCTATTAAAAGTGCTTCCAAATTTGGCCCAAACCCAACTTGAACTTTGTTATCCTTCTTGAATGTGTGTGTGTGTACATATATATTTAATATATTTTTATAGATTTCAGAGAGGATGGGAAAGGGAGAGAGAGATAGAAACATCAATGATGAGAATCACTGATCAACTGCCTTCTGCACGCCCCCACTGGGGATCAAGCCTGCAACCCAGGCATGTGCCCTGACCAAGAATTGAACTGTGACCTCCTGGTTCATAGATCAATGCTCAACCACTGAGCCACGCCAGCTGAGCGGATGTATATCTTTAGTTTCAACAAAATCAACTCATCAGCTCCCCTTTAGGCATATTATGTACTACATCCATATCTTTGCTCTTATTTTTCGTCCGTGGACATTCTCCTTTTTTCCTTCCTTCATCCCTCATTTATACTTCTGTTAATGTAAATATTAGCCACCCTTCAAGCCATTTCATCATGAAGCTCCCCTTTTACCACTCTACAGGTTAAGCCATGATAATAAAGAGACAAAGCACCTAATTACTCAAATAAGAGATTTGTTTTCCTTTCATATGTAATAGTCTAGAGGTAGGCAGGCAGTCTGGGATGGCTAGGCCACTCTTCTCTATGAGATGATTCAAAGCTCTTCTATCTTGTTGCTCTATTCATTCACATGGTGAGAGCTTCAGGAATGGCAAAAGGCACATGTCCACATTCCAGGCAAGATAAGGGATAAAGCAGCTTCCTTTGAAGGGTGTGAGTTGGAGGTTACACATGTCATCTATCACTCACATCTCATTGGGCAGTATGACCTCACTCATCTGCAAGGGATGCTGCGAAATATAGTCTCTGTCTGGGAGTCCCATCCCAGCTAAAATTCATAATCCTGCTTCTTAAAAGAAGAAGGGGAAGTTCTGGGAGATGGGAGGTACAGAGAGTGTTGGGGGAAGGAAGAAGAATTAGCACCCTGTGCTACAACCACTAGACCCCACGTGGATCTTCTGCAGCCTCTTAGCTTCTATATTTATCTACTTGCAGTGAATTTATACTATTTTATTTCTTCTTTTACATTTTTCTTACCTCTCTACCTAAAATATAAACTCTTTGAGAATTCCAACTGAATGACACAATCTTTGTGTCTTGTGTACCTAGCATAGTACCTGCTACATAGTGGGTATATAAAAATGATCATTCTTGCAAATTATGGTAATGATGCTGCCTTTTGGATCTGAAAATGATAAAAATTTGTGGCACAAGCTGAGAGAGAAGAATCTGTTCTGAACAGTATATTATGACTTTGTGGTGGAAAGAGTGTTAAAATATCTGAACAGGCTGAAGAGTGGATATGCTGCTCTCTCTAGAGGTGAATACTCACATATAATGAGGCTTAAAATGGGAAATGAAGGGACTCAATATGCTGTATGTATTTCTCAATTTCCCTGAGCTAAGAAGGAAGGTTTTCCCTACACACTTAGAAAGTGCAAGCATAATGCTCTCTTCTGGCTGCCATGTCCATCCAACCAAGGGCTGCCATGGGTGGTCTGTTCAATGACTGACTTCATCCAGAGGCAGCACTAAGGGGAAGACTGGGGTTAGGGTTAGGTTAGGGTTAGGGCTAGGGTTAGGGTTAGGATTAGGGTTAGGGTTAGACTCTCATAAATTTCACCAGCTTCACCAATTCTTTGGTATAAATAATGGAAGATTCCCCAGTGTTATGCAAATGTGGCACTCCTTAAACCCACCCCCTACTACTAGAATGCTGCCCCCAATTCCTGATTTTTCAGAAACTCTAGAGCTAATCTGACCAGATAAGTAAGGTATTAGAGTCTTCCCAGATGCAGTGGATGGAAGGATAGCAGGGGAAGAGAATAATCTGATTGTATGTCATATAGTGTACATAAAGCTTTTACTTGAAAGTGCTTCAACATCATTTGGCTAATCTTCCTAATCTCATGTGAATGTCCTCAAGTGTAATTAGCAGACCTGAGGAATTTGTGTCCAGGTTCATGATCTCATTGAATCCTTGTAACATCTGCACAGGATCACTATCTGCTTCCTTTTAAAGATGAGGGAACTAAAGCTTAGAAGCGATTGAAGAACTTACCCAATATTATGTGTGTGTCAAGTGAGAGATTTTTAAAAATATATATTTTATTGACTTCAGAGAGGAAGGGAGAGGGAAAGAGATAGAACCATCAATGATGAGAGAGAGTCATTGATTGGCTGCCTCGTACACCCCCGCCCCCCTCCCCCCCCCCCCCCGGGGGATGGAGCCTACAACACGGGCATGTGCCCTGACTGGGAATCGAACAGTAACCTCTTGGTTCATGGATCGATGCTCAATCATTGAGTCATGCTGGCTGAGTGAGAGAGTTTAACTCTGGTTTTCTGATCTCAAGTCCAGCTCCCTTTCGAAACACTACCAGTTTATGAGAGTGCTACATTTGAGATGGCAATGAAATGAACAGAAATTCTGGACTTAAATAGGAATGATGTTTTTAAAAAGGAAGGCAGAACTTAATAGGCAAACTCATGGAACCCAAAGAGATCATGCAGCCAACTGTACTTTTAGGTTAGAAATTGGGTAAGACCTACCAGAAGCTATATTTGCAGTATTTTCATGCACATGATTAAAAACATCCCATTACAGCCTTGGCCAAGTGGCTCAGCTGCAGGTTAGCCAAATGTTGCAGGTTAGATTCCTGGTCAGAGCACATATCTAGGTTGCGGGTTTGATCCCAGTCGGGACACACCTGGGAGGCAACGGATCAATGTTTCTCTTTCTCTCCCTATTTCTCTCTCCCTTCCTCTCTCTCTCAAATCAATAATCATATCCTTGAATGAAGATTAAACAAACAATAAACACCCATTACTTCAGAAAGCTAACAGGTCATGGCTCCAGATGCTATATTGCTATTGACAAATTTCAGACCAATATGTGACGCTGCTAGCAACCTGAAAAGCTAAAATGAGTAGTGAAAGATGATCTGGGAGCAAGGCAAAGATTGGAGGATTTCAGAAAGAAAGGAAAAAAGGGAATTACATGTGAATAGTCAAGGGGTTGTCACTCTGTTGGTAAGGGATGGTGTCAGGTAAGCCCTAAGGCTAGGGTGTGTGTGAAAGAAATCATGTAAACACAGGAAATGACCTCTCTACAAAGGAAATGGAACCTAGGAGCATGGGAAAATAACTTACTACAGATGGCCAAGAGACCATTTCAGCGGTTCTCAACCTGTGGGTCACGACCCCTTTGGGGGTCGAACGACCCTTTCACAGGGGTCGCCTAAAACCATCAGAAAACACATATATAATTACATATTGTTTTTGTGATTAATCACTATGCTTTAATTATGTTCAATTTTAACAATGAAAATACATCCTGCATATCAGATATTTACATTATGATTCATAACAGTAGCAAAAATTACAGTTATGAAGTAGCAATGAAAATAATTTTATGGTTGGGGGTCACCACAACATGAGGAACTGTATTAAAGGGTCGCAGCGTTAGGAAGGTTGAGAACCACTGATTTACATCATTACTAAACACTGCCACATTGAATGAAATGGGCAAACCCCATTTCAAAAAGCTCATTTCATAACGAAGTAAAAGAAACATGACATAATTGCTTAAGAATTTACAGGCTTCCAGCAAAATGGAAGGGTCAGTAGAGGCTGGGTGACAAAAGTCTTTGAGGTGGAAATTTTAAATGAGGAACCACTGCTTCAAGTGATGCTAATTTCACCAAGGAGACACACTGGACACCAGTTCCTCCGCTGTGTCAGCGGGAGCACACAGAGCCTTCCACTAGTTCATTAAGAATGGTTGAGAGTAGGCCTCAGTTTTTCACTAGGAAAAAAAGAGTGCCCTTATATTACTACATTGTTTATTAAGTTACTGATGTCATTCGATAATGTCAGAAATCTGTGAATAGTCAGGGGGCTTATTAAGTTACTGATATCATTCGATAATGTCAGAAATCTGACATTATACTGATCCAAGGGATCTCCCACAGAGATTTTTATTTCAAGAGATATTTTCTCAGGATTTTGGAAGAAATACAACCATTATAATTTTTTTTTTTTTTTGGTGGGTGGGATTTGATAAGATCAACTGTTTTTTGCTTTGTTTTAACAATGGGGATTATAACATTTAAGGTAACATCACAATATATTGCCTATGCCTCATCTTACAGGTGCTGGACCTGAGATTGCACCCTCCATATTCTTTGACAGGGTGGGGATTACAAACCTGAAACTTCTTCTAGAGGTGGAGCTATGGGTTCAACTTTAAGAGAAAATTGCCCTTGTTTGTATTAGGAAAACATCTATTTTGGCTTTATGGTTAAGGAAAGATGAAGCAAACATTTTTAAATTGTAGAAGTTGGGAAAAGGATGAGTTCCATAGCCCAGTCACATTTCTTCCCTTGAGAGGGGTCATATCCCAGTGGAAGCTGCTCTTAGTCTAAGAGTAAGAGAAACCCTGAGGAGTCCAGGGCCTGGATTGGGTAAGGAGGGAAGGTCAAGTTAACAATGACAGTTGTGAAGAAAGTCATGACCTCAGGATAGAAACACCAATAAGGGACCTGTAGGGGCACATTCTAGAGACCTTGGACATAGTCTAGTTTTAATTCTTTTTCATGACTCCTAAACCAGCAATAGCATTTGGTTAAACATGATTGTCTGGACTAAGCTGTGCTTTGGAGAAATGAAGGATAGATCTGTGGCCACACTTGAGAGAAGTAGTGAAAGGCAAGGGGCAGTTGGGTGAGGAGACACTGGCATTGGGGAGGGGTTAGGAGGTGACAGGGTACAGCGGGGTAGGTTTGTGGAACTTGCAAGCATTTCTGTGGGTTTTAGAAATAATCAGTGAAGGAAGCCTTATCTAGAGCTGGACTCCTGTGCACAAGTGAATTAGGTGCTAGCTAGTACCATCACTAACCAGGACTTAGAAAGAAGGGCCATCATTGAGACAGAGATATAAGAGACAGCTGGATTAAAAATTTGGCAAAAAATTGCCCCAAACTTTTTCCCCTTTGTGAGAATTTTACACCTATTATTTCCAATGATCAGTTAAATAAATATTAATAATTCTTGTTCCTTCTGATTGGTTCATACAATGTCTTGAGACAGCTTCCCTCCCATCTTTTTTGCATTAAACTGCTCTGTCCAAATGAAGTGTCTCATTTCAGGCATGGGCTAGAGTCAGACTATCATCTCTTTCTCTGCAGGCTGGAGACTCTTCCCCTGGAACTGGTGAGTTTCCCTTAGGTCAAGCCAGATGCTTTCAAGTCTGGGACCTCTGAAGCCAGATTGTTTCTTTGCCCTAACCTCTAAATTAATATAACCCCTTAGCTCTCCCCTGCCATTTTTTCAATATTCTAGAGGGCAATCGGAGACTCATAAACCAGGGAAGGTAGTACGGGGAAGTATTATAACTTCAAGGATCCCATCTCTCATTTAGTAGTCCTGTTCCTTTTGGGAAACTTGGAGTCAACTTTATAAAAGATAAAGCTTCCTTGGTGAGCTAATTCTTGGGAAATTTTATTGGCCAGATGGCATCTTCCATGCAGTATTCTAGTTCAGGGGCAACTTAAGAAAGGAAAATCTCCTAAAAGAATTGTTTGCCAGAATGTCATTGCATTTTGCCTTGGCCTCCCAGCTCATTAGGCCTTTTACCAAACGGGACCCGCAGAAGAGGGCTGTCTGATTCTCTCTCGGTGAGGAGCTCTGGACCCAATGAATAAAACTGCTATTGCTTTTGGTATTTCCTGTTCTGTCTGATAGTGAAAACTTCGGAAACATTATTAATATTTATAAAGAAAAATGGTATGGAATTTCAGGTTAGAGAGACATGGAAATTTTGTCCCTGCCACTTATTTTGTGTGTGACTTGGGGAAGTTGGTACATTCTCCGAGCTTATCTTTTATTTTCTATAATTATAACTACCTCTCTGGGTTCTTGAGTGGTAAAAGAGATCCAAGTATAGAACACCCATATTAACAAACTACTGTATAGCAAAGATTCCTGAAAGTATGTCTTTAGAGCACCCATATTAGACCCAACAAAAGGCAGCTGTTATTATTATTACTATGATTTTTGTAACTACTGAGGTATAAACTCCACACTCACAAAATTAGAACAGTAGAAAAATAATAAAATCTTGGAAGCACATTTACCCAGTATAGCAATTTGTAAGTATCAATTTTATTTGCATGATTCTATTCCTAAAGAATATTAGAATTCCCAACATAATATTTAGACATTCATATTCACAATATAACTTTCTACTTGAGACAATTGAGTAAGAGGACAGCAGCCCCTGACCATCAGGAGCTGGCTTGGCACTCATAACTAGGCTATGATTTCCTCCTGTTAAACACAAACAATTTCATAGAAAACAATTTTCAGACAGAAACAAGAACATTGTCCAAACCTCAAAAATGATCAACATGAGGGATCTTTACCAATCACAACTTTAGTCTGGCTTTATTCTTCTCATCTTTTAGATAAGAATATTAGGGTACCCAACTACAAAATTACTGCTGTTTTTTGACAGCATTCAACCCAAGAATAGCCCCACTTCCTTAAAACCTTCTTCAATTCTTGAATATACTTTATTTCTTTTGGAAATTGTAGACACTGATCAGCTATTCATGGCATTAATTGTTACTGAAGAGAAGTCTTTGAGGTCAACCTTTTTTTTTTTTTTTGCCTCTTTGGAAATACTTTTCTACTTGTAGAAAAATTTAAAATTTGTTTTTGTCCTTGACGATGAGTAATCTTATCATGATATAGCTTGGCATTAATTATTCTGTATCATCTTTTCTGGGTTGAGGTTTTTCTTTCCATTTGTAGATTCAATTCTATCAATTATTCCAGAAGAGTTTTCTTCTGTTATATTATTGAATACTTGTCTCTATTTCATATGTTCTGTTGTATTCTTCAAAGATTCCATTCATTTGTAGGTCAGATCTCCTCAATATGGTTCTTATATCTACCAACCTCTATCAAATCACATTACTTGTTTTTCCTGTAGCCTCTCCCAGCTGCCTGACATGTAGCCAAATCTTGCTCTTCTAATCACAAATCCTTAGATGGGCCTTTTTGCACAGTGATCCTTATTTTTAGTTCTCTATTTTGCTGGAGGTATGAGGAAGTACATGCTATCTCTCAATATCTTTATTTATTTTGACTCAAATTTTATAATATTTGGCAGATTTTTTATAGTATGTGATATGGGGTTGTTCCCTTCTCCTTGCTGTAAACTTTTTGTTATTTGGGGTATATTTCAAAAGAAAAAAAATTCATCTTTAGCTAAAAATATCAGAGTTGTGCATAATAGTTGTTATACGACTGGCACAGTGATGGTATTGTAGGAAATGATAGTTTTCTCCTTGATGCTTGTTTCATGCCCTTACTTTTTATAGAAGTCATGTGACTTTGTGTTGATAACAGTGAGATGTGAGATGAAGTTTGCAAACCTCCTGGGAAATGTTTTCTCCATCATAAGAGCAAACATAGGAAACAAACAGCCTTTGTTCCTCTGTTATTAGCCTTTATACATGTGATGCCCAGAAGTGATTGAGCCACCTCTATTTTATCTTAAGTATGAGGCAAACATATGATATCTTCAGAGACATAAAAACCTAAGGGCAAATAAATTGGATCCACTAAATTATGCTAACTCTCAAGTGACCCCACTTATGGACTTCTATATTTCAACCAATGCCAACATATTTCGTTATTGTTTAAACATGTTGAGTTTTCTGACACTTTCAGATTCAAACCATCCTAATTTAAAAAATACTGTTATAGGTTCTTGTTCTACCTCTTTTGGGCCTGTATTGTGTAACTGGTGTTTTACCTAAGTAGAAAGTTCATCTAGAAATATGCCAAAGCAGTTCAGGTAACTACAGTGGCAAAATATGCCAAGCTCACCTGTCCTGTTTGATAGAAAGAGTGTCTACAGTAGAAAGTCTATACTTTACCTGAAAAATATTCCTTGGATGACTTGGACCATGGTATACACACTGAAATGTCTCAGTGAAATTTAAAAATTTATTTCCATTGTAACAATTACAAGCAAAGTAATCATAGATCAAAGGCCTCATTGGTTCTATCTCTGTGATTTTTAGTAATAGCTGTGATTTACTGCCAAAGAAAAGGAATACAGTGGGGCCTTGACTTACGAGTGTCTTGACTAACGAGTTTTCAAGATATGAGCCGTCTCTTGGCCAATATTTTGCTTTGAGTTGCGAGGTGAAATTCGGGTTATGAACCAGCTTCAGATACCCCACCACTAGTTGATGCAATGAACGTCACAGTGAACGCCACAACATCAGCCCAGGATCACGTGTCTCAAATTGATTTGACATACGAGTAATTTGAGTTACGAGCTCTGTCACGGAACGAATTAAACTTGTAAGTCAAGGCACCACTGTACTTTCAGAGGCAAGGCCTTCATATTAAAATATCAAGCAACTTATTGAATACTGGAGGCCCGGTGCATGAAATTTGTGCACAGGTAGTGTCCCTAGGCCTGGCCAGCAATCAGGGCCGATCTGTGATGTGACTGGCAGGGCGATTGGGGCGCCCCCACTGGCACCCACCTTCACCAGCCTGGCATCACCCACTCACTGGCCCCGCCCCCACCACGGCTGCCAGTCACCTCCCTCTGCGGGGTGACTGGTGGGATGATTGGGGAGGCCCCACTGGCACCTGCCTTGACTGACCTGGGGCCTGTGGGCTAGGGGCAGCTCCTGCATTGAGCGTCTGCCCCTTGGTGGTCAGTGCACATCATAGCAACTGGTCCTTATGCCATTTGGTCAATTTGCATATTAGGCTTTTATTATATAGGATATATATTTGTTCTCCTGAAAATGTTTGACGGAAGTGATGGAGTTCAATAGCAATACTTGGGAACTGTAGAGTGATTGCAGAATTACAGAATGAACCACATATGGCTAGAACAGGGTCTTTATTCCAATTCATTTCCTTCCATTACAGCTAATCTTATTCTGGGGATAATTGTGTGTAAAATAAAATAATTTTATCTTAAATAAAGTTGATTTTTCTGTGGTGAAATAAAAAAAAACACTTCTTTTATCATTCCACCCATGAATTTTTATATCCACTGTCTATATTTTTATATTAAATTATTAATCCTTTTGTTCAATAACTATCTATTAAGCACTATTTTTTTGTCATATTGCCAGACACCAGGGGATCAAGGGGAAGTGGGACAAGAATACATAGGGATGACTAAGGAGATTCTCAGTCTTTGAGGAGCTCCTAGTCTTTGAAGAAAGAGACACAAAGAAACAATCCTTCTGAAGGTAGTGAGATCAATGACAGTTAAAAACCCAAAGGTGAAAATGGTAACTAATCTACTAACAACGAATTAATGCTGATGTGTTAATACTCGACTGTGTTCACTCTCCCAAGGATATTCTTTTCTTTCTTTCTTTCTTTCTTTCTTTCTTTCTTTCTTTCTTTCTTTCTTTCTTTCTTTCTTTCTTTCTTTCTTTCTTTCTTTCTTTCCTTCCTTCCTTCCTTCCTTCCTTCCTTCCTTCCTTCCTTCCTTCCTTCCTTCCTTCCTTCCTTCCTTTCTTTCTAAATAGAACTTCTTGGATAGCATGTTTTATTTTTTAGCAATGGTGGGTAGTGAAGAAGGATTTTGAAGAAAACAATCCTCAAGTAATATGATTAAGAAGGCAACTTACTCTGTACTTTATACTAAAGTCTAAACAAATACATGCATTTAATTTTAGCAAATGGAAATAACAGTGAGTTTGAATTATTATTTACAATGACAGACATTTTCAGCTAAACTGAGTTTTCCTATTGCAAAACTTTTCTCAACCCTTAAATGAATTTAGAGGTTACATTCATTTCTTCAGGTTATTCAAGTGCTAATCATTAAATTAAGGTGGCAGTGTTGTATTCAAACACCAGGGACCCAAGGCATTAATTCTACTTCAAAATGTGCTGACTTGTATTCAGGATGTAGCTCAGAATATCTAGTTCACATTTCTGCATGTGGTTTAAAACTCTCTTTGACAGGTTAGAATGTATCTTCAAACTCTATTATCATGAACACAGGTGACTGTTAGAATGGAATTTACAGGGCAAGGATTTGGGATTATTTTTATCTTAGAAACTAGCACAGCTTTCCCTCCCATGATTAGCAATGGACATTAAGCAATAGTGTTCTGAAGAGGAATTAGCATATCTCTTGGTAACATCTTATAATGGCAATTGGCATTCAGGGCAATTGACTCATCAATAAGTGATTTGTGGGAATTTTACCCTGGAGAAGTAGTTAGAGCTACCACTCACAAGTCGCAGTGCCATTTTTTTTGGAGTGGGGGTGGGGGAAGGGAGTGGTTTGGATAATGATTGTATGCTATTACAGAAATTTCAATCTTAAGTCCATATTTTTCTATTGCAAATGAAACCTACAAAAGAAATGTAGAATTAAAGCTCAGAATAGCCCAAAAATAGTTTTGTGAGAGTGCTGACTTTTCCTTGGTGTGTGTGTGTGTGTGTGTGTGTGTGTGTGTGTGTGTGTGTGTGTCTGAGCTCAAAGGCTTACATCATTCCTCCCTTATGTAAAATTTGGTGCAAGGGGAAAGTTCTAATTTGGGGGCTTAATGCCCCTGTCTGCTGTCATATTTTCCAGTGTCTTCTACTAGATGTGATTTTTAAATGCTTAGTAATTTCTGGGCATATCCAGTACCAAGTCCAATCACAAAACCACACAGGACAGCTGTTAAATGTAGGCCCTTTCCCACCTAGTGATCTGACACAGAGACTTACCTTATCAGTAAGTCTCAAGAGGCCATTAAAGAAGGTGGTCTTCTACCTAGGCCTCACATGGAACACATTTGCTTTACTTTCAAACCTGTCCCCCAGCTTCCTAGTCCTGGCCCCAAACCTTTTAAGAGGCACATGGCATTGAGACCATTTATTTCCCCTCCAAAACTTCAAGCCGGGCTGTCTCTGGGAATCTGTGTTCTGTTTAGAACTGACTCCCTCAGACAACCTATCTGTAGCCACCGGGAACCTAATTTCACTAACAGATGCTCTCTTCCTCATTGCTCATCAGCCTTCTGATATGGAGACCAAAGGAAACCCAAAGTTTGTCTGAAAGATTCAGGAACACAGACCTGCAGCCCATAGTTAGACTGTGCCTGTGTATAGGAAGGACCCACATCTTCTGCTATCCATGGGAAGTATTACAGGTCTGACTTTCAATTTGATCAAAGGCTTTTATGTATAGTAAAGCAATAATCTATTGAGCTAGCAGAGCCACAAATGCCCCTGTTCATGGTTCATACCAACTTGTGTACTATCCTCCAAAGGCAGGACAGCCAGGGCTATATTGCCCTAGTTTATTCTCCCAATGTCCTGTTGCAGTATTACTGGGTTTTTGATGCTTCAATGGATGTACAACTGACTCTGAGAACTTTATGAACCTTATACCTTTGTGTCCATAAAATTCCCATTCTCTTGTTTCTACCAGGCTAAATGACACTGTGCTAATGTTGCATTCTCCTTAGTAAAGGCTACTCTGCTCCATCTCATCAAAATGAACTACTCTTCTTTCTGTGTCCCCTGTAGTACTTTTGCCAAGGTTACTACACGAACGGTTTTATTAGAAACCCCTTTTCATTTTCAGAAAGCTTTGGCTGAAAACGTTAACCATTGAACCATGCCCTGCCTTCTAGATAGTGCCCTTGTAAAACATTTCTCTCAGTGAGGAATTTACGCTTTATCTCTTACAATGAGTTGGCATCTTCCCTTATTCTAAGGGTTATAGTCCCATTTTTGCCTTTTCTGCCAGGAAACTTAAAGCCAAGTTTAATATTCCTTCTCAGTAATGGTAGGGGTTTCAATATCTGCTTTGCTCCTCATAATCTATTCATTCTCTATTTTTATTTCCATTGTGTTAGATTCCTTGTATTTATCATTTCTGTGAACAAAGGCAGCCTATTTTGATAAATAGAGCATACACAAAGACAGGGACAAAGTGTTACTTTAGAATGATACTTGGAGAAGGTGTTTACGTGAATGGGTACAGGAATTAGGTCCAAGTGAACAGCCTCCCAGGACTGAACTGAACTTCGCCCACTGATGAAGTATTGCGTGCCTAGGGAAGAAAGAGAATATCTCTCAAAATATTTTCTTTGCAAAACCATCCTCTTAATTGGTTTTTGGATAAAAGCTAAATATGAGGTGATTTAAACGAAGGTGTTGGGAGCTTTACTAGTAGCAAATCAAATGAAAGAAAATGTGAATCTATGACTTTGGGCCAAAGAAAAGAGAAGAGACCTAATGTGATGGAGTAGGTCCACACAGAAGCAACCCTGGATGAACCCTTACTCGCTAGGGAGAGAGGCTTATGCTGCAAAATTTTTCTTACCTTAAACCCAGCAGTAGGTGTTGAGTCAAGTGGAAACATAGTGGTTAGGGTGAGATAGGGAGAGGAAGAACTCAGGTTCCACTCTGAAGTGTGGAGACAAAGGGAAGGGAAGCAAGACTGGCGTTGATCATATAGATTCTGTGTTCATGTTTTCCTTGACAAGTTTTCTAATGACCAGTACCTTTCTTGCAGTCCAGTCTAATCTCTCTTAGTCTGCCCCTTCATCACCATTTTTAGCAGAAGATAATTCGGAGGCTGAAAGAAACCAAGAGCAAGTGGACCCCAAGGACTAAGTATTTCCCATGTCCTCATGAAGTCCCAGATAAACTGGCAACAGCTCTCACACCACCCCATTCTGGCCACCACCATCTCACCCCTACCAGCCACCGTCACAACCTCAGTCAGGAGAAGCTGGGGAGGGGAGAGATGTAGATAAAAGGATTCCTTTTCCTTTTCGGAGCTGTATTATCAAAGGTAGATGGGGAAATGGGAGGCAGGGAAAGGAGAGGCAAGTCCGATTCCTAATAATGCTTCAAGATTAGGCATAAAGTTGCAAAGTAATCTTCTGAGAATGCCAAGTACTTATCAGAAAAGTAGGCAAATCTATTTTCTTAAAAAAATATTTAACTTAAAATTGATTTGAGAGAGAGATAGATTGGTTGTTCCACTTTTATGTAATCATTGGTTGATTCTTATATGTGCCCTGACTAGGGATCAGACCCACAACTTTGGCATAATGGGACAACACTCTAACCAACTGGGGTACCCAGCCAGGAGTATTCTGTTTTTCTTAATAACTTTCCCCACCAAGACAATGTCAAAAGATGCAGCCTTAAAGCAGGGGACTTCCTGCCAGAAATGTCACTTTCTCTATAAAACTCATTCCCCTGCCATCACCAATGACTGCCAGTTTTTCTCACCCCTCAATTTCTGTTTCAAGTTCTTGTCTCTAAAGAGGACTCCAGCACTCGCCGCCTGCTAATTTCTAATCCAGGAGTGGTGCTCCCACTGGAGATACTGCCAGAGAAGGTGATTGTTTCAACCCCAGCCTCTGATGGAGATGGCGACCATTGTTCCCTGAAGATCCATTTCTGACTTGCCTACCTGTCCTCTGCCTGTGTGGCAGTCTATCTCAGCCACCAGCTGTATTCTCTCAGTGTCTCTGTAAGCGACCCTCTCCCTGGGTTTCTCATGAAAGAACAAGCAAGAAATTTTCCTCTGCCACAGAGGGTACCTGGAAATCCCTTCTGGTCTTTTCTTACCCTTTCTTTTCCTCAATATCCATGAGTATCTAAATTATTTCCAAAACCTCTATAAAGCATTTATTATCTTGACAGTGACGCATAGTTCAAAGGTCAACTTTGTCATTAACCTCACCATGGTTTGTTTGTTTTTTTTAAAGTTTTCTTCAATATCTGAAGTTAGAAATAGTTCCAAGTTAAATTTTACAACTTTTTATTTCCTTAATTTAGCTTCATCTTTACTTTGGATAAAATAAAACAGTATTATCTTTAAAATGTACCACCTACTTAACTGAATACCCAGAAGACAATCTTCTGTCTTCTTCTCTATTAAACTCAGCCAAAGCAAGCAACTTAAGGTGAGGGACTAGATAAGAGAAACAGCAGGTCCGAATTACATAACAGAGAGATTGAAGATAACCTTCAAGTTTATTATTTATTGCCAACATTTTGCTGTCCACCCTGGTGTTTTTTCTGGATTGCATCTTGACATTTTCGTCCAATATGAATGCAAATAAGTAGCAATAGGCATGTACATAGTAAAGCTAAAAAACAGTCTACTGTGACTTGGCCTGAAAAGCAAAATAAAGATATGGTAGAAAGAAAAACTAAGTTTATAGTTATCCTTTGAACCATGGTGCATTTCAGTGAAGGCTTTAATGAGTTTCAGGGTCATCCTTTATTGGTCTATTTGTTTTTCCCTGAGACTATCTAGAATGTATTATAATAGATTTTAACAATGAGAAGTTATTCTAATTTAAAACATATTGACGTCAATGGGGTTTACTTTGGATATTAAAGATAACTAGAATGAAAAAGACCTGAGAGGAAGGAAAAAAATAAACATCTAACTCGTAAGTATATGTTTGTAGTGTGTCTTTGACAGTATGACAGATGATTACGTAAGCTTGATTTGTTTTCTAATATTGAAAACATCCCCCCCCCCCCCCGCACCACCACCACTGGTATGATTTTCTTTCTTGTATAAAATTTTCCAACATTATAGCGTATAATTAATTATATAGTTAAATACAACTATCATTAAATACACAGGAGGACATTTTAATAGACTCAAAATCTGCTGTTCTCAACTTGTTGCAACAAGTGAGCATAATGATCATTTTTGCAAATACTAGTTTCATAAACATGAGAGTCATTTACTGTATATTCAGTTTTGACTAAAATCCTTCTGACTCTAAAGCAATACTCAGCCCACACCATGCAACTGACAGGATACAGTCATGGCACACTATGGCGGATAGAAAACTATCAAGAATTTGGGAAACATGGGCTATACATCTGTTTTCGCTTATTACTTAGGACAGGTTTGAAATATTTTTTTTGTTAAAGAAATAACTTCTCAGTTGCCCCTTTTATAGTCATCTGGGGCTGGTCATTGAACTGTCAATTCCTCTGGGGTTGTTCAATCCCATGCAAAAATCAGGAGTAGCTGGTCATGTACATATTTGACATTGAGTTGGAATGGGAACAGGGAGTTGGATGGGTAGAAAGGGAGAAGAAAACTTGTCTACTATATTGGGGATGTCCATATTCACTACTACTAGTTCTATACATCACTCCTACTAATGTCTCATCAGTGAAGAACATGCATATAAAATCAATGACTTGATATAATTATGGAGTCTACATATTCTATAGAAAATACAAATAACCAGCATAAAGTACTTTCTTCAATTCTAGGACATTTTCTTAGAAAATGTTTAAAATATTATGTTAAATAAATATATGGATTATAAGTTCTATCCTTATTTCAAAATGTGAAAAAAAGTTTTTTTAAGATCCAAAAAATATATTACCAATTCAATGCTTGGCATTGTGCTACATGATATGGAGATATAAGAAACATAAAATCTATTTGAATAGATAAGACATAAACAATTAATCAATTAGAAAAATATTGATTCCTCTGGCTGTTATACCAAAAAATCATTTATACAGTTAATGTCATTCAAACTATGTAATTAATGAAGAAAATGAAAAAAATTTGAGGAGTGATTAGAGAAACAAGAAATTAAAGAAGATATTTACATTTGAAAAGGTAAATTAAGGAAAACAAACCCACTGATGTATCTTTATCTGTCTACATATTTCTGACTTGCAAATTTGGAGCCCCTTTGACATAACTTTAGAGAAAACATTTCCCTTAATCTTCCATTTATATCGGGAGAAAGACTTAGTTCTTCAAAGTCACATGGCAAATCTAATAAGACACCCTGTAAAATAATTTTGGTCTCCAAAATAAGATTTAAAGGGGATCTGTTGAATAATAAAATCTCATTATTCTCTTTCACTCTCTCTCTCTCTTTGTGAAAACTGATTAATTTTCAGGACTTACTGATGGTTCATAATAAGTATATATCTACATATGTTCCCTTGGGATTAGGCCATCTGGGAAACTTGCATATGTTCTGGGATACTGTATCTCAGCTGTAGTCTAAAGTACTTCTGTTTCTCTATAACCTACATTTTAAAGTTATAATTGCTAAACTATTCAGCATATTGCCTAATGGTTTTAAAAATACACTTGGCAAGGCAACCAGGTGGCTGAGTGAGGTTGGAAACAATAATGCTGCCAAATTATCTCCATTTAAACTGGAAAAAAAAAACACACCAAAAAACCAATAAAACAAAGGCAGTGAAATTTCAGTGTTTAGTGTTAAAAGACACTTGAATTCTAGTTTAGTCTAATAGCACCAGAGGAGCTGTCAGAACCTCGAGAGGTGCAGTCTGGGCTTTGATATTTGTAGAGAACTGCCTAGATGATTCTAAAATGTAGCCAGGATGGAGAACCAGTGGTCTAGCTCAATAGTCTTTCCTGTGCATGAATTCCTGTTACAGCATCTACGATAAATAATCTTCCATTCTTTTGTTGTGGTATTTTTTGTGTGAAATTTGTATATAATAAACGTTACCAATTATAAGTAGTTCGATAATTTTTGACAAATGAATGCAGTTATGTACCCATCACCAAAATCATGATACAGGCTATTTTTATAATCATCCAAAATTTCTCTAGTGCTCCTTTGCAATGAGTCCCCTACAATCTCCCCTGGTTCCTAGAACCACTGGTCTACTTTCCATAGAATTGACCTGTGAAACTACAATAGCCAGAAGTTGTCTTTGTAGGAAGGTTTTCAACTTTGAATTCAAGTTACCTTTAAATAGCTACAGAGCTATTCAAGTTCAATTGATCTTCTTAAATGAACTTAGGTAGTTTGTGTCTTTTACGGAATTTGTTCATTACATCTAATAGTTTGAATTTATAAACACAAGACTTTTTTTATAACATTTTAATAACATTTCCTTATTGTTCTTTTAATGTTTGCATAATCTTTACTGCATGGTCCCTTGAAGCTTAGCAATTTTTCTTATCTCTTCAAAGGCTCATCTTTTGGTTTCACCGATTTTTTTTCTATATTACTTTTCAGCTTTCAATTTCACTGATATTTTTATTATATCCTTTCTTCTGTTTACTCTGGGTTAATTTGCTCTTTTTATTCTAGTTTAAGTGGAAATTTATTTCATTCATTTTGGTCTTTCTACTTTTCTAATATAAACATTTAAAGTTATAAATATTTTTCTAAGCTACAGCCCACACATTTTCAATTTTCAGTTAGTTAAGAAGTTTTTCTTAATTTCCCTTGTGACTTTTTCTTTGAGCTAAGGTTTATGTAGAAGTGTTTCCATATAGTTGGGGTGTTTTTAAGGTATTTTCTATTATTGATTTCTAGTTTGGTCAGAAAACATACCTACTGATCCACTATAACTGCAATACTTTTAAGTTTATTGAGACTTGCTTTATCCCTCAGAATGTTCTATTTTGGTAGCTGTTCCATATACACTTGAAAAGAATATGGATCCTTCTGTGTTACAATGAGTAAAAATCCTTATGAAAACATTGACAAACAAATCCAGAAGTATATAAAAAGGATACTATGTCACGAGAAAAGGGTTGGTCCAAGGAATACAAAGTTTGTTTAACATTTAAAAATCAATTAATAGATCATATTGGTTGATAGTATTGGTCAAGTCTCTATTTTCAAATGATTTTCTATCCATTCTATCAATTACTAAGGGAGGAGTATTGAAATGTTCAATCTCATTTGTAGATTTTTCTATTTTCTTTTCTGTTCTATAAGTTCTGGCTCACGTATTTTGAAGTCCTGTAATTCAGTGCATGCACAGTTAGGATTATTATGTTCTCTTGATAAACTGACACCTCCACCATCAGAAAATGTCTGTATCTGTTATAGTCCCTTTTTTGAAATCTAATTTATATTATATTAATATAGCAATTTCTACTTTCCTTTGATTAGTGTTCTCATTGTATGTCTTTCTTATCCTGTAAGATTGATTCTGTTTTTCAGATGATTTCTTGTAAAAACTTGATCTTTTAATTGTTATTTTAGGGTTTACAATATACATCTTTAACTTATCATAAGCTATTCAAATAATGTTACAGCACTTGACATGTAGTACAAGAACCTTACAACAGTATACTTTCAAGTCTTCCTCTCATCTGTTATGCTTCTGTTGTCATATATTTTACTTCTACATATGTTATAAACTTGAAAATACATTGTTATTCTTTTTACTTTAAACAACCAATTATCTATTAAAGAGATATGTACATAGAAAATTTCTCTTATATTTACCTATATATTTACCATTCTTCTGTGTAGATCAATCTTGTATCACTTTCCTTCTGTCCAAAGAACTTTCTTTATCATTTTTTATAATGCATATTTGGTTCTAATAAATTATCTCAGATTTTGTCTAAAAAAAGTCTATATTTTGCCTTCACTTTTGAAAGATATTTTATGTTATAAAATTCTCATTTGCCAGTTTTTTCTTCAATACTTCAAAGATGTTGCTCCATTATCGCCTAGTTTAATTCGCTCCTGGCATCTGTTGCCTTTCTTAACTTTGTCTTCTGTACATAATGTGTCCTTTTTCTCTGTATGAATTTAAGACTCTCTCTTCAGCACTGATGTATAGCAATTTGATTATGATGTGACTTAGTGTGGTTTTCCATATATTTCTTCTGATTCAGGTTTATTGTCTTTTTGACCATTGGGTTTACTGTTTTCAACATTTGGAAAATTTTCAGCCATTATTGCTTAAAATATTTTTTTTACCTTTATCCCCTTTCTCTCTCTCTCGCTTTTAAATTTTTGATTCTGATTACATATATATTTGACTACTTAATACTGCCCTATAGGTCTTCTTTAAATTTATTTTTTCCTCTGTGTGTTTTATATTGGGTAATTTCTATTGTTATATTTTTAGCTTCACTGATCTTATCTTTAGAAGTATGTAATCTATAGTGTTTATCTTATCAAGTATTTTTAAAAGTTACATTTGTTTTTTTAATCTTCCATTTTATCAATTCAATCTTTGCTGGTAAAATCTGCAGAATACTCTAAATTATGAGACTAATGAAACCTATGAAATCTCTAAATAAATATATACATTTGTTTATCAAATAGGTATAAATATTAGAAAGTTTAACCTGTTGTGCATCTGAGACACATAAAAACCCTTTAACTATCATGGCTGATCAAAAGCTTTCTTGCTTCCAGACTAAAACATTTTCCTCTCCTTCTGTGTCCATTTTTCCAGATTCTTCAGTGTCTTTTTCCAGGCACTCCGCTAGGTACCCCTCCAGGTTATTAGCAATCAGCTTAGAGTGAAGCCTTGACACTGGACACAGGCTACCGAGTCCATTCTGATCACATCCAACAGAGCAGGATGTCTCTTTCCCTATTCAACTCCAGTTACATGTAAATGGAATTCAGGATTTCATTGCTTTTTTGGGCCCCAAATCTTGTCATATCATGAAGCACACTGCACTTAAAATAAACTAAAACCCTTTATCCTGTTTCACACATGTAGTTATTTAATGATTTCTCTTGTATCCTGTACTTGTATTTTTGAAGTTTGTGTCCACTAAATGTCATTCCCCCTTAATGGGCCCTATCATCTCTGTTTCCGTCTAAACCAATTTGATCTCCAAGAAATTTAACTAAGATTGCTTTCTGTTATTTTTGAGCCCTCAGACCTCAAATACCCGCAACAGCTCAGCAAATTGGCGTGTTATTTCAGTACCTATTAATCTGTAAAATCCCTGAGATCAGAGAATTTGCACTCACTCTCTCTTTTTAACAAGTCCCCAGTGCCTATGAATGTGCCAGACTCAGGAGTGTGTGCTCCATAAATGTTGTTTGTTTATAAACCTTGAAAGTTGAGTCCTTCAAGGCAGGGGAAAATACCATTCAGAGCAGTTAAATTTGTTGCTTTATATCTGTTTGCATATCTTGGACTCCAATTCCCTCATATCAATGTTAATTTTGACCTTTTCCATAACACTGGCATTTCTTCTTGACTGAGGAGACAGAAGTAAAATAGGAGTTGAAACATTTTACTTTTCTGTCATTCAGGATTTTTCATGCTATTCATCCAAATCAATGAAACAATGTTATACTTCATCATCTGGCTCCAAATACAACTTTAAAAAGTCTTTCTGGTTGTCATGAGCAATATCTGCAAGACAACTCATTCCAGTATTTTGCCTACTTTTTATTTGTGGTTGGTTAAAAATGGCTGTAAATTCTTTATCAGTCTCACCAAGATGTGGGATTTCTTTCTCAAACCCCTTGAAACTGGGCTAGACTTGTGACTGCTTGGATCATATGGTTCCCCAGGATGAAGATAGTCTACGAAACTGGAGATCCTTTGTATCCCTGAAATTCTTATGGTGCCGATAAATATGCCCTCAAGCCTTTGGATTTTTAATTTAGAGTGAAACAGAGTTCTATTTTGTTAAAGCCACTGTTATTGTGAGCTGCTGTTACATGGAGCTGAACTTAACCTAATGGATAGAACCTCTTTGTGAGACAACATTCTTTCCAGGTTAGCAATTTCTAAGTAAATTTCTTAATTGTGAACATCATTGTCGTTCTTTTATCATGTGTTTGTCCTTTAAGTATTGACAGGGGCATAGAGATGAGAGGTGGAATTGACTCAAACAACAAACAACCTGGCAGGCAGTAAGTATGCCTATGGAACACGGGACTTTAGGTCCTTCTGCAAGAGTTCTAAGGGTTTCCTAATGTTCTTAATAGAGAATTGTGATTTTTATGTTTATTTTATTTTAACCTCTCTCTGGAAACCATTAAATCTTATGTAGAATACTAGATCCAATAGCACAAGGAATTCAATGTTACATTTTCTTCAAATTATTTCTTATATATTTTTCTGATATAGTAATATGAGGAAGGAGAACATATCTTATACTTTCATACCATTGAGATCCCTTCAAGGCACATAATAAAACTGAATTATGTTCAAATGCCTGATACAGTGTCATGGGACGTTTTGTCATTAAGATGGCTTACGTATTTTCCTTGACATATCTCCTTCTAATGCTCAATAATTTTTGTTTATGACCTACTTGTCATTTGTAGACATCTTTTTCAAAGGGCATCATACATTTATTACACATTTGAATATTTTTATACTATTCTTATTATCATTTTCCCCTCTGCAGTTGTGAACAAAGTAAATAGCTACAAAGAAGAAGTTGATTAAAAATAATATTTCCTGCCCTGGCTGGTTTGGCTCAGTGGCTAGAGAGTTGGCCTGTAGACCAAAGAGTCCAAGGTTCAATTCCAGTCAAGGGCACATGCCTGGGTTGCAGGCTCGATCCCTAGTAGGAGGCATGCAGGAGGCAGCCAATCAATGATTCTCATAATTGATATTTCTATCTCTCTCTCCCTCTCTCTTCCTCTCTGAAAGCAATAAAAATATATTTTAAAAAAATAAAAAAATATTTCCTTGAGAGAGAAATACATTTGTCTAAGAATTTCTTTAAAATCTCATATAAAAATCATTTGGTTTTGAAAACACCATGCAACATTAGTAATCATTTAGTCTAACTTCTGTAATATACAGACCAATAAGTGGAGAATTGATATATTTTTCTCCTGCAAAATAAAATATATAGTTAAGAATACATGAAAATCACAATTATGCATCAAAATAGAAATTTATATATGTATTTTAAAATTCATTCAAAATCTTAAAGAAAACCTCAATAGATTAAACAAGGTTTTGAAAAATAGGATCATAAATGCTTTGGGTTGCTTCTGGCAAATATTAAATAATCAGATCCTGGTTCATGATTAATATGTTAAAATGTACTGCAGTAAGGTTAGGTTAATGTTATGGCAAAAACAAGCTTAGATCATTTTCCTAGTTACTGTTATTCTTTTTTGTAATTAGCCTCACATCAAAAATAGGTAGTATGCTAGCAGGTATTGTGGAAGTGTATATTGGCACTGTGTTTGAAGTCAGGTAAAATAAAACCTGGTCTAAGCCTATTAGATATACGTGATAACTGTCAAGTTAATAGAAATATAAAAGTAAAGAAAGCTTAAACTCGAACCACCTTTTCCTTTTCACATTATAATTTTCCCCTTTATTAGCACTGTTTTAGGAATTATGGGATTGTTGTTTGGCAACCCTTTCAAGCAAGAGATGGCACCTGAGCGCTGTAAGTAAAAAAAAAAAAAAAATAGGTTACTATTTTCCCTTCACTTTTTTGCGGCCTTGAGGAATTTTGCCTCAATTTCTATCTGTGCCTCTACTTAATATCTACCGTCCTTCACCTCCTGCTGCCCTATCACCATCTCCAGGGCCTTCCTCTGCTCTAATTGCATAAACCCTGTCCTGGCTGCTCCCACACAGCGTTCTCCTGACCTTATGCTTTTGTGGCCTGCCAAGCACAGTCTTATGGTTGAGTTAAGAATCTATGTTGTGACTCCAGGCACAAGTCAGTTCATTAAATAAATAAAAGTTTAACATTCAGTTTCTGCCTCTTTTATTCCCTTTTCTTTCTCCCTGGCGCCTCTCCTAAACATATTTCTTCCTCTAACAATGTAGATTTTCAGTGTCTTGCTACTGTATAGACTTTCTATTCCAACAGGGATAGGTATCAAGTTACTTACATCTTGACCATCTCATTCATACCAGTGGTCACATAGTTCTACATAGTAAACCCTTTATCCATGGAATAGAAAAATTTTGGACTTAAAGAAATTCTGGCCCTAACCAGTTTGGCTCAGTGGATAGAGCGTCAGCCTGCGGACTGAAGGGTCCCAGGTTCGATTCTGGTCAAGGGCATGTACCTTGGTTGTGGGCATATCCTCAGTAGGGAGTGTGCAGGAAGCAGCTGATCAATGTTTCTCTCTCATTGATGTTTATAACTCTCTATCCCTCTCCCTTCCTCTTTGTAAAAAATCAATAAAATATATTTAAAAAAAATAATGAGATTCTGCTTCCTGGGAAAGTGCTGACGTATCTTTTCAAGCCAACCAACCCAGCGAGTTGGAGCATTTTAAAGGGACTGAGGAAGCCAAGTAGAAAGGACCAATCAGATCCCATTCTTTCTATTGCTTTTACCCTATGCTCAGTTCTAACATCCAGGTAGCCATTGTTCCAAACCCAGCCTCAGTGAACCTCCTGGCTTTCATTGTGCCACTTCTGGTCCCATGTGAGATCACCTTTAATTTACTGCACTGACCTGCCTGGAACACCTAGCTTATTGCCATCTAGCCCCCACGTCTCCCTGTAGGACTTAACATAGAGGGCTACAGAATCCGTTAGAAAGGGAAGCATAGGAGCCTGTATCTAACTGGTGTCAGTGATGGTGATGATGGTGGTGTGATAAACAAAAGGATGATTATTAATAATAATGAATTATGATCATGGTAACTATACTGAAAACCAGCATAATACTGGGAACCATCCTATATAATAAAAGCCTAATATGCTAAGTATCCGGTTGTGTGGTCTTCCATTCAACCAATCAAAGTGTAATATGCTAATGATATGCTAAGGTCACTCAACCACTCACTATGATGTGTACTGACAACCAGGGGACTGACAGTCAACTGGTTGACCAGTAGCTATTATGTGCACTGACCACCAGGGGCACACAGTTGACAGGTCAACCAGTCGCGATGATATGCACTGACCACCAGGGGGCAGACGCTCTGACTGGTAGGTTAGCTTGCTGCTGGGGTCTGGCCGATCGGGACTGAGCCAGACCCTGGAGCCCTCCCACAGTCCCTCCCCAGCTGGACAACCTCCCGCATCCCTCCCTGGCCCTGATCGTACACCAGTGGGGTCCCTCAGCCTGGCCTGCACCCTCTTGCAATCTGGGCTGAGGGACACCCCCTCTAGTGCACAATTTTTGTGCACTGGGCCTCTAATCTATTAATAAGGCAAGATAACTGAAAACATTAGACAAGGAAAAGAAAACACTATGTGGTACTCAGCTATCTGGAACCTTTAAGGATTAATAATAACAAATATTTGGCGAGCAATTGCCAATGTGGCAGACATTTTGCCACCTTCAGGATAGAGCAACCAACCCAGCCTATATAGCTTCTCTCCTGCTAATGTGCTAGTCATGTTAATAACAATAATGCTAATTACTTAATTTGCTGAACTTTTATTATGGCATTGAGTTGGGTATTATGCATTATCTTATTTAATCATAACACTACAACACAGCAGGTACTATTATCCTCTCTTTGCAAATGAGGAAACTGGGGCTTAGAGATACTTAATAAATTATCTAACATTATACAGCTAGTAAATAGTAGACCAGAACTTGAACCCATTTTATGCTGCTTCCAACTATCACAGGGTTATATGTAAAACAGCAGGCTCCAGGTGAGTTACTATATACTGGGGTTAAAGAACAAGAGTTACTTGATGAACATGGTGGGGGGTGAAAATAAGATGTGTTGTTAGAAACCTTTGTCTGAGATCAAGTACTGCAATGAAAACAAAACTAAAATCTAAACTTCCTGGCAATGAGTAAAAAAGGAATCATATTTTTTGAGGGATAGCTCTCTCTAATTGACAAAAGCACACAAGGTGCATTAAAACTTTCATTCATTCAAATATATTTTCTGTGAGCCTGCACCATGCCTATTATTTTGTGAGGAAATGGGAATGAAAATCATAAGACCAAGTTCCCTGCTTTGAGGGAATGCATGATTAAGGAAAAGGTAGCTATGCGAACAAACAATATCAATACAGTGCAAGAAGACAAGTAGTGGTGTTTCGGGGACATGGAATCGGAAGTCATAGGCCATACTGGAGGTGTCAGGAAAATTTTCAGGAACATGTGATTCCTAAGTTGAATTAGGAATTGAATGTTCCAGGAAAAGAATGGAGGGAAGAATATTCCAAGCAGAAAAGCCCAAGTGAAAAGGTCTGATATGAGACTGTGGCTTACTCTAGAACAGCGGTTCTCAACCTGTGGGTCGCGACCCCTTTGGGGGTCGAATGACCCTTTTACAGGGGTCGCCTAAGACCATCAGAAAAACACATATATAATTACATATTGTTTTTGTGATTAATCACTATGCTTTAATTATGTTCAATTTGTAACAATGAAAATACATCCTGTATATCAGATATTTACATTACGATTCATAACAGTAGCAAAATTACAGTTATGAAGTAGCAACGAAAATAATTTTATGGTTGGGGTCACCAAAACATGAGGAACTGTATTAAAGAGTCATGGCATTAGGAAGGTTGAGAACCACTGCTCTAGAACATGGCAGAAGCAAGGTATGAGATGAGGATGAGGAGGTAGATAGGAAACAGTTTATGAAGAGTTTTTTATGTAATCCAAAAGAGTTTAGATTTTACCTTAAAGACACTCAAGGAGCCACTGAAAGGTCACAAGGAAGTGAATAATCAGATTTCTGCTTTATAAAGCTGTTTTGGAAATAGTATGGAAATAGATAGACTAAAGAGAATGAAGCCATAAAAATCCAGTCAGGATTCTTTTGAACAAATCCAGGTGAGAAGTGATGAGCCTGGCCTCAGGAGACAGAAGTAGGTGGAAGAGGTGGATGTGAGAGAGAGCAAAGAAGCAAAACTTAGAGACCTTATTGGTTGTGGGGTGGGAGTGTGGAAGGTGTTGAGGATGATTCTGTCTTGGGTAATTGGAGATGCCAGTCACTAAATCAAAAGGAGCTTCAGATCCAGGAGAGTGGGAGTACTAACAATTAGTTTGATTTGCATATGTTGGGCTTGAGTTGCCTGTGACACAACCAGGTCAGGCTGTGCCATAGCTCAGGAGAAAGACCTGGGCCCAAGGCATGAGTCTGAGAGTCATTGATATGCAAGTGGTAGTTGAAGCCACCTGAGTGACTCTTGGTGAATGCAAACTGTCCTTTGTATAAGGACTATTGAACCAACCCCATGATGAACAATATTGCCAAAAATGATTTCACAGGTGATACAAAACCATTGATCACTCTTATATTACTACATTCACCTTTAATCAAAGGTGACAGCAAAACATTAAGTCATAGTTATGTGAAGATATTTCTCCTAAGAGGTAAAAAAATATAATTTAGATATGTAGTTTTCTAGTCATCTAAAAGTATGAAACTTTAGAATCACCACAAGTGCTTCTGAAAAGTTCTAAGATGTTCTAATTCAATTAGCCTAAGGGAGGGGCCCAAGTTAATATATATATATATATATATATATATATATATATATATATATATATATTCATATATTCATATATTTATATATATATTCATACACACACATATATATTTTTTTACCCTACCAAATGTAATTTTACCATGCAGCTAGAAATAAACGATTGGCATGATGTCCCTAGAAAATTTCTCCTGAATATCATTTGTGTCAGATAGCTTTTGGACAAGAGTTCTAAAGCAAACAATTCAAGACTAGGTGAGTCATACACTTTAGATTCTAAGCATCTTGTTAGCAAAGATGACATTTTTGCATAATAATTAAATTTAGCTAGATGGAAAATGCCCCTCTTCTGCATAGAAATTCTGGAGTGCAGAGAGAAGGGCCAAGTCATTTCTTAAGAAGCAGCTTTACGCATCCTCAAATGCTCACGTAGCGGAACTGATGCTTCAAAGTTGTGCCACATAAAGCAAATGAGGGAAGGCCTTGACAGGAATATTTTGAAGGCAAATTCATATATATATATATATATATATATATATATATATATATATATGTATATATGTATATATATATATAATATTACCTGTGAAATGAATTAAACATCATTAAATATATTAAGCACTAAAATTATCCTGATTTTAATTTAATCTCTGATGATTCAGGAGACACATTGGAATCAGAATGTCAAGAGGTTGATATTATGAACATCAACAATTATATTAAAACTGCATGAGAATGCTGGTTAAAAATATCTATTAACAAAGTTTGCTATGTAAAATACCACTGAAACTTTTGCTTCTAGTCATAAGGAACTGGCTTCCAGGAGATTAATTTTTCCACTAAGAACAAGTAGAAAAGCTAGATAAAATACCCTCGCCCCGCAGAAAACACACACCAAAACCCAAAAACTATTGGAAAGTCATCAGTAAGGTACCAAGGTAGCCAGGACTTAAGGTTCAAGATTCTGGACAAAAAGGAAACGAGGTGAAGTCAACATTCTACATTGTTTTCTCCTTCGGGAATTTGCTGACTCATAAGTGGCATCAGTAGAGAGGATAAAGAGATAAATAGAAAGTAGCTGCTTGAGGATTGATAACATGAGAGCTTTCAGCAGTTTTATAGGACTAAGAAGATAAAACTTGGAGTTCAAGACTAGACAGGGAGGAGAAGCCTGGAAAACACCCAGGCTTTCAATCGACCCAGTAGGGTAACTTCAAACTCACTTCTGCCAGGCATTCAAGGACTTTCACTGATCCTGGACCAGTTTCTGATGCAAATCTTTTGGCTTAATATTCCTGCACCATAGAGATACTATTAATCCAGACTCCACATCCACATGTGGTAAGGTGTCTGGGATTTTCATTTCTCCTGGACAACTTGTGCTCCTCCTCAGCTAAAGCCCTGGGCAAACAGCAGGCTTCTTCTTGTTTCTCTGTGGATACAGCTTTTTAGAGCCCTTCTTATAGAACAAGGCAGTGTTTCAGGCTAAGAGCCCTATTCATTTCCAGCCTTACACAGGCCCACGCTCATATCTTTTGTCCCCAGCTCCTAGACTTTAGAGCTCATACATGATCTGAAACTCATTTGGACAGTGGTATTTACTTCTGATTGCTGCTTTTGGCTTTGATTTCTCAATTTTTCTTTGCAACATAGAGATTTTACTTTCTTTTTGAGCTCAGCTATTACAGTAGAAGCTGTTGGCACATATCTTTTTAGCACTAACTCTACATGCTGAAGGCTACCCAGGCTACCCACTGTTTCACCTCTGACTCTCTGCCTGGGAGCTTTATATTGGCTGTGACCATACACAGCATGCAGGCAGGGCAAGCTAGGAATGACAGAGAATCAATGCCTCCTGTTGCACCTCTCAGCAGAAGAGGATTTGGTAGATAAATACCCGTGTTTTTTCACCCTCAGTTGGGCTAATTCAGACATGGTTTATTAAGCTCCAATTGCTCACAGTGATAACTTGTTTAATAATACACTCTTTAAGGGCTGTGTTTTATTTCCTATGTCTCCATTTCTACTACCAGTGCTTTCTGGGATTACTGCTTAAATTACTGATTCAGGGGCATGGGAATCATCAACTAAAGCTAATTCTATGTATAACCTGTGACCCAGGATTCCTCTTCTAAGTATACACAGGGAGGGGCAAAAGTACATTTACAGTTGTCTATATGGAAAATAATACAATAATTCATTAATCATAATAATACAAGAATAAACTCTGTGCTTTGCATATACACAACTGTAAACCTACTTTTGCCCCACCCAGTATAATAAAAACACATACAAATATATGCCAAATAACATGTACGATAATATTTATAAATATATATTCATAATGCTCCAAGCTGAAAACAGCTGTCTATCAACCATAAAGTGGATAAATAGATGGTAGTGTATTCACCAAATGGAATATTACACATCAAAGTGAGTGAATGAACTGTTACTAAACACTAAACCTGACAACATGGATGAATCTTGCAAACATAATGTTGGGCTTAAGAACCCAGACATAATATACATCCTGTTTAATTCATTGGATTCCTATATCACAGTATTGGTGCTGTATTGTTACTGGGGACAATAACATACAACCCAGAGTATAAGCTATATAATAAATTGAAAAGGAATTATCTTGTACTATGCTTTGAAAAAATAAGGAACTGTTAATCTGAGTTTTTAGCTCCTTAAAAATTATCTAAATTGTTATCATATATAAGAGGGTATTTATTATTTTACAGTATGAGGCTTAAAATCCACAATATTCTCTTATTTATTGATGTACATTATAATGCTAATATCTTAGTGGCCTTGCGCCCCTCAGCCTCTGATTAATTACATGCATACAATGACATCCTGCTACATATGTGACCCTCATTTTAATTGATGAAATTTAAAAAAGATGGCACTGGTTTTTCAAGTTTAACAAGCAGAAATTAATAAATGGATGATTTGCATTTTAAGTCATCAACATATCAAAAAGCAAACAGGGCAATTGCAAGTAACTTTTGGTTGAGGTAATTGGTTTGCTGCTCCAAATCTAGTCCTTTGGGGGTCAACAATTCAACAATTTCTTCAGTAACCGCATTAGCATATTTTAATACCTGTTGAATCTGAAGACTCACTAATATGCTTAGTGAATGGAATTGCTATTTACAGTTATTAGCATATTCAATCTTCATTATAACTATATGGTTCTGAATGCATTATTAGAATCCCATTGCAGTAACAGAATCTCTGCTACAGAGCAAGCAGGCAAATGTCATCCCTCCTTTTGGAGTGAACTTTTCCTGGGCTCATATTAAGGCTTCTTCAGACGCCATTGAGTGTAGGATCTGTAATCACATTGCATGGTTTTGAATTCTGGCCCCATTACTTAGTACTAAGGTAGCCTTGGGCTAGTTATTAACCTCCCTGTGCTTCAGTTTCCTCATCTGTAAACTCAGAATAATGACAGTACAAGTTATTAAGAAATTTAGGTAAATGTAATGCTCTTTGAACTGTATGTGGCATAAAGTTAGGCACCTTCATTTATTCAACTAATATTTATTGAGCATCCTCTATGTGCCAAAGAATATATAGGCACTTGGATACATCAGTAAATAAAACTAAGATTCCTGCTCTAATGGAGTTTATTTATATTCTAGCCAAGGGCACAAACAATAAACAATAAATAAGTCACGAAGATAATGGGAACTATAGAAAAAGGCATAGGCAAAGTAGATTAGGCAGATCAGGCAGGTTGCAACAAATGAAATGGTCAGGGTGGGTCTACTGAGACGGTGAAATTTGAGCAAAGCCTTGAAGGAGGCAAGGGAGTTCAGCTAGTGGATATCTGAGGGAGAGAAAACAGCTGGGCCAAATGTGCTTGATGTAGTCAAAGACCAGCAAGGAGGCCAGTGTGGTTGGCCATGGCTCCTTTCAAGGTTTTAGCATTTGCCACAATTGCCAAGCGTAAAAGTCATGAGTTGTTTGCTCAATCCAGGTTGTGTTAGATCCAGCCTAGGTGAATCTATGTCCCACGAAATGATCAGCACTGTCACTTAGGAGTGGAGGCAGTGGTGACAGATGTTGGCTGAATTTTTCTCTCTTCAGAATCATTTCTATATTGGTATGAGTAGGTCAGTCACCAGGACTGTGGCTAGTAAATAATTCAAGGAGGAATGTCCTCTAAACACTTCCACACCTCACCAAACCATTTCCTTAAGCCAGATTAGGGTAGGGATAGGAAATCCTCTTAAATGGGGGAAAAGGGCTATGGTATGAGAAAAAGGAGGAAAGTTCTTTGTTCTCTCTGTGTGTTCCAAATCCCTGCCCCATCTTTCCAAAGCATATTTCTAGCATACATCTGATGTGCATGGGTTGTATGTATATGTGTGTGCAATGTAGCATGTGTCTGTGTTCCTATGTGAGTTTTAAGCAATGCCCACTGTTGGAGCGATGATGTCTTTGGTCAATTATAAATGAAATAATTAGCAGTGGTTTCAGCAAATGATAGGCATAAGTTAGCCAAAAAGTTCACAGGACACTCCAGAGGGCATAGAAAATTTTAATTGCCTCTCCTCGCCTGTGCCTGGCTTTTGGAGAATAACCTCAGCTGCTTTCTGAAGCGTGCCCCACTTCATGATTTTCCAGGTCACCGGCCAGTTTCCACTGCTGAATTGATTTTGTTCCCAGTTTTCTGTGCATATTAAACAGGATGTGATGACTCATTGTCTCCCAAGTTCATTGAGGTTCATAACCAAGATACATTTTTTTAGCTCAAATCAATGTGATTCTACCCCCTGCCCCTCCATGTTCACTGTGTTGTTATGTTGTCTTTTTGTGCCTTGGGGCCACACATCTGGAAAACTGTAATCCTCCTCTCAGAACCTCCCTGCCTGCGTCCCGTCCTCCTTCAGGAAGTTGTGGGGAGTTTGGCAAATGTGCATAAATGAAAGCACCAAAACGTTTTTGTTGTTTCAGCCATTTGCAAATAATTTTAATAGCCTACAAATTATTTAAAAGCAATCTAGCCAGAGTTCTCAGAACCTCCACTCATATTTTAGTACTTGCTGCTATGACAATCTTCGAGCATATTTTTCTGTTCCTCTGGGCATGTCATTGACTTCTTTCTATTATATCTTATGTCAAATTTTTGTTTGCCCATCCTCACTTTTGTAGGAAACACGATATTTATTTTCTTTCCTCTGGCTTTCCTGTTCCAACCAGCAGAATTCCACTGAAGAAGCTTTCCTTTGCAGTTCCATCATCTTTTCTTGGTGTCCCCCCACTCCAACACCCCTCCCCAATAGTGACTGAGCATCCCCTATGTGCCAGGTGTTCTTCCTTCCAATCCTCAGAACAACTTATTAGGGAGGTTAGGCAATATTAACCCTTTGTTACCAACGAGGAAACTGAAGTGTGAAGCAGGCAAGTTATTGGCATAAGGCCACTCAACTACCAAGTCAAAGAACTAGGATTTAAATCTAGATCTTCTTCTCCATAGCTCCCTTCCTGCCTTGCCTTTTCCACCAGATGGTTTCCTATTCTCAGAACATCCTCTATCATATAGCCATTTGCTTTGTCTGGATCTCTCGAATAGATTCTTCCAGAGGCTACTCGAGCCTGTCCCAACCATATTTGTATCATAAAGGAAAAGACAACCTTACAGATGCAATACCAATCAACTCCCCTCTAGTGAAAATTCTGGTATATCTTGATGTGGCTACACAGACAATGTTTCTTGGAGAAGGTACTTAGCCTATTCAGGTCTCAGGGACTGGATCCTCTCCTTCACATCAGAACAGGATTAGCTTGGCACTCTCTGGACAGGGGACGGCATCTTCCTTAATTTCCTAAGCCAAGGTCTTTACTTTGCGGAGCTGAAGGACAAGCGGGAGAGAGGGTGGCATTTATAACAGTTGGAGGCTGACAGCAATGCCTTTAAATAAAGGACGCCCAGGGAGCCAGAAATCTAATTGCTCATCTTCTACACCAAGCTGCCAAAGCACCCCTTTTAGATTTACATTAGGTTTTAGTGGGAGCTGGTCTCTATGGGACATATATATGTATATGTATGGATGTGATTGTGTGTGTGTGTGTGTGTGTGTGTGTGTGTGTGTGTTTAGTGGTAGCTCTCTCCCTAAGAGAGTGAAATTTGTGCAAGTTCGACAAAAACTGGGCAAACTCAAATCAGATCTGCAGTCCCTGCCTCTTCACCCTTGTTCTTTATTTTCTCTTGACTCAGAGAATTGAAACCTTTGTTTCCAAGGCACAATTTTTTCCTCCATGCTTTGGCTGAATTTGCCTCCTAACTTGAATGATCCACCACCCTTTCAATCTCTAACACCTTCTCCCTCTTCCTTGTACATGTTTTCCCTACTTTGGAAGTATTTGTGTACCTGTCACTCTCTTTCCACCACATTCTCTCATGCTGTATTCATAGCCAAACTTAAAAAGAAAGGTGTATAAAACTTACAACACCTCTCTTCTTCCTCCCCCCAGATCAACTGAAATTGTTCTCTTAAAGATTATCATAATCTCCTCATCACCCTCCTGATGGTTTCCGCTCATTCTTCCTGTGCTTCCTGCAGGTTTCAGTACTTTGACAATTGTTTTTCATTACTCTTGCCCTTGTTTTGAGAGTGTCTTCTTCCTTACCTTCTAACACGCCCTGTTCCCACCTCAGATCCATCTGTCTCCCTCTTGCATTCTCTGAAACTCTGGCTCTGTGTGAATCTCTCTCCAAGAGACTCATGCCTTTTCAAGAACTCAAATAGAACTGCTATGCAGATGGCTGTGATATTTACATGTCTAGGTCTAGCCTTTCTCTAGACTCCAGCCCTGTAAAACTATTGAATATTTCTACCTAAATCTCCCATGATCACCCTAAAGTCAAAATGTCAGAACAAAGACATCATTTTCTCTAGAGTTAGTCCCTCCTAATGTCCTTATATTTGGTGATAGCACCATGTCCTGTAAATCACAACTGCATAAAACTCAGTTCTCTGGTGTTTTCTTTATTCTACAGATGATGTAGATTTTTTGTGAGATCTTTTCTATGAATATTTTTCTGTCTCTTCTCACTCATGTCTCCTATTTCTTCCTTGTTCTGTCGCTAATCTATTTTCTTTTCAATGCTAAATTTTTTGTACTCTGGGTACAATGTCTATCTGCTTTGTTTGCATGTTGCTACCAGACTAAACCCTTTTCTGGCTCCTCATTGCCAACATAACAGAGCCAACACCTCTTAGCCTTGCATCCAGAGTGTCCTCACCAATGGGAGACTGCCTCCCCCACCTTCCTAGCCTTCTCTTTACTTCTCTCCCACATAAACCTAAATACCTGAAGTTTCTCTGATCTTTACTTTCCAAAACTACCTTGCACCTTCCTTGCCTATCTTCTTTTCTTCTTGAAATGCCTACCCTTCATCCTTATTTTTTCATTTTGAAATACTACCATCCCCTTTCATCTGACTTCATCCAGAAAATATTCTAATTCCCCAACTGGAGTGTCCTCAGCTCCCATTGATACCCTAGGACAGTGGTCGGCAAACTCATTAGTCAACAGAGCCAAATATCAACAGTACAACGATTGAAATTTCTTTTGAGAGCCAAATTTTTTAAACTTAAACTATATAGGTAGGTACATTGTTATTAACTTAATTAGGGTACTCCTAAGCTGGCCTTTGCTAAAAACGTCCTCAATCTGATTGAGGTACGTTCGCTGAGGTCGATCCCTTCCAACTCTCCCATCCACACTCGTCTTGTATACTTGTTTCGTCTGTCTCCTTTCCGAAAACTGACTTCTGCGCATGGGCCACAAAGTTTCAATTGCACTGTACGAGTGCGCCCGCACGTGGTATTTTGTGGAAGAGCCACACTCAAGGGACCAAAGAGCCACATGTGGCTTGTGAGCCTCGGTTTGCCGACCACGGCCCTCGGGTATTTGTTGTGTCTATTGCTTATGCATTGTTACACACATGCCTCAATTCCTCCCTATGCAATTCTGTAGTTCTGTAAAAGTGTTTTTTTCTTCTCAACTACACTGTAAGGTCATGTTTACAGTCCCTGTGATACTTAAGATAGACCCGTTCACTTATTAATTGAATAAGACCAGCCTCCTCTGTGTGTGTGTAAAGTTAGATGGAGAGGTTGCACAATAAAATTCATTGAGATGTGAGAAGAACAAATTAAAACTTCAACTTGTCTATATTTTCCCACATTTATTTTAAATTTCATGAGTGTTTTGTAATGAAATATTTGAATACAGTATGTATATAGTTAACATTTATATGCAGTATTCATTATAAAAATATATCCAATGGTTGTCTTAGATTGAATTCACTAGAAACAGACTCTGCAGTAGAGTTGCATTCAAAGGTTGAATGAGAGAGTTCTGCCAGGAAGAGAGGAGGCAGGACCAAGCAGAAGGATAAGGTGACCTGTGATGTGTTTGGAGCTGAGGCCTCAGTAGCTCCTACTATCAGCTCTGGAGCTGGGAAGGCTTTTTGGAGTTTTCCTGAATTAAGGGAAGGGGCCTGGCTTTCCTACCTCCACATCTGCCAGTCATTAGCCATAGGCGACCCCTTGGGAGGAGTGTACCTTGAATGAGGCAGTTCCCTCTAGCTCAGCGGTTCTCAATTTGTGGGTCACAACTCTTTGGGGGTCGAACGACCCTTTCACAGGGGTCGCCTAAGACCATCGGAAAACACATATATAATTACATATTGTTTTTGTGATTAATCACTATGCTTTAATTATGTTCAATTTGTAACAATGAAAATACATCCTGCATATCAGATATTTACATTACGATTCATAACAGTAGCAAAATTACAGTTATGAAGTAGCAACGAAAATAATTTTATGGTTGGGGGTCACCACAACATGAGGAACTGTATTAAAGGGTCACAGCATTAGGAAGGTTGAGAACCACTGCTCTAGCTGAAGGCAGTTACCAGTGAAGGATGCAGTTGTGACATCAGCAACCCAGATTTCCATCAACAGGGCATTATGTGCATCAGCCCTGAAGGGAGATCTAAGGGGAGCACCACAGTAGCCAATAGCATATTCTCAAATTTTTTATTCTCTCTATCCCTCTCTCTCTGTCTCTCTCCCTCCTTCCCTCCCTCCCTCCCTCCCTCTCTCTCTCAAAATCTTCAGAGACTCCTAAATCAGAAGAATGATGAGTGAAAGCAGAGTAGGAAAACTAACTTTGTTTAAGGCCTCTCTACTTTCAGATACTTGGCCAAATACTTAACATCCTCTTCTTCTCCATTTCAAAGCATAAAGGGCAATGAATAAAAAGTAATTAACATCCTTCATGCATGTTTCATGCTGCCAGAAACGTGAACTATGCATTGAATTTGGTTTTCTAAAGATGGAGCTATATGATTCACATGGGGATGACTCAAGAATGAATAGTATTTAAAGAAAGATGGTACCTATTTCCATCCATGGCCACCACTCAAGTTGTAAGGAGACAGTTCTACTCAGTTACATCCCCTCTAAGGTTAAGTAAAAGTGTCATTCAACAAAGCCTATTATTTCCCGGCGGAACAGATATTGAGCTGAAAAATAGTTTCCCTGCAACTTTGCTGTGCACAATTATGGGATCTTTTCTTATTGATGAATAACATCTCACTTCATCTCATATCTGCAATCTCTTCCAAAGCTCTCAGAGTCTGAGAACATTCACCTCCTAATCCTTTTATCTCTGGTCCTTTGTAACTTATGTGACTCTTCAATTCCTTTTGCAGTCTAAATTGGAGGACAGTGCAGCATTGTGACGGGACTGAAGACTCCAATGTTGGATAGATTCAGGTTTGTCTAACTGCACATCCTAGGGTGAGTGACTTTCTTTTTGCACCCGCTTCCTGATCTGCAACAAGGAGAGAAGATTAGTACCTATCTCCCTGGTGCTTTATTATTAAAGATCCACTCTTCTGGGGTCGTGATAAGAATTCAAGAATAGCCGAAACCGGTTTGGCTCAGTGGATAGAGCATCGGCCTGCGGACTGAAGGGTCCCAGGTTCGATTCCGGTCAAGGGCATGTACCTGGGTTGCGGGCACATCCCCAGTGGGAGGTGTGCAGGAGGCAGCTGATCGATGTTCCTCTCTCATCGATGTTTCTAGCTCTCTATCTCTTCCCCTTCTTCTCTGTAAATCAATAAAATATATTTTAAAAAAAAAGAATTCAAGAATAAAAATCATGTAAAGTTCTTGCTCAAGTGTTTAGAATGTGAAAATTAAATATTAGCTATTTTTAAATTTCTGACTTTTTTCCTTTGCTTTCCTCATATTTTTTTATATTTTTCTCCCTATTTCCCAGGAGATTGTAACATTATGAAATCTCACAGCAGGAGAGACCAAAAGGGTAACCGAATTGTACACCCACCTCCATTGCTGAAAAGGCAATTGTCTTTATACTTTGCTCTCCAATTCCCCTTCCCAACTCCACTTGTAAAAGCCTCTTCCTTTACAGTTTCAAGGTGAGCATCAGCTTGCACTAGGGATACGTTTCTGTTTCTTGATGCCCAGAGGACATCCAAAGTCTAGCGCACTAGATGGTGCCGTGCCCTGGCATGTCCGCCTGTGAGGGCCCAGCCTGCTCACTTATGTGTGGATTAGAGCCCATCGGTGTCTGACTGCTGTGCTTGGAGCCATGCCAAGGGTTAATCCAAAGTGAAACAATCTGTGATCATCATGACCATGTTTTTTAATATAAAAATAGCACAGGCTCAGGCCAGCCAAAATAGAGCTGTTTAACCCAAATGCAAAGAAAAAGGGTTAGGGGACAACTACATGAGCCAATAACTGTATATTGCCTTGTGACCCTGAAGTTATCAGTATAAAATTATTCAGCCTTTTAAAAGTCCTGGTTATTTATTGCCTGTCTTGGTTGCTGACAACTGCTGAACCCCTGGCTCTACAAATATCCTGACTGGCTCCTCCTCCACACTCAACTTTATGCTTTAATTTCTTGCTTTCCATTTTTTTTTCTTCACGAACTGAATAGGCCAAATATCCTCTCATGTTGTTCTTAGACCAAGTTTCCAAGGAAGGCAAGTCCCTGCCAAAATGCCACAGCTCACATCACACACACACACACACACACACACACACACACACACACACACACTCACACTTTTCTCCAAAGACAAAAAGTGCCTTTCTGTCCACTTGTTCTGAGAGCCACTCCCACCTGCCTCTATGTCTATATCTGCACCCCACTCATCTTGCTCCTCTTGCTGCTTTATTTTTGGAGATTTACTCTTGTAGTGCATTCCAGGAGGTCTTGGGGTCTTTCCAAGGCCAGATTCTTTCCAAGGTCTTTCAAAGTCCAGATTCTAGGAGTCAACAGAAGTTTCCCTTTTGAGCCTCCCCAAGTGACCAGCAGCCCAGTGACACTGACGAGATTTCCTGTCCTTCTGGTGCATTTATCAGAATCCCTGTCAGTTTCATTCTGGAGCTCGGCAGGAGGTAGAAAAATTCTGGTGTGATGAACAGCTGTTAATCAGATCTCTCTGAACTCTTCTGGGCCTAACTGACCCCAGAACAGAGTCCATATAGATTCGTGGTGAGAAATGCATACACATTTGTCATTCTCCCAGAGAATTTTTTCAGACCCTCTGAACAAGGAAACACTCATCTGTATCAAGATACACGGATCATGGGTACCTTTTTTCTTTTTCATTTGTGGTCATTTTAGCCTTAATCAGAACTATAATAATATACAATTTTACAGCACCCTTCACCCAGGAATCTCATTGCACTTTATAAACAGAAACTAATTGGAGAGGGACTGCTGTGTATTTATTTAATAATACAGTTGTATCTTCTGTTTTAGCAAAATGTTCAGTTCTCTAATGTTTATTGTCAATGTAATTTCCTTCACGTAATACAAATTAATGAGGAGAGAAAAAAGCAAATTTGTTTTTCATTAGTTACTAACCTAAGTATTTCCAAACTGATTAATCAAAGTTCTTCCAGCCCACCCCCCTGGCTCCGAACCACTCAACTGACCAAGCATTTTTCTTCCTAAGAGTATCATTTTCAATTAAATGTTTGTTTTTATTTCTTAACCTATAGTAATTTTCCACTTGTTTATACATCTACATGTTTCACAGTTCTCTTTTTCTCTTCCTCCCTCTCCCACAAAAACCATGTGCACATGATACAAACACATATGTACCCTTTCTTTCTCATTTTCCCAGCAACTCCCTCTTCCTTTTCCTCTAGTGTCTCAAAATTATGCCTTTCTTTCTTTCTTTCTTTCTTTCTTTCTTTCTTTCTTTCTTTCTTTCTTTCTTTCTTTCTTTCTTTCTTCTTTCTTTCTTTCTTTCTTTCTTTCTTTCTTTCTTTCTTTCTTTCTTTCTTCCTTCCTTCCTTCCTTCCTTCCTTCCTTCCTTCCTTCCTTCCTTCCTTCCTTCCTTTCTTTCTTTCTTTCTTTCTTTCTTTCTTTCTTTCTTTCTTTCTTTCTTTCTTTCCTTCTTTCTGCTACTTTTGAATTTAACTTAGTGGCCTCAAGGGTGATATCTTTCAATTTGGAGTTATCTCCAAATACACACACAGGTAGATGATTGCTATCTGCTGCTGGGGATATTATTAACTGCTCATATGACTTTATCACAGATTTTTTTTTGTCTGACAATTGCTTATAAAATTTATATTTTTCCTCCAGTTCTCCAACAGCTTTTATACCATCATTACACGTCTTCTCCTTTAGTGGGCCCATGGGCAAAACCCAATGATTAATTGTGAAATAGACAGCTCTCCTGCAGAGAGACCTCTCCTTTCATAGCAACTTCCTGGAAGCGCTGTCTTCCTGTGAAGTTGTACAGGGTCTTGTGTTTAGAAGGGCCCCATTCTTGGTTTAAAGCTTTGTTGTCATGACCTTAAAAATTGTTAATAAATTTTTAGCAAGGGGAATTGTATTTTCATTTTATACCAGGCACCACAATTATGCAGTTAGTCCTGCTTCCTCAGCAGTATCTGCTTCTTTCTTCTATTCAGAGGTCCTGGGACCCCAATAAAAGTCAAAGGGGTCAGACTGGCCCCTTAGTGTGTATTATTATCACAGAAGAGGATGCAATAGGCTTCTTTCACCAGCAGGAACTTTCCACCATCCCTTTTACCTCCACTGAGAGAATCTCTTCTGAGTCTCATAGAATAATCAGTGGCCGGCAAACTCATTAGTCAACAGAGCCAAATATCAACAGTACAACGATTGAAATATCTTTTGAGAGCCAAATTTTTTAAACTTAAACTATATAGGTAGGTACATTGTTATTAACTTAATTAGGGCACTCCTAAGGCTCAGGAAGAGCCACACTCAAGGGGCCAAAGAGCTGCATGTGGCTCGCGAGCCGCAGTTTGCTGACCACTGATCATCTGGTGACTTTTACTCCAATGCATTCTTTTCTCCAGTCTTAGATCTCAGTTTTTCTCCTCCTAGGACTCTTAATCTGAACTTTGTCTCATCCTCTCCATCTTCAGGCCACCCATCTTAGCCAGGTGATTGGGGGTGCTGGCACAACTCGGTGATCCAGTGGCAGAGGGACAGATCCTGGTATCAAAGAACTCCTGGATCTGAAGTCTGAGTTCAGATATTTAGCACAGCCTGGAAAAGGCTTTCCTGAGAGTGGCTAAAATGCTGTCTAGAGGGGAAAAAAGAAACAAAACACTCTGAAGGAAAGGGATTAAAAGATGATAAAAGAATCCACAGGAATAAAAAAATAACTGGATCTAAGGAAGAGGTACATGTTGATCATGTATGAAGATATATGCAAACAAGTATGCAATGTTATGTGAAAGGAGACAGGGAAAGTCTCCCCGTGAGTGTAAAACTGATTGAAATGTCAACTATCATCTGTTACTTAAGGTCCTACTGTCAAGTAAAAGCTGAGACTCCACTGGAAGATAAACCTTCTCTCGGCCGATTTTTTGCTTTGAGTTGCGAGCTAAAATTCGGGCTACGAGCCAGCTTCAGGTACCTCACCACTAGTTGGCGCAGCGAACGTCACAGTGAATGCCACAACATCAGCCCAGCATCGCGTGTCTCACTCGTTCACTTTAATGATTTGACATATGAGTAATCTGAGTTATGAGCTCCATCATGGAACAAATTAAACTCGTAAATCAAGGTCCCACTGTATTCTATTCCACCCAACTTATCCCATTAGCTGCTCGTAGGATCAGGGTCTTTGTCTTTTTTTAGGCACTCCTGCTGATCACTATATCCATGACTTGCTTTGTGCTTTCAAAGTACTAGGTCCTTCTTTTTAGCGCGTGTGGGTCTGCATGACGATGGCATTCAACGCAGATTCAAGAAGATTGAAAAGTAACAAGCATGGCCCATACTGCTCGGCCTCAAATTCCCGTTTTGCTGTTGCCAGCTCTGTAGCCTCGCGCACATGCCAAGATGTCGCTCAGCCTCAGCTGCATCATCTGTAGACAGGTTGTTGAGAGGATCAGATGCGTTAATATACTTAAAGCACTTAGCATGCCTGGTGCTAAGCACTCAGTGAATGTCAACTATTATTATTCTTGTTGACTTTCTTCTATCTCTTGTGAGAAAACAGAGCTGGACTCTGCAAACTGGGTGAAGAAGCCCTGCTTTATTTTGTTGTAGTTTGTTGTTGTTGTCTTCAGAGCCACATTTCCTGCTTTAGGTGAGGGCTGTAGTTTTTCTATGGTTCCAGAGCATCCTCAATTCTTACGGAAGGAACAAGGCTTGATACAAATGTACAGCTCGATGCAGCCTGCCCTTTCTTTCACCTTTCAGACAAAAGTGGTATATTCTATGCTTATTTCCTAAGGAGATTTGCCAGAAAAAAATATTTCTGACCATTCACATCCAGAGCAGACTACAGAAATATGGCTGTGCTGTGTGGGTAATGTTATTTCCAGATATTGATAAAGCTGATGCAGTGGTGAATAAGACAGCTAGATGAGGATGATATATCCAATGCATAAATAAAAACAAAACATATTACACTTGGGGAAAACCTCTCTGGGAAATCAGTGGGACAAGTGGTGAAAATACTAACATAACTGATAGGACTACAGCACCTGTAGAAAGTTAGGTACCTTTCTCCCCACATCTCTGCAGCCCCTTAAAAAGCAATAAAATAAAACCAATTATACTATTAAGTATTTAGAACATATTATTTAGTTTAACCTGCTAACACAATGATAGGCCTTGGCATTTTCCATTGCTTATAGTTTCTTTGTGGAAATAATTTACCCCATTAGGTGACAATTGTCCTTGATACTAAAATAACATTCAATCTCTCTTCTTTTTTTGCAGATGCAAACCAGGGACATTTGTGACTTGCTTTCATAGTGTCTAATGCACTTAGGTTTTTAATTGATTATTTTTTTTTAGAACAGCCAGGCTTGCCATTGGAGAATTCTTTGAATTTTCAAACAAAGGCCAATGCCACAGAAACCCTGCAGAGTCCCAGAATAAAGCAACATTATATTCCAAAGAAAGCATTTGATTTCAGGAACAGCCGTGTTAACATTCATCAACAACATCCTTCACTGCCCCCAGTAGATGCACTTAAGTGGACTCCTGCTGGATGATGCTGTCACGTTCTGCGAGCTTCCAGATTGTCATGTTCTGTGACCTTCTCTCTCCACACAAGTATCAGGTTCTCAGGCTGCACTTACTGACCAGGGTCAGAGAGTCCCTAAAGAAGTCACATCATAGAAGGCAAGAGCTCTATATGGAAGCCAAGAAGAAGAAAAATAATCTCTGTGTTCCAAGCTGGTTTCCTTAACCCCTTCTATCTGAAGGTGGTACATAAAAATATTTGTGAGATTTTGATAGCAGGATCATCTGAGTCATATTTTCCCCTGAACACTGCATTGTCAACAATTGAATTGCCAATTGCTTAATCTAAGCATTTTTAATGCTTTTTAACGGTAAAATATTAATAGTGATGATAATGATAATAATAATGGGTTAAAAGAATAGCTTCCTATCCTAACATTTCTTCAGATCACAGCTGGGTGACTCTCGTTTTTATGTTTTACAGCTGCCTGTGAGCAGGAATGGACAACAGAGATATAACATGCTAGAAATATTTAACCCAATGCACTGTGACACTGATGTAACCTCAGATATGATACTATGAAACTATTTGCATTAACTCTTCTGGGTTGCTGGCAATCATGCTGTGACAAGTGTCATCTTCAGCAAGAAAATAACCTTAAGCATTCAATTTTGGCACAAACATCACAAAAATTCCAGAAAGCAACTGCTTCTACATAGATTTCCCTTGCATACAATGACCAAAGGTAAGGTGACTACAAAGGTGAACAAATTAACAAGATGTTTTGAAGCTAATACTCAGGAGTGCCTGTTCTGATTTCCATTTGTAAATATTTTCTTTTTTTCTCTGCTTGTAATGAAATTTGAAGCTAGTAAGACTTTTGATTGGCTTTAGGAGTTGTTTTTTGGGGGGTAGGCACAGAATTTCCCTCAATCTAGTGTGACGATATGCCATTTGCTCTTAGTTTATTCAGAATGTGTAATAAAATGTTTGGTGTAGGATTTATGTATACATTTGTACTATCCTATCAGTATTTCATTGGTGCTCAAAAATTAAAAGGGTTTGATCTCCCTCCCTGTGCAGAAGATGGGAATGGGGCCCTTTGAGTTTCAGTTAACAGCATGTTGCTTATTTTCTACTGAGGTTTTCAAGGTCACAACAAATTTTCAGAATGTTTCCAAGGGGATTGTAGTCAGGGCCAAGGAGAACAGTTGGAGACAACTCACTAAATCCAAACAAGTCTAAAAAAAAAAAAAAGCCAAGGTACAAAGTCAAATATTTCAGGATCCAAGAAGATTCAATGAGAGAAAAGATTTGAAGTAGAGGAAAGTAGGTGAGCCAAGTGAATTCTCTGATTTAGGATTCTGTTCCTCCATCTGGCTTTCTTTGGGTACTGATGGCCCTGGTCTGGGTGTGTTGAAAGGGGCCAATTGCAAGTGAATAACATGACATGTCTTCCATGTATGGCCTTGTTATTTTTACATGGAACCCAGACATCTCAGAGCACATTTCATTCGAAGATAGTTTTCACCCCATGAAAAGTCTAGAGTATAATAATATGGGTCAACAAAGACAGGAAAGGCACACAGTTTCTATGATGAGCATATAATTCTTCAGCAGACCCCCAAGTCTTTACTTTCTTCTCTTGCAGTTTAAATTTGACCTGTATTGCTGATTCCCTCCATTCACTGGGTGAGTGAATGATGTGTGAGTACAAAAGGATGCAGTTAAAACAGAAAGTTTTAGGGTAGAGATGAACGTCTTCACTATGATTAGGCATGGGAGAGTGATGCCTATGGACAAAGATAGATTTGGGTAAATTCATGAGGTTTGAGAGGACAGTTTATAAGATAACTGGGTGAAAAGATTGTTTAGTGTATTTGAGAGTGGTAGAAATTCACAAAAGGGAGCAAGGTAAGATCCAAGGGGATAAATTAGGCCTAGAGCCCACAAAAGAGCAAGTTTGTGGTATCTTTCAGGACTACCTGCCAAAAGTCCACCTTTGCCTTCCCTAGGTATCGATTGAATCCATGAGCCTCAGTTTACACAGCGTTCAGCTAAAATGAGAAGACTTTCAAACTGGTAAGGTAACTTAATCCATGAGCATTGAGGTAAGTTTCTTAAACTATTTTAATCTCCAGAGTTACCTAGTATAAGAGGACCTACTACCTGGCTAATCTTTCTTGAGAGTTATTAGGTGGATCACTTGAGAAAGTCTGTGAAGGGATTCTGAAAATATGAAGTGGAACTTTCAACAACATGGAAGACTAAGAAGACAAGGATGCAAATTCAAGTGCCGGAAAAAATATTTCTCCACCAATTATTTAGTACATAGCTTAACTCAAATAATGAAAAGGAAATCCTAAGTAACAGGATTAAGAGGGAAACTAAAACCAGAGCAGTTAAGTAGGAGCTAATATCACTTGCCCAAGTGAGTTTCAGATAAAAAATGTACCCAGAATTGGAGGTTGAGAACCAGAGATATGGCCTTGGATCTATATGAGGTTGGAAAACTGAAAAAGAACTCTGTGCACAAAGCCTGAAGTCTTAAAAAGCTGCGCTATTTGTCTAAAGAGATCTACAAAAACTTTTTCTACCAGCTCAGAGAAACAGAAATAATGCTCACTATTTGTCCAAGGCCTTGGGGAAAGAAGGATGAGTTGCTTAAGAGAAATTTAAAGCCACATCTGGGCTGTGCCAAATGTAGGTGTTGAGTCTGAACTTATCCTGCCAGGGTGCTATGGAAAACTTAAACCATGAAATTAGCATTAGAAGCTGATTTGGGGCTATTGAATGACTTCAAATCCCTAGTGAAAACACATCTGAAAGGACTTGAAGTCTTTTATTTTTTCTCCATATTTAGAGCAATCAGGATCTCCAGGGGGAAAATAGGCTTTGCAGAAGATGAGTTCACAAATTAAAAAATTACAAACCACACGAGGAAATGAATCACCATGAAGGAGAGTCAAGACATAAAAACAAATGAAAACTAGCTACCCAAGTCTTGAACATAATAAATTTGAGACCACATAGGTTTTGAAAGAATTAAATAGAACTTCTGGAAATGAAAACAATAGAGATAAACATTTTTAAATGCTAAAAAAGGTATATGTATGATGAGAGGTCATATATCAGAAATAGATGTTTTTATTTTATACAATAATGGGAAATATGAGAATGAGAGAATTTTATGTAATATTTATTAATGCCTACTATGAAGATCTATATTAAGTTCTGAAGATGCCAAAACCAGGTCAAATATAGTCACTGACTTTACAGAGCTCATATTCTAGATAAGACCACAATAGTGCAATAAAAGCATAAAATGGTATAGATGAATAGAGTATAATTAAAGTATAATAGAGGGAAAGGTCAAGTTCATTTACTGGAGTTGGGTGGAGGGCAGTCAGAAAAAGCTTTGAAGAGCTGAAGATGCCTGAGGTGAGTACTGAAAGATGATTGAGTGTTTTCCAGACCCATAAAGATGGAAAGCCAGTATAAGTAAAAGGTGTGTGGTAAAACCACATGGACAGTTCTATGCCACAGCTTGTTGAGAAACAAACAGGTGATGTATCTTGGTCTACATCTAGGACTGCCCACCTCAAAGGAAAGTCATGCTCTGACCTCACTGGAATTTTAAGCAATAAAGACAGAATCTTTGAAGTTGCATCTAGTCTAAAGGTAATTTTCACTCCCTAAAGTTTGTTTGTAAAGTAGATAGCACTTGGAGAAAGTTTTCCTATAGATATCTAGTTTTCTATGGCCATTAGGTAACCATATTGTGCCTGTATAATAGCATGAATAGTGCTGCTTTTAACGAGATATAATCACTATTTACAAAGGACAAGAAGAAATGTATTTGGATGCCAAGAATACATTTCTCTCCTTTAATGTTAGGGTTACTAAAAGTAACATTTGATGACTCAGCATTGGGCTGAGGGATAGCTGGAGAAGATCCATTGCATCAATAAGGGTGTAGTGATATTTTCACACTTCTACATCTCTATAGTGGAATAAATAGTTGTTATCAAATATAAGAAGGCCTCTTTTAGTATTCTTCCCTGGGGACTGTAAGCCTTTTGATGCATGGGCAGAAGTGGTGGGTGCATTGGGCCCCTGGCTATTTTAAAGCCAAGAAGTAGGGGTAGGGCTAGCTGTTTGGCAGCATTTGAATGTGGTCCTAGAGTAAATTCTCAATAGGAGATATTGAGCTTTTCTGTAGATAAAGAACAAGAAAGTGATTGGCAGAGGGAAACCCTTTTGTGTGTGTGTGGCCAGAATATTAGAACCAATATGAATCCTTAATAATCTAATGTAAGTTCAATAGCATGCCTGCAGTTTGTTTTAGAATCAAACCACAATAAAAGTGCTCCTGGTGACTTTTTGCCACGAGCCATGGAAGATTCCATAGGTCCAAGGTCTTCTTTGCTATTTCTCAGGGTTAGACTGTGTTGGGGGCAATAGGGTCGGGGTTGGTTGTCACAAAGCCAAGAAACACCCCATGGCACAGGTGGCAGTCATCAAGGTAGAAGGCAACTATTCCAACAGATTTTTCAGTTATTTTGGGAATAGATGTTGAAGATAATTGTGCTGGGCTGCATATCTGGCACTTTGGCCAGACGGGTCATGCTGTGCTGTCTGTTCCTAAAACACATAGATAGGAAGGTACTGACATCAGGCCAGACCTTGAGATATGGTCTCATGGCCCCTTCCCAGCACGCAGGCCTTCTTTCTCAGAAGGCCCGGAAGTCTCATTCCAAATTTGGGAGACAAAAGACTGGAAAAAGTATAAATAAAGAGAGTTTCCTCTATATGGGGGCCCAGAATTTGAAAGACACATTTTTCTCTGGGCCTCCACAGAATTTAATAATAAAATGTAACTCCTGTAGTCTGGGCTGCAGTTCGGCCTCTGCTCCGGCAGGGTGCTGTAACTGTAGTCAGCTGGCCAGCTTAATAAAGGCTCTTAAATTTAAATTCTGAGTCGGTGGTCTATCTCGCTGAGTGAACCCATAACAGTAATAATGAAAGATGAGAATGATCCATTTTTAAACTTTAAATAGTTGACCCGCTGCCCTTTATGCACAGTTTTTTATGAACTCTCAAAATGGTACAAATGGAGAAAACTGGAGGTAAAGAGAGGCTAAGTAACTTGCCCAGGTCACAAAGCGGTAAGTGGGGTTTGAACCCAGGCACTCTGACTCCAGAACCTCTACTCCTTTTAAAAGTTAATTAAAATATTTTTCAATTACAGTTGGCATACAATATTATATCAGTTTCAGGAGGACAGCATAGTGATTAGACATTTAAGTAACGTATGAAGTAATCACCTTGATAAGTCTAGTCCTATCTGACACCATACACAGTTATCACAATACTAGGGGCCCGGTGCACGAAATTCGTGCACTGTGTGTGTGTGTGTGTGTGTGTGTGTGTGTGTGTGTGTGTGTAGTGTCCCTCAGCCCAGCCTGACCCTCTCACATACTGGGAACCCTCAGGCGTTGACCCCCATCACCCTCCAATCGCAGGATCGGCCCCTTGCCCAGGCCTGATGCCTCCGCCAGAGGTGTCAGGCTTGGACAGGGGACCCCCATCTCCCCCTGATCACTGGCTCTGGCCCCTGCCCAGGCCTGAGGCCTCTGGCCCAGGAATCATGCCTGGGAAGGGGACCCCCATCTCCCTCTGATCGCTTGCTCCACCCCCCGCCCAAGCCTGACGCCTCTGACCCAGGCTTCAGGCCTGGGCAAGGGGACCATCATATCCCCCCAATCCCCGGCTCCGCCCTCCACCCAGGCCTGATGCCTCGGCCAGAGGAGTTGACCCTCATCACCCTCCGATCACCAATCACCGGATCGGCCCCTTGACCAGGCCTGAGGCCTCCGGCAGAGGTGTCAGGCCTGGGCAGGGGACCCCCAGCTCCCCGCGGTTGCAGGCTACGCCTCTGCCCAGGCCTAATGCCTCTGGCGTAGGCGTCCAGCCCGGGCAACGGGGACCCACAGCTGCAGCGGCCCCGCGATCATGGGCTTCGCTTTTGGCCCAGGCAAGGGACCCCTAGCTCCTGGGACTGCCAGCTTCGACCGTGCCCAGCTCCCATCGCTGGCTCCACCCCTACTTCCTGCTATCACTGGCCAGGGCGGAAAAGGCACCTGATTCTCTGATCATGGCTGGGGGGCAGGGCAAAGGCCTGCCCCCCAGCTCTTAGCTCCCCCTTGGGTTTCCGATCACTGTCAGTGGCAGGGGGCTTCTTCCTGCTTTCCCTTTCGCCTCCCTGCATTGTGCCTACATATGCAAATTAACCGCCATCTTGTTGGCAGTTAACTGCCAATCTTAGTTGGCAGTTAATTTGCATATAGCCCTGATTAGCCAATGAAAAGGGTATCGTCGTACGCCAATTACCATTTTTCTCTTTTATTAGATAGGATTATTAACTATATTCCCTATGCTGTACTTTTACAACCTTGTTTTTATAACTGGCAATTTGTGCATCTTAATCCCTTCTCCTTTCTTACCCATCCCCTGACTCCTTCCCATTGGGCAACCATGTATGCTCTCTGTATCAATGAGTTTGTTTTTGTTTTATTTGTTCATTTATTTGGTATTTTAGATTCCACATACAAGTGAAATCATATGGTATTTGTTTTTCTGTGACTTATTTCATTCAGCATAGTACCCTCTAAGTCCCTCCATGTTGTTGTAAATGGCAAGATTTCATTCTTTTTTCATGGCTGAGTAATATTACGTTGTATATATGTACCACAACTTCTTCAACCATTTTGCTATTGATGAGCACTTACAGAACCTCTACTCTCAATCAGCTAAGTGTCCAGTTTCTGGATGTGTGGAAAAAAGGATGTGCCAGCCTTTTGCAGTGTAACCTGCCAAAAGTGGAGGAGCCTCTATATTCTAAATTTTGCACTTGAACTCAGTTATTCTGCAGGTTCAAATATGTAATTAGTGAGACTGAGTGCATTTTCAATGCATTGGTTTAATTTGGAAGAATTCCATTGGGCTATTTCTCTTCCCTTACTTTCCCCACCTCACTATCTCTTTATCATTTAAGAAAGATATTTACAGTGACTAGATACTTTAATTCCCACATCTACTATGTATTTGAACATGACCTGAAAGAGGAAGCACTCTCAGGTGACTCTAGTATTTACATTTGTAAATGGAATATCTACATCTGTAAATGGTAGGTAATGGCTATTGCCTGATGGATTTCTAAAAAGTAATTTGTTTGTAAATGACTTCTGGCTTCTTGGGTCAAAGAATTAAGTCAATTAAAACAGAAAGGAAAGATTTTAACATAACAACAATTACTACTGGGAAATAGAAGAATGTACCTATAATAAGAACCATGGAGATCAAAGGGCAAAAGCATTCAATGGAGTGAAACTAATAAATTATTAGAAAACACTTTTCAAGTAGAAGAAAATGTCATATATATGAACAAAATCATTACTAACTTTAAAAGAATGCAGAGCGTCTCACATTGCAGCCCATCAAAATCATTTTTCAACCATTTTTATTCAGAAACAATGACTTACTACAGTGTTTATTTAGAAACTGAAATTCCCAGGGCAGAACAAGCACTTATTTCTTTGATGGAACTCTGGAAGGTGAACTGATGAAAGCAGATGACTGGCCTCCTCTCAAATGAGATCAAGACATGCCCAGGAGAATTGCCAGAAGAGTCCATGGTTGATTTGAAGGGGACACTGACAATAGGTCCGAACTACATAGTAGACATGTTGTATTTAAACATAGGCTTTATATAGTTTCATAAATTATAGGCTCTCCTCCCTAAGTACCAGAACCAAGTGGCTTTTTCAAATTTGACTAGTAACACCCTAACAATCAATGAAGAAAAATCCTCTCACTTCATATTCAGGCAGATTAAAAGAATCTAAGACTTCTTACTACCCCCTGGTTGTTCAAAGTCTTCCAACTTCCTCTAAATACGTCATGCTCCAAAATTCCCTGTCTTATACAATTGCCAAATTAAATCTCAGCTTCTCAAGTCAGCCATTCCCAGCCAATGTGCCAGAAAAAGTGTGTGTTGAATTATTTCTTTCTTTCCTTTTTTTTTTAAAAAAAATATACTTTATTGATATTTTACAGAGAGGAAGGAAGAGGGATGAGAGTTAGAAACATCAGTGAGAGAGAAACATTGATCAACTGCCTCCTGCATACCCGCCACTGGGGATGTGCCTACAACCAAGGTTACATGCCCTTGACCAGAATCAAACTGGGGACCTTTCAGTCCGCAGACCAATGCTCTATCCACTGAGCCAAACAAGCTAGGGCTGATTTCTTCCTTTAGTCCTTAGGGTGGCTGGTGGGTTCTGAAGACAGTGGTTTCCAGCCATGAGCAGCTGCAGACGTGTACTCTAGTGTAATATTATGTTCTATGTGTGCTGTGACATTTTTAAAAGTCGGGGAAGAACTCTCCTGCGTATTGCAGTTGGATACTCTTATTATGAGGTCAGCTGTCTAGGAAACATTTATAATAGTGCCCACCATATAGTAAGGACTTATTTAAAAATACTTATAATTGAAGCTATTATTTTAAGACTTTTATATTAAGGTATAAATGACAGATAACTTCAATATGTCATTAATTTGAATTCATTTCTAATTGGAGAAATCACAGCTTCTCTTCCCCTGCCTTGCAAACTAGTCCCACGAGATGTAAAATGCACACTATCAATACTGTTTCTTAGCAGGAAGTCTCATGTCACCTATACTTCTCTATCCTAATACCTTTATAAGTGACTTCATATCTCATGGGACTTGGTAAAAATAGTCATTTTTGGAGGGAGAAGTGAATGTTGATAAGAATATAGTGGATATTCAAAATCAAGGAATATCCTTGTTACTTGGGAGCCAATTATGCAGTCTGCTGAGTGTGATCCTTGACTGCGGAGGATCACATGTACTATGAATCATCACAGAACCATATGCCCTCCAAAGGCTTTTGAGTTGTCTTCCCGGAACAGGCCATAAATTTGCACAAGTGTTTGTTGAGTGAATAACATATTAATCAACATAGAATCAAATTCTAATTGATTCAGCTCATTAAGGAAGGAACAGAGTAAAATAATTTTATATGTGTTCAGTGTTTTATCCTGGCTAATAATTCAAGGACAATGTAGCAATAAGCAATCATACCAAAACATAATGCAATATTTGAGAGCTGGGCATCACAGTACAATCCTACTTTTGAAAGTCAAATGTTCAAGTTAAGTTTTCAATCTATATTCCCAAAATTGATGCCCCAAATTAGATCTCAAATCAGGACTGAAATAGTGGTAATCAGTTACATGGAGAAGTTTCAAGCATACTTCTAAAACCACTTTTTATTTTTTTTACTTTCAGTGCCTTCAGTTTTTTGCATATATATGACCTTTGGAAAAAAGTATTATCTATTGAAAAGTTTGACTTTATATATGAATTCTGTGCACAGAGATTGACTGTTACAGAGTCACCCAGGAGGCTCTGGGAGGAGCTAGGTGGCACTGAATTTGATCATAGAAGACAGAATCATATTTTAAAAGGAATTCTCCCAGCAATTCAGCCATATAGCAGAAATCGGCCACATATCTTTTCAATGTTGGCTGCAAACAACATACTCCCCTTCAGGGCTGTCGTTGCTCTTGGAGGAAGGTAGGGAAGGTGAGATAGAATAAAGGGAGGGGGCCCTCTTGGAAGTTTGTTGGAAGAGGCAGTCCAACTGACATTACTTGAATGGCTATCTCATTTTCTAAAGCCTCCCGAATAAACCTTATATTAATATAGCACTTTACAGGCTTAAGGTGTGGCCCCAGAAGTGATCCCATTTAATTACAACTTTAGCCCATTGGCCCTGCTAACCAGCCCAGAGAAGGATTGTTGGGGCCTCATATATGGGGCAGGGAAGAAGTACAGTCAAGGTCAAACTCAGCTACAAGTCCAGCCTTGACCAGGGCCTGGTATCCTTTCCATTGCAACGCAGCAGCTTCAGGGAGTCTCTGCAGCTTTATGGAGCCTCTGAGACACAGCCTGATGTGATGGCTGTCATGGGGAGCCTTGGAGACAATCCAGGGGACCAGGCAGGCCCAGGTGTAGTCCTCTCGGCACGCTGCGGGCATGGTGAAATCATTGCTAAATGGAAGTAAAGTCCCTCTGGCTCGCTTCTGTCTTGTTTATGGTCTTCTCCTTGTTATTTAGGAGCTAATTATGCAGTCTGCTGAGTGTGTCTCTGCTCCCAGGCCTGTACTGCCTGCTCCCTTACCATTTGCCTGCCTGTTGTGTCTGTCAGCAGAGAGAGGTCAGTGAGAGAAGGCATCCGACGTTAATCAGCCTCCTCTTCCACTTGTTAGCATCAATGGAAATCTTTACAGAATGTTTCATATTTGGCTGTAAAGGATTTGAACATCTGGGGATTATTTATGGATTTCAATACTCTATTCCATTCACTATTCCTGTGAACAGCTGAGGTTTGCTTCTGTCTCTAATGCAATTTCAAATTTGCAGAGGGGTCTGGTGCCCTGAAGAACTGAACATGTTAGTTCATCATATCTATCCCTGGTGAACAATCCCAGGTTTCAGAATACAGAAGTATGCACGAAATGCTTGTATGGGGATCAAAGGGCAGGATGGGTAGAAAAGCTATAGGAAATCTCACTTTGAGCAATAGAGCAATTTCTGAAAAATTTTTATAAATTGGACTTATGAACGCTTAGTTACCCTTTAAATCCATCAGTGGAGCGGAAAACTCAAGGCACTCCCTGCTATAAGCTCTTTTGCAGGTGCAAGGTATTTTTGAGAGGAAATAATTCCCTCCTCATTTGTCTTTTTTTATGAGTTTGATTTGAATATATCAAGTTGTCTTACAACACCTGTAAGAGCTAAATCTGCCAAGATTCTTTTCATTGACTACCTGGTAGATGAACGAATTCGCTCTCTCATGGGAACATTAGAAGCTGACTGGCTGTTCCCACTTCCCAAGCTGAGTAGTGCTTATCGTAAATTGGACATAAGGTGTTTTATGAGCCACACCTGATTAGATTCCTACACATTTTGAAATTCATTCTCTGGATATAGGAGAAAAGCAAATGGACCAGCTCATAAAGTCAGGTCTAAAAGCTTCTGCTTTAGGTGATGCTAAATCTAATGCTTATTGTGTTTATGAGTATTTGGGAAAGAAAGACCCGTTTGTTTTTATTTTAAGTTTCTAAATGGAGTATCTTTGCTAATACTTTATCCCCCTGCCTACAGAATTTTCATCGAGACCCCCAAATTGGAACACATTCATTTTCACTTATACATTTCATACCCTTTTCTGTTGTTTATACCTCATATTTGCTTTTCTATCCGTAAATAAAAGCTAGTGTTTTTAGCCCTCCTTTTTTCAGATGATTGCTCTGTCTTTGCTGTCATTTGTGCAGCTGGCTTCAGGGTTCCGGCACAAACATATAGTGCCATGAAAAATAAGCCAAGGAAATTTTAAGTGTTTAAAGCAGAGTAATGCTGATTTTGCCTACAGTTTCAGTTTCTATGGGTCCACTGCCTGACATCCATTAGGTGTACTCCGAATAACCTACCCCTGGACACAAAGGAGAGAGCTTGCTTTCAGACTGATCTGTACTATTGACTGTCAGAGGTGATAGCAACGAGAGTAATAGCATTACGCCTCATTGCCAAGTCCCCTGGTTTTGGTTCCCTGGATTGGGTGACTGGATTTGGTTTTCATTCTCATCTTTGCATCTAAGATGAGATGTCATATTTTGGTTACATGCCTGATTATTTTCAGAAGCAGACCTGGAAGAGCTTTCAGTTATTGTCCAACTTTAAGGGAGCTAGGTACGTGCCACCTAAAAAGGAAAGCCATGCACGCTGGTTCCATTGGCCGGCACGGCATTTCAACCATGATAATGTTTGTTTCTAGCTTTAAACTGCCAAGGTGGTCTGTTACTATGCACATGAAGCCTTGAGAATCTTTCTGTTCTACTGCAGGCATCTCCTGTGAGGTCATCTTGTTAAAGAATTTACCTTCATAATAAGTTTCTAAGAATCAATATTTCTCTTCCTACTTCCCTTGACTTAGACATAACGTGATTAGAACAAAGAGCTCTCGGGCTTTGGGACCATCGGAATTGTTGCAGAAGAAAACACTGTCCAACAGTCCTCTCTCACATATCAACACTGCTGTTCTCCTTCCACTGGAACATCATAATGGCTATGAGAGCCGGGAGCTCAAACAAGCAGGCTTGGGACTGGGATGCTAGGGGAAGCGGTGTGCCCCACCTTTTAGGAAGAATCTCTAGATATGACTACTTGTGCCAAGATCTCTGATGATCATACTTGTAACAGCCATGGGCACCATCACCCTCATCTCTCCCTGGAGGCCGTCCCCAGGAGAGCGTGGCATTTGCAATAAGTGCGACCTATTCCGGATAATTCAAAGGGCTATTTGGATTTATCTAATTTTGGTGAATAATGCTGAAAAAGTCAGGATTTTCCCTCTGTTAGGAAATGGAGGGCATTTTCTGAGGCTTTCCATCGCTAATTCCTCAATCAGTGGGAAGAGATTAATACTTGAAAATGTTTGCTTTGGATGACCAACTAAGACAAATTGCTTATAGCCGCCCCGGTTAGAAAGATTGGGATTTAACAAGACAAGCAACCAGAGGCTGCATTGAATAGCTAAAGGGTTTCTGTCCCTTTTTTAGAATAATTAGAGATTTGAATGAGGCACAAAGCAGAAAAATTGTTGTTTGGTTTATAAATGCAAGTAATAAAATCTCTAAGAAAAATGTATGGTAGAGCTCTCCCTCCTTTAAAAAGACAGAAAGTGTCTTTGTGTAGATTTTGTGAATATATGTATAGTGAAATCTTTATAAAAACTGTGAAATATGCAATTAATTTGGAAAAGGATTAATGCCAGAATGTCATTCATTTGAAGTTTTACTTCCCTACCTACAGCACAACTCAAAGGTGCTTTCAGTTTCTTCTTTCCCTTAAAAAACTCAAACTCCTAATTGAAAAGCAGTCTTTGCTATTCAATATGAATGAAATAATTACACTTGAGTCAGGTGTAGGGTTGGGTTTCTTTGGAGAGTTTTTAAGGAATCTCTTCCTTAGTCCTTATCTCTCTGTTCCCTAAAGAATTTCTGTATCTCTTCAGGCAAACCAGGCAGTAGCAGCAGCAGCAGCAATAATCGTGTTTACAAAGGGGGCAGGAGGGCAGAGGGTTGAAGCCCCAAGGACTGGCGTTCAATACCGTCCCTGTCATCCTGAGATCAGAGGGTTTGACCAGTCCCGGTGAATAATGACCAGGAACACTTTGTGACTGATGACTGCACCGTTTGGGGAGCTAATTGAAGTCCCTCAGTTCCTAGTGAATAATGCTCTTTCTAGCAGTGACAGTAATGTCATCAGGAGGGAAAATACGTGGCCAGCTAATGAGAAAACAGAACATGGAGCCCCACCCCCACCCTTGGGTGTTCTACTGGGCCAAGCAGGAAGTGATATTTTTACATATGCATATGATGCTTTGTAAAAACCTCTTTGAATTAGTAGAACTAAAGAAAAGGCTATCTAAACTTTGACCTTTTTGGCTAATATTATGAATCTGTTCAAGCTTTTGCAAATCACAGTAAGGTGCACCAAGAACAACTAATTTCCTTAGGGTCTATAGCCCTTGATGATCTGGGTTCTTGCCTTCCTCCTCATTATTCTCCTATAGGTAGGTACCACATCTGAGCCACAGGAGGCTTTGTGTCATTCTCTGGACACATCATGCTCTCTTCAATCTCTCACCTGTATCCCCACTCCATCGGTATCTCTCTCCCTGTAACATTGTTTATCCTCATTTTCCCCCTTTTCTCTTTTCCTGGCTGGTTCTTACTTGGTCTTCAATATTCAGCTCAGTATCCCATCTTCTTCCTAAGTCAGTTACTTGTGCCCTTCCTGGTTTCCCATAGCCTCGTCTATTTTAGCATTGATTGCCTTGCATTGAGATTACCGGCTTAAGTATTCACCTTCTTTCATTAGATCTTAAGTCAGTTGATGACTTATAGTGGATGCTCAGTAAGTGTTACTTGAATTGAACGGAATAGATGCACAGTACAATTTGCTAAATGGAAATTGGCTTGTGGCTACCAACTCAGTACTGTACTAACTAAGAGCAAATCCAAACTCACCACTTACTAGTTGTGTGACCTTGGGCAGGTTACTGACTGTCAGGTGGCAATAATAATACTTCAGAGGATGGCTGAGAGGTTTAAGTAAGATGATGAATCTCATAATAAAAGAGATAAATGTTAACCATTATTATCAGTGCCAAGTACAAGAAAGGTTCTAAGTAAATACTTGCTAAATTGTATTTTACAATTTTAACAAGTTATATCTCATTGACTAGTAGAGTATTATTTCCTAGAAGCCTTGTTCTACATGCAAGTTAAAAGTAAAAAGCAAGTTTCTTGTTTAATTAAAAGAGTTAAAATGAAAACTTTGCTATAGAAAGTGGCCGAAGAGCTGGAAAAACAGCTATTGTAGGTGGGACCAGGAATACATTTGTAGCATCTAGCTCTGGGGATAAAATAAATCAAACTTCTCCTCAGCCACTGTTTCAGCTACCCAAGTGAGTGATGAGTCATACTAGGCAAGTAATAAAGAACACAAATTTAATTTATTTTGACATCCAGAATGGATTTGATAAAGTTTTTGAATTGCTGCCCTCTGGAGAATGAAGGAAGGAAAATGCAAATATCTGGTGATAACTGTGTACCTCATCACACCCTACGTTCTTTTGCCATGTGGCGAGATAGAAAGATCCAGGGTTCAGAGCCCAAGGACTTGCACTTGAGCTCTGGAGACTCAGCTTACTACTAACTTTCCATGTGAGCTTCACAAGATACTTGACCTCTTGGGCCTACATATGTGGAAACGTACTGCAAAACACTAGAAATTTGGGCATTATTTTTACTTGGCATTCTGGTAACTCAAGTTCTTCATCATGGCATTTTCTAGCACATGGGAAGTTTTCAGTATATACCTATGGGATATCTGACTTTAAGTGAATAATGAATAGATAACTAGAGGCACTGTGGCAATAAAAAAAAAACACAATAAGGGCTTTGCAATCAAGAAGGCCTAAATTCTGACCTTAGCTATGTAGTCTTTACCTCACTTAGCTTTTCTCTCACCTATCATATGAAGTATCTATAATAATAAAAGCATAATATGCTAATTATGAACAACCTTCCGACGTCCTTCCAGATGAAGCAACGGTGACTGGGGCCAAGGCAGAGGTGGTTAGGGGCAATCAGGTAGGCAGGCGAGTAGTTAGGGGTGATGAGGCAGGCAGGCAAGTGGTTAGGGGTGATGAGGCAGGCAGGCAGAGTGGTTAGGGGCAATCAGGCAGGCAGGCAGGTGAGCGGTTAGGAGCCAGAAGTCCCAGATTGTGAGAGGGTGCAGGCCGGGCTGAGGGACCCCCCCCCCCCAGTCTATAATAATAAAAGTATAATATGCTAATTAGATTAGACATCCTTCTGGTCTTATATATATATATCAGAGGGTTGAGTACTGGTACAGTCAATGCCTGCCACTCAGTAGGCACAACAAAATGTATCTTCTTTGTTCCTGATTATCCTATATAATAAAGAGGTAATAGCAAATTAACCCTCATGCCCTCACGAGATGGCTGCCTACAACCAGGCCAGCAGGGAGGTTAGTGAGGGATGACCAAATGATTGAACAAGCAGGCTGTGTGGGGTGACCAGGCCAGCAGGGGGATTAGTGAGGGACAACCAAACAACTGAACAGCAGGCTGAGTGGGGTGACCAAGCCGGTGGGAGGGCCGTGAGGAGTGACAAGGCCGGCAGGGGGGACAGTTGGGGGTGACCAGGCCAGTAGAGAGGGCAGTTGGGGGCAACCAGGTTGGCAGGGAGGGAGCAGTTGGTGGCGGCCTGGCCTGCATCAGGGGGCAGTTAGGGGCAACCAGGCCAGCAGGGGGGACAGTAAGGGGCGATCAGGCTGGTATGCAGAGGCAGTGAGGGTTGATCAGGCCGGCAGGGGTGGGCAGTAAGGGGCGATCAGGCAGGCAGGCAGGCAGGTGAGCAATTAGGAGCCAGCGGTCCAGGATTGTGAGAGAGATGTCCGACTGCCGGTTTAGGCTGTCAGTTGGACATCCCCCAAGGGGTCCCGGATTGGAGAGGGTGCAGGTTGGACTGAGGGGACCCCCCGCCCCATGCATGAATTTCATGCACCAGGCCTCTAGTTAGCTAAAGGGTTGGTATAGACATTAACTGAAAACTAGAATGAAATGAATTATTTGAACATGAATTTATTCTAATTTACATTGGTATCGTCCTTCACAGTTTTCAGAGATCTTCCAAACACTTTATATCACCTAATGCTACTGACATTTTCAGAGTTGGCATTTTTACTGATGAGAAAACCAAACCAGAGGTTGTAGCTTGTCCAAGGCCAAACAACCAGAAAGTGACTGATCCAGAGCTATATTCTGAACCTAATAATTTCTTCTCCAGTGTTCTTTCCAGCACAATAGCTGCCTCTGTTAGCAAAGCTGGGTATCTTTGACATTCATCATGATTCTGATATTAGTAAAAAAGATTGTGTACTGGATAAAGAACATTGGAACATTTTCAAATGGATCACACTTATCCAAAGATGTTAGGAATTCAATTATAATTATTATTACCATTAACTGAAGTGCTGCATTAGTCACCTATTTCTTAGTATTAAGAGAAAAATTATTAATTTGCTCTACTAATATTTTAGCACTCATGTTCAAAGCAATAAACAATGTATTTAATTAGTACTGGAGTCCCCGAATCTCATTTTTCTCTTTATCCAAGACTGTAATTGTATTTTCATCTCATTTCTTATTCCTTCCTACCATTTTCTTTTCCTTTGGCTATGTCACAGGGAACTGTGTATCCAAAATCCTATATATTCATTATTTAACCTTACCTAGAAACTTCTGAAGTATTTAAGACAGTAGTAGCTCAATGACTGGTACTTCTGAGATGTTTAGAGAATGCCTATTCCACATTTCATTACCCCTAAGCTAATCAGATATGTACATTCCAAATTTTCCTAACCAGCATCCCAGGGACAGGAAAGCTAGGAACAATGCTAATGTGTATTGTTGACTTTCTACATTCCAGTGTGGAGCCCCAAACTTCACGTTATCGTTATCACCTCCAAGCCAAAGAAACTCTGATCATAGGAGAGCCTGAGCAGCGGTTCTCAACCTTCCTAATGCCGTGACCCTTTAATACAGTTCCTCATGTTGTGGTGACCCCCAATTTCATTGTTACAAATTGAACATAATTAAAGCATAGTGATTAATCACAAAAACAATATGTAATATGTGTTTTCTGATGGTCTTAGGCGACCCCTGTGAAAGGGTCGTTCGACCCCCAAAGGGTCTCGACCCACAGGTTGAGAACCGGTGGCCTAGAGGTATGGGTGGGATTTTTCCAGTTGGAACTATCTGTGGGGAGACTGTGGAGCTTCTAGCATACTCTAATTGGTTTTCTGTTTCTACATCAATCTAGATATATATGTATTTCATTATAGATGGAGCACACATTATTGACTGGGGATTAGTTTTTGAGTTTCAAGATGCTATGTGAAGATATGAAATAAGAATCTTATTCCCATCTAGTCTCAGTATAAAATTAAAGAACTAAGAACACATCATCTGCTTTTCATTAGATACATTTCATTTCATGTAGTTACCATAGTATTTATCTTAAAAAAGGGAAAAGTATAAATTTTGATTATAGCCATTAAAAATAAAAATAATTGGTTTTCAATATTTACCAATTCCTTATTTGAAAATTTAAAGCCTTCTTTCAAAATTGACCACAAACATACTTTAGACAGTAATCATGTGTAAACTTAATTGTAATGCTTTTTTACTTCGTTATAAAGTGTTTAAACTATTTTCTCTTACTGTTCAAATAAAAATTGTGTTTTCACAAGCTACAGTGAAAAGTAATCTCTTTCACATGGTTCAGAATATATGATTTTATAAAATTCTTTAGACATATGTTTTAATAAATCTGCTAAATTTCAATTTACTTTGTTTACAGTAACATTGTGAACAGTACATTTGTTTAATTTACTGAACTATCATTCAACTCTTTGATGAAATAATGCTTTAAAAAGGCATGGCAGGCTTTCTTCCTTTTTATGAAAGATGGCTTTTGCATGTTTTTCCCATGTTAGAAATGAATATATTAATCCAATCTGTCTCCATTTCTCAAATAAAGTTGTGCTTTTTGGGAATTGATAATCAGTTGCTTAACAACCCTTTAGAACTTAAATCTTGAATGTTTTAACACCAGACTGTGAAAATAAGGCAGAATTCAAAGATATTTTATGTTATTCATGATAATCTAGAATTTTTATTTAATTCCAGGTAACTTTGGACAATTGACATGATGGGATGTTTTCCTTAGTAAGTAACAATTTTATAAATGACAATGTAATTATATCATTGAAATAAAATAGAGTGTGGGCTTAATACATTATAAATATTACAGAAGTACTACTTTGCTATAGTAATTTAATGACTGAAGCTACAGTGAATAACAATCTTACCGGTACTTGTGTACAAAATATTATACAGATTACTAACAACGAAACTGCAGCAGTTGCAAGGATGTTACCAGCTCAACAAACACCTAACAATACAATATTTTTCTAAGAGGAAAAGTAATAATGTTAGATTTACAGACAATAAAGAATTGTTTTCCACTTGAAACGTTGGAAGAACCCAGATGATCTAGTATCTTCATTTATATTATTACAAGAAAAGGTTTCCTTTCCTGGGGACTCCAATCCCCAGCAGGCCTAGTGCACTAAATTTAAGTGAAGACAGCTTTTAGGAGGCTACAGCAAAGGAAAGAAACTCTTCTATCTGAAAATTACTGATTCGTAGGCCACTGCTTCAACATCTGACTTTTTTTTTTTAAACCTATTTACATACATTCAGCCCAAATCAGTAGATAAAATGTTTTGTCTATATTACAATAGGCGTTGTTAACATTTCATCAGAAGGCCAGTGCAAGACATTTGTTTATAGCCATTGCCCAGCATTTAGGAGATTTTAAAATATCATACAAATATACAGCTAGATTGTGAGAAATCTAATTTTGCGCATGATATTGGTGGTCTCTTTTACAGACATGGAATGGCAGAAATTAATCATTAGGGCACTAACTAGAATGCTACTCATCCAGGCTCTAATTCTCATCTGGTGGTAGGGTGAGTGTAGGCGGCTGAAATGCTTTGACACCTAATGCCAGATAGACTTGACTCAAAGTGATGGATGGGGAGGCTTGGGAACCATCTCAAGTGTAGGCATATGTCCCAGCTTTTCCCAGATTCGTGTTTCTTTTACATATATTTCACAGATAATGAAAAATTAGAAGTTCTTGGGAGCAGCCCTCCTTGTCTAAACAACTGCCCTTTCTCTTTTGCTAGCCACAAAGCTGCTTACTGTGGCGAGTCTGAGCTGGTTCAGAACACATGCATGTATACTCCTGATAAGTACCAGCCACTAAATTAGCAAGTCTGCCCACATCGCTAAGAGCCCCATGCAAAAAAAAAGACATTCCCAGTGTAGGACTGAAAGATTCATCATTACTCTGAAGAAAGTGAGCAGGTTGGAAGTTTGGCCCTTTCTGACGACATACGTGATGGTGGAATGCATGGTCAGGACAAATGTATTATTCTCAGAGGAAAGTAGATAACTCTGAAGTTGGACCTTTAAACACTTATTGAAATCTAAAGTATGTTTAAATTAATAGATCTAATTAAGGAACTAATTAATGCATGATACTAATAAATGGTAACTCTGAGTATATTCATGAGAGGACATCTGAGTAACCTGGTTAGGAAACGATATTAAAGTGTCAAAGGGAATCAAACGAATTTGTTTTAAAATGAAGGAGGTATAACACATACATGGTGATATTTCACAGATATTTCTTAGAATATCAGTAAGCACCAAGTTTAGTGCTGTCAGCCCCATGGTCCCTTCATTGATTATATGATTTAGATCTTGAAAGCACAACACACTATAAAATCTACATTGCATACATACAAATACAGTTTCAAAATGAATCCTGGAGATTTGTTGTGTTGTTTTTTTTTACCAATAAGTAGAATTTCACTTTTACCATGTCTTCATAGCTGTGAGAAGAAAGTTTGTATTGTCTAGTGAGCTCTGAGACATGTAGGCTAATATTCAGGCTAATGCGGGACAAAAGAGTGACATTTCTTAAATGAAAACTAGACCCTGGTGAGTTTTTTCATAAAGAATCTTTTCTCCTTCTTCTAAAGAGATCTTATTAATGCTCTAGCAACCTGAGCCCTCATCTGCATATCACAGAGAGGTAAAGCAAGGGAACCAGTGGGTGGATTTGAGCTATGTACACAGATGATTAAAGTACCTCAGCTTGGTCCACAGGCCACGTTCAGCCTTAGGCCAGGCTGCACAGGTATCTAAATATCTAAAAAGTCACCAAAAACACTAGCTCTCCATTTCACTTCATGCTATGCAGGCCTCCGGATCCTGCAGGAGCCGTGCTTTGGCTGCATAAGGAGAAGATTATAAGTAAAGTTTGCCAGTCAAGTGGTTTCTTAAGCAGTATCCATTTCTTAAGCTTGCTGGGAAAGGGCCTGACTCTGAGCACCATTAAGGAGTAGCAGACCAGGGTGTGGGAGGAAAGGAAGCCATGCTCATCCTTATGCTGTAGAAGATCTTGGTTACCAGGACTAGACAAGAGGTCTATTCCTTAACCCAAACCAGCTGGGTGCTGGGTTGTCCCCAAGGGCGTCTGGGTGAAGCACAGAGCAGCCATATGTCATCCAGGCCTCTATCACGGGTATGTCAGCTCCTCACTGCCCTTTTCGGTCTCACCCACCCACTCACTGTCTGATAGGCCCCTTAGCCACACCGGCTGGACCTGGCCGTCTCACTCCCAGGAAGCCGTGTGTGTTACTTAAGCCGGGATCACACTACCTACAAGCATAATCAAAAAATGTTACCATTGTAGGATTTTTAGAACCACTTTGCTTATAACGACTTACATCTCCATGGACTTGATTCATATTATGGGCTCAGAAACCAAAACACTCATTTCCTGCAATTAACACTGTAAATACAGACCTTCACTTAAATGTTCATTACTGATTATTCCTTGCTAAACACTGGTCTTATAAAATATCTGAAGGTCAATTTAGTAATACTTGACCCAGCCTCTTAAAGGCAGTGGTAGAGGTGGGGGAGGGTTCTGAATGCTCATGGTCAGTATTTTTATCAACAAGATTATCTCAATGAACTCGATTTTAGAAACTGAATTCATGTACAAGAGTGCAGCAAGTGGTACAGTTTACACTTGGTCACAGTTTTCTCACTTTATGACATTACGGTAACAGTTGCAGGATAGAACACACACGTACACACATTTATATTCACACTCACACACAGTACAATTTTACTGATCCAGACAATACTTCTTTTCAATTAAGAAAAAAAAATGAAGACTGTTGTTTGGCCACCCAGGCATAAAATCTACTTAAACCTGGAATACAAGAATACAATACTCTTCAAGTAAACAGCAATTGCACAGTGATAACAATATACATTAAGATTGACACATGCTGTCTTAAGAGGTCCAGTAATAGCTAAAGACTAAAGAAAGTCAGAGACGTCAGCCAAAAAAGTCAATATACCTTTCCCCCCTGTTATAATTGTAATCCATCACCCAAGAGAATAGCTTTAGTCCAGAAGATCATAAATGTCCTTGTATGAAAATGCAGAGCTAATAAATTTTTAAGTGTCACTGAATTCTGCTCAATACTTTGGAGAGTCTTCCAATTCTTCTTGTTGTATTAACAGAAAACAACAACAACAACCTTTATCATTATTTCCAATGTCAAATTTAAATAGATATTTGAAAAATATTCAGGTTTCTAAAGTTATATCATGGGCAATACTCTTTAAAAAAAGTGGTCTCGTTGGCATATACCCACTGCTTATATTCCACTGTTTTCATAAAATTCTACTTTTCAGTTTTGCTGAACTAGACAAATATAAACAACACATAGTAAACACTGGTACACATTTCACAGGACACAATACATTTTACAAAATAGCTCTACTTTAGTACTATAACTTGTAAAAATGGACAGCTCTGATACTGATGGACAAATACATTTCACATTATAATGAAAGTGGTGGTTGCAAAGGCATTACTCATTTCATGGCGCTGTTCCAGTGGTACTTAGACTGCAAATTGTGTAGCAAAAGGCTTCCCTCCTGTTTCACTGACACTTTGAAGGACCTTCCAGTCACTTAAGCAACAGGCTTTCTTCACTGTAAATCCCTGGAGAACTGAGTTTGAGAATCTACACTATCAAAACGTCAGCGAACAGACAACTGATCATGGTAACCATCACCTTTTCAGTGAGCACGATAAACTTAAAAAATATAACTGATGAGACGACAGACTCTTCTAGATTTTTAGCTTAAAAAAAAATAATTTCTTTTCCTGTGTTGCCCATGAGGCATCAGGCTCACACAGCCTCGGCAGATGTGTCTGTAGACACAGACATGGTCACCTTGGCGATCTTGACAGTGCTCTTGATGCAGCTCTCCGTGGCCCTGTGAGCACTGGCTGTGTTGTTTGCGTGTTTGTGCAGGCAGTCCGAGTCGCCCATGCTGTTATCAAGGGGCTGCGCGGTGCCTTCACACGAGGGGAACATACTCCGGAACGCGTGTCTCAGGTCCTTGCTCCTCAGGGCATAGATGATGGGGTTCACGGTGGAATTCAGCAGGCAGAGCATACTGCAGAAGGCGAACACCGTCTTCACGAGCTTGTTCATCTTCCCAAAGAGATCATACACCATGATGGCAAGCAGAGGGCCCCAGCAGATGATCAAAACCACAAGGATCAGGACCAGGGTCTTGGCCAGCCTGATGTCCATGCGGGTTTGGTCCGGCCGAGTCACCTGCACCTTGCCGTCCTCCGACGTGTGGATGATGATGCTCTTCTGGGTGCCGCGCTGAATCATGCGGACCGCGTGGCTGTGAGCCTTCCAGAGAATGTACATGTATGCGTACACGATAAACAGCAGCAGCACACTGGTCACCCCGATCCAGAACATCAGATAGGTTTCATCGATGAGTGGGAAAATGTCTGAGCACACCGATTGCAGTTTCTTGCAGTTCCAGCCCAGGAGAGGCAGCACGGCGATCACAATCGCGATGGTCCACATCAGGCAGAAGGCCACCACAGCCTTGGGCCTGGTGACGATTCTCTTATAGGCCAGGGGCCTGTGAATAGATATGTATCTGTCGATGGCTGTGAGGAACAGGCTGCCAACCGAGGCCGTGAAGGAGGCTGTGACGCCGCCCAGTTTGAACAGAAAGACGTTGGGGCTATCTTTGCGGTGGAACACGTGGAAATCCACGAAGCTGTAGACGAAGATGACACTCCCCAGAAGGTCTGCCACCGCCAGGCTGCCGATGAAGTGGTAGGAAGGCCTGCAGCGGAGGCTGCGGGAGTGCAGGATGACGCAGAGCACCAGCAGGTTCTCCAGAACCGTGAAGGTGCCCAGCGTGAGGGACAGCACGGCGATGGCCAGCTGCTGGCTGGGGTTCAGGATCATGAAGCACTCCATGTCCATGAAGTTCTCCCCGCACTGAATGTTGTCATTCTCTTTGTAGGACGAAAGAGACTTGTTGTAAAATTCGGTAATGTTCACCTGGTCCGCTGGGACCAACTGAGGGCTATCTCCCGCAGTCATCTTTTCTTGGAAGGGACTGCCCCTGAAGGAAGTTAAAGGGAATTTCTGCGGGAAGTACCCTAATTTGGATGCCATGTCGCCTTTGATATCTTCGTACTGAATGTCATTCGATCCCACATAGAGGAGGTCCGTGGTGATGGTGCGGAAGGTGGTGTCTGCAAGGCCATCTAGGATCGACTTCATACCCTCTGTCTTCTATTAGGCCGAACTCCAAAGGACTGAGAAAGAGGCTGGCAGCAGGGAATCCTAACAGGGAAAACAGATAAGCCGGATGGTGAGAAAACCAGAATTCAAACAAACGTCAATGAGTACCATCATGTTATTTCATTCCTGTCTCTGAATACAGGTAAAATCCTTGCCAGATTTGTCAACCAAATGAGTTACTTAGTTAAAGAAAAGCCACCTAGGAGTTGCTGATGTGGCATGTGCAAGAAACATGTTTCTTTCATTAGTTGAGTTCTCTGGATATGCCACTGTGTGAGTCCTCTATGGAGCGCCAGGGTCTGAGGGTCAAGTGAAGAACATGTGCTTGGGTGTGGTGTGCACTTCACAGTCGGGTCAGGAAGTGTTTACCACCTGGCTTCTACAGACACACACACACACACACACACACACACACACACACACACACAAGCAGTATCTGATGTTCCTGAAGACTTTAATCACCTTGTCACACAGGTAAGACTGGATGTGCAAGACACCCAAAGAACAAGACAGTGTGGAATCAGAGACTGAGCTGCGTGGTCTGTGTGTTGAATGTAAAGGGTGAGGAAGAAACTGCTGGACCAAAAGGAAGAATGTGGTCGTGCAGGAAAACCTGGGTCCCAGTCCTGGCTCTAGCAGGCAAGTCTCTTCACCCAGTGGTGACATTTGGACTGAGCCATGGCTGAGAAAAACTTCTAAAATCTACACCAACCAAGGAAAATGTCACAGAGGGCTAACATTCACTGGGGCTCATGAGAAGAGCAAGACTTTTTTTAAATCCTCACTCAAGAATATATTTTTATTTATTTTAGAGAGAGGAAAGTAGGGAGAGAGAGAGAGAGAGAAAGAAAGAGAGAGAAAAAGAGAGATCGATCACCTGCCTGTCCTACACACCTGATTGGGTATCAAATCTGAAACCTAGATATGTGTCCTGACCTGGAATTGAACCCGAAACCTTTTGGTGAATGGGACAACACTCCAACCAACTGAGTCACCTAGCCAGAGGAAGACCAAGATATGTATTGCCCGAGAGGAGTGATAATGGACAGTGCTTCCTGGCTGTGTCCCCCATGAGTGGTGTGATGCCACAAGCACACTGAATACAAGAGTCAGGTCTCATCATTCTAGGCTTCTCGTGTGGATGGCCCTAGAAATAAGGATGACTGAGAGAACAGGCCAAATTTTAAGGGCTCTTCAATTCTAAGCTAAGCAATTGGGTTTTATCCTATCTAATAAAAGAGAAACATGGTAATTGGCGTACGACCGCTACCCTTCCCATTGGCTAATCAGGGCGATATGCAAATTAACTGCCAGCCAAGATGGCGGCCGGCAGCCAGGCAGCTTGAAACTAACATGAGGCTTGCTTGCTTCAGTGACGGAGGAAACCAACATTCCCCACCTGCCTTGCCAGCCTCTGAGCCTGCAGTTTAAGAAACATAGTTACAAATACAGAAGCTAAAAAAACCCCAAGAAACCTGCTTTCAGCGAGCCCGGGATCTCAGAGCTCGAGTTGATACAGAGTTTCAATTATAGAACCTAAACAAACCAGATACCTACTTTCAGCAGCTGAAGCCTCAGAGCTGGAGCCAGAGCTAAAGCTGGCCCAGAATAAAAAAAGAAAAAAGAAAAAAAGGAGCAGTTGGGAGCTTCAGTCCCAGCCTGAAAACAGCCCTCAGCTCCTCACCCAAGCTGGCCAGGCACCCCTGTGGGGACCCCACCCTGAAGGGTGTGTGACCAGCTGCAAACAGCCATCATCCCCTCATCCAGGCTGGCCAGGCACCCCAGTGGGGACCCCCACCCTGATCCAGGACACCCTTCAGGGCAAACCAGCCAGCCCCCACCCATGCACCAGGCCTCTATTCTATATAGTAAAAGGATAATATGTCTCCCAGCATCGGGATCAGCAGAGCCGCGAGGCCTCCTGGCACCGGGATCAGCGTGACAGGGGGCAGTGCCCAAACCCCCTGATGGCCTGCGGCTCTGTGTGTGACAGGGGGCGGGGCCACAACCTCTCTATCGGCCCTGCTCTGTTCGTGACAGGGGAAGGCGCCCCAACCCCCTGATCACCCTGCGGCTCTGTGTGTGACAGGGTGCGGTGCCCCAACCCCCCACCTCACAGGCCCTGCTCTGTGTATGACGGGGTAGAGCCATAACCTCCCCATCGGCCCTGCCCTGAGTGTGAGAGTGGCGGCGCCCCAACCCCCTGATCCGCCCTGCTCTGTGCGTGACAGGGGGCAGTGCCCCAACCCCCTGATTGGCCCTGCTCTGTGCGTGACAGGGGGTGGCGCCGCAACCCCCCCATTGACCCTGCCTTGAGTGTGACAGGGGGCGGTGCCCCAACCCCCCAATCGGCCCTACCCTGAGCGTGACTGAGGGTGGCATCGCAACCTCCTGATCCGCCCTGCTCTGTGCATGACAGGGGACGGCGCCCCAACTTCCCAATCGGCCCTGCTCTGAGCCCAACCAGGGGCTGCACCTAGGGATTAGGCCTGCCCTCTGCCACCCGGGAGCAGGCCTAAGCCAGCAGGTCGTTATCTCCCGAGGGGTCCCAGACTGCGAGAGGGCACAGGCCGGTTTGAGGGACCCCTCTCCTCCCCCCCGAGTGCACAAATTTTTGTGCACCAGACCTCTAGTTTTAAAATAAACAGCCAGAGAATTGATTTTACTATTTATAAAAGCTTGTTTAAAATGTGGCTATTAGGCTCATTAGCTTATAAAAAAATTAGAAGTAGTGAGTGATATCTATAATAATTAAAGTAATCACAAAAACCAATATTTATTTACTGATTCCAACCAGTCAAGGCACTACTAATGGAGAGAACACTGAGTTAGGTGTTACACAGACCAAGTGTTAGTGTCAGACCCGTGTTAGTCTTTCAAAACTTCATCTGTAAAATAGGAAGGAGGAGGAGGTAGAAGCCTAAATCATAGAATTGTGTTGAAACTTAAATATATTTTTTATATATATTTTATTGATTTTTTAACAGCGAGGAAGGGAGAGGGGTAGAGAGTTAGAAACGTCGATGGGAGAGAAACATCGATCAGCTGCCTTTCGCACAACCCCCACTGGGGATGCGCCCGCAACCGAGGTACATGCCCTTGACTGGAATCGAACCCTGGACCCTTCAGTCCACAGGCCGACGCTCTATCCACTGAGCTAAACCGGTTAGGGCGAAACTTAAATATTTTAAAGAACACTTAACATAGTGCCTGGCACAAAATTTAACTCTTCAATATTAATTATTATCATTACTTAGTACTATGGCTCTCAGCCTTATTTATTAATTATATATCAAGATAATATCTAATTGCCCTATGATCCAATTGCCCTAATTGAATCCTAGGCTGTTTATTCAATTTTTATTTCTGTCTCAGCACTTAAGGCACAAAGAAAATAGAAAATATACACAGGGGTAAAGGAAGAGGAATATGTCTATTTGTATATTCCAGGCACTTGAGAGATTCTTCATTTATTCTATCATTAAACTGTCATTACAGCTCTATCAGGTGCTTATTTATAACTCCCATTTCACAGACAAGGAAATGGAGGCCAATTGGATGATAAGCTGTCCAGAATATGAAAAGTTTGTAGCTGAACCCATGTCTCTCAGACACCAGAGTTGCTGGTTTTGGTAGTTTTAAGGATTAATGGTAACTAGGAGAAAGCCGTTTTTGCATCTTATATTCAAGCCTTCCAGCTTCTTACCAACACAAAATTGAGGCATTTTGTCAGTCCATTGTAATTAACACTACCTCCTACTAAATCACTATTTTCTATCTTAGCATCTTGTAAAATCTGCCTACTGGCATGGCCTCAAGGACTAGAGTCAGTATTTGGAAGAACTATAAAGTGAAGAAAAAGGATCACAGATCTTATTTCCATAATGCAAAACCCATGTGCTGTGATTTACTCTAGGCTAAAATCACCATATTTGTCACCACAATTTCCCATTTTAATGCAACCAAGCACTTTCATCAAAACAAATTATCTAGATAAAATGAGTTAGATACAAAGTAATTTCTATCCAATATAGTCCAACTTTAATTAAAGAATACAGTTAAAAAATACACATGAATTTTGTGCAGTTCAAGGATCTCGGTAATATCCAAATACCACAGTGCCCAGGCTATTTTAAGTTAATGGGATCGTGGCAGGAAAACTGTTCTCTGCATTTCAGTAATTCTTGCTTTTATTTCTACATTTGGATTATTACAGTAATTTTCACCTGCTCATTTTTTTGCACTGCGAATTTTCTTTGAGAGTTCATTAGTAATAGAGTTTATGCTTTGGGGGATGTGGCTGCCATTAATTTTGTTTTTGTTTGCTACTGGGAAAATCATAATTGGAAATTTCTAGCAAGATGCATAGTAGATGTACCTATTAAAAAAGCAGTTGTTTTTATTGCAGTTATAGTAAAAGAATGACTGAAAAATATATCGGGGATTTTCCTTGAGTTCTACTTAAGTAAACCAACATGTTCTAATAATTCAAGCTATAAATCATGCATTTATAATAATAAGAATATTTAAATGCAATGCATCTATTATTTTTTAACTTCAATTTTTAAAAAATATATTTTATTGATTTTTTTTTTTTTTTTACAGAGCGGAAGGGAGAGGGATAGAGAGTTAGAAACATTGATGAGAGAGAAACATCGATCAGCTGCCTCCTGCACACCCCTTACTGAGGATGTGCCCACAACCAAGGTACATGCCCTTGACCGGAATCGAACCTGGGAACTTTCAGTCCGCAGGCCGACGCTCTATCCACTGAGCCAAAACAGTTATGGCTTAACTTCAATTTTTTAGAATACCACCACCAGTTATTTTAATCCATCTCTCTATATGCACACCTGCCTCTCCATTAATCCTCCTCCCCAAATTTATACATCAACTATCAAGCTATGTTATCATCCAAGAAATTTTATATTATGGCAGCAGCATGAGTTTTTTTTTTAAGTCTACCAAAGTCTATATCTTTGTTTCTATCACCATTAAGGATAGAAGACATCCGTATTCTGATTAGGGTGAGCATCAAGAAAGTCCTCAAAACAAGACTACAAATAGCATTTTTTCCATATCAGTATCACTTAATAGCAGGTTATTTTATTCTTCACTACCCAGCTGGAGACCTTATATGTTTCAGAGAGACATTTCAACATTTTAGATATCATCACTGTTGTATCCAGAGTCAAAATCCCTGCAGTTCTGGCCTGTACAGCATCTCTGGGGGGACAGACACTAGGCAGTATTTGCTTCCCGCAGGTTGTCCTGTCCAGGAAGGCAGAAAAGCCACTGGAAACATCAGAAGGGTTGTTGCTCCCAATATAGTTACAGACTGTACCAGCTCACCAGGCTCTTTCTCCAAATTTCTAAGTTTATAAATGCTTTAAGGAGACAATGCCAAGCTCATCGTATATAAATTGACAGGAGCCCAGGATACCAAATGCAGAAGTGCCAGGCCCTAGCTTAATCCTGTTTTTTCCCTACCTTTTGCTGGTTCTGTGTTGTTCTGCTTGGCTAGCCTCAGGGAAGTCTTGTGAAGGGTTCAAGAGAACAATGGTGCCAGTGGATATATTTGTTTATTTTCCATTCACTTCTGGGAACAAGTCTGGTTTCTACTAATTTGATCAAGAAAAATAACTTGCTAATGTATTTCTTTAAAGTTAATAGGGAAATTTTTAGTTGACTCATAATTGCATTATGTCTAAGCCAAGTCCTCAATATACATGGATACTCTCACAGGCCAACATCATAACTCAATGAGTATTTCTGCTACAGCTGAGTGGGCAAGTAAGTCTGTTCTAACCATTAGAATTGGAATTATTAAAGTAGTTTGGTAAGTTATTGCATCATCTTCTATAGCAATGAGAAAGGACTGACTTAATTATCCTGATAATTTAGGCAAAAATACACAATCCCTCTTCTTTGTATTAATGTCAGCTCCTTCTCCCATATATAAAAGAAAATTCCATTATGCTTGTAATGCTCAGTTGGTTCTCAAAGCTTTAGCTTTTCTTTCTTTTTTTAAACATAGAAGTTATTAATCAGCACTATTTTCTCTGGTCTATTCTTGCTAATAAAACGAGTGTTAGACTTTTCATAAATATATATCAATTATATAAGCTAAACAGACATTAAGATCTTATAAGGCTATATTTATTTTCAAATTTGATCTGAAGTATGCTTAATCATTTAACATTTAAAGGCTTGCTAAAACAAAGAGTTTTATGGCTCAAGAAACTAAACCACACCAGATAAGTACTCACTAGTAGGTGATGATGCCACAAGAAGAGCCTATGACACAGGCAAATAATTGATATAAAGAGAATAATTTGCTGACTTTTATAACTAATTCCATTTACCATTTAATTTTGCTCTGCTATTTTGATGTTTCCCACTGATACGTGCCTTTGCTTTTTCCCCTCCAGAGAGAAACCTTTTCTACATAAACTATAAAGAAAATAATTAAGGATAATTGAAGCAGCCTTTCCTTGAAATAGAACATATAAAGTTTTTAATTCCGTAGAAGCCTGGTTCACATATAAAACACTCCATAGGATTGTCTTTAACTTGCATATGAGGTCTAGTCATTAAAAGTCAGAAGCAATATATTATTCTGATCTGTAATGTGTATAGAACCCAGCAGATAATCTTTACAGTCCATTACCAAGGACAGCAATAATTTTGAATGTGCTGCATGTTGTCCAAATGGTGCAGCATACTTTTTAAGTTTCCTCATTCATTCTTCAATAAGGGCTATTTTCTCTTTGAATCCATGAGCATACATATTAAATCCAACTAAAAACAAAGTCTTGATTCTCCATGTTCCCATCTCAAAAAATTTGAGTGCTTTAAATGCACAGCAGAGAAAATTCGAATTCCCGAATATTTCGAGAAACATTTGAATGTTTACGTGCCAGGCATTGTGCTAGACATAAATATTACTTTTGTTTAATACTTACATAAAATAGGTGCTATTACAATCCCTATTGTACATATGAGAAAACTAAGAGGTGAAATGCTTTGTCCAAGGTCTCCAGCTAGAGGAGCAGAGCTAAAACTTCAGCCAGCTGTGCAAAATTCAAAGTGCCTGTTCTTAACTTTGAGGCCCAAGAATCATTTAATAAGACACGCTTCTTTCCATTTCTTAAGAAGCGGGAAGAATTGATTTGGGGAAAAGGAAGTGATAAATAGTACATGATAATTTTACATAGTGAACAACTAAAATCTGGAGGCATGATCTGCCGACAGCAAAAAGGATGCCTATGGCACTTGCAAATCTTCCTTGCTCTGTGGTCTTTAGGAACAAAGTATGCCAATTAACCATCTATAATAATAAAAGCATAATATGCTAATTAGACCAGATGTCCTTCCAGACGTGCTTCCACACAACCTTCTGGAAGAAGCCACGGCTGCGAGGGAAGCCAGGGTCCCAGATGCCAGAGGGAAGCTGGTGCCAGCAGCAGTGGGAAGGAAGGCCTACTCTTGCATGAATTTCGTGCATTGGGCCTCTAGTAAGCTATAAATACCAACCCTGGATTAGCATCTTATCTGCAGTGACTATTGGCAAGTAAATAAAATTTACCTTGTTATTGCCACTATTATTTTTTAATTAGGTAGGTTTATGTTTTCTTCATTAATCAATTATAAGGACTGTGGATGGTAATGACAGTTTTCACAACACCAAGTGAGGAATGAAGAGGGCACCTTCTTTAGGTCTGAATGAGCCATGGCTGTTGTTAGTAAACAAGCTTTAAACATTCATTATTTTTATAGAGAAATTCAAACTCATTGGAAATTGCTTAACTTCCCACCTTGAGCAGTATAATTTCCTTAGACCCAGAGTGAAAGTGGCTCTCCATGGCTAGTTCCTAAGATCTTGGCTAGAATCAGGCAGAAGAAATTCTGTAAACCATAGCAGGGCTCCAACAAGAGAGTGTCTGTGACAACTCTTGGTGCCCAAAGGGCAGAGAGCTGTTACCACAGCAATGTGGTTGATGGATATAAAGTTAAAGGCCCTAAGATGCTTCACTGAACACATATTTATTGTGTGTGTTCTCTGTGCCTAGTATTGTATACACTGTATATCTGGGTATCATACCTGTGTAATGAATATGGGTCAAGGAAGCAATGGGAATGATTGTCCATCCTACCTCATCCCATCAAATAAAGCCCACCCATCGGTCCTTCTACGATGACAGAGTAGAATTGGATATGAATATATGTAATAGGCATATGATACTTCATCTTCAAAGAGTATTGGGTTGTATAAATCCCCTTCCTATAGATGCTTTGAGGGTTTTTCCCAAAGAGAGATGATGGGCACTGCTGAGTCATCCTATAGCATTCTTTCTTGTTTCTAAACCCTTCAGATGACGACCCTTGATGGTAGAGCCCTGTCTTATATGGCCTTATATGTCCTCTGCCTGGCACAAGGTAAGTACTCAATACATATTCACTAAATGAATATTGGTGTGCACTGGCAACATGGCAGATATATCTTAGTAGAATGGCTTTTAACTGTGGATACTTTTCCTTGGCATAAAGTCAGTTGGTCATTAGAGAATTAAACCTAAGTCTTGGTCTCAAATTTCCATCTGAAAGAAAATGCCCAAATATAAAAGTTACATAAAAGGCATGAACAATGATTTATTCCAGGATCTTTTAGCTCAGTATCAAATAGTTATATTGGCAGTAAGTGGAGGTTATGCTCAAAGATCTGATAATTATTTTTTGTTCTTACTCTTGTTTAGCCCAGGTATATATTATGAACTACAATGTTTATCCACATAACAATGATATATAAAGAAATATTTGTGACATGCACAACTCTAAACAAATCCTACTTATACACTGTTGACCTTTAAAAACAATATATGGAATTATTATTATAATGAACCTTTTCCTTTCCTCAAAAGCTTGCTGTTATGCGTTGCTCTTTCCCAAATGGGTTTCTCCATGTGCAAGTGTTCTTTAAAGATTTGTCAAGAGAAGTTATGTGAAAATTCAACCACTAGATGGAGCGGCTTTTATAAGCCCTCAGCAATAAATTTGTTATCTGTTCAGGACATACTTCTTGCTTTGGTTGAGCAATTCCTCCTCCTGCTACATCATTTTATTCATTTTACAATTAAATTAATTAAAACATAAATAAGAAAATATGTTATTGAGGGTTAAAATGTGTTATTACTACTGCCTAGAAAAATGAAATTTCAAATTGCTTTTGTGAGGCAAAAGGACATTGAGAAAACTTAATACATTAATAAAAATTAATTGTGAATATTTGGAATTCTGCATCAAGAAAGTAATTAAGAATGAGTAAAGGAAAGTAGTTCTACTGAAAATAAATGGTATGTTTATGTCGAGATATGGTTAAAAGAAGCGAATGCCTCACAAGCCCAAAATCAATTCTAATAACAAACTCAACTCATTTCTACTTTATGAAACATTTAGCTTTCCAATTTTCAAATATGAAATCACCAGCAAAGGTTATAACTCTGTGATGAAAAAGAATGGAAAATTATCTTCTATTATTACAGGGTCTAAATTGGAATCTTTCACAAGAGAAGTGAATATTTGTTCAAATACTCATACAAATTGAGGATATAGTAGCTTTCTAAACAATTCCATTTCCTTCCTATCTTTTCTCACTGGAATAATTTTAAATAAGTTTTTATTGTTGTGTAAATTCAGAGTTCCATTCAGACATGATTTTTAAATGTAGGTATTAATGTATCACCTTCTTAAGTTGAAATGTTAAATAAAAAGTTTTCAGTGTGTGCTAACAATGAAAGGTATAAACAGAGAAATATGCTTTCAAGATGCAAATAATTATGTAAAATAGAACTTGAAGAAATAGGCTTCAGTAAAGATGCAAAATATGATTTGCAAATATAGTTATGATTAAGAAGGAAGTATTCTAACTGGATGCAAGTGCAGAATTTTTATGCTACTGAAACCATGAGGTAGTTCTATTGTACTTATTCAAGGTCAAATCCTTCCTAGGTTTGCATGATGTGATTATGCAATTTTGTATGGGGCTGAGTAACTGAAAGGATTCAGAAAAAATAACATGAAGATAAAGAATTAGGAAGCAAGACAGGCGAGAACAGGCTGGGAAATTCCAGTGTACAAAAACAATATGAGAAGTCCCACAGTGGTTGTTAGTGCATAGGGAGTTATTTTATAGTCAGTAACTCTCAAAGGGTCATCTGTCTCTAGAAGCTTGAGCATCACTTAGGGACTTAAGAGAAATGCAAATTCCCAGGTTATACCTCAGACCTACAGAAACAGAAACTACAGGGCTGGGATGCATCTGTGTTTTAGCAAGGACTCCAGGAGATTCTAACACACTCTATAGTTTAAGAGCCGTTGTGAAAGATTATGGCTATGAAAAAGACTGAGGGGGGAGGGGGAAAGAAGAATGGAGGTTAGATAGCAAGAAAGGCTAATCTATGAGTGGTTTTAGATCATTGAAATGGATTGCTAAGGGAGCCTTCTTTCATGATAAAGTAGACTTTCACAGATTTTTTAATTGAATTTATTGGGGTGACATTGGTAAATAAAATTATGTAGGTTTCAGGTGTAGAGTTCTATAGTACATCATGCTGTACCTTGTATTGTGTGTTCACCTCCTGAAGTTAAGCTTCCTCCCATCACCATTTATCCCCTCTTACCCTCTACTATTTCCTCCAACCCCTTTCCCTCTAGTAATCACCATGCTGTTGTCTGTGTGTCTGAGTTTATTTATTGTGTTCTTTTTTGCTTAATCCCTTCACCTTTTTTCACCCGGTCCCCAGCCCCGCTTCCCTCTGACAGCTGTCAGTTTGTTCTCAGTATCTATGAGTCTGATTCTATTTTGTTTGTTAGTTTGTTTTGTTTATTAGATTCCATAGATAAGTGAAATCATATGGTAGTTGTCTTTCTCTGACTGACTTAATTCATTTAGCATAATACTCTCCAGATCCATCCAGACTATCGTGAAAGGTAAGATTTCCTGCCTTTTTTTATAGCTGAGTAGTATTCCATTGAGTAAATGTACCACAGTTTATTTATCCACTCATCTACTGATGGGTACTTAGGCTATTTCTAAATCTTGGCTATTGTAAATAGCACTGCAATGAAACACAGGTGTGCATATATTCTTTCAGGATTGTTAGGATATAGTATTTCCAGAAGTGGGATTGCAGGGTCATAAAGCAGTTCTATTTTTTAAAATTTTAAGGAAGCTCCATACTATTTTCTACAGTGGCTGCGCCAATCTGCATTCCACCAACACTGCACAAGGGTTCCTCTTTCTCCACATTCTCACCAACACTTGTTTGTTGATTTACTGATGAAAGCCATTCTGACAGATATGAGGTGGTATCTCACGGTGGTTTTAATGTGCATTTCTGTGGTGATGAGTGATGCTGAGCATTTTTTCAAGTTTACTGACTCTATATGTCCTCTTTGGAGAAGTGTATTCAGATCCTTTGCCCATTTTTTAATTGAATTGTGTGGGGGTTTTTTGGTGCTGAGTTTTTATAAGTTTTTTATTAATTTCAGAAATTAATCCCTTATCAGATTTATCATTAGCAAATATGTTCTTCCATTCAGTGGGCTGTCTTTTCATTTTGTTGATGGTTTCCTTTGCTGTGCAAATCTTTGTAGTTTGTTCTAGTCCCATTTGTTTCCCTTGCCCAAGGAAATATATCAGAAAAAAATATTGCTACAAGAAATGTATGAGATTTTACTGCCTATGTTTTCTTTTAGGATTTCTATGGTTTCAAGTCTAACATTTAAGTCTTTAATCCATTTTGAGTTTATTCTTATGTATGGTGTAAGGTGGAGGTCTACTTTCATTTTTTTTTTTTTTGCACGTACCTGTCCAGTTTTCCCAACAGTATTTATAGAATAGACTGCCTTTACCTCATTGTATGTTCTTGCCTCCTTCGCCAAATATTAATTGACCATAAAGATGTGGGTTTATTTCTGGGTTCTCTATTCTGTTCTATTGATCGAATATGTCTGTTTTAATGCCAGTACCATGCTGTTTTAGGAACCACAAAAGACCCCAAATAGCCACAGCCATCTTGAAAAAGAAGAATCAAGTTGGAGAAATCAGGCTACCTGATATCGAACTATACTACAAGGCCACAGTAAACTCACTGATCTTTAAAACCAAGGCCTTTCTATTTGACTGGAATAGAATAATGTAGTCTATCCTGAACATAAGCACAAGTGGGGAGCCTCTCAGCCTGCAATTCAGGGCTTCTCTATGCTGTCTCAGGAAACTTACTGTTACATATCTTGTCCAGCAAAGAAAAGTGGCTTCAAGATATAATATGTAAGTACCCAGTATGCAGACATAAATTAAGAACTCAACACCATTTTCTCCTAATTCTATTGGCAAAGACAATGTAAAGTTTTATAACACTGCTGAACACCATTGGGAGGGAACCCATGGTTCCTGCGCATAAAAGAACAGGGAAAAAGCAAAAGTTGTTAGCATTCCAGCTGGGTTTTTTTTAAAGATGGAAATATCTCTGTTTCTGTTCTTCTTTTCCCGGAACCATAAAATAATGTATCATAGGAGATGAACCCAGAAAACGACAAACTGAAATGGAAATTTTGCAGGAGGCTCAAGTAATGCAAATTACCTTACAGAATTATCCTGGTAATTATGCAATTTACACTGCTTATAGATGGCAAGTATCTTACAAAAATATCTACCAGTTATAAATATATGGAAATCTATCCCAAAGCACTAAAATATATGACTCTGGGCAGACTGTTCTCTCTCTCTCTGATTATTTCATCAATAAAAAATGGACCATTGGTTACTCAAAGTTAGTTTCCATAGCTGAGGACTGAAATCATTCAAAGATTTCCTTTTTCTTTATTTGTAAGAATTTAGATATGATTTCCAAAAGCAGCTGTACATTTTCCAAAGTCAAATTCTCACACATGCAAAAGATACAGAATTCTTTGGATGATTTCTTGCTTACTTTGGTTATGTGTTGTTTAGTTTTGCTCTTTCTCGACATGCATATTGCTTGCTCACCACAACTTACATCAAAACTGGAGAAAACATTTAAAAATTCTGGTAGCAATGCACTAAAATGAGTTGAAAATCTTATCCATTTAACAACCCACACCGGAATAAACCAAAATACACAGATCGTAGTGGCATTAAATTAAGTCTCTTTTGTAAAGAATACATAAAATTTATTTATTTTTAAATATAGCGGAGTTAAAAGCAAGCAAGAGTGACAAAGGTATACTATCTATAATGGTGGCTCACTTGCTGTATTAAAAACATCGTTTTTAGCCTCCTGACCAACAGAAATCAATGTTATAAGTTTCCTAGTACATATGTCCACATGTGAAAGTAGAATTTTGTTTTTTAAAAAACATAATGGAATTTATCACCAACTTAAATGTGAAACTCCTTGTAACTTAATTCATAGAAATCATATTGATTCCAATTTTATTCTCTAAATATATGGTCTAAAAGAACAAATGAAGAAATGATGAAGGAAAGAGGGGAACCCTCCCATTTAAACTTAAACTTTGAGAAACGTTGTTTCCTAATTATATGTTATTTTAATTATATTTAAATATACTACTGACATACACAGTTTGTGAAAGCACTTGCCAGTATATTCAACTATCACAACAGATTGCCTGGCACATCTTTGAAAAATGCCTCTGCTTTTCTTTTAAAAGCAATAGCATGGAATTTGCTAGTAGGAATAAAAAATAGCTATTACACTATCAAATTCAGGTAACTATACTGCACTTTATCGCCTGAAATTAAGAAACAATTTAAAATGCTATTCAGAATTGATAATGGTGGTAAGGAATCAAGCCAAAGAGATCAAATTTCTATTCAACGAATCCAAACGCTAAACAATTATGAATGTAAATTATAGTAGAAAAATAAGACATTAGATAATAAAAGATTGTACTCTGAGGGAAAAATGATTTGCCATCTGTGTTAGGCAAAAGGGGAACTTACATCCCTTGTTGCATTAAAAAAATACAAAATCGACTTTACGAATCTTACTAAAAAATACAGAATATAATGCAATCGCACAGTGGGTTAAAAAGAGTTAGCTAAAAAACATTGATTCCTACCTGACTCATCTCAACTCACATATTCAAAAACAAAAGAACATAAAACAAACAAAGAACAACTTTGAAAGCTTTCCTAAAGTGCAGGTGTGAGAATGTTACCAGCTGGGGCTAAAACAGAATTCACAGTATTCTGGAACAACTGCTATGACTCCGCCAGGCCCATTTGCTCAGGTTCGGTGAATAAAGTCCTTCCGTGAAAAGCCTATACAAACACAACTATAAACCTCAAGAAGTCCACGGCCGCTAAGTTATGCAGTTCACCTGTCCAAACAAAACTTTTAAACCGGAGGACATCCCAACATTACACACCAATAATCTACATGGAAAATCTCAATGAAAACTAGATCAAAAGGTTTGTAATTGCAATTGTCCTATAAAAACTATTATAATGAAATGTAATATTTCTTTTCTTTTTTTAATGAGATACCCTGTCCATTGAAGAAATATGACCTAGGAAAACTTTTGGCAAATATTTTATGTTATGAACTAGAAGTTCACAGTGATTACTTTATATAATAGTTTTGACCTATTATTCCTGATATGTCCTAGCTTACCTATTACCCATGAAGGCCTGATTGAGAGAGAAGTTCATCTAACATCAAACCACTTGAATAGTACCAAGAGGTAGACACTGGAAAACCACTGGACATAATCCTCCCTTTCTCAGGTCTCACAAACTTCCTATAGCTGTAACTTGTGACGGCATTATCATGTTAATGTGCATTTTGTGATGTAGTAATAACTTTGTATATTTTCTTCCAGCTTTCCTTCAACTTTCTTCCCCAAAATAAAAACAAAACAAAACAGTCAACAAGACTGGTAAAATGTGGTTATGCCCATCCTGGCATCTTTGCAAGATTCTTAGAACACATGGGACTGAAACACTATCCCACTATGGTGGAAAATAAGAACAGCCTTGTTTTGATTCAAGGTGGAGAGTTCCTTTGGCCTTGGGTCTTCAATGCCCATCTGCACAGCCTCCCTAAATTTGGACACTTCCCCAAATCTATAATATTTATTTAAAACCTAAATTATATGTTCAAATATAAAAAGAAAAGCATCTAACTTTCTTTTGGTCTAGATATACATCTATGAAAAAGTTTGTTCATACCTACGCAAAAAAAGTGTGTTGATATATCCAGTCATCTAAAATTATGCAGTGTACATATTCTGGATGAGATTTATCATTTCTTTTAGTCTAGAGTATATCTGAGAGAAATCTGAGTTGATCTGTAATTGTTATAAAGTTAATCTGATCTAATTAATGGCTATCAAAACATTTAATAGCAATTCAGTGCAAAGTGGTGAATCCCCCCTCCCCTCAAAAACAGCATTCAGGCAGTTATAATACAAATTTAACATTATTAAAGAACAGGATTAGGAAAGAGTTGGAGATTCAGGAGGGAAATATGAAGGTAAGTGCATCAATTGGTTTTGATTTCTTTAACTTCACTACCAATCTTCAGTCAAGAAAAGAAAAATTAGCAGAGCTTGCTGTCCCTCACAATGTAGATGTACATACACTATATAAGCCTGGTCCCAGCAGTTTTTCAAACACTACTGGGTCCAGGTTGTTTCAGAGTCAAAAACAGAATTATAAACTACTTAAACCCAATGTTGGTTTTATTCTACTTGGTTGGTTCAATTAGAAAATGATGACTACAAAAACAGAAGAGCCAGACTTACACTGGTGAAGACACCATCCTTTTTTACAGGGATGAAAGTTCTCCTCTGTGTTCATCACACAATTGAGACAACATAATTACCCCCTGGAACAACAGGCAGCAACCCAAAGACTAGGCTCCATCTTACTGACCAAATTCATGACGCTATAACTGAATCTCATTTTCTTCATCATGTGTTGTTAGGGATTTCCAAATTCAATATATTACTTTTTTTTTTTTTTTTTGCAGCATTCCTGGAGAGCCAATTATGAGAAATAATCCCCTTCCTTATTAGGCCAACTGTTTTCTGGAAAGAAACATTTGGTAAGCGTGGTGAACTGTAACTGCTGTTTCATTTCATAATAGTTAATTCTTATACATCCAAGTATTTCAATTCTAAATCCAAGCACTCATATGCCAGACAACCAAGAAGCCTGTCTAAATTTCCTAGTGGTTCATGTTAATTCAGAGTCAATGCAGAGAAGAGGAGAATGTCACACCATTGTTTTGAAAGAGTTTTCCAGGCTTTGCCTTAGTAATTAATAAGCTGACACTGCATACTAAACACTTATCAACACTAATCAATGGGGCTGCTTCTTTCCTCAGAAAACAGGTAAACCAATCCAAGGGGTTTTCTTTTGGAATAGACTGAAATATGCCACACATATAGTGGTTCTTCCGGAGAATTTTATTCCCAGCAGGTTCATCTTGGTAACACTTAACAATTTCACTATTTTAACATTTTGAAATGCCAAAAAGAACACATTGATCCAGCAGCTAGGCTTATTAGAGAAGAACAATCTCACAGGCGAGACGGGGAGGCTCGCAGTCCACTGGGAAAAGGGTAACAGAAAAAGACAGAAAACAGCGGATAACAAACAAAGCCAAGCACTACTCCAATGTGAGATCGCATTTTCACCAGAATGGAAAACTTCACACACCAATGTACATACTATCACCTATGGTTTATTGAAGGGACTAGGCATAACATTCTTTTTGTATGCACATCTACTGCTGCTGTCTGTTACAAGGGGGGTGGGGGGCATGAGATCTAATTTGCCTTCCTAATAAGGAGTATGCAAGGATAGTCATTTAATCTTTGAAAGGTCAGAACTGAACTGAGCACCCCCCCCCCCCCGTGCCCCCACCCCCAGCATCATTGTACCCCTATGGAGACTTAGGAACACAATGAGACTTCTCCCTATCAGACACTTGATACATACCTTCGCCAAGACTGCTCCTTGCCTGGAGTGAGGACATCTTTGGAATAAAAAGAGTCCTTTTACAGTAAGTTCTTTTGATAACCTAAAATGGATTAGTTTTTTAAAACCATGTCCATCCTCAAGCCTCCTGCCCAACTATGGTAACTGCTGTTGTGCCTACGAATAACTGCCTGCACTATGCAACGTTTGGAATTCTGAAGGTGCCTGTATACTGTTCATGTATGGATATAATCAGAAAATAATTTGTCTCACTTAAGAAACTATACGTGGCTTTTTATTTTGATAAAATTGCTATAACTGAGTTAGGAGAGTGGGGGAGGAGGACCAAGAGAAATCAATCAGTCTATCTTCCTGGTAAACTGTCAGCAGGGTGGGATTAGAAAAGCAACACTTTAAATCAGATAAAGTCCTATGGGAACCTTAAAGGTTGGTTGCTCCGAGCTTCTCAATATTCTGCAAAATAGATTGATGGCAGTGGGCATCCCACTGCTGTTCAATGTCCACTCCATTTCTGCTAAGAAATTACATTTCCCCCATTGTTCAAAATATATTATCTTGGTAATAAAAATGAGAAGTTATGAGACCCACGGAAATATCTTTTAACACCTTTAAGCCAGTATATCTAGTCTAATCTTTTATTGTTTTAAATGCCAGAGTATGCTTAATGTATCAAGAAAACAACAACAAAGGCAAGAATAACACTTTTTTTTTTTTAGAAAAAAGAGATGAGAGACAAAATGATTAATAGGTGACTAATTTTTTTCTCATCTGTTCAATTTAAAACTAAAATTAGATATATGCATGTTGCTTCTAAACTTTCAAATGACCAAATGACAGTTTCTCATGTCTATCACAGCAAACACATTTGCTTCAGGAGGTGATCCTTTTATGGTTCTGAGCCTTAGCAAGAAATGTCTTTTAAAAGCACATCAACTTTTTTCAGCTAATGGCCACTTCTGAGTTAAATGGTTCCATCAGCATTCAAATTTAGATATTAGTTACATGCCCATTTATTTTCCCTCGAAGAAGAGTGGCTCCTGCAGTTACACATTTTCCTGTATAAAAAGTTCATTATTTGACATACATTTCTTTACATGACATCTAATAATTTACTTTAGACGGTTTCTGGGTTTGATGCTGAGATGGATGTATTTCTCTGGGAAGACTTAGTTGCTGATACGGTTTATAGCCATTAAGCACCAACTCAAGCGCCTGTTTTTCAAACATGCACAATTACACATTTTCCACAAACAGACATCAGTGCACACAGAGAGCCAGGTGCACACACATTCAGGAACTCGTAAATGGTAGAAACCTCCAGAAGTAGCACGGACCACAGGTAACAGGCGGGGGCTACAGGGCGAAGTAAACACGAACGCACTATTCGCTCATGCGGAATAAGAACTCTAGGATGGACCTTGGGGACCACACAGGTCAGTCCCCAGGGGGAGGGAAGAGGGAAAAGTATTTCCAAATGAAAGTCTGCCAGGTCTTACCCTTCGCATCCCCTGGTCCTCGGATGGGCAGCTCCCTGGGCACCTCTCGCCCAGCGCAGGGACTGCTTCTCCGCTAGAACGGAACGTCCCCCCCACAGAGGGCTCTGCAGGGAGCGGAGGCGCCCCGCCCGGGCCAGGGGGCGGCACTGGCGCCGCGGGAGCCTAGAGGAGGCGGAGGCGGAAAAGAAGTGCAGAAGGATGGGGTGGCCGCGGGAGTAGCGGGAGGGAGGCGGCGCCGGCGCTGGGATGCCAAGGGGTGGGGTGGAGCGGACGTGCCTCAGTCCGTCGGTCAGTAAGTCAGTCGGTCCGCGCTACCCGCGCGCTGGTGTCCCCAGCCTGCAGCGCCCGCAAGTGACAAGGATCGGGACTGGAGCGCCCTCCGCCCGCGAGCCTTGCCCCTTCCCCGGGCGCTGCACGGGTCCTCCCGCTCGCCCAGCCTGGCGCGGCGTGGGGCCGCCCGTCTCCGCCGGTCCGGGTGCGCGGCGCCTCCCCCAGCTCGCGCGGTCCCTGCCTCTCCCTCCGCTCGCGCGCTGTCTCTGGCTCCCTCGCGATCCAGTCCCATTTATGAGGCGCGGTCCCATCACGTGTTAATGAGCCTTTGTCCTGCCCCGGCAGCGACGGCGGCACGGACCCCGCCGAGGGAGCTGCGCGGGGAGGGACCGGCGCGGCGCGGCGCCAGCGGCTCCAAACTTTGCTGCCGCGGGGGACTCGCCTGGGAGCCCGCCCCGGGGCCAGAGAGTACGAGCCCCTCTGACCCGAGTCACCTGCTTCTCTTCCTCCTCTTCCTCCTCCTCCGCCGCGGTCCCAGGGGCCCCCACTTCCATGACCTGGCTCTGCTCCCAGATACCCTCACATCCCGGCCGAGCTGGGGAGAGGCTGGTGCCTGCGCCGCCCCCGACCTTGGGGCCATCCATCACGCAGCCCCGGCTGTGCGCAACACCAGCACCTTGCGCGGGGGTCACGTCTGGGGCGGCTGGATGAGCCGGAAGGGAAAGGGGAGCGAGAAGGGAGAGGCCGAGGGCGCCCCGGACCCGGGGGGGCTGCTTGGAGCCCCCGACCAACTGCGCCAGGTCGCCCCCGCCGCGGGCAGCGCCAGCCGGGCCCCGTGCAAGCGAAACCTGGGGACCGGGCCGCGCAGCTCCGGAGCCGCTCGCTACCTGGCGGCGGCCGCGGAACCACCTGTCCTCCGCCCTCGGGGCACCGCCAGGCTGAGCCCGGGCGCCCTACCGCCGCCGTCCCCGCCCGGCGGGTGACTCGGGCGCGCCCCATCCGCCCGGCCCGGGTGGCAAACACTTGGGCTCCGTAGGCGGCTGGCTCCGAGCCTCCCTGCAGGGCACGGCCCTCCCCAGCCACCTCGGGGCCCCGCTCCTCGCACCTTCTCTCGGGAGGAGGACAGCCCTTTCCAGAGCCCGGAGGGAGCCGCCGCAGGCGCCGGGGCATCCACGGTGCGGCCGCGGCAGGAACTAGGGGACATGCTCGTTAATTGGTTCCACTATCAGCCACCGTCTGCCTCCCGTGTGCTCGGATCAGACCTTAATTGGTCTTTCCATTTATCACGGTGAATCGCGAACCCACAAACAAGCCCCGGCCGGGCCGCGGTTTCAGCAGAGAAGGCTCCTCCCCCCTCCCCCTCGGCCTGGGCATGGTTGTGGCGGCGATGGTCCTGGTTGTTTAGACATCTTTCTCTCTCACGAGTGGGGTCGGGGGAGAGCTGCAGGCTTTCCACCTGATGGAGCCACGTCACTCTGGCCCCTAGAGCCCTGCGGAAGGCACTTGGTTCGGTTCCCAAATCTCCGCTCCTCCGAGGCCGCCTCGGCGTTCATTTTGTTCATTTTATGACACCTCGCCAGGGATCTAGCACATTCTGCCCCAGTCCTCATCGGACACATCCATCTCGTTCCCACCTCCACCCTCCTCTGGCCCAAGCGCAGAGCCCAACAGCCCTTGTAACAGATCTGATCCCCATCTTTGAACTACGTGCTGAGAATCCAAAAAAGCAAACCTCTTAAGGAAGAGAGGAAATCGGTGGGGAGGAAGCCCAAGGCGGGTGGGTACGGAGCGAGGTGGGAAGGTTGTAAGTGCTTTCGGAACATCTGGCCCAGTCTAGAAAGGCTTCCTGCAGAGTGCCTTTGACACCCTCCCTCCCCCGCTAGACTGCTTTAGCTTAGAAAAAAGTAGTTCCTATTTTCCTCATCAGGGAAATGGTCACAACTGAGATGATCAATTTCTACTAGGTAGGCAGATGGAATAGGCTGCAAACTAAGAGCTGATGGACCCATTAGTAGATGGAGGAATGATTGATAGGAGGGTAGAGGTGGGATGAGCACTGGCCATCAAACCTGGAGCCTCCGCCTGGGGCAGATTCAGCCGACCTCCACTCTGGAGATTTATAAGGAGGTAGGTGCGGGCGGGGTAGGGGTGGGGGGGGGAGGCTTCAGCATCTGTTGCCTTTTTTTACTTTTAGGGTCATGGTTGTTAGATTTTACCTTCACCTCAGCCTTGGCAGGAGAAATATTCACAAAGTTTTGCCCTCCTCCTGACTTTCCAGTACTTTCCAATCTGGTGACTTGACAAATAACTTCAAAGTCTTGGGACTTCCTAGCAGGGCAATTTCAGATGGTTGCTGGTAACTGAAAGATAGGATCTGGGCAGCTCTTCTGGCTGTGATGGGGACGTCTTTCAGGCAACAGGTAACGCTGGAAAGCTGAGCTCCGGGAAGGAAGGCTTTCAGGCAACAGGATTTCCCATGGGGGCTGTCCCTCTCCCCTGTCGCAGGGTGACCTGTGCTCTTGGGGTGGCCAAGGTGTTTAGCGCCCTTTAGAGGCACAGCACTGACACATTTTGGGGGTGCCCCTTATAGTGCATTCTCCCACTCATCCTCCTACCCCTAGGTGGTCAACATCAAATCTAGAGGTGGGAACCATTTACAACCTTGGAAGGAATACTTGGAAATCTCCCATCTCAACTCAGCCGCACCAACTTGTACTTTTTCATGAAGAGGAGCAATCTGATTACCTTAAGTGCCTCTAAGTCACCCCAAATCTCTTCTGATGGGCGATGGATTTCTTCACTGAATCCTATGAAATTACAAGCAGAAGCCTAGGATCCAAATCGTCTGAAATCTATTTGTTGAGCGACTGGCCGAAGTGACCCGTGGACAGAGCCAGTCATTCAGAATCTAATCAAGTAGTGACTATAGCCACTATCATTGTTTAGCCTGTTAGTCTGTTGTTGCTCCGGGTTGGGGTAAGGCTGGAGCCCGACAGCTCATGAATTGTTCTGCCTTTCCATTTAGAGCTCAAGGATAATGCTCAGTAATGGAGTCAAAATTTGGCTTGTGACCTGGCATTTTATTACCCAAGTGAATGCTTTGTGGAAACAGAGAGAGTTATGATATTGTGTGGAAAATGCTCTTCTTGTGGACATGCTTGTAGGTCTTTAAAATTTAAAGTCTGTCCTGGGCTCATCAGCGTGTTAGACTCCCAGTCGAAGAGCTGCTACACTATTTTATCAGAGGTGGAAGAGGGGCAGAGAATAGACAGCGTGAAAGCGGGCTGTCCTTTAGTGCCCCAGAGATTACATTTTGTAAGGATCCCCTTCATATGGCAGGGAGTGATTTAGTCTCCACCTGTGGTTGGCCTGCCACTGTACTCCCTAAGAGAGTCAGCAAGAATGACAAATGCAAGCTGTCAACATCCCTATTGGGAACATTATGCTGAAGGCACATGTACATTTAACACAAGACATTACATGGTCCTTAGACCACAAACCTAGGTTGAATTTGAACTCATGACCTTCTGAGAAAAGAGTGTGGCAGCCCCTTACTGGACTTGACTAGTTCCTGCACTGCTACATGTGAGGCTCTCTGGTTTTTGTTTGTTTGTTTGTTTTTGGTTCTTTATCCTTTTAGAGCAGGTCTGTCTATGATGAGCCAGTTTGCTGGGTAATTTAGGTTATTCACTCAGTGAAATGTACAATGAAGAGCACAAGGAAGGCTGCATATTTCAACTTCAAAGCAAGATCTCTGTTCCCCGCCTTGGCGTTGACGGTTACACTGGACCTAGACGTGGGGGAAGCGGGTCCTGCCTCCCTGAGAGAGCTGCTGATCCCAAAGGAGCTGTACTTTAAGCTTCCTTTTTTCTACTTGTTATAGCTGGTGAACCAAAACATCACTCTGAGAGTTTGGGGAGTTCTTTCTGAGTTTGGCTCTCATGGTCTGTTTGTTTGTTTTGGGTATTTTAGGTGTGCTGCTCACACCACAGGGCTGGAACGCTCACTGATTAAAGACATTTTCAGAATGATATTATAACTGCACGATTTCATTCTGATTCAGAGCATTGCTTTAGCATGCTGACAGCTATTATCAACTCTCCATTGAAGCATTCAAGCATTTTGTTTTCCAGTGGCTCTGTATGGCTAGATGGGAACTTGCTTCTTCATTGCCAGCCTAAAGGGTAAGTGTCAGCAAGCCTACCAACCAGGCTGGGGCTCTGTCATCCTGAGCATTAGGTCAGAAATGCTTGCTGGTGAGATGCTCTACCAGTGATGCAAGCAGCCTAAAGAACCGTCTGCATATGTCTCAAGAGCTATAAGCTAGTGACGGGAAATGACATTGTTTTTCCCTCCACCGTCAGAAATTAAACTTCCCGAGATTTGTTCCAGGTGGAGAAGCTCGTTGCTAGGGTAGGGACAGAACGGGTGAGGGAGGAAGGACGATGGGCTTCTTTGACCTAAGGGGACCCTGTGTTATGTTAGGCACAAAGAAAATCACAGCCGCTTCTCAGTCATCTTTCCATAACTAAACACATGCTCATTAGGACGCTTTTTTCACCTTCTCACCTTCTTTCATTAAACCCCACTCTTTAACGTCCCAGCTGAGCAGCAGCAAGGAAGGCTGAGAAATGACAGGAAGGCATTTTTCCTTTGTTCCTATGTTTTGTTTTGTTTCTCATCACCAAGCAGAGGATTGGTAATGAGGAGATGGATCATCCTTTCATTTCAAACCATATGAGGAGCATGTTCTCGCAGATAATAAACAAATACACAGTGCAAAGAAGGAGAGTGAGAAAACAGGTTAATAAAGCTTTTGTTCCCTCTTGATTGGACTCTTGCAAAATGGTCATCAAAAGCCTATAGTTTAAAGAGGCTGCGAAATTATATGTCTAAATATTTCATTTTTAAAGAAAGCTGGGCAAGCCGCGTTGGTATTATGATGTGAAAATATGGCAAATCATCGGAAAATAGCACTCACAGAGCATTTCGTAAATAGTCAGTTGGCTCTCTTCCTAGTGTACCTCATAGTTTTTTCAACTGCAGGTAGGAACTTAGAAAAGAAATAACGGCCTATCGTGGGTTATGAGGACGAAGTAAAATAAGAAACACAAAACTCCCAGCCTGGTGCCTAGAACTTGGTCTCTCAGTAAATGATTGCTGTGTTTTTTTCTCCCGCCACCGCTGCTCTACTGTGACTGCATTTGTATTACATGTCTCGAAAGGACCACAGTATGGCTCGAGGCTTTTTAATTCTCAAACCAGAGGGTGGGCAGCTGATTCATAAATAAAGTGCTCACATTTTGAGGGTGTCTTGGGGCTCAGCTGTGACTTCTTTGCTGCCGCTCCCATTCCGAACAGATGCCGTCGATTATCTGCTTTCGCAGTGGCCCGGATGTCCCGATGCCTTGAGAAGGCCCCATTATCTACTCCCTGCAGTTCACTAGCTTTGCCTTGAAATGCAGCTGCCAGTTAAAAAAAAAAAAATGAAACTGGCAAAAGCCAATGTGGGTTTGTTGTTTTGTCTCTTTTATCCAAAACATGTTAAAGAAACCAGGTATAGTTCAGACTTTATTCTTTCGACAGCATTGAAGAATTGAAAGCATATTGTTTTCTAATTTTTCTTTAAAGGACTATTGATTTAGATAGAATGGATGAGGTGAGATTTGGAAGCAAAACATCTGGGGATGTGGATATAACGCCCCCCCCCCCCCAACCCCACCCCCAGCCATGGCACTGATGAGCTAGGTGATCACTGAACATTTCCAGACCTCACTTTTCCATTCTGTGAGATGGGAACACTAATCTGTCTGACTTCTTTTACAGAGTCTTTGGAAATGTCTAATAAGGTAATAAAGGTAGAAGCACATTGAAAAAAACTTCAAGAAAATTTCAATGGGAGATTTTATTACCACTTATCATTGAGCTGATGTAATGGTCCACTGATTTCTCAGTTGTATCAAATTACATAGGATATTTTAATCTTTCTGCTCGTTCCAAGGAAAAACAATAAACAAATTAAGAATCTGAGAGCTTCGGAGGCATTGATTTTGTACCTGAGGCCCAGAGAAGGATGTAACATACTGGTAACCAAATTGGAGACTCTTAAGTAAAGATCGGGGATGTATGTAATGGATGACTATGTATATTGAAAGGAATTTCAGTTGGAGGAATGAGAAGTCTCTTTAAGCTGATAAATTGTCTGACCCACCTGTGGTTATTGCTACTATGCTACAAATTGTTGCCCAGTGGGGGTTACTCTTTCAACTCAAGGAAACATAGTTTCCCTATTCTTGAAAATCAGGAAGATGTGTGATTTATTATTTATTTAAAAATACCATTCTCCTCTAAACAAGTTGCTGAATGTTAAGGCTGGGTAAGGCATATTCTCCCTATAATAGGTGTTGAGTAAAATAAGGGTAACTTCCTCTCTGTGTAGTGTGTGATTCTCAGGTATTAGAAAAACACTTGTAAGGGAAGAAACCCCATGTAAGAAGTTAATATAGACCCTGTTAATAATTTGCCAGATATGATCTCATGTATCAACTCAGTACAACAGTCTAGGAAAAGAAATCATCTGACAAATTTATAGCATCAAAGTTACTAAAGAATATATGAGGGGGCAATATATGGGGAAAATAAACCATCAGTAAATGTCATTTTTTTAAAAAAAACTTCAATTCTAAAGTTTCCTATCATGATCTATGATGAGGAGAATCCTAATCTCAAGGCTGGTGCATCGGTACTCTGAAATATTCTCTCCTCTGTCACTTTCTAGGGCAGCTGTTTTCAACCAGTGTGCCACAAGAATTTTCAAAACATGTAATATCTATATAGTCAGGGGCACTGGCCTATTTTCCCTTAGACTTTCAAATAAAAACGTCCAACAGCCTACACAATAATAGCCACCCGGTGTGAAAGAATCAAAATTATACCTACTTTTTTGGTCAGGTCAGAAAAAATATATACATTTTTAGTGTGCCGTGGGATTTTAATCATTAATTTATGTGTGCCATGAGATGGAAATAGTTGAAAATCACTGTCCTAGGGGAAGGCTTTCTTTCCCCTTCCCTAGTTCTTTCTCCCTTCAATGGGCATTTTTGTTAATAAGGAGCCCATTGGGTGGGTGAGTAGTTAGATTAGGGGCAGATATAGAAAAGAAAAAATTCACTGAAGGAAAAAGGAAACAGGAAAGTAGGAAATATTTATATTTATAAAAATCTCTTTACTAAAATTTAGAAACTTGAGATGGCATGTGAAATGTGTGATCTGTATGAAATACTAACAGTGCTCCAAGGGTCTGACTTTGGAGAATTCCTGGTCTTTTGCTAGGCAGCCCCTGACTAATTCACTTCTGCTCTGAAAAACCTCAGAGAAGCAAACAGATCTAGGAATAACCCTGAAAGTTAAAGCACACTAAGAAAAATTGTGGATATTTAATTTTATTTGATTAAAAAATGATTCAAAGATAATACAATGTCAAGGCAACATTTTGTTGGTGCTAATGTGCTCAATTGATTAGGTCAGTGAAGCAAACCGTGGGTGCAATACTGAAGGTGATCATTGCATTCTCAGTCTTTATAATTATTCTTGAGTAAAACTAGAATTTAAAAACTAATCCTATATAATAAAAGGCTAATATGCAAATTGTCCCCTTGGGAATTAGACAGACTGGGAGTTTGACTGCTTGCTATAATGTGTGCTGACCACCAGGGAGCAGCGTGGAATGAAGGAAGGAAGGCCCCACTGGCAGCTGGGGGAAGAAAGGCCTAGGGACCTTACCCGTGCATGAATTTCATGCATGGGGCCTCTAGTATTTCAATAAGAGTTAAACTTGCTCATTATAGTGAAAAGCTATGTGTTAGAAAGTAAAAAGTCAAACCCCATCTCATACCCTCACCTTCCAACTCTTTACCCAGAAGTATTTGTTATTAAGTGTGATATTATCCTTTAATACATTGTTTGCATATATAATTACTTGAGTGAATTAAAGGAGAAATTCCTAGAAATGAAATTTTGGAGTACAAGTTTTGTGTATTTAAAATGTTGGAAGACAATGCCAATTGCATGTTGAGCCCTTTAAATGGACATGATCAACCCATATCAACACCTGCCTGGAGCAAAGTGAAGGCCCAATCTGGTGCCACCTCTAAGATAGCACGGGGCCAGCGCTGTCCAGGGGCTCTGGAACTGTGTGGGAGAAGGGGTATTCTGTTGTCATAATGATTGGGAGGGAGGACTAAGGGACTGGGACACTAGACAAGCTGCAATGCAACCGGCAATCTCACACAATTAAAAATTGACCTGTGTCCCATACAATTTACAAATGTTTTGGTGGGCATTCATGCTAATGAAGAGCCTTAATTACTCTGAGCCTAAAGCCTGACTACATTTCACGTGTAAATCCAACCAAAGTTTTTTGTTGTTTTTCTTTGTCATGTTTTTAATATACATTGAATTTTCCAGGAATACAACCACCATGCAAACTGAGAGTTAAATACTTTGAAAAATTGCATCACTGTGGCAATTTAAGTCCTAAAGCTACATGTCTTTATTGGTCTCTATTTATAATTAGTGCATTCACAGTGGTTCTAGGTGTAATTTGATTATGCCATCACTATGCCCAAGCTTATACATAATGATATATATGGATATTATGTAAATTACTTTCTTTGGTTCTTTTTATATTTTACTTAGGACAAGATGCTAATTTTTTTTAAAAGCATGTGTGTAGTAACTTATCTATACATTTTATTTCACTTTATTAAGATTCTACAGTAGTCAGTCACCCCTTGTCCTGGTATTGTTTTCTATGGTTTCGGTTACCTACAGTCCCCACTTCAGTTTGAAAATAATAAATGGAAAATTCCAGAAATGGCTCCTTTGTTTTAATCTGCGTAGGATGATGAGGTCTCGAGAGGCCCGCCCCGCCCAGGATGTGAGTCATCCCGGGTCTCCACATTGAACATACTCCCACACTGACCCATCAGTCACTGAGTAGCCACCCTGATTATCAGTCGCAGTATCCCAGTGCTTGTGTTTGAGTGATCCTTACAGTAGCCTAACGCTAGGTCACAATGCCTACCTCCTTCAACTCACTTCATCTCATCACACCAGCATCATCTCACCTCATCAGAAGAATGGTAAGTACCATAAAAAATATATTCTGTGAGGGAGAGAGACCACATTCACTTTTATCACAGAACAGGCTCACCTCATTTTATTGCACTTTGTTTTGTTGTGCGTCACAGGTGTTATGTTTTTGACAAATGGAAGGCAAGATCCTCCAGCAGGAAAAAGATTATAGCTCACTTCATTGTGATACTTGCTTTATTGCAATGCAATATCTCCCAGATATGCCTCTATATTGTTATAATTGTTCTGTTTTATTATCAGTTATTATTGTAAACCTCTTACTTGCTTAATTTATAAATTAAACTTTATCATAGGTATGTGTGTATAGGAAAAAAACATAATCTATATAGGTTCGGTACTATCCGCAATTTCAGACATCCACTGGGCATCTTGGAATGTATCCCCTGCAGAAAAGGAGAGACTTCTGTACTACAAAATATGTTACAAAAAGAAGCCTTTTGCCTGATAGGGGTGAAACATTCATGTTCCCCTGTTCAGATGGGAAGTGCTGACTTGTGTGGCTTCTGGTTTTCAAGCTTCTCTCGGCTTGCTCAGGCTCTGGGACCCTTTCTTCACGCTCCAGGCCCAAGAACCCACAGGTAGAATGTGACTGCAGTCTTACGGAGCCGCTCCAGAAAGCCAGTCCAGTCAGGGCAAGTCTGCCCAGTGCTTTCCAAAGGCACAGACAATTTGTGAGCAGAGGAGCTTCTTCTGTTCCTAGGAGGAAGCAAATTAGTCAACCTAGTGACCATGAAGCACAGTGAAGAGGAGTAAAAACAGAGATATTCACTCACTGCCCTGAGGCCTACCAAACACCTAGAGAATGCGTACCACTGATCAGCCATAGATAAGAGGCTGCATGAATCAGTGAAAATCTTCACCACCACTAGAAGTAGGTCAGTAGTAAAATCTTCATATATAAGCAGAGAACATGGTTGTTGCTAGTGTTATTATTTTCAATAGGAAATACTGTCATGGATGTTTTCTCATTATAAAAGTAATAAATGCTTATTGTACAAATTTAGAGAGTATAGAAAAGTGTGGATAATAAACTTAAAAGTAATTGATAATTCCATTACCCAGAAATGATCATTAATAGTTGGTGTGTATTTGTCTAAACTGGTTACTCTACCTATATGCATAATTATATGTGTGTATTTTACAATATCATACAATCTGATTTCACTTTAAAGAGGATAGATCACCTAAAAATACACCCGAACATTTAAATAATTATATGTGGTAATGCCAGTAATCTACTATGCTATGTTACTTTTTCCTTTATGGCTGTTTAAAGTCTATCTCAATCTTATCATACTACTTCTAAAAATATTAAACCATTTTTCTTCAAATTACTCTAAGAGCACATTTTTCATGCAGAGAACATTCCTTTTTATTTGTTACACTTTATTAGAACATAAGCCATCATATGAAGAGTAGGAACCTTGTAACCTCAAAGACTAGAATAAGAGCTTGCTAGTTAGGTGCTCAATAAAAGTAAATGAATTAAAATATGTATCCATGCCCAGTTTGGCTCAGTGGATAGAGCATCAGCCTGTGGACTGAAGGGTCCCAGGTTCAATTCTGGTCAAGGGCACTTACCTCAGTTGCAGGCTCCTGGCCCTGGTCGGGGGCATGCAGGACACAACCAATTGACGTGTCTCTCCCTCTTCCGTCCACTCTCTAAAAATCAATAGAAATATATCATCCGGTGAGGATTAAATAAATAAATAAGTAAATAAATATATATATATATATATGCGCGCACACACATACACACACACACACACACACACACACACACACACGAGAGGCCTGATGCATGAAATTGTGCAAGAGTAGGCCTAGGCCAGTGGTTCTCAACCTTGCTAATGCCGCAACCCTTTAATATAGTTCCTCATGTTGTGGTGACCCACAATTTCATTGTTACAAATTGAACATAATTAAAGCATAGTGATTAATCACAAAACCAATATGTAATTATATATGTGTTTTTCGATGGTTTTAGGTGACCACTGTGAAAGAGTCGTTCGACCCCCAAAGGGGTCGCGACCCACAGGTTGAGAACCGCTGGCCTAGGCCTTCATTCTCCGCTGCTGGCACCAGCTTCCCTCTGGCACCCAGAACCCGGGCTTCCCTCTGGTCGCCAGCAGGTACCTGGGACCTGGGCTTCCTTCGCAGCCCCAGCTTCATCCGGAAGGACATCCAGTCTAATTTGCATATTACACTTTTATTATTATAGACTAGGGGCCCGGTGCACGAAATTCGTGCACTGGGTGTGTGTGTGGTGGGGGAGTGTCCCTCAGCCCAGCCTGCCCCCTCACACATACTGGGAGCCCTCAGGCGTTGACCCCCATCACCCTCCAATCGCAGGATCGGCCCCTTGTCCAGGCCTGACGCCTCCACCAGAGGTGTCAGACTTGGACAGGGGACCCCCATCTCCCCCTGATCACTGGCTCTGGCCCCCGCCCAGGCCTGAGGCCTCTGGCTCAGGAATCATGCCTGGGCAGGGGACCCCCACCTCCCTCTGATTGCTTGCTCCACCCCCCGCCCAAGCCTGACGCCTCTGACCCAGGCTTCAGGCCTGGGCAAGGGGACCATCATATCCCCCCAATCCCCGGCTCCGCCCCTCACCCAGGCCTGATGCCTCGGCCAGAGGAGTTGACCTTCATCACCCTCCAATCACCAATCACCGGATCGTCCCCTTGACCAGGCCTGAGGCCTCCGGCAGAGGTGTCAGGCCTGGGCAGGGGACCCCCAGCTCCCCGCGGTTGCAGGCTCCGCCCCTGCCCAGGCCTAACGCCTCTGGCCTAGGTGTCCAGCCTGGGCAGCGGGGACCCGCAGCTGCAGCGGCCCCGCGATCGTGGGCTTCGCTTTAGGCCCAGGCAAGGGAACCCTAGCTCCCGGGACTGCCAGCTTCGACCATGCCCAGCTCCCATCGCTGGCTCCACCCCTACTTCCTGCTATCACTGGCCAGGGCGGCAAAGACGCCTGATTCTCCGATCATGGCTGGGGGGCAGGGCAAAGGCGGCCCCAGGGCCGCCTTTGCCCTGCCCCCCAGCTCTTAGCTCCCCCCTGGGTTTCCGATCACTGTCAGTGGCAGGGGGCTTCTTCCTGCTTTCCCTTTCGCCTCCCTGCATTGTGCCTACATATGCAAATTAACCGCCATCTTGTTGGCAGTTAACTGCCAATCTTAGTTGGCAGTTACTGCCAATCTTAGTTGGCAGTTAATTTGCATATAGCCCTGATTAGCCAATGAAAAGGGTATTGTCGTACGCCAATTACCATTTTTCTCTTTTATTAGATAGGATATACCCATCTATTCTCCCAAATATAAGATATTACTTATCTTATATAGGAACATAAGAAAATATTTTTCTTTCATCTCACATAAGAAACAACATTTTTTTTGGTCAGGAACAAGTTCACATTGTATGGAAATTTCAGGATTCCATCTAAGGAAGTTAAAAAAAACATGATGTCTAAGGAGACTGGATAGTGAGGATGGCAGCACCTTGATGAAGATTCCATGGGCCAGAGTTTTACCCTTAGCTCTGTGTGAGGAGAAACACTATCTTGTCATTGGTCCTTAATTGACCTAGACCCTCTAAGAGATGTTGTCTCATGGTAACAAATTCACAAGAGACTGATGTATATCAGCTGAAATGACAGTGGTGAAAACTGCACTTGAGCTTCTTCTGACCAGCACAGTCTCTCAGTGCACAGTCTCTCGGTGCACAGGAAGTTAAACTACTATCAGATGGAAGTTAGTAGGCAGTAGAGGAAGGAAGCTGTCATGAAGCTAAGGAAGGCTAACACACCCATCTCTCATTACAAGAACTTACTGATGGAGTCGAGTAGCCCTGTCCAATGCTCAGGGCACCTTTCTCTTGGACCATAGTCAGAGAATCAGTTCTTGTTCAGGCCTCATGCAGCTTCCCCACTTTTTGGTAACAGAAAAAGAATATATGTTATATAAGTAAGTTATGAAAGATTAATAAATACCCATGAGCATAACTACCCAACTTAAGAGTCAGTAAATTGACATTTTAAAAAATGCATGGTATTTGTACTCCTCTCCTGTCCCATATGCTGTCTCCCCATCAGAGTGACGGATATTCTGAAATTGGTATTATCGTGCCTTGCTTTTTTTCTTTTAAAATAAATTTTATCACATATTTATCATCAAAAGTACTGTTTTCAATTTTATAAAACTTACAGTGTACTGTTGATTGCTTATTTCACTCAGTATTAGGTAGATAAGATTTATCTAGCTTGTTTATTTAATAGCTACATTTTATTTTTATTCCTGAATGATATATCTTTGTGTGAATATGCCATAGTTAATTCAACTGTTCTTTTGAAGGATGCTTGTTGCTATAAACGTTCTTATTCAGGTGTCCAGATGAGAGATAATTATATCTAAAAGTGGAAATGTGGGATTGTAGGTATATGAGCATATTCTATTCATGTTTGTAATGCCAAGTTATTTTCCTAAAATGCGTGTATGCTTTACTCTCCTATCTTCAGTATAGAATAGTTCTGCTTGTTTCCTGTCACCATCAACACTTGGTCTTCTCTGACTCTATTTTTTCTAATTTAATAGGTATAAAGTTGTATCTCATTTTCACTTTTTTTTTTATTGCCATTGTGGTTGAACATCTTTTGTATGTTTGTTCACATTTCTGTTCCCACTTCTGTGAAATTCCTGTCTATATCTTTTGCTTATTTCTATTGAATATATAGAATAAAGTTTTTTCTTATTGACTTATAGAAGAGAGATAATGAGAGAGAGAGAAAGAGAGAGAGAGAGAGAGAGAGAGAAATTGATTCTGGATAATAATGTGTTATTGGTTACATGTGTTGCAAGTATCTTCTCTCATTTTGTGGCTTGGCTTTTTACTTTCTTTACAGTCTTCCAATAAACAGAAATTCTAATTTTGTCTTTTTTCTACAGGAATGTGTTGACTAGTTGTTGTTTTTTAATATAAATTGTAGAATCAGCTAGTCAATTTTCTCTTTATACCCTTGAAGGAATTACATGCAATCCATAGTTTAGGGAGAATTAACATCTTTATTACACTGAGTCTTCCTCTTTAACATGTGTACAGTTCTATTCAAGTCTTCTTTAATATATTTCAGTATTTCATAAAGGCCTTGTACACTTTTGGTAGATTTCTTCATGGGTATTTTATGGATTTTATTACTATCATAAATGTCTCTTTTTTAAAAAAGTACTTTTTTCTGTGTACTTATAGAAATGCAATTAATTTTATATATTCAGTCACTTTGCTAAACCTTATTTAGTCTAGTAATTTGTCTTTAACTTATTTTAGATTTTTTATGTAGATAATCATATCATCAGCAAGTAAGGGTTGATTTGTTTTTATTTTTTCATTTCCATCATTCTGCTTTTATTTCTTTTTTCTGATTGCCATACTGTCTAGGATTTCTAATTCAGTGTTGAATGGAATGTTGAAAATGTCCTTGATTTTATGGAGAATGTTTCTAACTTTTCACCATTAATAATGATATTTACTGTATTTTTGGTAGATACCCTTTATTGTGTTAAATTTTATCAAATGCCTCTTCTCTATTAATTGAGAGGATTATATGATTTTTATTTTTACCCATATAATTTGAACTCCATTCAAATATTTTCTAGTGTTAAACTACCCTTGCATTTTTTACTCAGCTTGGTCATCATATTTACTCACACACTGCCGGTCTTATTTGCTAAATTTTTTTTTTTTTTAGAATTTTTCCAACTATGTTTATAAGTAACATTGCCCTATAATTTTCTTTCTTTCACTGTCTTTGTCTTGCTCTAGTAATCAAGATTTACTACCTTTAGAGGATGAGTAGAGGAGAATTTCCTCTTCTCTCCTCTGAATGACTATATAAGATTGAAATAAACTAGTTTTTTGGTGTGTTTTTTTTTAAGTTCCTTAAATTGTCTGTAAAACCATCTGGGCTTGATGTAGGAAAGATTTTAAACTGCTGATTCAATTTCTTTCATGGTTACAGGTATTTCTGGCTTTCCATTTATTCTTGATTTAGTTGGTTAAGTTATGTGCTTACAAGAATTTAATATTATATACTTTTCTAACTATATTGGCATAAAGTTTCTTTATGCTTTTTATCTTTTTAATATCTAGTATATTTGTATAATAAATCTGCTCAATATTTCCTAGTGTTGTTTATCTATGTCCTATTTCTTTTTTCCTTGATCATTCCTGCAAGAGGTTTGATTTGAGAGATATTCAGAGGCCAGGAATTTTTAGAAATTCCACAAAAAGCATCAATGTGCTGAATCATTGACATTTCCTTTGGTGCACTTATTTTTCAGCACACATTTTTTAACAGGTCAACCAAATTATTATTGTACAACATGCCTATGCAATGAATATAATAACCTGTTATGCTTTTATTTGTTCTTTTTCTCCGTTGTTTTCTTTCTTCTTCCTCCTATTCCTCTTTTTTCTTCATTTTTTGATGTAAATGTAATTTTTATTTACTGGATAAAATCATTTTTGGATTTTTTAATTATGAAAGAAATATTGGACATAGAAAAATTTCTGGAGTATAAGATAAAAAATCAAGAGTCTTTCTCCTTGTCTTATACCCAGTACCATTCTCTAGAAAAAACCATGTCTATCTTTAAAGACATTTTATATATATGTATAGATGCATAATCTTATTTCTTACACAATTTTGATCATATTATTTATGTGACTCATCACCAGGCTCTTTTAAATTTAATAATAAGTCTTAGAGATTTTCCTTTATTAGCAATTATAACTTTATTTTTATGTCTACACATACAATTTCTATTTTGATTATCATTTGCATGGAATATCTTTTTCCATTCTTCTACTTTCAATCTATGTGTGTCCTTATATCTAAAGTGAGCCTCTTTTAGACAGGATACACTTGGATCTTATTATTATTTTTATTTATTTTTAATTGTTGACCCTATTACAGATGTCCCCATTTTCCTACTCTTTGCTCACCTTCACCTAGTAGGCCCCACCCTCCTTCCCTATGGCCATCACCACACTGTTGTCTTGTCTGTGTCTATGGGTTATGCATGTATGTTCTTTAGCTAATCCCTTCACCCTCTTTCATCCAGTCATAATTGTTATGCTTACACTTGTTTCTAACATCTTTGTGGTCTCTGTTTGTTTCTTCCCATGATCCCTCTCCTTTTATTTTTATTATGTTTTTATTTTATTTTCCCTACCTTTTTCCAAAAGGTATTTATTTTGTATCTCTTCTTCTAGTGGAAGGAATGCCTACAGAATGCCTTGAGCCATTTAGCATAATGCACTCCTTGCAAACAGGCAGATTAGAAAAGGGTTTTGTGTTTTTTTTTTATTGTGTGTGATACTCCATTAATTGGTGAGTAAGGAGACCTTTCTGAATGAAAAGGCTCACCTTTCTCCTGATTGACACAGCATCAGATATCAGCTCTTGATTGCCAACTTGATGTCACTTGTGCGCAGAACTAAAATTCAGTCATAAGCAGCAGCTTTTTTTTTCCAGAAATTACTCACATCACTTTAACATCTGCTCTTAAATCAACAAAGTTTAAAGTTAATTAATGTCTTACTATCATCTTGACAAATACATAGACCTTAGAAACACTTTAACTCTAATCCCACTGAATTTATATGCAATTTTAAATCAATTGTTATATGATTTTAACCCCCACAGATTAGAGAGCATAATTATTAGTATTATCATTTTATACAGACAATATTAATTTATATTTACCAATGTATTTCCTGATTTCTTTATCTATTATTTATTCTTACATCTCAGACCTTTCTAGTAATATTTTCTATAGTCCTAAAATACACCTTCATTTGGACTGTACTTAGCCCAAGTTCAAATCCTGGAGGTGTTATTTACTAGCTGTGTGACCATGGCCCTTAACCTCTCTATACAATGTGGATAGTGATAGTACCTAGGATTATTTTAAGGATCAATTAGCTAATAAAGATAAGGAATCTGGTATATAGTGAATGCTATAATGAGTGTTAGGCATAGTTTTGAAGTTCAAACATTACTTTACTGAAAGTCTGCTAATGATAACTTTCTCAGTTTTTGTTTGTCTGGAAATATACTAATTTCACTTTTGTTTTTTAAAAGATAGCTTTCTTGGAAGATAATTTAGTTGAATACACAACTCACTTTAAAGGTCAATTATACTGTTACTGGTTTTTATTATTGTTGTTAAGAAAGTGCTTTGTCCAGTAGTCATTCTCTTTATAAATGATTTATCTGATTTATCTCTTCTCTCTATTTTTAAAACTTCCTATTTTCCCTTGCTATTTGTATAAGTCAGTGTTCTCCAGAGTAACAGTACCAATAGGATATATATATTGCTCAGATCGTTATTATGGAGGCCCAGCTTCTGACTATAATCTGGAGTCCTAAAGCCTGAGAGCCAGAGGGTTGGGAGTGGTGATGATATAAATCCTAGTCCAGATTTGAAGGCCCAAGAACCAAGAACATCAATGTCTGAGGCAGAAGAAGATAGATGGCTCAGCTCAGAAGAAAGGATTTGCTCTTCCTCCACCTTTTTGATCTATTCAGATCCTCAACAGATTGAATGATGCCCAACTACTTTGGGGAAGGCCATGCCTTAGTCACTTTAAGAACTCAAATGATAATCTCTTTAGGAAATATCTTCTCAAACATACTCAGACATAAAGTTTTATGAGGTATCTGGGCATCCCCTCACCCAGTCAAGTTGACACATAAAATTGACCATCATAATATTTTCACTGCAATGTTTCTAGGTATAGATTAATTAATTAATTAATTAACTAATTTACTAGAGGCCCGATGCACAAAATTCGTGCAAGGGGGCTCAGACCTCGCAGCCTCGGCCTGCCCTTACAGCCCTGGCTTCATCCAGAAGGTCGTCCAGAAGGATGTCCAGACTGTCATTCTGCTGTTTGGTCTAATTAGCATGTTAGCTCTTTATTATATAGGATTTCTTCTGTTGAATCATGTTTTCTATTTTTGTGGGCTCATGTCTTTCACCAAATCTGGAAGTTTCTCCAACATTATCACTTCAGATATTGCTTGTCTGCTATGACCTCTGTTCTCTCCCTCTTTGACACAAGTTAGACCTTATTCTATCTTCCAGATATATGAACTTCCCTTTTGAATTTTCCAGCCCCTGTTTTTCAGTGTTGCATTCTGGGTAATCTGCACAGATCTATACTTACATTAACTCATTTTCTCTTTAGCTGTGTCTAATTGAATTTTTGGTTCATTCACACTGTATTTATAGTTATCATCTGTATTTATATAGGTTGTATTTAATTCTTCAAGTGTACTTGGTTTTTTAGGACAATCTCTTGGGTATTTTTCTCACTTTTTATTTCACTTTCATTACTTAAATTGCTGTAAAATGATTATTAATCATAATTAATTTGCATCTGTTATCTAAGTCTTTGATGGTTGATCATCTTTTATATGTTGGTCTTATTCACTTTCTCTTATTGTACTTTGTTTCCCATGGTTTGGTAATTTTTATTTATTTATTTTTAAAATATATGTTTTATTGATTTCAGAGAGGAAGGGAGAGATGCAAACATCAATGATGAGAGAGAATCATTGATCGGCTGCCTCCTGCACACCTGCTCCTTACTGGGGATCCATCCCGCAACCCAGGCACGTGCCCTTGACCGGAATCAAACCCGAGACCCTTCAGTCCGCAGGCAGAAGCTCTATCCACTGAGCCAAACCAGCAAGGGCTGTTTGGTGATTTTTAATTGAGAGCTTATATTCTGTAGCATTGAATCTAAGGCAATCTAAGGTGCTTTCCTTCACAGAGCATTTACTTTTCTTTTGCTTTTACTGGAAGCCAGGTGATGCTACTCATTTATATCTACTTTAATCCTCTCCTAAGGTCCTGGCTTCATATAAAAATTTTGGGTCCTGTCTTCTCACTTTTATTCTCACTGCCTTCTCATTCTTAGCAGGATGTCTAAGGCTTAGTCTTCAGATCTTAAGGTTAATATCCTTATATATATGTATATGTGTGTGTATTTTCATTCAACCTATGATAGGTAACTGGTGATTTGTAGTTTCAGGCATGGAAGGAGAGAGCAAGGACAAGAGATATGATTTACTATACAATATGCTAACCATTGCCCAGACTCCCATATTTTCAGAATGAACTTAACTATTGTTTTGAATTAGATAATTAAAATATTATTCAGTTGCACTTTTAAATATTTTTAGTCTCTTTCTTATTCTCCTAAGATGATCTATTACTGTTTACTGACTTTCATTTTGCATAATGTGAAAATCCTTTGTCCAAAATGATGACTATCTATAACAATTCCACAACATTCTGAAATAAAAAAAAAAAAAGAAATATGCAATCATCATTAAAATGTCAGCTTCATCCACCAGAATTCAAGTTCCATGAGTAGAGGGTTCTGTATGTTTTGCTCATCATTTTAATTCCAGCACTGAGAACAGTGCTTAACTGGTACTTAAGAACATGTATTGAATTAATAAATTAATGCATTCTATAAAGAATCACTTTCTTTTTTTGAGATTATAGAAAGACTAGAGGCCTGATGCACAGAATTTGTGCACAGGCAGGGTCCCTAGGCCTGGCTGGTGATCAGGGCCAATCTGTGGGGCGACCTGCAGGGTGATCAGGGGGCCCCCACTGGCACCCACCTTGGCTGGCCTAGGGCTTGCGGACTGGGGGCAACTCCTGTGTTGAACATCTGCCCTCTGGTGGTCAGTGTGCATCATAGCAACCGGTTATTCCACTGGTCATTCTGCCATTTGGTCAATTTGCATATTAGGTTTTTATTATATAGAATGTGACAGATGTTACTCTACTTCACCATACAATTATGTCTAAGTTTCAAAGATCAGAAACCTTATTGTACAAACTTGTTTAACCCATGTCTACTTATCTACTCTAATGGTCATAGGAGAACCAGTATTGTACTGGATCACTCTTACACAGGAATATTTTACAGAATTATGCATGTTTTTCTAAGTAAGCATATTATAGGAATCATGAAATCTCTTATGACATTTAATTCTTGATTTTTTTTCTTAGTCAGTCTTTCTATTGCAAATCGAATCTCTTACTTTTGTTTCTCTTCTAAAGCAATATGAAAAACGGAGTGTCACTTGTGCTTTTGACATTGATAAGTGTTTTTGGGGGTTTGGTCCATCAGCTTTGTCACCTGAGTTTATGATTGGTGTGCCCTGCAGTGTGTCAGGCAATTTTCCTTCAGTCTATGTGCTATAACTAGTACTTTTTGCAATTTTATGTATGGAAGGAGAGGGCAAGTATCAGACAGATGAAGACAATGTTTCCATCCTACTGTCCTTTCTCAAAGGTACATGGTTGAAAGGCTGGCTCTGGATCCCTGTGGTAGGTAACATTTCCCACAGAATATCAGTTATTAATCAAAAAGGTCTACATAAGAGTATTGATTGATCCTAAAGGAAACAGAAAAACAGGCACTCTTCCTGGATTTCTTCATTTATTTATCCATTCCTTGGGGAATGTTCACTGAAAATTATGTATTCCCTAAACCTTTTACTCAGTGACAATCTTAAAATAGCTATCATTTTAAGAACTGAGGTAGGTAAATAATAAGTAAGATTAGGTCCCTGGACTCAGAGATTTTATTTAGAGTGTGGTAGGGAAGGTAGAGAGGGATGCAGAAAGTTACAGGTACTAGAAATTCTTTTGTTGGATACAGAATGCTACAGAAACACAGGAGTAAAAGATAACTAATTGTTCCTGGTCTGAGAGTTGGAATAATGGGAGAAAATTAGGAAAAGTCTTCACAGGAATGAGATTTGGTGTTGGCTTAGAAGAATAAAAGGCAGTTCATCAGACATTTTCATCATAGAAAACTCCATGTGTATTCTCTTTTTTATGCTCATTTAAGAGAACCTCCCGGATCTTCTCAGGTAGACTGTGCTAGTGTTCAATCATTCTGAGAGTCTAGGACTTGAGTACTTTCTTAACTTCCACTTTTTATTTAAATTCACTTACTTTTGTTCCATCTTCAGCACAGCCAGAGATCATTTGGGTTTATTTTTCTCCCATTTTAAAGTCTTTTGTTTTCTTTACTTTCTGAAAAATATGCACTATTTACTTCAAATGAGGGAACAAAAAGTACATTTAACCATGAAGTGCTATGCAAATCTTAGTTGCTGTTATTATTATAACGTAATGTACTGTATTTATTTTTCAGGTAAGAAAATTGAGACTTTGCTTAAGTGACATACCCAAGTCATATTGCTAGAATGATGGAGATGGAACTTTGATATCGTCTTGTAAATCAGTTTCCTCCTTTCTTGACACCACCATGCTTCCCATGATCTATTTGCAAATCAAATAATTCATCTACATATTTGTTCTCTCCAAGTACAGAAAGAAAGGATATTGCTTAAGACTTAGTAAACAATAACATTTTAATAAAAATGACACTTTAGGGCTTAAAAACATTAATCTTTTCTTTAAACCAACAATTTTGTTGAATTGACAGTGTGTTAAGATAATGATATTTAAAAGTTTATTTTTTTAATATGGAAATTTATTTCAGTAAGAACTTTAAAAACTCTTGAACTTTGAAATCCTTAATTCATTTATCTATCCATCAAACCTTTTTTTACTAGGTACTGTGATAGGAATGCAAAGGGGAAGAAAACTTGGTTTCAGACAGCAACTGAGGCTCCAGGCCATTTCTGACTTTTTCCCTACTAAATTGGGTTGATATCTTCTGAAGTCTCTCTCTCTCTCTCTCTCTCTCTCAACCCCGTTGCCTTCTGAAAGAAGGATTTGGACAGAAACTCACACCAATCTCTGATAAAACCTAACTCAAGTTTTAGCAACAGCGAGAAGCTGTCCATACCATTTGAACTGAAGGAATGAGGGGAGAAGATTGAGTTAACAGAGTTTAATGAGCTGGAGTTCTGGAGGAGGGACTTTGTGTGGGTTCTAAAATTGCAAGGGATGTAGCTACTATTAGCACTGAGCAGGAGTAGGGAATGGTAAGTGGTAACTTTGACCTCTCTCTGCCCTCCTGCCTTCTGCTCTCCTGCTGGTGCCTCCCATTGGCTGAAGGAACCCAGAGAAAGCCAGCAAGCATGCCAACAGAGGCAAAAAACAGCTTGTCAGAGAAAGGTGGAGAAACATGGAATAGATTTAGAGGATGGGATGGGATGGGATAGGATGTGGATAAGGAGAATAATTGTTATATCCAGCAAGGATAAAAGAAAAAGTAGACCAATTGAGAAATATCCAGTAAGCTTGGGGAGGGGTGGGGGACACTATAGTACATGGATGTGGATTCTGTATCCAATTACTTTGTTGTTCATGTGTGAATGAAGTGAAAAAATAGTCGAGCATAGGCACGGGCTTAAGGAACCTCCTGGGGGATTCAGTGAGTACTAGAGAGACTCAATCTCTGCTTTCAGTGAGCTTGTCGTCATGTGAAAACTCAGTTTGTAATAAGTAGTGCCATGTGTAAGGAGGAAAAACTTTTCTACCAACTTAGGTCATACTGGTCAGGGACCTGCAGATTGAGTGACAACAGAAGGTTTAACAAGAGATGTTATCATGGATGCAGGAGTACCCTATATAAATAGTAGTTTCCAGAACAGCTAGGGGTAAAGATTTACATACTAGCTTAATAAAGGCTGGAGTGGCGGTGGGGGTGGGGGTGGTTCTGCTGAGGCTTGTTTACAAAAATTTTTTTGGAATGTCCTGGTGCCTAAGATCAGTGCCTCCAGGACTGGAGACCTCCCTGGAGGGGGAGACTGTGGCTACTGGCTCTCATAAAGATCTGTTCTAGTCTGGTAAGGAAAGTTCAGATAAGCATTCTTTCTGTACTTGCTGTAGCTCAGATGTTTTCACTTTTAAGTAATCTCAACACAGGTTTGGTGGTTGTTGGTCTTTTCACTTGGCTATGGAAGCAGAAGCACAGGGAACTGTAGGAAAATCTTGGAGGGGAACCTACTCCAGGATGATTAGGAAGGGACTCCTGACCTTAGTTGAGACTGAAAGATGAGTAGTTGTTAATAAGGCAAAGCAGCTCAGAAGAAATCTAGGCAAAGGGATCAAGTTGACACTCAAATGAGTTAATTATAATAGCCTGGTTAAAAGTCCTAAGAAAATTTTCAGGGAGAACTTTCTTAGTCCATGTGGGCTACTAGATCAAAATACCAAAGACTGGGTGGCTTATAAACAACAAACATTTATTTCTCATAGTTCTGGTGTCTGTGAAGTACAAGATCAAGGGGCTATCAGATTCAGTACCTGGTGTGAGCCCACTTCCTTTTTGCTGTAACCTCACCTGCAGAGGGGTAAGCTAGCTTTCTGGGGTCTCTTTTTTCAAAGACACTATTTCCAATCATGAAGGCTCTGCCCTCATGACTTAATCACCTACCAAAGGCCCCACCACCTAATATCATCACACTGGGCATTAGTTTTTTTTGTTTTGTTTTAAATATGTTTTCATTGATTTCAGAGAGGAATGGAGAGAGTGAGAGAGATAGAAACATCAATGATGAGAGAGAATCAATGATCAGCTGCCTCCTGTACGCCCCCTACTAGGGATTGAGCTCACAACCTGGCATGTGTCCTTGACCGAAATCGAACTCGGGGTCCTTCAATCCACAGGCCAATGCTCTATCTACTGAACCAAACCAGCTAGGGTTGGGCATTAGGTTTTAACATATGAGTTTTGAGGAGGGGGAATACAAACATTCAGACCATATTAGGAACTGATGTCATATCTACATTTAAGAAGCATTTACTGATCACCCATTAAGAGCTGGCACCGGTGACACAAAAACACATAAACTACATTTAATTACATGTGTTTGAGTAGTCACAGAGGGAAGCAGATAAATGGAGAATTAGAGCAGCTTTTATTCCGAATTATATCAAGAAATAATTGATATACATTATTATATTAGTTTAAGGTGTGCAACATGATGGTTTCATTTACATATGTTGGAAAAATGATTACCATAACAGGTTTAGTTAACATTCAACATTTCATACAGATACAGTGAAAAGAAAAAATACTTTATCCTTGTGATGAGAACTCTTAGGATCTACTCTCTTAATAACTTTCCTATAATTCATACAGCAGTGTGAGCGATAGTCATGTTGTACATTGCATCCCTGTTTATCGTATAACTGGAAGGTTGTATGTTTTGACCACCTTTCTCTGATTCCCTTCCTCCACCCTTCTCCTCTGGTAACCACAAATCTGATCTCTTTTTCTAGGATTTTTTAAAAATTAGATTTCACCTATAAATGAGATCATGCAGTATTTGTCTTTCTTTGTCTGACTTACTTCACTCAGCATAATGCCTTCAAGTTCCATGAATGTTGTTGCAAATGTTAGGATTTCCTCGTTGTTTATGGTTGAATAATATTTGTGTATGCATGTGTGTGTTTCCACAGCTTTATCCACTCATCCATCGATGGACACTTAGGTTGTTCTCCTGTTTGGGCTCTTGTAAATAACGTAGAGCAGCTTTGCATGACAGCTGTGCTCAAAGCACGTGTAGGTGCTGGGCGGCGCCCCATCTTCTCTGTGCCAGCCAGAGGTTTGACTTGGTGTGCTGTGCTTGGCCCCCAGACCACCTTGTCCTTGGAAGGACTCCAAAGAAAGTATCACTAGTAAATGTCATATCAATATCACCTGTGTCAATGAGAATAATATATTGAAAGACATGTCAACAAGTTGGAAATACTACTTCTATTGTCTCCATCTTTTTCATCTAGTAGTATTTTCACTGCTAAGAGAAATAGAGTAGCTAACACTATTAAGTTTTCTAGAAATTAGAATAAGGAAAGTTACTCAGAGAATGTCTTGTCAAAAATATTTGCTTTTCTTACTGTTTATTCAAATGAAGAAGACATTCGGAGTTCTTTAAATAATCCTACATAAAAAAATATATATCTTGTATTGGTGTGCATTTTAGTAGACATTATTTCTGACATTGTTTAAGAGACATACAAATTTTAAAAAGTGTAAAGGAAGCAAATAATAATAAAAAATTTACTAGGTAATAAACTACAGATAGCCTGAAATTCAGATCAGCAATTAATTAGAACTGTTCAAAATTACTTCATGCCTGGAAAAATAAGACTTCTATAATTAAATTTACAATTAAATACTCTACATGTCATGTATAAAGGCAGGTTTATACAGTATAATTTTATATTATTTCTCAATAAAATAAGAAAAACACAAGAGGGATTTAATTTTTAATATACAGAATTTTAACTCTCATATACTGCGTCTTTATGAGAATATAGAAAGAGGTCAGATAAGAAATATGCTGATTTGGCTTATTTTTAAGTTATGAAAGTAGTGTGTTTTTCTGGTAGCCCTGGAAATAGAGTAATCTCTAATAAAATATATGCATGAAGAGAGCCATTAAGACACACTTTATCTTCTTTATCTAGGCTTGTGATTACATGTTCCCTACTGGTGAAAAGAAAAGGAAAAAAACAGTGCTGTGAATTGAAGAGCTGAACTTTCTATCAAGGGACTAATGAGTATTGTATTAAAATGTAAATGGAGTGGTCTTGAGTGCTTTAAAATTTGTGAGAAAAGACTGTGGAATTGTCATTATCCTGTCACTCTTGGGGCTCCCCCACAGGAGCAGTTGTAAAGGTGAGGGGTGGAGGGTGGTGAACTGAATCTCTAGTGCCCTGATGCTTCCTGCAGAGTTGAGCTGGTATGGACAGCCTGGCAGCACCACCCGCACTCCAGGATTTGGAGATGTCAAGTTAGGATGCCAGAGCAGGGGACATAGTTCAGAAAGTCAGATTACAGAGGAAGATCTAGCCTATGGGCAGGCCCATGGACACGGGCTGGTGGGTGAGGGAGGGGCTGAAAAGACTAATTTTTTTTTTAAGCTGAATTGGATCAATCTAGGGCTAGGCTCAATCCAGGAAGGACTTTATTCCCTTAGGAAGGACTTTATTCTTCCAGAAGCAGAAAGGAGCTCAAAAGCAATAAATTGTCGTTGGGCTGTGAAATAAAAATGGAATGAAACAAAATAGAGGTCCCATGGTCCTCTAAAATTGTGTGTAATAATGTATGTCTCTGCATTTTTTCCTGGGAGATCAGATCCTTAGCAGGCATCAAATTCTCAAAGGGATCAATGACTCCTGTCCTCCCTCAGTCCTCATCCCCCTTTCTCCCCCAAAAATGAAAAGAAACGCCACTTATCTAGAAATGACACTATATTTACATTTAGGGAGTTCTTGTCATCTGAATGTAACATGTCAACAGTGACCACCTGAAAGCATTAATTGTTTTAGATTTATGCTAAGAGTTATATTTGTGATTAACCCAAGATTATATTTATTATATCCCCCTCAATTATGTTTAATCCTAAACTAAAGGCCTGGTGCATGAAATTCTTGTGGAGGGGGATTCTCCCTCAGCCTGGCCTGCACCCTCTCCAATCTGGGATCCCCCTCACAATCCAGGACCGCTGGCTCCTAACCACTTGCTTGCCTGCCTGCCTGATTGCCCCTAACTGCTTCTGCCTGCCAGCCTGATTGCCCCCTAATCGCTCCCCTGCTGGCCTGATTAACGCCTAACTGCTCCTCTGCCGGCCTGGCCTGGTCACTCCCAACTGCCCTCCCCTGCTGGCCTGATTGCCCCCAGCTGCCATCCCCTGCTGTGACCCGCCTCCTCCACCAGGGACTGCCTCCTCCACGCAAGGCAGCAGAGACTCCGGGACTGGTCTCCTCCACTCTGCACAGAGCCGTGGGACCCCCGGGCCTCACCACCTGGAGCAGCCGCTGGGGCCCGCCTCCGCGGTGCGTGTGGCCATCTTGTGACGACGTTGTGTGAGGGTGCTGCGCGAGGGTGTGCCACCACCTAGGCTTTTATTATATAGGATTCCTTCACACTGTAGTGAACTTTAATTGTGCATCTGAGATAAATGTGTGTTAAACTAATGCGTGGGATATAAGGAAGACGTGTCTTCTGGAAAGAAATGTCAATCCAGAGGTCAAAGATTAGACCTTTAATCTGTCCCTGCACCCTTCCTTGTCCCCTCTACCCTCAGTTCCCTAGTCCAGGTGTGGCGCCAGCAAAAGCCAGATTTTTCCTGCCAAAGAGTACTGCCCATATTTTTTAAGTCTTTACTTGTGAGATTACTTTTCCCTTTTGATATATGTACTTATGCCTTTCTCCCTCTATCCACATCCTATTTAGTGTGGAGTGACAAAACCTTGGTACCACGCATGAACAGGATGTCACTCTCAGTGTGGTATTTGCTGTCCATGTCAGGTTGGGTTTGCTAAGCGGCTGGCAGTCCAGGCATCTGACAACGGCTCTTTGTGCAAATTTAGATCTATTGCAGTTCTAAGCTGGTTTTTCAGGAGGCAGGTAGCATCAGAGGCCACACAGAAATGGAAATGGTGGGTACTGAACTTTGTGACTGGGCACCTATTAGATCAGTTAAGGATTTATTCATCATATAGCTGGAGGGGAAATTGGTACGTGTTCTCAATAATTATAAGTTAAATGTGAAAATACAGGCACACATTGCTGGCAGTCCTTTTAATGATAGGATGAAAAGCTTTCAGAGATGAGAAGGTAATGGTGGAGAGCAAGAGACTGTGACAAAAATAGAGACTTCATAATTTGTCTCTCCTCCACCCTCCTGAATTAGAATGTATGGGAAATTGACTCTGGGGTAAAGCTATTTCTGCTTTTCTCTGCTCTCATCTATTTGCAAATGGATGAAAATGCTTGTACAGATGAAAATGCTGAAAAACTATGAACCATGATCTAACAGAATATAAATGAACAAGGATGTCTAAAAAGTATTTTACTTGAAACAAATCTGATATAACCAGGAAATTTGATAAAGTTGGAAATTAATCAGCCCGTTATTCTAGAAACAAAACTGGTTAGGCTAAGGATGCAGTGTATAATGTTGAAAGGAAGCTTTTTCCCCTCTCTAGGAATACTGTTATTCAAAATAGGTTTTCACATTTTTTAAGATGAATTATATATATTTATTTTCAGTGGCATACACCCTTCCAAAATCATTTTGTGGTGTATGCACTCTCTCTTTAATATATATATATATATAAATTTTTATAAAATATAATTGCATATATTTTTTGTCTTCAGGATAGATTTTAAAATAATTTTATGTTATGGGCAGTTCTACTCTTCATAAGTTTACTTGTAAGGTTCTGAATATGCCCTTCAACTGAACCATATTTTAGTGATTATTTTTTAAAAATTGTTTTAATATCTTTTCTTCCTATGTATATGAAGCATGAAAAAATGACCAAGTAAGAAGATCTCAAACAGAGATGACTCAGAAATCTTACTTTTAATTAGTAAACTGAAATCCAAGATCTTTTTTTTTTTTAACTTTTTCTTCTGCCAAGACTTCTGTCAATCATTGTCACCCTGAACAGTTAGAGAAGGTATGCACTTTTGCATTTTTCCAAAGAAATGTAAAGTCCCTGCATTAGCAAGCTGTGCTGTTGCAACATAAAGCATGCTCTTACTCTTGGGTTCTTTCTCAGGAGGTGCTGAAGAGTACGTCTAATAATTTAATAATGCAGGTACACTAAAATGCCCATTTACTTAAAAGTCTTCAGAAGAAAATTTTCAGAAGGAAATGTAAATATTCAAACTGAGCTCAAAATTTCAAAATGTCATAAAAGAAAGCGTTGTTTATGTATTTATTTATTCATACTGTATATCTAACCACAAACTTTCTCTGAGTACCTATCATATTAGGTAAACAAGATAAAATCTCTGTTCTCAAACATTTCTTAAAATAAAAAAAATCAATGATTAGAACTTATGATTATAAATATTATAATAGTGTCTGGCTTTTTCACCATTTTGCCTTAGCACCTAGCAATATCTGTCATGTAAAGAATCAAAATAAATATTTTATAGATGGGTGGGTGGATGAATGGTGAATGTGGTAGAAGATAAAGTAAGAGCAATAGATGAAGGAAATCAGGGAGAACCAGGAATACCATGTGCCAGGAGCCGGTCCATCCTTGCTGTTTCAAGGGACCTGGCATATATGGCATACTGTTCTTAATAGGTTTGCTCACCTTCTTGGCACTATGTGTTTTAACCAAGGTCACCTCGCTGAGAAAGGTTGTTTCCCCAGGTAGGGATTTTCCCCTGAAGTTAAGGAGGGAATAAAACCCCTTAACTAAGTTCCAGGAGGCTAATTAATCACTTTAATCTACATAATCTTTACTCCCTGGAATGGAGATGAGATAAATGCCCTAACCTTTGGAATAGAGATTGATAGGATTGGAATCAACTGGTATAAATACAGATGTAACAAGACAACACGACACAGAACCTAGACACAGAACCTAGACACAGAACCTAGACACAGAACCTAGAGACAGAAGAACTTCACTGGAGAGAACATGGCAAAAGATCCTGGACAGAAACTGACCACAGAACCTAGAGACAGAACCTAGCGAGAGAACATGGCTGAAGAACCTAGAGACAGAACCTGGCTACAGAACCTGGATAGAACATGGCAAAAGAACCTGACTAGAACCTGGTGACTGAACCTGGCTGGAGAACCTGGGCAGAACCTGGCTGGAGAACCTAGCAAGAGAACATGGAAACAGAACCTGGCTGGAGATCCTAACCAGAACTTTGCTGGAGATCCTGACCAGAACTTGGCTAGAGATCCTGGCTAGGCTGCTGATCAACTGAACGCTGTCTCCGTGTCATTCCTTCTTCGCCGACTCCGTCCACACCTTTGGGGACCCCTGGACCTGCTGGGGTTGGACCCCAGCAACCATGCTAGCAGAATCATCTTTATCTTGAAGACTAGGGTTTCTTAGTTTGTTTTCAATAGACTTAGTTCATTTTTTATAGTGCTTTTAGGTTCACAACAAAATTGAGCAGAAGGTACAGAGAATTCCCGTATAGTTCCTGTCTCCACATGTACACAGCCCCTCCCCACTGTCATCATCCTGCACCACAGTGGCACATTTATTACAATTAATGAACCTACCAGTACATCATTATCACCCAAAGTCCATAGTTTACATTGAGGCTCATTGGTGGTGGTGTACATTATATGGTTTGTTTGTTTTCTAATTAATTAATTAATTTTTTAAAAAATATATTTTATTGATTTTTTACAGAGAAGAAGGGAGAGGGATAGAGAGTTAGAAACATCGACGAAAGAGAAACATCGATCAGCTGCCTCCTGCACATCTCCCACTGGGGATGTGCCCGCAACCAAGGTACATGCCCTTGACCGGAATCGAACCAGGGACCTTTCAGTCCGCAGGCCGATGCTCTATCCACTGAGCCAAACCGGTTTCGGCTAATTAATTATTTTTAATCCTCACCTGAGGATATGCTCTAGAGAGAAAAGAAGGGAGAGAGAAAGAAACATTGACCAGTTGCCTCCCATATGTGCCACCAACTGAGGATGGAACCCGCAATCTGGGTATGTGTGCCCCAACTGGGAATTGAACCCATGATCCTTCAGTGCACACCATGATGTTCTCCAGTGGTTGGCAAACTGTAGCTCGGCAAGCCGCGGCTCGCGAGCCACATGCGGCTCTTTGGCCCCTTGAGTGTGGCTCTTCCACAAAATACCGGCTCTTCCACAACATGCTGACTTCTGCGTATGGGCCACGAAGTTTCAATCGTACTGTACGTGCGAGCCCGCACATGGTAGTTTGTGGAAGAGCCACACTCAAGGGGCCAAAGAGCCGCATGTGGCTCAGGAGCCGCGGTTTGCCGACCACGGCTAACCAAATGAACCACCTGCCAGGGCCATTCTATGGGTTTTGACGGATGTTTAATGATTTGTATCTACCATTATAGTATCATACAGAATAGTTTCACTGTCCTAAAAAATCCTCTGTGCTCTGCCTATTCAGCCCTCTTTCCTGGGATCCCTAGCAACAACTGATTCTTTTACTGTCTTGCCTTTTCTGGAATGCTGTCATACAGTTGGAATCATATGGTATGTAGCCTTTTCAGATTGGCTTATTTCACTTAGTAAACTATACTATAAAAGGCCTGTGGTCCTAACACCGTAAGGACCAAAGACCCGCACGGGTGGGTGGAGCTGGGAGTGCGGCAAGGCGCACGTGGGTGGGCGGGGCCATGTGATTTCCCACGCTGGGCTTCTAGTATGCATATAAGTTCCTCCATGTCTTTTCATGGGTTTTTAGCTCATTTCTTTCTAGTGCTGAATAATGTTCTATTGTCTGGATATATCACAGTTTTTCCATTCATCCAAAAGGACATCTTGGCTGCCTCCAAGTTTTGGCAATTTTGAGTAAAATAGTTATAAACAGTTACATGTGCAGGTTTTTGTGCAGGGTGTAAGTTTTCAACTGATTTGAGTAAATATCAAGGAGTTGCTGGATTATACGGTAAGGGGATGTTTACCTTTGTAAGAAGCCACCAAACTGTCTTCCAAATGGCTGTCCCATTTTCCATTCCCAGCAGCAACGAATGAGAATTCCTATCCTACTAGCACACCCCTGTCAGCATTTGGTGGTGTCAGTGTTTTGGATTTTGGCCATTCTGGTAGGTGTGTAGTGGTATCTCATTGTTATTTAAATTTTTATTTCTTAATGACATAAGATGTTAAGCATCTTTTCATACTCTTATTTACCATCTGTGTATCTTCTTTGGTGAGGTGTTTGTTCAATTTTTGGCTAACTTTTTAATTAGGTTGTTAGTTTTCTTACTGTTGAGTTGTAAGAATTCATTGTATATTTTGGATAACAGTGCTTTATCAGATATATCTGTTGCAAATATTTTTTCTCAACCTGTGGCTTGTCTTCTCATTCATTTGACATTCAGAACAGTTTTTTGTGTTTTTGTTTTTTATTTTATTTTAATAAAGCCCAGCTTATAAATTGTTGCATCCATGAATTGTGCCTTTGGAGTTGTATCTAGAAAGTTATCTCTGTATACAAAGTCATCTAGATTTTCTTCTATGTTATCTTCTAGGATTTTTTATAGTTTTAAATTTTACATTTAGGTCTATGATCTAATTTGAGTTAATTTTTGTGAAGGGTGTGATATCTGAGCTAGAGCCATTCTTTTCACAGATAGATGTCCATTTTTTCCAGTACCATTTGTTGAAAAGATTTAGGAGGGATTTTTTTTTTAATTCCAGGAAAAATTATATTTCGTAAGAAACTAAAGGAGACACTTTTAAATGGTCTTCCATTTAATGTTCCAGGATAAAAATATATTCTGAAATAATCAGATAAGGGACTAACTTACCAACATTGAGTTTAAAGCAATTCTCTATCCCAGGCTTCTCAAAATATATATTCTATTGTCCTCAAAACAGAGATGAACCTCACAGTTTGCAGTTGTATACTGGCCTGAGCATATTATCATGAATTTAAATGATATAATTGAATTAATGAAGAAACAATTACATAGATTTCTAACTCAAAACAATAAAAATATTTTTAAAAACTAAATAATGGAAAACTGGATTCATAATCTAATTGTTGTTTATAATAACTTTCAAATAACAACCTGGAATTTTTATTTTATTGCTTAAATAAAAATGCAAACTGTAAAAGATAATTCTTTCTAATAAAGTTATTATAATTAATACATGAAATTGTTGGTACTACTCAAAAACTACAATAGAAGAGATAACTCCATCATACTAAGAAGAGACAAAGACAGACATTACCATTAAATACAATTCATGTGATGCCTTGTGCCCAGATTGCAAAACTTGAAGCTCACATTTACTAGTACAGTAATTCTAGATGCAATATAGATAGAGCTAGTCCACAGATATATCTTCCCAATGACATCTTAAACATATTTAATGGTAATTTCCTAAATTTGTAATTATATGTTTATTTACTTGCTTATGTCTTGCATTTTCATTGTCTCCCTCCTCTCACTAACTAGACTTAAGCTCCATGAGGTCACATGTCCATTTCACATACCATGTGTCTTCAGGGCCTAGCATCGTGCCTGACTTATAATAAGTACCAGTCACTGCTTGTTAAACGAGTGGAGAAAATTTAAAATGAGACAGGCCAAGGAGAGCATTCCAGGCAGAGCGAGGCATGAGCAAAGGCCCAGCAGGGAGAATGGAACATGCTGATGTGATGGCTTCACATGGCTTTGACATGACAGAGTTTCCCATCCTTTACCCTGGCATTGATGAGATGCACGGGGCTGAAGAACTGACAGATACCAGCTAAAACTAAAAATTGGAAGGCGTTCTATCGTCCAGGGCTGAGGACCAGTTGTGAGATCAGTCTCATTGCTGAGGAAGATGAGGCCAGCTCACTCCACCCTGAGCTGTGCGCTAATGTGACATCAGTGGCATCTTTCAGTGCCACACGTGGGTTTCTGTGCAAACTCCAGGTCACCACCCAAGCAAATAAGGATAGAGCTATCAGATCCCCACAGCGGCAACTTCTGTAGAGCAGGCAGGGAGTATGAGATGGATAAGATGGGCAAGATAAGTAAGCTTCAATAGGATAGGATTTTATTACATTTGACCAAAAGTCATTCCAACACACTTAACACAGCAAAGGGCAGGTGCATGTAATCTTTAAAATAACTTTAAAATATCAAAATGAAACAGAGCTAAAGTGAAATTCTGAGTGTACAGGGAGGTAATATTTGCAGCATTGGTTTTATGAGGGGAAACTTCAAGGCAATAATATATCACTGGGCCATTTTAACTGCAGTGTCTAACATTGCTTCAACTCTAAATTTTGAAGTAGCAAGTGTGAAAAGAGTCTCTAAAAGTTACGTACACGCTTATGTGCTACAGTAAGTTACTTATCTTTTCTGATCTTATTTAAGAGTTATTACAGTTTTACAATGTCTCCAAGAAACCTCCAGCTTGGTGACACATATGTAGGGCCAAGTAAAAGTTGTGAGGAAGTGTGGGCTTCATAATTTAGACTTGAACTTGGGTTATAACAAACATGAAGGCAGAGAAGACAGCAAGATGTGTCTCACAATTAATTAAACCAGAGTCCTCCACATACATTTTGCACAGAGCAGCAACTTCCGCCATGGAACCCAGAGTTCGACTTGGCTACGAATAATACCTTCTGTGATAATGAGGTCCACAGGATCCTAATTTGCCTTGGTTTTCAGGAGGTGTTTATGAAGAATAATAAGAAGGTTCAGAGTCCAGGAAAACTTGCACAGGTCTGCCCACCCACTGCTGCCACTGAATACCATGGGAGGTAGACAGCTGCTTCTGAGTGCTGCCCTGGGCCACAGTGTGCCCGGGAATTACACCTGGGGCACAGAAGATCCCATTTGTGTCTGACCACAGATCCATGAGGTCTTATTCCTTTAAGCACCTGCAACTCTCAGTCATAGGAGTGTGCTCGGCCCATGCAGGGCTGGCCAAAGTGCTAGGGAGAAAATGCTCTCAGAAGCAGCCCTCAAGTAATAACAGCTGGGAGTTGGTGGGTAAATGCATCTTCCTGTGACAACACTGAGGTGTGTTGTAATCCTGAAGGATAGAGTTGCATGAGCCTTCAGCAGTCCCCTCTCATTCCTTTAGTGCAGGGGTCCTCAAACTTTTTAAACAGGGGGCCAGTTCACTGTCCCTCAGACAGTTGGAGGGCCGGACTATAGTTTTAAAAAAAACTAGTCGGCTGCTAAGCAACAGGCAGCGGCGGCAAAAACACCCGGCGGGCTGGATAAATGTTTTCTGCGGGCCGCATGTGGCCCGCGGGCCGTAGTTTGAGGACCCCTGCTTTAGTGAGTTATAATTCACATACTACATGATTCACATTTTAAGTGCAAATCTCAATGGTTTGTAATGTATTCACAGAGTTGTGCATCCATTACCATAATCTAATTTTAGACCATTTTTGTCAGTCCATGAACTTTGTCTTGGCAATAATAAAAAAAATATTTCCCTGGCTGGGTGGTTCAGTTGGTTGGAGCATTGTCCTATACACAAAAGGTTGCAGGTTTGATTCCTGGTCAGGGCACATAACTAGGTTTCAGGTTCAAGCCCCGGTCGGGCACATATGGGAAGCAATTGGTCAATGTTTCTCTCACACATAGATGTTTCTCTCTCTCTTCCGCTCTTCCCCTATCTCTAAAAAACTCAATAAACATATCCTTGGGATTATGTTTGCATCTAAAATATATATAATTTAAAAATACATATACTAGTATAACCTATGTATGAGGTCCTGTGTCAAGATCTGTGCCATGCACTGGGCCATGTGGGTGAACAAAAAAGACATGTTCCAACCCTTGAGCAGCTTAAATCCAAGCAGGACAGACATAAACAAATACAGTAACAAGAGAATTGTAGGCTGTGGTAATAAACAGGGTGAATGAGAAAAAAATGAGGACAAAATTTGTATCATAGGGTCAATGATAACCTCTCTGAGGAAATAACATGCAAGTGAGATTTTTAAAAATATTGAAGAGGCATCAGGTAGGTACAGATGGAAACAAGAATGTTCCAGATTCAGGCAACAGCAGGAGCAGAGGCCCTGAACGTTGAGTGGAGAGTGGTCTGAGTTGCCTTTGGCAAAATAGGAAGAAGGCAGGTCTGGCAGAGTGTTATACACCACAGGAAGGAGTTTAGATTTTATCCTAAAGGCATTGAGATGGCATTGAAATATTTTAATTGCCATAAGTTAGGTGTCATGACCTAACTTATGCTTTTAAAATAGTTGTCTAGCTACTCTACAGAGAGTGGATATTCAGCAGGCAAGAGTAGAAATAGCAAGACTAGATAGGAGGTCACCGGCAGTTGTCTGGGAAAGAGACGATGTTGACTTGGACCAGTGGTGGCTGTGAAGATACAGGGAGTAGATGCAGTCAAATATATTTCAGAAACAATAGGATGTGAAAAAAAATCAATGCAATATGTAGAGTTTTCTGTGAAAGGGAGCAGAGAAATGGAGTGGTTACCTGCAGTCAAGGGTGAGATGTTAGAAAGTGAGAGGTGCTGGAGCACATGTGTGACTTTGGTGAGAATACGACAGATGAGTGGGCAAAAGAGTGCTGATGACAAGAGTGGTTGAGTGAGAGCTGGAATGGGTGAGGTCTCAGATAACATAGCTGGTCAATGGCAGAGCTAGAAAGGGATCCAGTCACATGCCTGCTCAGTGCTCTCTGAGGACTCCTTAGGGATCCTCAAACCCACCTAGAGGGAGGCTGAGCAAGTAAGACTTTTCATATCCCATTCCCACTTTAACTGGAGCAGTGCTTGCTTTGTTTATTTTATATTTTGGGCTTATGCTTGAACTTGCAATTGAAGAAAGTGATCTAGGCTCATTAAAAAACTTTGAGAACTATATCACTATACTACACTACTTGCCAAGAAGTAGTTTGTCAAATATCTCTCTAACTTTGAAAGTATTCAAAGTCAAATATAGAGGAAGCAGTGCTTCCAATTTTTGTTGTTGTTATTATCTAGAATGTCATTAGCCAGGGGTGGTGAAATTCAAGTCTGTGACAAAGAACTCTTAAAAGTCTATGAGACCAGACTCCAGCCAGTTGGGCCTGTTGGATGGACTCAGGCTAACAAGGTTGCTGGTGCCTCTGACCAAGGGTGTGGGTAGGATGGGGTAGTTGGAATAACCTCCACTTGTAGGCCATGCAATCCACTTTGGAGACCCACAGTCCCCTCCAGGAAATTTTGGATTCCCTGACAACTCCTTCAGTAGGGAGCAGCTCTTTCCAGAGGCATCATTTTCAGACATTAATGAAGTGGCTTTGCTCAAGTTTTTCTGTGTAGATGAGTCCAACATGTGCAGATCACTGGGAATAACACTGTCACCTCCTGGGATACCCTGACATTGACTTGGGTAGGCCCTGGTACAGACTCTGCTCTGCCCTAGCTCTAAGGCTCTTCTCACCTTTGTTCTTCAAAAGAACCTGACCTGCCTGAAGGTATTGTCAGAGTATCCTGCTTGTTCTTCTACTCAATGCCATGAGGCGGTGGGGAAACTTAGATCAAAATCATCTGTATACATGCACATATATTCCAGTGTGGTAGAAACAAACAAAAAAGATATCCCCTTGAAATAACTTATAAACAGACGTGTTTTTAACTCTCATGAGTTGCATTACTTAGCAAAGAAATGTTTAATAACTTACTTGGTAAATGTTAAGGAGTATACCATTTGCCAAACACGTCAAGGAAATCGCATAATAAAAAAGAACGTGATTCCCACTGTCTTCTGGAGGAGACAAATAATCATGGTAGTAGGTAATGCATGCTACAATGGAATCGATTATAGAGAGTTATAGATGCAGAAAAGCAAGTGAATAACTTTCACAGTGATGGCTTCAGAGAAGAGGGTTGACTGAGCATAGAAGTTTATGAGGTAGAGAAGTGGCAGAAGGATTTTCTGGATTTATGAGGAAGTGAGCAAAGCCATGGATACCTTCATGGAGTTCTAGTGTCTGAGACATAAATACTTCAGGGTGCTTTGGGTATGGGGCATGTCCAGAGACAGATAGTCATGAAGCTGGGAAGGGAGTTTGGGTCTAGATCATTGCTTTCTATGCCAGGGGCACCACTGAAGTTTTCTAAGCAAAGAAGAATCATGATCAGACTAGCAAAAGAGATATAAAGTAAAGCTTGGAAATATAAAGGAAAACTGTCATGGTGGCCTGAAGGTGCTAAGTAAGGCCATGGCAGGGTAACAGGAGAAGGGTAGATAGAGTTTGAGACCTGTAGAAGTTGAAATTGAAAGATCTAAAGGAATTGATATGGAGGGTGAAGGAAGAATTGATATTGACTAGTTTTTTGCTTTGGTGACTTAGAGTAGGACCCAATGCCGTTAACTAAGAAAGATGATAAGGGAACAAACAGGAGCTTAGTTAAAAGGCAGAGAGGAATAAGCTTAGGACAGCGACTCTCAACCTGTGGGTCGCGATCCCTTTGGGGGTCGAACGACCCTTTCACAGGGGTTGCCTAAATACATCCTGCATATCAGATATTTACATTATGATTCATAACAGTAGCAAAATTACAGTTATGAAGTAGCAACGAAAATAATTTTATGGTTGGGGGTCACCACATGAGGAACTGTATTAAAGGGTCATGGCATTAGGAAGGTTGAGAACCACTGGCTTAGGATTTAATAATTATGTGTGCAAACAGAAGAGCATAAGTGCATAACTTAATATCTACATGTAGATATTATCAAGACGTTAACATTTATTTTGACAGTCCTTTTGGCCACCATTCATTTTTCTAGTAGATAGATTTGCATTGACTCTTCCACACTCACTTGTACTCATAAAATTTGGGACCAAGATGAGGGTTGTAATTCATAGAGGGGAAAAAAGCATCCATGAGGAATGGAACCCCAGCCTGTGGACACTTTAGCAGTATTGTCTTACCAGGGGTTAATTGACTATGGATAATATCATAAATGATGCATTCCTATTGCCACTGGATTTTAAAAAATATCCATTCTGCTCTTTCCACATCAAAGCTTGTAAGAAATAAGCTGTAAGTGGGTTTCATACCATTTAAGAAGCTCCTGACATTTTCAAAGTTCCCCTGGGGTTTACAATGAGAGTCTATCAAGAAATACTGATCTCTATGAAATGAAAAGAAAATTCCTTGCAAATTTTTTTCTAAATGAAATAACAAAAGGAATGCTTGATATTAAAACTTTTCACAGGAATTGCATTTAAAAAAATAAAAAAATATAGTGGTGGCAGGTTGCTACTTGCTATTGCTTTTGCTTTTGTAGCAATGTATGCTGAGTGGGGAATTTGACCAAGAGGGTTTGAACACAATGAGCAGAAAATTGAGTGATTGATCTGCTGTATATATTATCTTGGTGTCTAAGTGAAGAAGAAGGTGATGAAATTATCCTTTCAATTCAAAGCCATGCTAATCATCAATCTAGATAATTTTTTCAGTGGTGTGTTTTGTCTGCTTAATATCCAAACTGGCCATCCAGAGGCTTCATATCCATTATGAACTATATAGCCCCTTGTTATGTTCTTGTTGGGTAGACAAGTGTTTTATCTTTTCTTTTAAACAATAATGTGCTTTTGCTCTACTAACTTAATATTTCTCTGTCAGTGTATGATTGAGTAGGCAGAGAGTTTACAATGTTTTAGCAGCCTCTTGAACTAAAAAAAATTTTTGAGTGATCACATAATTCATCTTTACTTTGTATCTGAGAAATAGATTTGTTAGCTTGCTAATCATTTTTCAAGAAAAAGTCCCTGAGTCTGTCTGTGCTGTTCATCACTGTATATCTAGCACTTAGCACAGGGCCTGAGGCATGGTAGAGCCTCAGTAAACCTTAGATAATGAATGAATGAATGAATGAATGAATGAATGAATGAATACTTGCTGCTCTTGCCCTCTACACCCCCAACTACTCCAAATATTACCATCAAGAGAGAGTCATTCATTGATTTTCTTTAAATAATGTCTTAATAAGGTGATCATATCATTTATAGTTCAAACCAGGACACTTGAGAGTAAAGGGATGCTGTCAATAATTACACCAGGACACGTGGCATAAACCGGGACATTCCCAGGCAAATTGGGACAGATGGCCTCCCTATCCACAGAGGATTCTGAAACACTACAGGACCAGAGAATATTTTCTTGCCTGTATTTCAAAACTTGTCTCTATTTTCTATATACCTTACTTAGCTTGATATAATTGATCGGACCTTTCAAGCTAATTATTGAGTATAAGCTAAGGTTAATAGTTTTTATTTTTTTGCGTTCCAATTTGAATTAGCATTGAAGTGGCAGGGAAAGAGCAGCTCTATACGAAGAGGTAAAGAGCACTTAGGGGGCACTGCTCTAACGCCCAGGCCTAGCTGTGTCTGACACATACTTGGCTCACTAAATGCTTGCTTAAAAAAAAAAAGGGAATTCTGGTTTCAAAATAGTAGAATGTAGAACTATTAAACACTGCTCCCACATAAAATCCATACAAATTATTAAAATCTATTTGGCATCATGAAAATTGAGGGAAATGAAGGACATTTTTGCTTGACAAAAAAACTAATGAAATTTTGAAAAATGGAAGGCACATGGTTTAACATGAACTGGAAAAACACTTGTCAGAACATGTACAGGAGTAGCAGCACAAGAACACCATTGCTAGAGGGGTTAGAGGTAGGGAACAGAGATCAGAGGCAGTTAGCAAGGGTACTACACTGGCATCAGACAGAATGACCACACACACACACACACACACACACACACACACACACACCAGGCATATCCATCTTTACGCAGCTGCCGTAGGAGCTTAGGAGAGAGTGACAAGGCAGTTTCCCCAGGTGTCCTCAATGCTCCAGAGGCATCAGGTGTTCCCTACCTCACCTCGTGCCCTGGCTCCTTCCTCCATCCCTGATAACAAAGCAGACCTGAGCAACAGCGCCCTCTTCCCCACCAGGTTGTACAGAGAGAGTTAACTGAGAAATCTAATAGGGGAGTTCAGCTAGCAAAACAAACTCATTAGAAAGACGAAAATATTCTCAAAGTGTAAGGAACACCAATGTGATAAAAGGGTCACTTTTATCTTCTCCAAAAAACTAGAAATTACACAAATGAAATAATTCATACTAGTGGAAGTAGTGTAGGACTGTGACATAGCTTATTTTATATCATTTGGGAGATACGGAAAAATACCACATTCAAAAACTAGGATGAGTGATTATGAGAAAGAACCAATTAGAGATTGTGGAAATGAAATAAATAAACCTTTTAAAATCAGAAAAACTCAAAAATAGGCTGACTAACAGAATAAACACAATTAAAGAGCACATTAGTAATGTGAGAGACTGCACCAAGAAATTATCCCTGAATGTAGCACAAATGGAAAAAGTACAAGAACGTCACAAAATGAAAGTTAAGAAAACAAATAAACATGAAAAACAGGGCTGGAAATCAATATAAATACATTGGGGTCCAAACTGAGAGAACATGGAGAATGCAGAAGAAACAATATTTGGTGACATGAAAACCAAAAATAAAACCTAGACCTAAAAAAGAACTTAAATTCTAAAATTGAAAAAGCCTGTCATGAAACAAACACAGCAATGGCAACAATGGTGACAAAAACTAATTCTAGACCCTTCACAGTTATGTCAAGACTAATTGGAAAATTCTAAAATATAGGAGAGGTGGAAAAATATTAGAATGCCTACCAAAAAATTAGAATCACATTGCCCTGGCCAGTTTGCTCAGTGGATAACGCATCCGCCGGAGGACTGAAGGGTCCTGGGTTCTAGTCTGGTCAGGGGCACGTACCTGGATTGCAGGCTTGATCCCCAGCCCTGGTCAGGCCCATACGGGAGGCAACCAACCAATGTGTCTCTCTCACATCAATGTTTCTCTCTCTCTTCCCCTCCCTTCCACTTTCTCTAAAAATCAATGAAAAAATATTCTCAGCTGAGGATGAACAACAACAACAAAGTATCAGAATCATACTGACACCATATTCAGCAGCAGCAGCACTGGCTGTAACAGAGTATCAGAGGATCATCTTCAAAAAGCTGAGAGTAAATAGCTCTGAGTCTCTACTTTTCTACAGAGTGAAACTGTCACTCAAATATGAGTGCAGAAAACATTTCAGACATACAAGACCTCAGAAAGCTCATTACTCAGAGATCTTCTTATAAGAATTACTAGGGGATATACCCCAGGAAAAAGAAAATAGTTCCAGGAGGAAGCAACTGGATGCGTTGTGTAATTTAAAATTGATAATAAAAATGAAATTTATTTCTAGAGGGAAATAGTCTTAATTTTTTTAATTTTAAACATGAAATTAGACAAAATTGGAATTTTTAATTTGCTTTAATTATACAATGTGCCACAAGTCCATGAAGGCACAAACTGAGGAGTAATCAGATGCCTGGAATCCTCTGATTAACCAGACTGTCGCCCTTAGGGGAGGCCCCACTTGTCCTGATGCCAGAGGAGGGGGAGGCCAGAGGCCAGGGCCAAAGCAAGACCTGAATGCTCCACAAAGACATTTTGAGAGCCAACACAGAACCTTTAGTGTGGCTCCTAAAGATCTATGTTTCCAATTACTGTCAACAGTTTGTTCTTCTCTATGTCCTTTTCAAGAACTCTTCAAAGGTTAGCAGGAACTTTACAAGGGGGAAATTTGATAAATCTAATAAAACTGAACATTAGCAGAATATTGAGATCCCAGAAATGCTTTAACTTGCACAATAGCACTTTAAGTTACCTTTTATAAGGAGTTCTGAATTGCCGGGAGCCGGTCCATCCTTGCTGTTTCATCGGACCTGGCATATATGGCATACGGTTCTTAATATGTTTGCTCACCTTCTTGGCGCTGTGTTTTAACCAAGGTCACCTCTCCGAGAAAGGTTGAATCCCCAGGTAGGGATTTTCCCCTGAAGTTAGGGAGGGAATAAAACCCCTCAACTAAGTGCCAGGCGGGTAATTAATCCCTTTAACTACAAACAATCATGCTTAAACTACATAATCTTTTCTCCCTGGAATGGAGATAAGAAACGCCCTAACCTTTGTAATAGAGATTGATAGGATTGAATCAACTGGTATAAATACAGTTGTAACAAGACAGAAACACTCAGAACTTAGAACAGAATCAAGAAGACAGAACCTACACGGAGCCTAGAGACAGAAGAACTTCGCTGGAGAGAGCATGCCGGAGGATCCTGGAGAGGGACTGGCCTCGGAGCCTAGAGACAGAGCCTAGCGGGAGAACATGGCAATAGACCCTGGACTGAACCTGACTATAGAACATGGCAAGAGAACCTGACTAGAACCTGGTGACTGAACCTGACTGGAGAACCTGGACAGAACCTCTCTGGAGATCCTAAGCAGAACCTCTCTGGAGATCCAGACCAGAACTTGGCTGGAGATCCTGGATGGAGATCCTGGCTAGGCTGCTGATCAACTGAACACTGTCTCCGTGTCCTTCCTTCTTCGCCGACTCCGTCCACACCTTTGGGGACCCCTGGACCTGCTGGGGTTGAACCCCGGCACTGAATGATAGACTTTCCCCCATTGGGGATCCTGTGTCCATTCAGGGGGCCAATAGCCTCAAGGAGAGAATTCTTTCTCTTGGCAGCTCCGTGTAAAAGTGGACGTGTGTTAAAAGAAGTATCTTGCAGTTACTACCTGAGTGAGGTGAATGCTATGATTCCCTTCCATGAAGGTCTTACTTGGCATCGTGCCTTTGGTGGACACCTGTTGTTGACAACCCCCAGCTCACCTCCATCTTCCTGGAAGCATTTCGTGTCTTCTCCCTTTCCCACAGCAGGAGCTGCTGCCCTGGTCCCGCCCAGCTGATCTCAGTAACTGGCCCAGGAGCTCATACATTGTCGGCCAAAATCCTTCTCTAAAACTTTCTCTTTACCCTTAAAATTGAGAGAGATGGGGGCCCTTTCTCTCTGGAAATCTGTGAGGATATGATCTTGATCATGACCATCTCCTTAGTACATGGAAGAGAAAAGTTGGCAGATAGAGAGAATGAAGCCAGAGAGCTAGGAAGAAGGGGGGAAAGGATGGGTCCAGGTGAAATAGGTCCTTGGCTCCTGTGGCACTAGTTATACCCCTACCCATCCTGGATTCTGGGCCAATACACTTACCCTTTTGCCTAGCTCGTTCAAACTGACTTTCTATCATTTGCAACCAGAACAGTCCTGTTTAGTTAAGTGCCTTCCCCCGAACAGGTGCACAATAAAGGTCACTAGATACAGAGGAGCAGGCCAAGAATTAATTCAGCATGAGATGCAGCTCCGGAAGGAGGAGGTGAGTAGGCCAGGCCAGAGCACCATTGCGGGGGCAGAGCACATTTGTGGGGGTAGGGGTACACCATGTGGAAGCAATCCTGCTAATAGGAGACAAATAGCCAAGCACCTGGCAGCAGCTCATGCCAACTGGGCACGGCAGAGGTGACAGCAGGTCCCAGTAGGAAAAGGTCCTTTATCTAGAAATTGAAAAGAATACTTAAGGAATTCTGTTTTGAGTATTGTAGGATTTGAGACTGCTATTATCTTTCTGTGGTCTAATACTTGATTTGCATTGCTTTTACTTCCTCATAATAATCCTCTTTTGTTGCTTTGTGCTAACATACTCATATGTGAGTTTGTGTCTATAATTCCTGAGAGGAAGGAGAGAATTGATGTGTCAGCCTGTTGGTTTCCTAATGAATAGATATTCTCAAGGTTCTGGGTGAGGAATCAAGCCAAGGGGAGTGTGACTACACAAAGGCAATCCCACTTCAGGGCACAAGAATCTCTGACCAAGATTCACTTCTAACCAGTAGAGTCGCTTTTTTTAGAGCTACAGTTTTCATTTGTGACAACTAATACTTTCTTTTTGCCAGTTTCATGGATTCTTTGACTTATCATTTATTTCTCATACATTTTGTTTGGCCTCAGTTTCTTCATTTTTTTTTATGGGTGGTAATCAACTTTGATCTAAACCAGGAGCATGGTATAGGGGGGGTTAGAGAAAGACTCACCCTGTCTCAGCTTTGACTGAAGTGCCCAAAGAAAGCCAGAGAGAGTGTGAGACAAACTCTCATCTGAGAATTTACCAAGGAGATGATGGAGAACTACTTCTAGGACTTGTGATGTAAATGAAGAAAAATGTTTAAAAAGAGGAGAAAATTTGGTGGTGACATTTCTTTGAGAGAGCTGCGGCCACTCTGTGAACAGAGGCAGGTGGGTTTTAGCTCAATCACCCCAAGCTTCATGGGAGAGGTTCTTATGGGATGGTGTGGAGAACTTTGAAGTATATTGGAGTTGGGAGACACAAAGACTGATGCCTGAGGAAGTGAAACTATCCTTGTGTCAACAGGGCTAGAGGCGGCTGTACTGGGGGTAGGCCTGATCTTCCAAAGTTTCCAAGCCAACAAATATGTGCGGGTTCCCTGTGTACTAGAAATGAGTCCCATGGGAGACAAATTACTGAGGGGTCATGTTACATCCTGTCCTAAAGGACCACACAAAAGGGTGGAGGATTTCTAGTAACGAGAAGTTGGAGGTGAATTCAGAACTCTTAGGAGATATAAGAGGAGTTGCAAGTGACAGCCTGGAAATGAGGTGCATCCACCCACATCCCAGAGTGCCATCAGAGGAGTTGACCAGGGAACCTCTGAAGAGATCATTAAAACATCTCTTAGGAGAAAGAGTTGGCTATTCTCACTAGCCAGGCCCAGGGAGCATGAAGCCAGCGTACAATAGCACCAATGTGGATAAGACCTTTTATGTTCTCCAATGACTCGTCCTCTTCCTGCCTTCTGGACGTCTCCCTATAGAATGTTCAAAAACTAGATAATAGGTGGGGGTAAGGGACAGAAAAGCCCAATGTGGGAAAATGAAGAAAACTCTGTCTGCCCCACTTCCCCACTGCATACTTCCAGCCTGAAGAGAAACTTCAAGCTAAAGAAAGGAGAAGGATTTTAACTTTAATGCTATACAAAGTTTAGTGATTTGAATAATATCTTAGACTGGCTATTTGATTAGCGAAATAAGATTGCTTCAAGTGTCTATAGGGCTGTCTGATACTTAAGAATGAGTACAAAAGCCAGGATTCCTGACCAAGTTTCCATCCTTAGGCAGGCTAAAATGAACTTCATGTAATGCTTTTAAATTATAAAGTTGTATTTTAATGCACCATACTTAGATTTGCACACCATAGTAGTTGAAGCAACAAGGATAAAATCAAACAAATGTATTAATTTCTGAAATATGTGAGCAGTCTTGTCAATAAGCATAAAGAGGCCATGTTAATTTTCCTCAGAACGAGTCCGGAATTCTTTCAGATGCTGTATTTTGTCTGGGCTTCAGAACTTGATCTTAGTTTACCTTTAGAAGCATGATGAAAGGACAGACAGTTAAGGCTAGGAAGAGCAGCTAGAGGACCTGGTTTATTGAACAGGGAGAAAACTGCTAATGGCACCAATTCTTAAAACTGTGTGTCACCGAGAATTAGAAACATCAAAGCCATGAACTCATTGTGTCATCGATATAGTTTTATTAAATATATACTAATATGCTGCTGCACTTAATGATCCAAAGAGCTCCGAGTATGGCAAAAATGAGAAAGAAAATAGAAACATCAAGTATCCAAGAATCATAATTGACAGCCTGTGGCTGGTTAGCCTTTAACATCCATTAGTTGACATTTATTAAACAACTATTATATGCCAGGCTCTGTAGATAAGGAGGCAGGAAGATACAAAGTGACAAAGGGTCAAAAAGGAATAAAAGTAGACACAAGAAGGATGAGAGTCCTGTGGGCATTGGGACAGCAGTACAGAGGAAGCTGTTGTATTCCACCTTTATTTAACTGACGGGCTAAACTTACAAACCCTCTTATTCCCTCTGTGAAACACTGGTTGAGGCTTTACGCATTCTAAAATGCTTTTAGCTACTCTCTAGCATGCTTGTGCACTTTTCCTTTCATTCACTGAGTTTTTTGTTGTTGTTGCTCTTAACCAAGAGTTAGTTGTGTTTATTTCCCAAATTTACTTCTGCTAATCATATTTATTATTTTAATTAAGTACTTTAAGAAATAATATAGGACACAATGAATTGAAAAATAAGCATTGTTGATGCTTTTGAAAATTAAGTTGAATGCTTTGGGAAGAGACAATCTAGTCACTTAAAAAAAAATCACTGTATAATAACCCAGATTCTGTAATAATGTTTGAAAGTTTATGGCTAAATAGCAGAATGTACCTGCCATTCTCTTACCTTTTCTACCCAAAATGCTATTAAATGAGCTAATTCTGTAGCTCTATTCAATACCAAAACAGAATAGACATTGGCAGGAAACATACTGTCATTTTCTCACATAGATGAGCACTGTCAATTGCAAGTCCATTGTCTTGGCCACCAGCTAGGAAAAGTAATAACCTCCAGAAATTCTATTATTTGTGTGCCAGTAAGGCCATATGACCACTGCAGGGCAAGTCTTTTAGCATCACCCACCACATACTTCATGTCAGTTCATTCATTCATTCAATTAATATTGATTGTGCTCCCACAGGGAGACTGGCAGAGAAACAATGTCCCTTATTGAAGAAGCCGGAGAGAAGAGTACGTGCCTCACCTGACTGTCAGTATGCTTCCAAGGAGGAATCTTGAAACAGGATATAGCTTGCCATGGCCTCTCTCTTCTGATGAAGCTCATTGTGCTGGAAGGGTTTCTAGCCCAAGACTGCTTCCCGGGTTAGGATTTAACTATTCGTATCCAGTCTGGCCTGTTCCTTGTGGAAGGACAGGCTCCACTGCAACACAATGGAGTGCTGATTACAAATGGGCTTATAGAACCCTGGAAGTCCCCCCAACCACCCAACTCCCCCTGCCGCCCGTGCCACCCAGCCTGGCTGGTAGTGTAGAGCTAAGAAGCCAGCCCAGGTAGTAGAAAGCTACCTTGGTGACTCCCAGTGTGTAGGGAGACAGCTGGTTATTGTGCATAAGGCAAGTTTTATCGTCGATTTCTAGAGCATTGATTAATTTCTATTAATATGCTTATATCCAACATGATTCAAAAAATCGAATGCTCATTTTCCACGACACTCAATGTTTATGAAGTGTTGAAAAATTCTGATAAATATTTATGATAGAGGCTATATAAGATTATTGACTTTCAAGTAATTCTGTTTCTATTTCTAAGATGATTTAGACACTGCATAAAATTATAGGTCAAGCCTTTTTCTATCTCAAAAGGGTATTTTAAAGACTAAGATCTTATTCACATAGCACTTATTACTTCTTTAGGGAAGGAATTAAGTAAATGAAAGATAAATTTATATAAAAATTTGTAAATATTCTTGACAAATTTGGGAATTTAAAAACAATGTTCCCTTTGTGTGCCATAAATTTCTAACTATGTGAAATGCAATGTCTTAAAAAGGAATTGAGAATACATCCCATTTATCTCACATCATGTGGCTATGAGATTTTATTTTGAGCAAACATGATTAGGATAGACAAAATTAGAATGGATGTTCCAACAACTCCGTGTGTTGTCTCAAGTTAACTATTAGAAAAGAGTAAATTGAATTGTCCTAATGTTTCTTACTATTAATATTAATCTAAAATTCTCTTAGTGTTTTTTCTCAGTTTGGTAAAGGCCATTCTATACAGGATTAAACTTTATTTGTAAGAACACTGTATTTGGTGATGGGAAGGTGGACAGAGTAGGGATATCCAGATACTAACTACTCTTTGTGGTTGGTAATTCACACTGGCCCTCTCATCTGCTTAACTCACTTGTTCTATGTAAGTTGCTCAGGGAAGAGAAATAGAGGAGTTGAGAAATTCTTCTAGTTCATTCCTGACTCAGTACCTTCAAAGAGAGATCGAGAGGAAGAGCATACATGTATGAGCATGGAAAATTAGGCTGCCCTTTGTGCTGATGGGGTTTTGTACCTCTCCTTGCCTTAACCCTCTCTGCTGGGTTAGCATCAAGGCTACTATGCAAATGCAAGAGTTCTCACATTCTTCCCATTCCCTCTTCCAGGTTCTTACCTCCTCTGGGGTGAGCTCAGAGGCATTTGCCATGGTATCAAGGCTGTGAAGGGGCGCAGGAAGGCATGTTTATGCCTGAATGAACTCTCCTTGAATGAAGCAGATCATTCCCATAGGAGCAAGTGCCCCTGCAATACATACACAGAGGACAAGGGACAGTTGATCAGGAAAACTCTAGCTAGGCAGAATCTGGTTATAGGCAGCTGGTTTTTAATGTAGCTGTAGCAGTCAGCAGTATTTGCAAGTGAGAAGAAATAATGTATAAAACTACCATATGGGAGAATGTGATAGATGCCAAGGACAGTGGTAGGTGTGTTACATACACAATTATTCACACAACAAACCCATGAGGTTGGTATTATTTCTGTGATCACAAGGAACCTGAAGGCCAGAGTCAACATAGGGCTGTGTGACTAAGAAAAGGAAAATCTTGGTGGAAGGACAGGACTATTCGAATTCAAAATCCACACTATTAACTCCTACCAAGGATTATAACTAAATGGGAGGGACTCTAAAAGCAATATTCATCCTTGAAAAGATTTTTCTTATCTAAAGACATGAAGGAATTTATTAGGTCGAAACATATGTAGTTGACAATATTCAACTGCTTGACCTACAAAAATGGTAATTTCATGTGGCTCAATCATATCTATTTATAACTCCTGCAGAAAATATTCACAGATGGGGGACACACTACAGGACATATTCATATTGCAGAACCCCCAACATTTCCTATGACTCACAGATTTTTATTGTGTAAAATTAAAAGGAAAGTAACTAGCGTGATAAAAAAAAATTCACTTAATAAAGTTTGTATAGTTAAGACAGAAAATTTCTTGCACTAAACATTAAAGTTTTCCATTTGGAAGTAAAAACTGTCTGATGAAAGCTGACAGTTTGACTTGGAGTAGCCCAATACCAATGCAGAACAACAAAATAAGATTATCTAAATTAGGCCTAGAAGAGAGATGCTTCTCTGGCCACTATTGGTTAGAGTTATTTATAATTTGCTATGCATTTGTTGATGACTAACAAGTATTAGTACCATGAATACAGTTCTTTCATGATACATATCTAGTTAATTTCAGCTAGTCCTTTGTTCTCACAGATTTCCCAAGTAAAAGAGTCCTTTCAGGTTCGGTGGTTGTCATTCATGATGTTGGCCAAATATGTCCAGTTTTCTCTTTCTAACACAAGAAAATGGGAATGGCATTTCCAAGGCCCTGAGGCTAGGCGAGCCCTGTGATTAGTTCCTGCCAGTGAGTTGTGAGCAGAAGAAATGTATGTCACTTCTGGGCTAAGCCTAGAATTGCTGCTGTGAGGCCTTCCAGAGCTCTTTTCCTCTGGCATGATGCTTGACAACCTTTAATGCAAGGGCTACTCCTAACCTAGATCCTGAGAGGGGGGGATTTAGAATGTAACTCCTAGCCCATCCATGATGGATATATAGAGAAGAAATAAATAAGTATTATAATAACAAGTCACTAAGATTTGGGGGCTGCTTATTATAGAAGCATGTCTTAACCTATCCTGATTGATACAGATGCTTTGAATGGCCCAACAAGAGTTTTGATCCCCATTCTGAAAATTAGGGTTGGGTCTCTCTGGTTCAGATAGTTCTACTGGTCCTGATGGACAGACCAGGTACCTGACTTACAAAATGGTACCTAAAAAGGGGATATTTCAGTGTGGGGATAGCTACCTTTTCTCCCTAACAGTAGGATCCTTCATGTCCAATTACCAGTTCCATGAATAAAGTGCCCACTGAGTAAAGCAAAGCCTTCACAAAGGTAGAAAGAGTAGATAGCTTTATAAGAAATAAAATTTCAGAGGAACAGAACCTCCATCTGGGATGGAATAGCACCCTTCCCCCATCCACCATAGGGTCAGATTATCTCCATTCATCTCTCTTATTTAACCATCAACATCATTACCAAAAGAGTGTGAAAACAATGATGATGACTAGAAAGGTTGAAAGCCCATCATAACCCATTAATATATTAGCAAGAATTGTATATTAACTAGAAATTCATACAGCATAGAGGGAATAGGACAGTTTCTAGATAAATCTAAAGGCAAGAGAGGATAACCAAAGGTCAGAAGCACTGGGGGCTGCCCAAATGAACTGATACCACACTGTGAACAATAACACAGACAGTGCGGGAGCAGGAAAAACTGATTTTGCCAACTTCATGATTTCATCCTGGAGAAGAGCCAGTTTTAACACTGATTCCAAATGAGTTTTTTCTTGAGAAAAAAAAAATCCCCACAATTGGAGATGTTTATCAATAAGGGGAAAACAGTTTTCTGTGAAGATCTCTGAGTCTCTGTAAATAAATTTATACCTTTTTAGTGTACTAGGAAAAATTTGTCTATTTACCAGTTGCTGCCAACTCTGTAGCATTTATTCAAATTTATAGAAAATTTTTCTGTTAAAATGTATAGCTTCAGGCTTGCCTAGGAGGTGTCCTCACATTTCAGCAAAATAGTCAGTCTTATAATGACTTGATATCTGTAAGATTCAAAGGTACTATTACAGGTCAGGCCATGCCTAGCAATCATGCAATGAATTGGAGCATACTACAAAAGAACAAAAAATATATGAAGACAACATTCATAGCAGGAAAAAAGTATGGGGTAAAACATATTTTATTGACAAGAAAAAATAGAGAGACGCCCTCTCCTCCCCACGCTCAATGCTCACCATATCTGCCAGCAGGGATCTATGAGCTGGCCATTGCAACAAGTAATTTATGCAGCTCTTGTTCCACCCTGACACTAATGCAAATTCCTTACTTAATGCTGACTTTCACAGCACCAAGCTAGCACTCAGCAACCAGAAATTCCCTTCGATCTTGCATGGAGGAGTCACATTGTTAAAGCCTGTCATCCTACGTAGGGAACTACAATTTAACTGTCATTAATATGGCTCTTAGAATTTAAATTGAATAGCCTATCAAATACTTCTTAGTAGCAGGTAATTGTAGATTATAATTAGTTCCCTCTTTTGAATGTTCCACTACAAGATTCTAAGCCTTCACATTGGTTTTAATTGTGAATTCTCAGTTTTGAGGGAATAAAGTTTTATAAATTAACAAAGGATAAATAAATAAGAGTTCAACAAAGGTTGAAACTTTTGGCCTGAATCACATTGAATTTTGAAAAATGTATTGCATTTGTATTTAACTGCTTTTAGTATATTAGTTTGCTAAAGCTGCCATAACAAAATACCACAGACTGGGTGGCTTAAATTACATAAATTTATTTTTGCAGTTTCAAAGGCTAGAAGTCCAAGATCAAGGTATTAGCAGGTTTGGTTTCTTTTGAGGCCTCTCTCTTTGGCTTGCAGATGGACACCTTCCCGCTGAGGTCTTACATGGCCTTATCTCTAGGCCGCATACCCCTAGTGGCTCTCTGTGCATTCTAATTTCCTCTTTTTGTCAGGAAACCAGTCAGCTTGTATTAAGGCCAAACCCAACAGTCTTAACTTAATCACCTGTTTAAAGGCCCATCTTCAAATACAGTCACATTTTGAGGTACCGGGATTAGGGTTTCAACATGTGATTTCCAAAGGACACAATTCAGCCCGTAGCACTTAGAAAATAAAATATAATGTAGCCTTTTGTTGATTACTCAGACTCTGAATTTCGGATATTCCTATATTTTTCTGTGCCATCAGCATCTCTAGAGAAAGTGAGGTGGTTTTGGAATGTGCTTTTTAAAGAAGTCCCTAGAATCCCTTTGTCAACTGAAAGCCCTAGACTTATGCTATCCAACAGAGCAATCACTATCCCATGATACTTCAAGAAAGCACAGCACAGCTGGGGTCCTCAAGAACTGCACTGTTTTAGCTGCCATTTCTTTTCCTTTCTCTTCATCACATTCATCTCAGTTGCTCACTGTCATTGTTATTGGTCACTGCCTTTATACTCCATCAAATTTTCTCCAAATTCTACTCTCTTGCCTTTTGATTTCCTGCATTTTCTCCTCCCCACCCCTCTTTTCTTTGGCTTCATCTTCTCCTATCCTTTTCTTCACTGGAATGGTGAATTTTGCTCTGGAACATTTTGCCAAACAGAAATCTTTTTTCTTCTAATAAGGAAATGCCATTAATCTTCATGTCTCTGGTCACTCGACATTTCTATTGGTGATTCATTCACATACATTTTAGTGTAATGGAGCCTGATGCCTGAGCAGCGGATAAGATGGAGCCTCGTAGTCTATCTGGAAAACATAGCAATGTTTACGACTTCATATGTTCCTGCTGACTTGACATTCTCACATACAGATTATAAGCATCCATCCAGTTGACCAGGTGCACCCGTGTGATAGGCTAGACCCTGCCACAAGTTCCCCTTCTTGACATCCTCTGACTGTAATCTATGACATTCAAACGCACCAATGAGATCCCCTCATCCCTTTTGCTCATGTACCCCATACAGGTTCTCACTCTCTCTCAGCTTCCCACCTGCTCCCTGGGTGGTCTCTTCATCTGGATCCTTCCTCATGTGCAGTGACTTTGTCTTTCTAGGACCTGTGAGTGTAATAAAGTTTCTTTTCCTCTGTGTCCCCTCTGTGGCTGAACCTGACTGACCATCACATGAAAAAATATAAAACAAACTGTAAGATGGAGTTTGAGAACAGTACTCACCTTATGAAGTTGTTAGGATTGAATAAATTGACCTAAGGAAATGGCACCTCAAGTAGAGATCAATAGGTAAATTTTTCTCAGGAAAAAAATTAGCTCTTTACAATATGACTAGGGACCTTGTCTGCTGACTACGTGTGGTGATCTTGGGCAGAGGCACACTTATTTACCATGTGGACTCTTTATTGGGCATGTACTTCATACACATGTTAGAAAGTCCCTCCATGCAATCAATTTATCATCTACCTATTAAGACAAGACTTATGCAGAGAAAACAGAGATTAGTATAAGTCCGGGCATAATCAGGTGCTAAATAAAATGGGGCAAAATATTCTATAAGCTTTTGGAAGAAGAAGTACTGACTTCTGGCTTCTGGTTGCACATGAAAGAAGCTTCACAGTCACCATTCTATCCTAACAAAAAGTTAAAGAGCTAAACAGACTAACATGTCAACAGCTCTTCTAGGATTCATGAGAGAGATTAGGGGAAAATGCTGATCCAAAGATTCGAGGGACAAAAAGGTAACTACAGGAAATAACAACTTACCAGAGCAGACTCACCGTGAAACCATCCCAGAAGCCAGTGCGGGTAGAAAAACCTGAACTGTAATGGATGAGTGCTAGAAGCTCAGTGTGGGCAAGTCTGAGAGTTAACAACTCCAGGGAGACCTAATTCTTAGGGGAGGGGGCACAATATTGTGAGATTTGCCTCTAGGAGCTCAACCAGATCCCACCGTAAATATTAAAGAAAAACCCCTTGGTGCTTCCTGCAGGGGGACAAAGCCATTTTGAAATATGTCAGAGCACTCAGTTCTTGATAACAAGGCCTGCTCTCATGGAAAACTAGTAATTGAGAACTTAATTTGCTGGTTTATTATCAGAACCTAACTGTTCTGGGGAAGGGAAGTATCCAACTCCAACCCACTCTAGCTAATCTCTCCCAAACTATTAGGAAAATACAGTGAGAATCACTTGTGAAGTTCACAGTCCAGAGGCCAGGCTCACTAAATGACTGAGGCCTAATCACAGGACTAAAGAATGCTTCACCCGCCCTGGCTGGTTTGGCTCAGTGGATGGGGCATCAGCCTGTGAACTCAAGGGTCCCGGGTTCGATTCCAGTCAAAACCCATGCCCGGGTTGTAGGCTCGATCCTCATTGGGTGGTATGCAGGAGGCAGCCAATCAATGATTCTCTCTCGTCACTGATGTTTCTCTCTCTCCCTCTCACTTCCTTTCTGAAATCAATAAAAAATTTTTAAAAAAGAATGCTTTACCCTCTTCATAACTCACCACCACATTACTAAAGATCTATTACCAGCAGTTTGTGTGTGTGTGTTATTTAATCCAGTACATGATGTCCAGCTAAAGGAGGAAAATTACAGAGCATACCAAAAGATAAAAATCACAATTTGAAGAGACAAAGCAAGCATCAGAACCAGTCGTGGCAGGAATGCTGGAATTACCAGACTTGGAATTTAAAACAACTATGAGTGATATGCTAAGGGCTCTAATGGGTAAAGTAGAAAGCATGTAAGAACAGATAGGCAATGTAAACAGAGAGTTGAAAATGGAAAGAATCAAAAGAGATGCTAAAAATGAAAACAGCCCTGACCGGTTTGGCTCAGTGGATAGAGCGTCAGCCTGCGGACTGAAGGGTCCTGGGTTCGATTCCAGTCAAGGGAATGTACCTTGGTTGTGGGCATATCCCCAGTAGGGAGTGTGCAGGAGGCAGCTGATCAATGTTTCTCTCTTATCAATGTTTCTAACTTTCTATCCCTCTCCCTTCCTCTTTGTAAAAAAACCAATAAAATATATTTAAAAAATAAATAAATAAAATAAAAATGAAAACACTTTATGAGAAATTACAAATGCCTTTGATGGACTTACTAATAGATAGGACATGGCTGAGGAAAGAATCTCTGAGCTTGAGTATATCTTCAAAGAAAGCTCCAAAACTAAAAAGCAAAGAAAACAAAGACTGAAAAACAAAATCAGAATAAAATATCCAAGGACTGTGAGTCAGCTGCAAAAGGTGTAACATGTATGGAATGGGAATACCAGACAGAGAAGAAAGGGAGAAAGGAATAGAAGAAATATTTGAAATAATACTGACTGAGAATTTCCCCATATTAATGTCAGATATCAAACCACCAATCCAGGAAGCTCAGAGAGCACCAAATAAGCTAAATGCCAAAATAATAATAATAATAATAATAATAATAATAACCCCCAAATTACATCTAAGCATATCATTTTCAAGTTATAAAAAATAAATAAATAAAAAGAATCCTTAAAGAAGCAAGAGGGAAAAACACCTTACCAACATAAAAGAATAAAGACAAGAATTATGTCTGACTTCTCAGAAACCATGTAAGCAAGAAGTGAGGGGAGTGAAATATTTAAAGTATTCAGAGGAAATAACCCCACCAACCTAGAATTCTACACCCTGTGAAATTATCCTTAAAAAGTGAAGGAAAAATATTTTCTTAGGCAAACAAAAATTAAGGGAATTTGGCAAGTAGACCTGCCTTATAAGAAATATCAAACAAAATTTTTGAGAGAGAAGGAAAATAATATATGTCAGAAACTCAGATCTACATAAAAAGAGGAAGAGCATCAAAGAAGAAACAAGTGAAGGTGTTAACATAAGAAACATTCAAACCTGTAAAGAAATTTTGTGAGTTTATTTGAGCCAAACTGTCAACAATTGCTGGGAAGCAGAAACTCAATGAATTAAGATAATGCTCTGGAGAATGGTGATTTTTCACCTATTTTTATAAATTGCCATCAAAGGTGGAGACATAAGTGGGTTACATGAAATCCATTGGTGATAGATTAGGGAGGTAGGAGAAAGCAAAGTGGGGAACCTCTGGGATTGGATAAAAAGTAAAATGATAGACACATGCTTCTTTTATATACATGGGTACAGGATAGTTAACAGTCAATAATTAACACAATAACAATGAGGGAATTTGTGATCTCCACCCTGGTGCCCTGGCGAACTGGTTGTGCCCTGAGGGGTCCAGCAAAAGGGAAGTTACCAGTTACCCTGACATTCCACACGTATGTTATCTTAGATCAGCGATTCTCAACCTGTGGGTCGCAACCCCTCTGGCAGTCGAATGACCCTTTCACAGGAGTCGCCTAAGACCATCCTGCATATCAGATATTTACATTATTATTCACAATAGTAACAACATTACAGTTATGAAGTAGCAACGAAAATAATTTTATGGTTGGGTCACAACATGAGGAACTGTATTTAAAGGGCCAGAAGGTTGAGAACCACTGTCTTAGATGCAAAAAGACAACAGGCTCAGTAAAGATTGAAAATTGTTCTTTGTCAGGGAAGACACTGGCCTAGGACGTGACTACCTACTATAAACTGCTTTTTAATTAAAAGTTTCTAATTTCAGATCATCCTTTGTGGTTACTTTAGGTCTATGAATTTGCAAGGCTGCCATGCAGGCCTTCCCTGAGTTAGTCAGGTTAGCATGTGGCCCCTCTTTGTCCACAAAGTTAAAATAAATTTTTATTTTTTATTCTTAATTGATTTCACATAACAGTTTGTTCAAAATAATGATATCCAAAATGTATCTAATTATGTATACTTATGTATGTGCTTGTGTGTGTGTGTGTGTGTGTGTGTATGTATATATATATATATATATATATATATATATATATATATATATATATATCTCCTATCTAATAAAAGGGTAATATGCAAATTGACCATCACTCCATCACAAAATGATGGTGCCCATAGCCACTAGATGGCAGTGCCCAGTTGTCTCAGCCCTGCCAGAGTCCCCCAATCCTCGGGGGTGGCCACTGAGAGTGGGCATCATGAGTGGCCTGGTGGAATGCTTGCTTTGTCACCGTGGTGACGAGGCAGGCATTCCACCCCAGCCGCAGAGGGTCTCTGGCTGGTGGGCATGAAGCAGCAAGCGGGGGGGGGGGGGGGGCGGTCTTTCTGCAGCCGGGCACAGAACGCTGGCATGCGTCATCACTCCAGCGACGAGGCACACAAGTGTTCTGCGCCCAGCCGTGGAGGAGGGCCTCTAGCCAGGCCGGGCGCAGAACGTTTGCATCACAGAGACTCTGACAGCGGGGAGGAGGAAATCCCACCTCCACAGAATCAGTCAGAATCACCCATTGGTCAGACAGCTCTCAGCAGCCTGACAGCCAGGACTCTCATTCACCTGCATCTCAGACCGTGACAGCAGGTCCCCTATTGGAGTGGGTGCAGGCTGGGCTGAGGGAATCCACCCCTCCATGCATGAATTTTGTGCACTGGGCCTCTAGTATATATATATGAAAAAATGACAGCAATGAGAGGGACAATTAGGATTATTTTGTTGGTATAAGGTACTTACACTAAATGATGATAAAATAACAATAATGCTTTGTGTGACTTGAACTTATTAATACAATAAGTGAAGAGGGAGTTTTATGGAGAAGAAAAGGAGTAGAAATTACAGTCATGTGAGGAAGGTGTTGAACAAAGATAGAGAGATGAGAGTGAACATGGAGGAAGTGAATGAGAGTAGAAAAGGGTGCCTTTGGTGGAGAGGAAGCTCTGGATTTAGGAACAGGATAGATAAATGGGGGTGAGAGTGGGAAGACTGGCAGGTTTGGAGTTAAAATCCATGTGAGTATCAGAGGCAGGCATTTCAGTTCTTTCAATGTGTTTCAAAGTAATCTTCTTTAGAATTTATTTTTATGAAATGTACTATATTGTACTTACGACTATTTGATTTACTAAGCTCACTTTCAATAACTACCTCCAAGTTAGACCCTTTGAAATTCTCATCTCCCTTCAGGTTATTGCTAGGAATGATTCCATCTTAGCATCATCTATATATTTCAGGAAAACTCACTTTGTCACTTTGTCAAATATGCCATTAATAAAATATTAAATTACAATGAACCCCCAACTAACTAGAAGAACATAAAATAACCGCTGTGAAGAGGATGACAATTTTTCATAGTTTTTTTTCAGGTAGGTGTATATGAAGAGGAATTCAAGCAGTCAATTTATTTTAAGTCTGTATTTATTTTGTACCCACTATATACTAAAGAAAATGTGTACTTGGTGTTTTGAGTCATATAATAAAAATATAAGATCAATCTTTATCTTCAAATGGTAATAGCATACTTATGCACAGGAAAGTAAACAACATGAACAGTTTATGTTTAATGACAAAATGAAGAGTACAGTACTATTAATATAAAGATTTATTCATAGGAGTGATTAATGGAATAAGGGGTAGTCAGAAGTATTGTCATAACAATTGCTGATATTTGATTGTACTTTTAAAATGTGTAGCATTTGATAAGATGCAAAGAAAAAGACTACTCTTTCTTTGGTAGAGAAAAATATGAGTAGAGTATAGCGGCAAGAATAAGCCAGAGTTGTCCTGGACAGTGTAAAAAAATAGAGGGTAGGGCCACACTGAGAAATATCAGAAGATAAGGTGTTTGGATAGAAAGTTAAAGGAGGGCCTTCAAAGCCAGAATAACATTTCTTTTTCTAAAACACAAATTCTCAAGTCTTTACCTCAGGTGCCTAAGCATGACTCCATAACAAAGTCATGGAGAAAGTCACAGCAATATTCCAAATCATTCAAAGTGCCTGTTGTAATGCAGAATGTAAGTCTAAGAATTACATTTTTTAAGATGTGCCCCTTCTCAAAATTAGTGATTTGGGATGGAGATTTGTACCTCCTAGAATATAGTTTCTCAAGTGGAACCTCAGATACCAGTTAGTTTCACCCAATTTTACTTTATCTTAAATTCTCCTTTCCAGTTTTATTTTTCAAATCTAACTGCCTTTTTACCATATGGAGTCTCTAGAATCTAGAAGTATCCAAGGACATTTTTATTTCCAAACTAAAGAAAGTTATTCTCCATGATTCATGTATTCAGCAAATATTGACTGAACACCTACTATGGTCAGAGAAACTAATCTAAGAGCTTGGATAGGTCTGTGAACAAAATCAACAAAATTCTTACCCTCAGAGAGCTTTAATTTAAATAAGTAGAGAGAGAAAATAAAAGTAAACCATGAGAGATACTTATTATTACCCCATTTCACAGGTTAAAATAAAAACACATTCAGAGAGACAGGTAAATATCCCAAGTTTATACAGTTACTAAAGGCCTGATGCACGAAATTCGTGCAAGGGTAGGGTCCCTAGGCCTGGCCGGCAATCAGGGCCGATCTGTGGGGCAATTGGCGGGGCAATCAGGGGGGCCCTGCTGGCACCTGCCTTGGCCAGCCTGGTGCCGCCTGCTCACCAGCCACCCCCCCCCCCGCTGCCTCCCACTCGTTGGCTGGCCCCAGCCCCCACTGCCACTGTAGGTTGCCTCCCTCTGCAGGGTGACCAACAGGCAATTGGGGGGCCCCAGCTGACACCCACCGTGACTGGCCTGGGGGCCTGCGGGATGGGGGCAGCTCCTGTATTGAGCGTCTGCCCCCTGGTGGTCAGTGCACATCATAGTGACCAGTCATTCCAACATTCATTCCACTATTTGGTCAATTTGCATATTAGGCTTTTATTATATAGGATTGAGTGGTAAAATAAAACTCAAACTCTTCCGTATCCAACCATAGCTACTTATTGTAAAATAATTGACTACTAAAATGCAGAAATATAACTCTTCAGTTGGTTTTTGGCATTTCTAAGCACATCTTCGCCCTCCCCTCTTCCCCCCAACCACCCCCCCCCCCACACACACACACATTCCCAATTCTACTGATTCTCTATGTCTTGATTTTGAAAGATTGAAGCTAGTGTGTGTTAAAGGTTCAAGGGGAAGCAGCATGAGAATCTTGAGGGTGAGTCTATTACTAATTCTTATCTCTCTGGGATTGTACACATTGAGAACAGGTGGAATTTTGATCTCTGATCTTGAACTTATTGCCCATTTAGCTCCACATTGTCAGTTCCTGGGTTTTTAGCACCACGGACAGCTGCTTTCCATCTAGGTTCTTTCGAAAGATTCTATAGTTAAATATTGTACGCTGTCTTCTGTCCCTCTGCATTTTAAGTATCATATGGCTATTACAACAACTATTTAACCATTTTCATATAACTAATCACCCAGAACATTTATTGCCTTTATATGCTCAATTAGGAAGCAGCAAAAAGTGCATAAGAATAGCATTTGAATTAAACATTCTAAACAAAACATCCTCTCAAGGTTTTGGTTTGTTTGTTTGTTTGTTTTTGTATAGATATTTAAGCCAAATAGCAAAATTTACACATTCTATAGGACATTATGTTATGTTTTCATAAGTACACTTTTCCACTTTTTGACCATGCTTGCCCTAAAAGAATTATCAAAATATTAAAGTTAAAATATTTGGATGTAGAAATCATATACCAAGGAAATCCCATGCCCCAAGTAAATCCTATAAATATAAATGATCTCAGCATCATCTCACTGGCCGACAGAGAGGTTTCAGAATCTACTATTCCTGCTGGAAAAGGATAATATCCAGCTCCTTCGTGGTGTACTTTATATAGTAAGATCTTAATAATTGCTTTTTTATTACACTGATTAAAATGCTAATAAATGCCTCCATTGTGTCTCTCCTTCCCCTACCATTATGTTGTGATCTGGTAACTTCTGAAACAGACCATAGAGAAGCCAAAATGGTATCATGGTGAGGCATCAGTTTATTTGAAAGAAAGGGGTTCAAGTATATAAAGATAATTTTATATTAGTAGCAGAAAACAGCTGTTATGATTAACATTTAAATCACACCAAATATAAGGCCCCAATATACAAAATAGTACATAAAGTAACAATTGAGAAAATGTCAAAATTTGTAGCTTATTTTCACTTGGGCATGACATTTTGTCAAAAAACTAAAATACCTCTTTGAAGTTTGGTTGCATTAGATCTCTAACCTAAATTCACACAAACTAAACATTCAGTGTTAAAGTTTCAATTCTTTTTAATCTATTATATTGGAAACATAACATAGAGTAGCTCTTGTTGTCTCAAAATATGATCAGTGTGTTCAAACAATGGTAGAGCAGTCCCCCTTTATCCATGGGGATATGTTCCAAGAACTCCATTGGATGCGGAAATCTCAAATAATGCCAAACCCTACATATGCTATGTTTTTCCTATACACATACTAGGGGCCCAGTTTATGAATTCGTGCACCTTGAAAGGAACTGTGGGCCGCAAGGCTGCAGTAGGACCAGGGGCAGGTCTCGGCCCATCCTCCGCACACAAGCCTGGCCCCTCCCACCGTCTCCCCGGTCCCCTGTCTGTTGGCAGCCCTGCTCACACTGCTGCAGCTCCCATGTGCTGATAGCACTGGCCCTGCTCGCACCTGCTGATGGCACGAAGCAATTGGGGCTGGCGCCAGCAGTGGGTGTGAGCGGGGCCAGCACTGTCAGGGAGTGCGAATGGCGGCTGCTGCCCCAATTGCGCCTCAGGAGCAGGGGGAGGTGGAGAAGCCCTCAGGGGCGATCAGGGCCAGCAGCTGCCACTCACACCCACTGATGGTACGGAGTTATTGGGACCGGTGCTCAGCACTGGCAGTGGATGCAAGCAGGGCTGGCTCTGGCAGTGGGTGTGAGCAGTGGCTCTGGCACCAGCAACAAGTGTGAATGGGGCTGGCACCAGAAGCAGGTGAGAGCACCGTGTGGGAGCAAAGAATTTTCAGTAACCACCAGAGGCTCACCCAGATGACAGCGACTGGCACCCTGCCCTGGCCTGGTGCCCCCGCTCACCTGCTCCACCATCCCGCCACGGTCAATGTCTGCCATGTTTTGCCCACGTCCCCTGGTGGTCAGCGCATGTCATAGCAACCGGTTGTTCAGTTGTTTGGTTTTTCCAGTTGTTCCACCATTTGGACTATTTACATATTAGCCTTCTGTTATATGGGATACATTTTACAGCTTCTCTCTGGCTTATTCGAATTGCCAATATCATTATTGTCAGGGCCATTATTAAGTAAAATAAGAGTTATTTGAACACAAGCATTTTACTATCTGATAACCAAGGTGGATACTAATTGACTAACAGGAGGACAGCATATACAGTGTAGATGTGCTGAGCAAAAGAATGATTCATGTCCTGGGCAGGACAAAGAGCTCATCACACTACTTGGAATGGTGTACAATTTAAAACTTATGCATTGTTTGCTTCTGAAATTTTCCATTTAATATTTTTGGACCACAGTTGACCATGGGTAATTGAAATCATGGAAAGCAAAACTGAGGATAAGACAATAGCTTTTTGAACAGAAGTCTTATGTGCATTGACCTGTTAGATGGGAAGATTGTTTTGGACAAATCAAGGTTTTTCACTTAAAATAAGAAAGCAATTAGCAAATGAACTCTAAAATTAAGCCATAAGAGGCCACTATTTCTTGACATATGATAAATTCCACAAAGGAAAATACTATACTTTTGTTTGGATTTGTTAGAATGAACATGTATTACTTTTTTGCAGTATCAACTTTTTATTGACGGATAATACATATACAGAGAAGCACACAAATCAGAAATATGCAACTCAATGAATCTTGCAAAGCAAATCCACAAGTGTAACCCATATTCAGATTGAAATATAGGTCATTATCAGTATCCCAGAAGCTTATACCTCCTTCAGTTACTAATTCCTTTGTTCCAAGGATAACAACTACCTTGACCTCTAGCACTACTACTGTTTTTGCTTCTTTTTGAATTTTGTGTAAACAGTATCATATAGTAGCTTAAATATATACTAACAGTTTTATAAATGGTTGTACCAAATTATACTACTGTCAGCTGTGTATGAGAGTTCCACTTGCTCCCATCCTCACCAAGACTTGATTATGTTCATGTATTACTTTTATAATAACAATAATAATAATAATGGTTAGTAATTATGAGGCCATTGCAATTCAGAGGAAAAATATGAGGCCTAGACCATTTGCAAAAAAAGAATTGGTAAAAATCATACACAAGATCCCCAACTATTACTTGAATTTTTAAGCTTTTATTATCAATATGTATATCCATACAGAAAATTAGAGAAAATCACCTATATTTTATAATAGTTAACATTCTGCCGCAAAGCTTAAACTTTTTTGCTAAAATATTAAAGTAAATTACAAATGTCAAGGTATTTCAATATAAACATTTCAGTATACATTTCTAAAAAGTAAGAATATTTTTCTATTGAACCACAATACTATTATGACAACTAACAAAATCTATAATAATTCCCTTATAATATCTAATACCTAATTTCTATTCAAATCTCCCTTAATTATCCAAAAAACATCTTTGACAGTGGGTTTATTTAAGCCAGGATTTACTCAAAGACCACACATTCCATTTTGTTACGATGTTTCTGAAATTTCTTAATCTGAGTCCATATCCCACCGCCCTTTTAAAATGACAATGACTTGTTGAATAAACAAGGGCTGTCCTGTAGGATATCCAAACTTCTGGATGTACCTGACTGTTTCCTCACAGTCATTTAACTTGTTATTCTATCCCATGTATTTCTTGTAAACTGAAAGTCAGATCAAGAATGCTTCCTGGAGGGACAGTGACCTTCACGTTGCCTCACTCCAAGAGGGAGACACCATCTGGTATCTGACCATTAGTGATGCTAAGATGGTTAAGATGGTGACCCTAGATCTTTGCATATTTAGCCTTCCAATATTCAGTTAATATGGACAATGACTTCAACTATTTTTATAGTAAAAACAAAAATTTATCTTAAGGAATATTAAGATATAAAGCGTGTCCTGGAAAAATTGTCAGGGAAGGTTTATTAACAGCAAAACCTTCTCCAACTCCCATCTCTTTGACTCTTCCTTTTCTTCTTCCTCAGGACATCCTTGGCCCCCTAGGTATTTAGTGATGCTAGACAGAAGATGACAACTGAGTAGGAAAAGTATACTGGAAGAATTCTGGCTCTAACCCCTACACTCAACCTCTATACGTTAAAAATAAAACCACGACCATCCTTTTGCATTACTGGTTCAGTGACCTTCATTCTCAAGATGATTTACAAACAGTGGCTGTTGGAGGAGGCACTTTCTTCACCTGTGACAATATTTTCTAAAAACAGTTTATCAGTTTATTTTACAAATGTGGAATAAGCTGTTACCTTTTAAAAATAGTTGTTACTATTAGTCCCACAATAAATACAACTTCTGATGGAACCAATAATAGTACAAGACATAGTAACATTAAGAGTGTTAATTTTTTTTAATAGTGTTTTGATAGTTTGGAAAAAGCCACAATAAGGAGGCAATATTCGGATTCTGCCAGTATACATGAGGTGCACAATTACTCAGTGAGCATTTGTCTCTTCGATGTACCATGTCAATTCTTGATGTTGTTTTATTGTCCCGTGAGACATATTACTGGGCCTCAAGGGTAGAAAGATGCTAGAAGAATATTAAGCCCAGCATATGAAGGATGGACATTCATCGTGTTCTGAGCAGCCTGGAAATTATTGCTTAATATTAATTTATTAGATGATTGCTGAGCCAAAAGGACATAATATCCATTATGTAAATGTTCAGTCATGGACACTGTGCCCCAACACTTATTAACTCCAAGCTGAATATTGAATGGCGTACATCCAAAACTAAACATGTTCAAATAGACAAGTAGTTTGTCACGAAAAAGCAAGACCATTCAGTAAGTAGTACATTTTGTCCTACAAATGAGAGAGTATTTTTTCTTAAGCAACATTAAAGGCTCAAGCCGGAAAAATTGGGCCCTGGGAGAAGAAGCAAATAATGTAGTGGGAAAGGGAGAGCATTTCATTGCTGCACATTAGTTCACATGTTTGTCAGGTCTTTATCTGAACAAATGTCCTAAAGGTGCAGTGCAATTTTATGTGCAGAGCTGGTGGTTATGCTTTGAAAGTCTTTCAAAGTTTTAGAAAAGGAATTGATTGCTTTGTGATGCTATGCATGGCAGTATAATTCACTGGTTTATCCGCTTACCTTAGCATTTTCAAAAATGAATTTGTGACTTAGTGATGCAGTTTTTGTGGAGCCTCGAGTTTTATACAGTTGACCTGGGAACCTTTTATATATAGTAGCCAACAGAGAAAATAATTTTTTTATATTTTATGAGTCTTCCTGTGGCTCTGAGGAAATCCCTGTCACATAGAATTGTCGTCGTTGCTTCAAAAACCAATATACCCTTTAACTAACCAGTGCAGGAAGGAGTTTTTTGCCTCCATTTTCCATCGCTGAGGCTTATATTTCTTTCCAGATCCTAGCATAGAGTTCAGCTTGGAACAGCTGTCCATGAAATGATTGTTGAATGAATACATGAGAAAATGAATAGTTGTATCATGTCAGTGAGGGCATATGTGTTCTGGGAAAGTCGTGAAGCTTAGGTGGTAAGACTACAGATAATTTGGCCAACTTAATGATTTCCTGGTCAATTGAAACTAATCCTTCCAATGATGGCTTTCTGCAGTAGTGGAGGCAGGGTATATAAGTTGAGCGCCCTAAGATAACTGCCTTTATAAATATGTTCTTTTCCTCTTATAAAAACAGCACTGCACATGTGAATCTCATGTGTGCAGCATATGATTTCATAAAATATTTAGCAACATGTGACCTTCCAGAAAGAGCAGGCATGAAGGTTTTTATTGGTGGAGGAGTTGGTTAGCAGACAAAGCAGCTAGCTGTATGAACTTTTCCTTGTTTCACACATACTTTCTAGAAGGAGTCACCTGCCCTGAAATACAGTCCTGGACACCTGTTGTTTTGTCCCTTGAAGTCAACGGACTTCTTTCAGTCTGTAGTCAAACTCTTGTTTGACTGTAGGCACCATGTCCTACCTCCTGGAAATGACCCTTTCCTGTGGCTTTCAGCAGGATCTCTCCAGGACCAGCTGCCTCCTTCTGGTTTTGCTGAGAGTTACTCCAATTATCGGTCACAGTGCAGTTAGCTCCTGTCTTTCTAGATGGTGAATTGGCCAGGATGGGCGATAATGACCATTTTAGGAAGAAGCTATGATGTCACTATCTACCTTGTGTGGGATGTAATTTTACTTGCCATGCATAAGTCTCAGCACCCCACTTCCTGTGCTATACCTCCTGACTCTGTTCACTTGACCTTGGCATCCTATTGGGCTTGTCATCCATCACTCAGTCAGTGACTCCCCAGGGGATACACAGTGAAACATGTGCTTAAATCTTCAGGCCCATTTGGATCCTACTAGTCATTTAGCATAGCATGGGGGAGGGATTATGTGTTAAATCTTTCCTTCAACTCTTGGATTTGATTATAATAAAACCACCATTTTCTGGAGACCAGCCTTCCAAAAGCAATCAGGAGCAGAGGAGGGAATGTAGGTTGAAGAGCTCCTGAACACCAGAAATAAATGACAAGTTCAATAACCAAAGGCTTAAATATTATAAAAACACTGTATAGTTAAAGAGCCTGTGTTCTGGCCAGTGGCCAATGACTCTAAAAAGTCAAACTTTTGATGTGAACCCCAAAATAAGAGGTAGATAGGAGAGAAGCAGGCAGAGGGAGAAAATGTCAACAAATCATTGGAAATGAGAAGTAAAGGCAGTAGCAACATGAATTAGAAGTGGCAATGAAGGCAGTGAGAGGTGTCCTTCAGACTATTGGGAGCAAGAGGGCTAATGGGCAAATGAAGAGAGTTAGGGACAATGCCGTGCTGGCATAAATGTGGAGTAACAACTCTCTTTGTGTTGATAGAAATGTAAACCAGTACAATCAGTTTAAAAAATAACTTGGCATTACCTAGACCGTGGTCGGCAAACTGAGGCTCGCAAGCCACATGCGGCTAATTGGCCCCTTGAGTGTGGCTCTTCCTAAGCCTTAGGAGTACCCCAATTAAGTTAATAACAATGTGCCTACCTATATAGTTTAAGTTTAAAAAATTTGGCTCTCAAAAGAAATTTCAATCGTTGTACTATTGATATTTGGCTCTGTTGACTAATGAGTTTGCCGACCACCAAAGAACATTTGAATATACACAGCATTTCCATTCTTATGTACAAACCCTGGAAAAATTTGTGTCCACATGTACAAAACTGTCTTTTAAAGCATTGATTATAGTAGAAAAATGGAAACAATTCAAATTTCTAGTGATATTAAAATAGATAAGTAAATCATGAAATTATAGTTTATACAGTAGAAGCTCTACATACAACAATGAAAATGAATGAACTATAGCTATGTGAATGAGTTTCAACAATATATCACTGAATAAAAAAGTCATAAAGAAATATATACATTCATTTCTACAAATTCAAAAACAAGGAAACCCAAATAATAACTGATTAATGATGTGTGCAAAAAAAATTTAGGTCAAGAAGCACAATTTTGGATAGTGACTAACTCTGGGGACAGCAAGGTAGGGAGGGAGCAATGAGTTCTGGGAGGTGCACACAAGATCTCATAAATTGAGTGGTGAGACAGGGTGTTTATTTTTATTCAAAAACACATATGGATATTATTCAAAAGTAAATATATATGTACTTTAGAGTATTCATATTTCAAATTGCTCATATTTAAAAAGTAAAATAGACAGCACAACAAAAAATAAAAGGGTGATTGTAGAAATGTAGATATAGTGTAAAATTTAGTTGCCAAATAAGTGGATCAGCATAAAAACATGAATGGTAATATGTGCTCATGAATTTCAGACTATTAACTACTTCTGAGAACAGAGAGTGGGAGAATAATGGATAGAGGTAGGTACAAAATTGACTTTGCCAGTGTCTGTAATATTTTATTTTTTTAACAGACTTTGGAGGAAATATGGAAAAATGTTAAGATGTTTAAATCTAGATGTGTGACTAGGTTAATGCTCATTACATATTTTCTGCACTTTTCTTTATATTATAGTAAAAAAATTGTTTCATTAAATAAAAGCAAAGGTGTTGATGTTTTTAGAAATTGATAACTAAGTCTCAATGATTTTGAAAACTCACGTATCAAGAATGACTTGATCAAGAGATTAGGAAAACAGGTGGGGAGGTATAGAATAGTTCTGCAGGAAATCAATTAATTTTAAAATGTAATAAATATTTTATTAGTTCTTACTTAGAGTCCTGAATTTAAATAAAATTTCAGTTGGTTGAATTTAATAATTTTGTTTGTTTTACACATAGTCTCTTGATCTAAACATGTAAGCATGAACACCACATTAAAATTTTTTTTTTAAATATATCTTATTGATTTTTTACAGAGAGGAAGGGAGAGAGATAGAGAGTTAGAAACATCGATGAGAGAGAAACATCGATCAGCTGCCTCCTGCACACTCCCTACTGGGGATGTGCCCGCAACCCAGGTACATGCCCTTGACCGGAATTGAACCTGGGACCCTTCAGTCCGTAGGCCGACGCTCTATCCACTGAGCCAAACCGGTTTCGGCCACATTAAAAATTTGATTTACATTATTAGTTAAAATATATCTCCTTTATCTATAGTTTGCCTTATAACTAATATTTTTATTATAAGTTTGATTATAACTTAAGACTAAAAATTTGTAAAATTTTATTTTAAATTATTCTTTCTACATTTTAAATAAGGGAGATAATTTTTAGTTTTGTGCATTGGGTGATTAATGCATACCATTATATAATAATTTTTTAAAGGCTAGAGTTTCTCAGTTTAAAATTAACGCTCACAATTATATGTAAAAGTTTAACACATTTGTTCACAACTAACAATTATTTTTAACTTAATTTAAATTTCTGGTTTAAATAATTTATTTCATTTGTGAGGTATTTTAAAGGTCAAATTACTTGCAATTACTTAGGTAAGTCTATTACATTTTTTAAATGAGTTTTAGTACTTGGTCAAGTTTATTTTTCAATAGATGACATTTTAAATCTTTCTATATTCAAACATGAAGTAAACTGGCTTAATATAAAATGTTCAAATTTCACATTGATTTGTTAAATATGAAATTAATATTTATTACATACTAAGGTAAGCATAAAAACCTGTAAGGCAATTATTTTTTAATTATTATAAATTAAATAGACTCATGCCTAGAAACATATCCTTGTAATAATGTTTTCTCCACTTCACAAAAATATAGGATACTTACATTGCTCTAGTAAATGAATATGTTTGAATTTTAGTTTTCACCTAGGAGGTGGGAAGTTTGAAGTGCTCTGAAGATTTGAATAAATTTATTTTACATTCTGTAAAATGTTAATTTAATACTTTATAACTGATTCCTAATTTTCAATATGCTGAAAGCGTAGTATGCCATGAAATACCCCCATTTAGTTTACATATGATTTGTCTTTTTATATTTATGAAATGTAGACCATTTGCAATGCAATGGCATTGTTATATTTTACTTTTTAATGTTTTCATGATAAAAAGGCAATGATCATTGTGCTCTCCATTTTCCACTATCAGACAGGTAATTTTATTCCTGCGTTTGAGCATTATGTGTCTTCCAGGAGTGTTGAAAAACCATTACGTTGTACATGCATTCATTCTTACGAAGTCTGGCTTTTGGAAATTCTGGAATATATTGTAAGTGAAGCCATTCTCCAATACAGAATCAATTCTCTATAGAAATAGATTGAGTCTGGGACAAGTGAAAGAAAGAGGACCTACTGTATGGAAATTAAAATAGCTGCTGAAAAACTCAACAATGAAACAGCTCAAATTACACTCCCAGGCAGGGACAGCACAAATGGCTCCTGGCTCACAAAGAAAATCAATCCGAGAAGATGTGCTGATTTACATCGCTGATAGGGCTGAAAAATGGGCACGGGGAGAAAACAGCTTTCAAGATGCAAAAAGGCAGGTGAAGAATTAGGTTTGTACCAAGAGGTGCATAATGGAGAAAGAGCTCTTGAAGAGTGAGTGCCATACAAAAGGGATGTGGTTCTGGAGCGAGGGCAAGGGCAGCTCTGCCTGTGTCCCAGTCTGGGAGCTGCTCCAAGAAACCTCTGGTGAAAATGATGTCTTAAGAGGGATTCATTAAGTCCCATAATGGGCACCCAGAGGTGATCATAAACCTGCAAAGAAAGTCTGTCACTTACTGCTATCTGATTACAGTCTCTACGCGAGGTGTTATAAAATTTCCCACTCCTCTAACAGATTGAAAAAGTGCACTTTGATGTACGTTTTATTAATTTCGCTGGCTTTTAAATTGTCTGAACTGTGGAGGCCCACTATAATGTCTCAGCCTGTTCATTATAGTCCTTGTCTAATCACAGTTTCTAGAGAATGAATAAAATAGCTTAGGGATTGAAATATGTACGATTGTGAAATTACCCATGAGGACAGTTTGCCTGCGTCAGTAAGGGTACAGGGATCGATTCCAGGGAAAGTGAAGCTGGGTAGATGCCCTACCATTTTTGAAGGCGCACGTCCATCCCTATATTTCTAGCAAACCCGTACAGCGTATAATGGAATTTATAACACTCTTTACATGACTTGTTTTTTTAGTTTCCTTTTTCCTTCTTTCTGTGATGAAGGTAAAAGGGGAGGAGGTGATGGTAAGCAGAGTTGGTGAAGACGGCCCCCATTCCCAACATAGCACCTCTCTCACACACAGCCATCAGTAGACCAAATGCCGCAGGCCCTAAGCTCATTTTAAATATAGAGATGAGGTGAAGAAGTGTCCACACTTTAGAAATCAAGCTACGTGCCACATCCATAGACCCCATTCTCGTAGCAGAATGAAAATATCTCTGCCTTTCTGACTTGGGTTCAAGTCCAAGCTCCACCATTTACCACCTGTACAGCCTTAGATAAATTGCTCAACTCTCTAAGGCTTACTTTTCCCATCCCTAAATGGCTAAATAACCAACATCCACTGCAGGGATTCTCAACCTCAGCACTATTGATATTGGGGCCACATAATACTTTGTTGTGGGGGTCTGTCCCATGCATTATAGGTTGTATAGCAGCATCCATGACCTCTACTCGCTAGATGCCAGGAGCATCCCCTCTGTTCTCCACTGTGACAACCAAAATATCTCCAGACATTAGCAAATGTTCCCTTGCCAGGGAGTGGAGGGTGCAGGGTGTCAACATCACCCCTGGTTGAGAATCACTGTTCTATTGAGTATTTTGATGAATGCCAGGTGCTTTTCTAAAAGCTCTTCAGGGACCCACCTCTATATTCTTCCCAATATAGAGGCGGGTACTATTTTTATTTCACAGGCGCAGAAACTGAAGCACAGAGAAGTTAAGTGCCATCTGGAGGTTACACATCTTTCAAGAGCTGAGTTTGTACAGAAAACAGGTGTTAGGCTCCATGTGTGTACGCTTCACCTGTACTTCTATACCTGGGATCATCCCAGCACCCACCATATTGAACTGTTGTGGACATTCAGTGACTCAATGACTATACAGGCAAGCGTTGGTCTTGCTGTTGTCATTATCAAGAGCACGGCTTGTACATTTTGCAAGGCAGGTTTTATTCCACGAAACTCAGAGCCCCAGCTACTGCCTCAGGGGGTTCAGGGGAAGGAGACAGAAACCTGCTGGGTTTCCCTTTCCCTCTGCTAATTCCCACTTCAGGTCAGTTCAACTACCTTATCTCTGTCATTGCTTAATTCAAAGATTCAGAGAAATCAAAGGAAATTTATATTAAAAAACAGAGAGTGACTTGATATAGAATCAGTGGTTCCCAGATTCGGTTGCACATGGTAATTACCTGGCCAGCTTGATAATGCCAACTGGTGCCCAGGACCTCACCCAGAGATTCTGGTTTAATTGAACTGAGCTGAGGCCTGTGTGTTCAGATTTTTCAAAGTCCCCCAGATGCTTCAAATGAGCAGCCAAGGTTTGGAACCACTGACCTGAGTCTTCTTTTGGGTAATAATGTATTAGTTTATGTAATTTTAATACAATTTACCAATTAAGTGTTATACTTGCTGATTAAATAAGGGGTTGCCATTTTTTATGTCACTATAAGGTAACTAACCCAAAATGTACTTGATAAAAATAAACTCTACTTACTTGGTGATTGAAAGTGAGGAGAAAGGAATAAATGCAAGAGAGAAGAACTAGAGTTTAGGTTTGCTGTTTTTATGAATGCTGCCTGGAGGGTGCTCCAGTTCCAGGTGGATAGCCCTGTTTTCTGGACAGAAACTCAGCATCAGTGGACTAGGGGAGCTCACCAAGTAAAAAAATTAAAATGGAGTCTGCAATGTCTAAAAATAAGGATTGTCTAAATAAAGGTCATATTATGACATACCCTGCTTCCATCGCGGTGATTGTTTTGAAGTAAATATAGTGACAGAAAAATGCTCACTGTATGCTATTTGATGGGGAAAAAAAGAATTACAAAATAGTGTATACACAAAGACCATTTTCCTTCTAAAATAATAATAGAGCCCTGGCCAATATGGCTCAGTTGTTGAGCATCGTCCCAAGCATTGAAAGGTTGCCAGTTTGATTCCCGGTCAGGACACATGCCCATGTGGCAGGCTCCATCCCCTGTAGCAAAGCAACTGATTGATGTTTCTCTCTTCTCTCTCTCTCTCTCTCTCTCTCTCTCTCTCTCTCTCTCCCTTCCTCTCTCTCTAAAAATCAATAAAAACATATTTAAATAATAAAATATATCCACAGAAAAGCATCTAGAAGGAAGTATCCCAAAATGGTCAGAGTGGTCATTACTGAATGGTGGGGTTGAAAGTAATTTTTTCTTCTTTCTGCCTCTTGTTATCTTGTACCTTCTCTACGATAGTTATGTATGACTTGGTAACAAATATGTAATTAAATATAGAAACCCAGATCTCTTATCCTAAGTCTATGCTCATGAAAGCATTCTTCTGGCCTATACTCTGGCAGATTTAGTAGGTCTGTCCCCAAACAACAGGACTATCTTAGCTGGCTTCTGGCATCCAGTCTCAGGTCAGTTAAAACTACTGGTATCATTGTTAAAGTGACTTGCAGCTTCCCTAAAGATTAGACCTGCACATGTCAGTCAACCAGAGTCTAATCCTCCATCCTCCAAGGTGGGACCTCTGGGAAGCTGCTCTCCAAGCCAGGTGGCCTCACACTGTCTCCTCACACCCCTGGCCGTCCGCATGCAGCTCCGTGTGTGCTTTCATTTGGAGACCTTGCCTACGCAATCGTTCCCCTGCTTGGGCCTTTTGCAGATTCAGGACACTTCAGCATGTGGTTGATTTGGAGTGATAGCAGGGCTTTGCTTTCCCATTAAAGGAAATATTAAAAGCAGCGAAAGACATGTTGCTGGAAGAATAGAGACACAACTGAAACATAGAAAGCCAGCTTTTGCAGTAACAGTCTTTCCTTTTGAAAACCAGAGCCTCAAAAAACCATATCACCGACACAGAGCTTTGCATGCAATAAATACTTGATGAATGAATGAATGAATGAATGAATGAACGAACAAACAAGCATAATCTAATGCCATCCATGTGGAATGAAAATGAATCTTACCTAATGTGGGGCAGGCCCCTGGGTGAGCCTGGCTTATCTTTTTTTTGCACTTTTAGATTCAGACTTTTTCAAAGATGAGTGGCATGTGGCTCCTGCGGTTACAAGCAATTCACAGATTCTTTGTGCCAGAGCTCATACAACAAGCCGTGTGAAAATGCCTTCTGAATGAAACGAAATGTGAAGAAAAACCATTTCCTTACAGTATGTGCATTTGTGGAATTGTGACATCCTTTTCAGAAGCCATTTTTGTGGTCTGATACATTTATATGCATTATTCTGCAGTCCTGGCTTAGTTACCACATCCAGGAATTAGAAATATCCTTTAGGAAATCATTTATTTTATCCAACCCCTGTCCTTCCCCTGCCTCCATCTTTGTGAAGAAAAACACCTAACCTTTATACACATGATGTCTGATTGAATCTCAAAGACCTTCGAGGAAGAAGATCCTATCATTTTTCTTAGTAACCTTTCCAAAGTCTTATTTATCAAAGTGAAATTAAGGGATTATTAATTTAACTCCAGGTAACAGGGTTTGTAATCATTACAATATGTTATCATCATCCTATTTAAAAAAAACCCTAAAAATAACTTTCTTAATATAATCTTTCTAATCTCAGTCAAATCTGAAATTAATCATCTATAATTATCAAACCTAATTTAATTAAAACTAGCTGTTCACCATCTGGTCTTATTTGTACAAATTTAAGAATCTACCATTTCATAAGAAATTCCTCTATTTAACCAATTATGTTAAACATAATTATTATGTAATTAATCTCAGTTCAAATTACATTTGTTGTCACTTGACAGAAAAGTAATTTATGTGATAAAAAGCAGTTGACCAACTAATTACTCTGCCATTTGGGGTCTTTTATCTCAATGTCTCACCATTTTTTTAAAGAAAGGTATTTTATAGGAAAATATCCCTTTTGAAATATAAAACCAGCTATTGTTAGTGCAAAGTAAACATCAGAAATAATATTGGGAATGAGTCATCTTTGTTTTGTAGTTTCAAGATCTTTATCTGGATAAATTAATAAGCAAGCGAATAAAATTAATGGTAGAAACAGAACACAAATTACAAAGCTAAATGCAGTGAACCAAGAAAATGCATAAGGAAATAGGATCTAGCTAAGGATGTGCATATTCCCAGAAGCAGGATTTCTGCAGGATCCTTGATTGCCACTATTTTCAGATGCCTGGTTTTCTCTTTGTGATTGATAAACCTGCTAATAAAAGAGATGAATAGTTACTGATTATGAAAAATATACCTATATAAATAATGCTTATGCATTTCCTCTTGAAGACTTCTGGAAAATCAGTGATACTGCCCTAAGGAATCTAAAGAGTACATGTTGCTCACCTAAAATCTTATCATATAGGAAAAGGTTTGATCGTTGAAAAAGCAGGTGAACTTCTAAATCAGAAGAAACAATTTTAATGACGAGGCTGCCTTACTTGAATAAGGGCTGGGAAGAGAAACCAGAGAGTAAGCAGAAAAAATACAAATGTTTCATGTAGGATTCTTGCTGTAGGGGCAACCTTGCACTAGATAAGTGGGCCAAAAGGGAAGAAAAGAAGTAAGGAATTGACATGTGTTCAAATCTGAGAAACACTTTGTAGGACAAAGGAAGAACTTCTTTCTATAAGCTCAGTGAGAGGTAAAATGTACCGTGTTCTTCTATTAGTTCTGTACTTATTCTGTGCTACAAGTTGGCCTAAGTGTACTGGGCATTCAAAAGTTGTCAAGTTCCCACAAAGAAGTGGTCATATGACAAGAGGGGCTATAAAACTTTCTACTAATCTGACAGAAGGCAGAAACACAATGGGTAATGCTGCAACTATAGCATTGGTTTTAAATCTTAAAATTATGAACTGCCTATTAGATAATAGTTTTATATCCATGCTAAATCTTCTGAGCTTGAAAACTGCATGGTGGTTATGTGAATGAATGTTTTGCAATTAGAAAATATACACTGAACTATTTAGGAGCAAATGGTACATAATTTTTAAAATTAACTCTGAAATTGTTCAGGATAAATATATATATTTAAAGCAAATGTGCCAAAATGTAAGCCATTACTGAATCTGGGTGAAGGTTATATGGGAGTTCTTTGTACAATTATTGTAACTCTGTAATTTGAAATCATTTCTGAATGAAACTTAAAGATAATAACCTCAAAGTTTTGTCTGCATCTAAAAAAACTAAAAATTTGTCATCAGTATATTGAGCTAAATCGTGTAAGATCTTTTTAGGTTCTGTAGAAGCAGTTTGCTTTCACCCCCTGCTTCTCCTACCCAACCACATCCCATCCCCATTCCACAGAGTGTAGAAGGCTTCTTAACATTTCCTTCTTATAAAAAAAATAAAAATAAAAGCAAAAACAAAACCCCACCACTAACAACAAAGGTATAAGCTTTGAGAAAAATTGTTACAAAGAACACAACAGCTGATGCTCTGTCCCTAAGGGGAGTAGAAAATGTTCAGTCTTTTTCTCTGAACACGCATCTCAGTGGTAAAACATAGACCCCCACTTTCCACAGGCGTCCGTGAAAACCAGATGGCATCTCTCGGATAGAATACTCATGACTACAAAGGTGGCATATGGGTCAGTGCCAAGATGATCACTTACACGGCATCTGCAGATGGTGGTCCACCACATCCTGAGGCAGGAATAATGAGAACAACATCCACTTCATCATCATCTGAATATCCAAACAAACACCAGGGAAAAGTTAATGAAAACAGCACCGGGGCGTGTCCCGGGGGGGAGAGGGGTCTGCTGGCGTACCTGAGATGAAATGAGAACTGCAGCAAAACATATGCAGAATGTTGACTTTGGCTTTTAATTGAGGATCAAAGATGATGGATGTAAAAAAAGAGTGTTGTAAACTGGAAAGCACTATTCAAAAAGGAGAAATTATTTCTGTCTACAAAGCCTGAACAATTAAAACAAATATGCTTCTCAAATGTTGTAGAAGTGAGTGGAACATTCCCAAAATTAACAATAGAAGTATTTCACCAGGACAGATAAAGTGGATTTCACTTACTTTCAGAAACTGAAATGGCAGTTTCCATAATATATTTAAGTAGTGCAGATGGTAAACAGAAAAATGTTATTAAATTAAGTTTGATAATTATAGATGATTATCTTTAGTTCTGAACTGCAATATGAAAAACTAACTAGATGGTTACCAGGACAATAATAAATGATGTAATTATATATTCCCTTACATGCCTGAATTACACGCACCTAAATGCATCTTTGATTTCCAGTGCTATTTATTCACACCTTCTCATTATTAATAAGCAATTCACTTTTTCTGGGGAGGAAGAATAAAGAGGTTATTGTGTGGGTGGATTGATGGATAGATGGATGGATGGCTATAAAGATAAATGGCTGGATGAAGAAATGGATAAAAGGACGAGTGAACTGAGGATGGGGTCTAGAGTGCATGGATGGATCGATGGGTAAATGGAAGGAAAATGGGGTGGAAGGATAAATTGAAAGAGGCTGCGCTTCACTAAACAGCACAATGAAAAATCTTTGGATTTTTAACAAGGTTCATTGATGAAATACAGTTCTCAAATAATCCATTGTTTCTGTAATAATAAAACTGGGTTGGCAGTCAAATCATTCAAGGGGCATGGCTATTGGTTTATTGCTTCTATCTCAATGCTACTTCAATTTCCACTTTCCTTGGTTTACCTTCAGTTACCCAAATAATGTGTCTAATGCAACAATAATACACTATTTTTGTGAAAGTTTGATACCTATATCTTAATATTTTTACTTAAAATTATCCATCCATTTGTTTATTTGCTATTTTAATTCAATACATATTGAGTGCCTATTCTGTGCTAGGCCTGGAGATATGATAGTAAGCATGCAAAATCATTCCTTATTCTCTTGGAACTTAGTTCCAGTGTAGGGGAACAGGTATAATCATATAAATCAATGTTAAGTTACAAATTGTGATAAATGTTATAAAATGCATATTAAAATTTAATAATGTAATAGGTTTCTGAGAAATATGGTCGAGACATTCAAATAATAATTAATCAAAAATTGTGTTTTTAACTAAGCCTGCTATTGGTGAGCTGAATTTACACACTAGCTGAAATGTAAATTGTTTCTGCTTCCCGGGGTACTATTACTGTGTTGTCTTCCATGATTTCATAATGGGTTGGGCATGTACAATAGTCCTAATCACGAAGCCATCTTAAGTTTTTCAGTCTATAAAAACAAATACACTACAAAATCAGCTAGATCAAGTCAATATTATTATTTCTGATAATGTTCCTGAAAAGAGAATCCAAATTGTCAAGTGCTCATATTGCTTTTAATGCCTGGGCCTCCTTTTCCCCTTGAGACTGAATTTGTGTATTTTTTTCTTTTCCCACCTTACGAGTACCTTGACAGAACTTCCTTTTTAAGGTACTTGCTACACAAAAAGTTCTGAGAGCCCTCTGTTCTCTCCCTGGGCTTAAAGAACATTTCTGGCTGTTTTCCTTTCGTATGTGTATTGTTTTCAGGTCCAAGATACAGTTAACATTTGTTTCTGTTAACTAAATTTTTTTCAAAGATTAATATCTTCCCAGGATCAGCCTGTCCCCCACCAACCCCAAATACCACACGTTAATTCCTCCTCCAGGACTCAGCCTACAGATGGCCATTTCTTAAATCTGCCTTTTAATGGTGTGAAGTCAAGTATTAAAGGACTGAAGACTTGGCTTAACTCTATTAGTAAATCTTTATTAGTAACTTAACCTATCTATAACTGACCTGCCCGCTAAAGATAATATAGGCTCTTTCATAGAGCTATTGTGATAAATATGAAAAAGTATATTTGAATTCTATGAAAAGTAATGTGCTAATTTAAAGCATTTAAAAATGTGTTATCTGCATGGATTCTTTTACACTGCCTTTGCCCATTTTTATGAAAGCTATTCAGTGACATTCAAAAGGGTAGCACAAGCACTCAACAAGTATTCACATCCCTCCTTCCCTCACAAAAAGTTTAAGTGTCAACTTTAATGTAGAATGAACAGAGATGAATGGAGTTGATTTATTAATTCCTTTAGGATATTTTCTATCTGCAATTCTCTACCAGGAGACATTTATAGGTTTTCAAAGACAAGCGTGTTTGTCCCATCATGGAACTGTATCTTTTAGGCAATTTCTCTCCTCGTTTAATACATTATAGCCATCCAAATGGTATCTTATTATAAGACAGAATTAACTGACATTAACATATGTGCCTTTCTCTTGATTGTTCTTTCAAAAAGTGAAAATATTCTCTCTATTAAAATAACATAAGAATTTGCAGTGAAGGAATAGTACATGGAGACCTCTAACAAATTCCCACTGAACACATTAACTCATGTGTCTATGTGATCTGTGCCAGGGGAAAGGGTTTCCTACCCCTGAATTTTTAAGAGGGAACAAACCTCTCAAGCCTCTGCTTTTTCTGGCCCCTGGCCCACAGCACCTGCAGTTTCTTGGAGCCATGACACAGACATTCCCTAATGGCCATATCTCCCCATGGAAAATGAGAGCCTCCATTGGAGCCATAGGAGTGGGTGGGATTTTACCACAAGGCCTACCCTTTTCAAGAATTTGTTTTCAAGGACTCACTACAACCCAAGCCAGTTGAATAGAGAGGAAGTAAGGATCTTAGTGCAATGTGTGCTGGGTGCAGGGCAGACAGAAGCAAGGCTATTGCAAGCAGCACCTTTTCCCTCTGCTCATACCCTGGGAACATGCAGAGCACACAGCCACTGTCTGAGGCCCCACAAGTCCTTCTTCCCATGTTCCAAGGAACAGCAGCAAAAGCACAATGATTCCCAAGCATCAGCAGCTTCTCTTTGTGCTACACAGAGACCTAGAAAGTAGAGCGGGACCCGAACCAATCTGGAAAGTCTTTCAGTTACTTTTGGGTAAAGTAGGCCTTACAGAGGGTGCTGGGGAATCAGCCACCATCTACAGAATGGATGCTAAGGGAAAAATATGCCACGCATTCCAAAAGCTGATTTCCAAGTGAATTGTAGAGCATAGCACATGAGTAAATTGGAATTTACTTTTAAAAATAATCCCTACTCAGGGTGAAAATAAATAAACACTTCAATATAATTATGAACTTACTAGAGGCCCAGTGCACAAAATTCATGCACAGAGGGGTGTGTGTGTGTGTGTGTGTGTGTGTGTGTGTGTGTGTGTCCCTCAGCTCAGTCCAGCCTGCACCTGTCCAATCTGGGACCCCTCAAGGGATGTCCGACTGCCCATTTAGGCCCAATCCCGGTGGCTGCTGTCTCCCAACCACTCGCCTGCCTGCCTGATTGCCCCTAACCACTTCTGCTTGCCAGACTGATCTCCCCCTAACTCTCCCTGCCAGCCTGATCAACTCCTAACTGCTCCCCTGCCGGCCCGATTGCCCATAACTGTCCTCCCCTGCAGGCCTGGTCCCTCCCTACTGCCCTCCCTGCTGGCCTGATTGCCCACCACTGCCCTCCCCTGCCGGGCATCTTGTGGTGGCCACCTTGTGTCCACATGGGGGTGGCCATCTTTAATCATCTTGTATGTTGGACTGATGGTCAATTTGCATATTACTCTTTTATTAGATAGGATTTACTATTCCTTACACATTATGTCTGTCAAACTTGTTTTTAGCTGTAAATTTAACTAAAAATTCTAACTTCTCATTCTCAGGACCTTCCTTCCAGTTAATACTTGCATAGATAATTTAAGGTATTTTTAGTTTATGGTGCCCTTTGACATACCTGAAAATTTCACATTAACCGTGTGAACTGGGTGACTGTTGTTTTGAGAGTGAGGACACTGGGACTCAGCAAGTTTGACTTGCTCAAGGTTATATAAGCATTAAGTGAGTAGAACTAAAATTCAGTTTAATGGCAGATCCCACCCAGGCTCTTTCTACAACATCCCACTGCATTGCACAGACTTCCTGATGATAAAATAACAAGAGACATCAAATGATGCTGTTTGTTCAAAGGAAAGGCCTTGATCACTTTTTTCAACCAGAAAACTGTTAGCAGGTTGCTTCATTAACTAGCTGGAAGCCTTCGCCTTTCCTTATAATCAACACTTGGCTCACTCTTACACCACATCCTACCCTTAGCAATCAGCAGCTTGCCTTTGATGCAGAGCTTGGGCATTTTCTGAAAGCAGAGTATATTTTCAATAATGAACTATTCAAAAAGCACTTAAACCGAAAGTGTAGATGTTTTTTGTTTTTTTGTGTGTTTTTTTTTTAAAACAGAGTCTTAAAGCCACTTATTTCCTTTTGAGCAATATCAACATCCTTCTCTGGTTCCCAGTAGGCAAAGAAAATAGAAGTCTCTGCCTCTAGTGATGTACTCAGAGGTCACCCACAGATATGAATCCCAATATGTAAAGCAATTGTAACTAGACAAACTGAGGTAAATGGATCAGTAAGTATATTAAGTCTTATTAGCATGATTTTGGTTTGGTCATAACCTAGTGCTTATTTTATGAATAATAATGCTATTCTTAAAAATGTTCCAGAAAGGCCCTGGCTGGTGTTGCTCAGTTGGTTGGGCATCATCCCGTGCACCAAAAGCTGGTTTGATTCCAGGTCAGGACACATGCCCGGGTTGCAGGCTTCATCCCCAGTAGGGGGCATGCAGGAGGCAACCAATCAATGTTCCTGTCTCTCCCTCAACCTTCCTCGCTCTCTAAAAATCAGTAAAATATCTTTTTTTTAAAAGAGGAAGGAGGACCAGAGAAGGATCACTCTGAGAAGAAGTGGAAGAAGCAGCACAGGCAAGGGCCCTAGAAACAGGGGAGATAACCATGCCCAAGAGTTGCTTTCCTATTCATTGTATTTTCCTTTTAGACTTTGAAGAGCTAGCATGATAAATATTCATTAGGAATAAAATTCAGGCAAATACAACCTCACAAATGCATCAGTGGTAAGCTTTGTGACATTCATCATTTTCTGAATCACCTGACTTTTATCTCAATAATTATTTGTAGAAAAAAATTTAATTGTAGAACAATAAGACCACATGGTAGTATCATCTAGATTTTTGTGTAATTTTTATCCATTCTTTACCAAAAGAATAAACTAGTATACTTACTATTTGAGTGAATAGGAACTTAACTATCTATTTGTATTTAACTTTGTGCATAGTTTTCCTCCTTTAAAAATATGCATGGACTGTCTATTATAGGACCAATAAGATTTGGATCAAATTTCTATAATTTAAGAAGTTAGTACTTTTAATTTTCTCTTCTTTTAAAAATTATTTAAATTTTGCTTTTAAATAATAGCTTAGTTTACTATTTAGTCTTTGGTAAGCACTCATAATTTTTCTTCAGTTTCCAATAGATTTTAGTCCAAGATATGGATAATGGTGAGTAGACATAAACTATCTTAAAATATTAAAAGGACGTAGTCATTATAGTGAATGCAGTGTGTTAATGAGCAGAAAGACTGGCTGAACTGTATCTATATTATGCAAATCCAGAAGTCTTTTGTAAATTTTATCTCTGGGAAAAATTTCACAAACAATCCTCTTCCTACTTTGGGTTAGCATTTAATAATTATAAAAGTTGATTTCTTTTCCCCTTGTAAATGGATCAAAAACCTTTACTTTTGCATCCCTGGAGATAGAAAAATGTTTTATTAAAAAATCTGCTGTACAAAAAAAATTCAGTTGTAGATTTTATTCCAGGCTAATTATGATTACAAGATTTTCTGAAGAGTGACTTGCAGGCAAGGTTATCCTCGGCTCATAGTTTACTCTTAGAATAAGCTAATGAATTTGAAATAAACCTGGCCCAAACATATTAGACAAAGCTCCATTATTACCCAGCTCTAAGCTATCATTTATTCACTGGGAAAAAAAAAAAAAAAGAAAAAAACTCAGGAAGAAGCTTGCCAACAAACCAGATGTCACCATCAGTAGACAATTATGTTCCACAGTTTGGCACCTGGGGCCCACAGTCTCTATCCAAGGAGGAGGAGAAATAAAAAGTAGAACGTTCTGGCAGACTACAGTCGAAAAAATTCCAAATGGCTCATGGTGAGTATGGAGGCTGAAGAGCTACTTCTTTACTTCTAAAAAAGAGCGATCCAAATCTGATCATGTTCTACTTGTCGAGGATGTCACGATCCTGACACACACATCAGAGTCTAAAATGCTGGCAGTGGCTGGCACTGGTTTGGCAGCGTTTTCTTCCACTAGAAGGTGTGCCCCCTGGTAAGGAAGACAGACATCTTGGGGGTAGATTATCAATGAACTCTAAGGCATTTCTTTCTTTGATAGATGTTAGGGAATGAAACGGAAAGAGTCATGATTTGGACCCGATTTCAGTGAAGTACTGACCAAAATGCATAAAATACCCTTTCAAATCTCCAAGTAAGAAACTGGGAATTATATGAAGAATTTCATCAAGGCCTTTTACAGGTTCACTGTGAAAAAGGAAATGTACTTCCTCTTTCAGAATGTGTTTTGATCTAGAATAGACACTTTGCAATCCCAGCTTGGCTCCAAATGAAATACCTAGATGGCCCACCAAATCTTTTTTACTGTTATGTAATTAGGAATGAAATACATAAATAAAAGTTGAAATAATTCATTTTTTTCTTAAACTTTTACTAAATATTTCTTTATTTATAGGGTGTCCAATATATATATATATATATATATATATATATATATATATATATATATATATATATATATTCACATACATTTTTGACAGTTCAATTGATGTTTCTTTCTTTTCAGGTTTGACATATTGGAATTAATAATTATTCAAATTGTATATACATTTTTTGAGACACCTGTATATATTTATCCTTACCTGGAAACTGCCCATCTGCCCATAGTCAGATAAATATGAAGGGTAGACATTAGATTTATTAGTTCCATCTGTAAGTAAACCCAACAAACAGAATCCTGGTCAAGTGGAAACTACTTTTACTATCTTTCCCTGCTTTTATAAGTCACCACATCCTGGATAGCACAAAATAAAGTATTTAATTTATAGAATAATTTAAAGAATTTGCTTATTGTGCTTATTATATGGTTATTATATATTTTCATGATCAAACCCATTTTTTATAAAATTTAGGAAATATTTTTGCTAGTTATGAAAACTTCTTAATGTTTTGTTTGAATAGAGCTGACTGGCCCACTGAAATTAATCTATGAATCCACAAATAAAGGCAAGGAAAGATAGTAAAAGTAGTTTCCACATGACTAGGATTCTGCTTGTTATGTTTACCTACAGATGGAACTAATAAATCTAATGTTTACTCTTCATATTTATCTGACTATGGGCAGTTCTTTTCCACAAACAAACTTACCCTATTTCTTAAATTATTCTATGCTTTAGGCAAGAGCCAAGATTTTTCTTTATGAATGATGTATATAGTGCTAATTAATTAATTAATTAATTAATATGTTAATGAATATAAATATTATATATAAATATATATTGTGTAATCAGTGTAAATAATAGAATTGATTATACATTAATATGTATCTAAAGGTTGTGGTTCCAGAGTATATCTTTCAGGCTTTCAAGAATCATGTTTGTTATTTAATGATGAGGTAGCACATTAGTTTGTTCCTGGAAATGCCATGCTTTTAATGCAGTGGTTTGGAAGTGTTTTGGTTTGTGAATCATTTTATCAAAGGTTAAAAACACAACAATGGTCACAAGTCTACTAATACCACTGTCTCTTACTTCCTTTGCATTCAGCCCTCCCCACTGAAACCCTTCCTGAGCATTACTAGAAAGAACATCGCTGTGAGTTTAAATGATACACACAAATTATATCATAAATAATTTCCTAGTTTGCCTCTGACGTGAATAAACATTATGATTCCCTGATGGCTATAAACATTAATGCTACCAGCCTGTGTGTCATCCTTGATCGATGGAAAATAGTTTTCCTAAGTGACTGGAAACAAGAAGCTGAGAATTGGAAGTCACCAGTTCTATTGCAGGATTTGCACTGTCAGGTACAGAGACAGTGCATGTGAGTTTCCTCAATTTACATAGAGAATTGTAATTCCTGCCCTTAATTCACAGCACAAAAATAAGGAACTCTGATCTCAGTGGAGAGCAATGGCCTTCCCAAGACCTGTGTAAATTGAAAGAGCAGTAACAATAAGCTACTAGCAATCCCCTGGTCTTGCTGCTGAAGCCTCCTCACGCCACACACACACACATTTCCTCTGACACCTGTCTATTCTGTTCCTAAAGTGTCAGGGGAAATGTATGGAGTTAATGGTCACAGCTCTGGAATGGATGAAAAAATACAGAAGGAACGGTTTCTCTCCTCCCCAATTCTAGTGGGAAGTCTGTGGCACTCTCAAGGTCAAGGAGAGTACTGAAGTGGGTGGAGAATTTCTGCAAAACACTTCAAGGTTTGGTACAGCTGAAAAGGAGATACTTTTATAGTAACACATTGGGTATTATAAACTTTTCTGCAAAGTTTCTTGACAGAAATGATGACTTTAATTGCTGTATCTCTGATATATAGTCAAGAAATTGTTAGAAAAGGAATAAAGTAAAAGAGAAAAATATTTAGTCATTGATGTTGGCTATTTAAAAATTGTTATTTGTAATCTTTGATGTAAGGAATTTCTACTCTAAGTTTGAGGCCTCCATGGTGATTTTTTTCATGTAATTTACAATCCAAAATGCTACTGTAAGTTCTGCTTTCATATAGCCCAGTATTTTTCCATAGAGGAGGAAATCCAAAGGAAAGTTTGAGAGCCTACATAGAACTATATGGTACAATGTTTCCTGACATTAGGAAGAAGTCGTTCTCAGTTTCTCAGTTTCTTACCCCATAGAATGGAAGTAATTCATTTGAGTAAGTGTAGGGGAATTCTTCACAGTACAGTGGATAGTGGTAGAAATTTCAAGAGACTTAGATTTTGCTTCCAGCATTATTGGCTATCTTTATGTCATTGGAAAAGCCATAAACCTCTCCAGACCCTAGTTTATTACTCTGCAAAGCAAGTGGCTCACTCATTCATTCATTTGAAAGCATTTGTTAGGTACTCACTAGATTGAGACACTGTGCTAGGCTCTAAGATTGAAAGCCAAATAAGATGCTTTCCTCATCTTTAAAGAGCATGCAGCCAAGCAGAAGGTGACAGGAGCATAATCAAGTACAGGAAATGGATAAAGCTCTCATGGAAAAGTTGTTTAGGTACCAAAGAAACCAAGGAGACACATGGGTTGCAGTGGGCATAGAAAATTTTCTAGGGTTGGTGTGTCTCAAGTCAAGGCTTTAAAATAAATAGGATTAGTCAGGACTTCAATAGAACAGTGAGTTGGGAGATGCCAAAGAACTTTGCAAGCAAAAGAAGCAGTAAGAGGAAAAGCACGAGGTATGAAACAGTGTGGCCTGCCAGGAAAACCACAGGGGTCCAGTATGGCCAGAGGGGAAGTTAGGAGCCAGATGGCAGAGCATACTAAGGAGTTTGGGTTTTAGTCTGTGGGCATAACCTTTCAGCAGGGTCACTGGGCATGTGTTGCCTTACCCACGAACCCTTCTAGCTAGAAGAAGCTGCCCACCCACTGCCACTGCTGAAAGCAGATCAGTATTAACTACCAGGTGACTCCACCCTTCACTAGCTACTCACAGGCACCGAATACAAAAGTGGCCAATCTTGGATCTGGATGAACTGGCTTGAAATAAGCTACATTGCAGGTCTGCTCTGGCAAAATTTAGTAAGAACTAACATAAGTATTCACGAGGATGTAGAGAAATGGGAACCCTCAGGCACTGCAAGTAGAAATGTAAATTTGATAAGCCAATCTGGAGGGTTAGTTGGAACTATTTGATAAAAATTAATTATGCATTATCCAGCAATCTCACACATATATATGTGTGTATATATATGTCTACATATATATATATATATATACATATATATATATATGTAGATAGATAGATATATCTATACCTATATATATTAGAAGATTAATGTTACAGATCGATAAATGGACAGATAGATAAAAGCTGTTTGTTTTAGCACTGTTTTAGAAGTAGGGAGTTGGAGGAAACCCAGATGTCTATCATTATGAGAATGGAGAAGTAAAATATGATAGATACATATGCTAAAAAAGCCTTCAGCAGTCAGAACTAGATGTATATACAGAAACATGAATTTTAAAAAGTGTTGAGTGAAAGAAGTAAAGCAATAATATAATATTATTTATACAGATTCGAAATGGAGACCTACACAGAGCAACACTACTTTCAAAGACACATACCAGCCAAGAACAGACATTACACATATTAGAATCACTGCTTTTGGAAAGAGAGACAATGAGAAATAGGAGAGAAAAAAATTAAAACAATGAATCTAACCTTGCATAAACAAGCAATAGTGTGTATAGATATGATTAACTCAATTCTATACACTTGAGGTCAGGAAAACAGGGAAAATATGCATTTAAAGAGTAATATGCTCTCTTAGCCGAACCGGTTTGGCTCAGTGGTTAGAGCGTCGGCCTGCAGACTGAAGGGTCCCAGGTTCGATTCCGGTCAAGGGCATGTACCTTGGTTGCGGGCACATCCCCAGTAGGGGGCGTGCAGGAGACAGCTGGTCGATCTCTCTTATCAATGTTTCTAACTCTCTATCCCTCTCCTTTCTTCTCTGTAAAAAAATCAATAAAATATATATAAAAATGAGCAAACTGTACTTTCTTTTAAAAAAAAGATAACTTTTTTTAAAAAGAGTAATATGCTCTCTTAAGAAACTAAAAAATAAGGCTAACATTTATGTTTCTGTGAGTTTCATAAAGGAATGTGACTAAATCATACTTATGACAGGACATCAGAATGAAGATCTTTTCAAATTTGCACTCTTGCCTCTAGGCTACAAAGCCTTGTAAATACAGAAACACACTCCAGCTCCTGTCTCCTTAGGGTCCAACCTGTTGTACTTCTGTTTCCTGAACTATGTTGAGTAGTTCTCTGTTCCTACCCTCAAAAAAGCCAAAATAAATGTAAAATGTGTACAATTTGGCCACAGTCAGGGATACCTGTCAGGACATTGCTAACGATCCAAGGAAAAAAAATATGAATAACTAAGAAGAAGAGTCAGTACTAGAGATACAGATTTAGGGAACAAAAGACTACAGAAGGTTACTTAAGTTATATAGGAATGAGTAAAATCATGGTTATAAATGTAGAGAGGAGAGGAATGTAGTCTTTCAAGGACTGTGTCATGAGAGAGAAAGAGAGAGAGAGAGAGAGAGAGAGAGAGAGAGAGAGAGAGAGAGAGAGAGAGACCAGCAAAAGAAACTGAAAGAGAATATCTGGAGAGAGAAAAAACATGAGAGAATGCCATATGAAAACCGAAAAGGGGAAAACAAGGGGCCAATTTCATTATTTACTTCTAAACTGTCAAGTATGTTGAGACAAGGTCATCATGACCTTTTCCAAAGCAGTCACTGTGTTGTGATCGTGGCAGGAGTCCACTACCCCTAGTCCAGGAGGTCAAGAGTGAATGGAGTGCCACTCTGACCAACACCCAGGCTGATGTTGGCTTATCTGGCCCCAAACAGCATAATCCAGCCCTCTGGTTTTCCCAGGATGACATAAGGAAAAAAACACTGAGAGAAAAAATAAACTTAGTGAGACTAAATTAACTAGAGATACTTTTAATATAATAAGGTCATCATTATTTTAAGTGTGACCAGGAAGGAAAGCATTGGAGGCAATAAATACAGACTGTCTATTATAGGATTTGGCTAGAAAAGTTGCACTTGAACTCTAAGTCTCTTCCAACTCTAATAGTCAGTGATTATAACTCATAAACTATAGTTCATAATCATGAACATGGCCTTAGGTATGTTCAGAAAATAAAACAATAATTTGCTTCCTTTATTTCAGGATGCTTTTATAAAAGGAATTACATGCTCTTTTGAATGTTAAGCAACAATATTTCAAAATTAAGAAATATGCAAAGTCAAAATTAACTTCTTATTTTCACCTCTACCCCATCTCACGCTCCAGAGAAACCACATTTTCTCGCATATACAAACATATGTGTATACGTACACAATATTTTATGGAATGGACTCATCCGTTTAAAAATATACATATAGGCATGACTGACACTAACATATCTTAAAAATCAGTGTGAAGGGGCACCAACTAATTGGAATAAGCGCCTGTGGTAAGTAGCTGATGGGCCATTCTTTTCCTTCACTGGCCCCAGGAGAGGCGCTGCATTCCTGGTATGGAGGGGAGAGCTGCCCCGCAGTGTCCGCAGTGGTGCTCTCCCTGCTAGAGCTGCCTTGCCCAATGACTCGGACATGATCCTGGCTGCACAGCCTCCAACTTTCACTCTTTGGTTCTCTAAGATCTTTCCATGAGGTTCATGAATGCTTTAATAAATTCCCTTTCTATGTAAACTGGAGCAGTTGGGTTTTTTGCAAGCCGAAACAAAGCCCTATCAAGAGAATTAAAAGTCAGATGCTCATCTCATTTAAACCAAGAGTTTTGAAGACTGTATGATCTGTGACCATCTGCAAGGAAGTGACCAAATCCCTGAGAGTCGTGCCTCTTTTCTCTCTTCTCCTCATAAACCGTCGGCCTGTGCCAGCTGTGGATTGCTAGACCCAAGTGGAGACCGATCTATGGTCAGGACAACTATTTGGAACAAAACAGCTTTAAAAGCTTTAAAAATACATATGACTTTATTTTGAATTTTTCTTTTGTAATTTAAAAGAAAAAAAATCAAGAAACAAATAAGATCTTCTTTGCATATGTCTGCTGTGAAGGAAAAACAGACTCTTTTTTTCATTTTTCCTTAATTACGTCAGCAAGAGGCATTCCAAACAGTGTTTTAAAATTACTGCTTCAGGTCCTAATTATTTTTGTAGTTTCCCATGAAACAATAGTTATGAAAAATAGAGAAGAAAAATTTCCAAATTTTCTCAAATAGACCAACTATGCATATGGTTATGTTAAGAAAACAAATTTTTAATTTTGGATGTAATATAATACTATGAAGAAAAGGGAAAGGAAACAGTCCAAGTGCGGAAATGTATTTCATATGTTCGTTGTCTTTGGTTTTGATATATGCTTAACTATATTGCCTTCTAGGAGCAGCTAATTTCCATATAAAGTGTAGCTACTTTCAATTCTGCAGTGGAGGCTTTGATTTGTGTGCCCGAGGCTAGATCAGAGCAATGCATAATTTTCTTTAAGTTCCTTCTGTCATGCACAATCGGTGAGTTTTAGCACCAATTATAACATGGATGTTTAGAAAGACATTACCCAAAAGGGGGGGGGGGGGCGCAACCGGCCTGAATTGTACGCCTTTAGGCACAGGCCCACATGAATCTCGGTCTGTTCTGGTGATTCCAACAGCTACCAGTATTTCAAGCCCGAGAGCAGAAGGGAGATTCTGCGGAGTCACACCAAAGCGTCTGCCATCATTCGGCCCTTGTGTGATGGTGATGACAAGCTGGTAAGAGTCTTTGTAGAACTGACGGTGGCATGCACACGGGAGAGCCCGGTTCATGTGAGGTGTGACTTTGAACAATAGCCTAAGACGTCACTCCAAAGACTTCTGATGGCACTCTTTCGTCCAATTTGCTCCTCCGCTGTCCTTTTGAAGATGTGTGCTTTAGAAGTGTATTGAGGAATTCTATTACCTGGGGGCATAAAATCAGCTCTTCACAACACATCAGCTTATGCTGTAGCTAATGCTTTTTTCTGATTACCATTCAATGGAAGGAGCTCCAAACTAGGAATCAGGAAGCCTGAGTTCAGTTCCCAGACCTGTGGTTATGCACCTCTAAGCAAATCACTTATCACCTTTGGGCTCGTTTCTTCACCTCTAAAATGTCGAGATGACTGTGAAGATCTCCTGTAGTTCGGAAATTCTGACTCTTGTCTAGATTATGGCCTTTGTAATTTAACACCCTGAAGGACTGGAAATCAGAGGAGTTCAATTTTGATGGACTTGGGGGTGAGAGAAGAAAAAGTGAGGTGAGTTATTCCCATACCAGAGATGAGAAGGGATTTGTTAGGGAAGAGACACAAACATTAAAAGAATTAAAACGGGAGAAGAAAACAAACTTCCCATTTCTCTACCTTGAATTGTCATATATTTTTGAAGTATTTTTTTTCTGATGACATTAAAAACATTGATATATGATTGATTTTTCTTTTTAAAAATCTTTTGGTTACCTTTATTTGTATTATAAAAATAATAATTAAAAAAACAATGTGCTCTCATCCCAATTATTATACATCCTACAGGATAATCATCATTAAGAGTTCAGTGTTCCTGAAAAGTCTTGCTAACTTTTTTATGTATATATGTCCACACACACACCCCCTCCCATTACTTGTTCCTTTCATTTAATAGTATAATGGTATGACACCTCTCTGCCTATTATAAGAAATACTGCTGGTGAGCATCATATATATATATGACACATTTTAGTGTGATTTAACAAGGGAGACATTTCAGAAAGTATTATTGGCAGGCTAGTAACTAGCACTCTAAAGTATGCTGGCTATTACTTACCTTAGTCCAATTTCCACAGAGCTTGAGACAAAGGCTTGCATGTTAGAACTTCCTTAAGAATGTGATCACAGGGAACAGGAATGAGAAAAGGGAGTAGGGAAGGAGGAAGAGCTGATACTAAGATGGTTTATTGAGTTCGTGGTTGCTACAGGTGGCTGGTTGCTTAAATGCACAGGAATTTCTGAGAAGACATATGAAATGTATTTCCGGACCACCCATTTGGGTGGGAGTGGGAAAAGGAGAAGCATGTATCCATTAGTTCTGTCTCACTGCTCAGAGATTTACCTTATGGAACGTTGACTTCCCAGCACTTTCAGTTTGCACATATTTTGGCCCTTTGCACATTCCTATAGAGTCCTGAGTTGTGGATCATCTGAGAAGCCCTGGGTGGGGCAAGAGATAGGTCAACTAACACCTGTGTGAAGCCCACCTGTGCCCACACTGAGTCCCCACAGCCTGGAATAAGACACAAGTGAGGTCAATATCTGAAGTGACACATAAAATGTACCAATTGATACTTCCACCAGTCATGCAAAAGTGTCCTTCCCTTTAACAACAACGGGTCTTGCCAATAACTTTTGCCAACATGATAAGTGAACATTGGTTTTACTTCCTTTCATTTTACATTTCTGTATTGTTGAGGTTAAATATATTTACATATGTTTATTAACCTTTGTATTTTGTCTATTTTGTTCATTGTGCACCCTACTTTACCTTTTCTTCTTTTGGTTTGGTCTTCAAGACCTCATTTTTTTTTTTAAACCAAAAAGACTACTTTATGAAGTTCATTTTCATGGAGCTTTGTAGCTATTCACCTTTATAATCTATAATACGAATATGCTGCGTCCCACTTGCCTAATTTCTAAGATTTAGTGTGCACTGATGACAGTACTTAATAGCATATACATTCTTTGTATCAGCAAAGTTACTGCTATATTTTTTTTTCAGTATTAGAATGAGAACATTGTATTTCATATGTAATAGCAGATATGGATTTTATTTAAGGATGAATGCATTCTATTTTCAAATGCTTTTTGGAACCAAGTCCAGTTTTAAGCTTGCTCTTTTCATTCTTTGTTCTTCTTTTTTTTTTGCAGAGAAATCTATTAGGCTGTTATAGTCCAACTCCACTCTTATTTGCTACTTGTTAAATGACTTCGGAAAGAATACAAGGACTTTTCTATAACCTGCTCATGATTTCACTTCAGTTCTAATAGTTCAGCTGCCACTCATGATCTTGTCATTCAGTTATCAACCAACCAAGCAAGGCCTTCTTGGTTTTATCCCTTGTTCTAAAACCCTAACTTCTGTTGCTATTTTCTGCTATTTTTCATTGTCATAGTAATGCATTTAAGTGCCTGAAGTTTCAAATGAAGCACACTTATTGTGGTAATATTATAAAAGATAAAAACAGAAGCTACCGTATGCTTTTATAGATTGTGTGTAATTATAGGAATATTAGAAGAGGAACCTAGTTCTCGAACTTGTGTTAGGACAAAAGACTAGAGTGAATAATTGTGTGGGTGGAATTTTTAAAAGTAAGTACATCCTAATAGCATACCTCCTAGGTAAATTTCTCTTTGACAAATAGGACCTATGTATAATTCCTTTTCCTGGTCTAAAGAGGTTGGTTGGGACCCAAGGGAAGATGACCCTACCTCCAGCTGCAGGTGTCACCTTATTGGTGTAAGGGTGATTCCATCTTCCTTGTTTGTTAGTGATTTCAGAATGAGCTTGTTTCCTAACTCTGGCTGCTAGGACAAAAGAAAAATGCAGAGGGACTTGTGGGGAAATTTTTCTTTTTCCTGAGAGAGAACCATGAGAAGGTACTTTCTTCTTTCTTCTCTGTGCTAGGTCACATCTGGGTATTTTGCCTGGTGTGGCTATCAGTTTGAGGATGAAGCCAATCCTGATAATAGCAGAGTGGCAGCAATGGTATCATCGGTTCCCTCAAATTTTCCAACTTTGGCTGCAAGTAACTCCTTTAGATTGGGTCCCGAGTTCTTTAGACAAGTCTTTAGACTCATCTTTAAAATTATTAAGTTCTGTATGTTCACGAAATAATTAAGAATATACATAATACACGAAATGAATAACAATATAGTGAAAATCTGTGTACCCAACTCCTAGATTTTTAACCTTCACCATTGAGTGAGATATAGGAAAACGGGAGATGAGCAGGATGGGGAGGAAAATCGGTAGTTTGTTTTCAGATATGCTAAGTTTGAGTGAAGTCTGCTAAAGAGGGAGTTTGTAGCTCAGGGCAATAATCAAAATGAGTCATAAAAATGAGGTGCCCAAGCTGACATATTGGTTTCAGAAGAAGAAAAAATATATCACACACAATCCCATCACTCAGAGGTAAATGCTCGTAATTAACCTTTTTGGATTAATTCCTTCCAATTCATGTTTTCATATAACTAAGAGATATTGTGTGTGCAATTTTGCATTTTTTTTCTCATTTAACATTGTAATATAAATAGTTTCAATATCTTTAGAATGTGTATATATGTGGTAGAATATTCAAACATCTTCACACTCTAATTTATTCTTAAAATTCAAAAAATTCACCCTTACATGTCTTGGTTTTAGATTCTTTTCTCTAAATTTCCCTGGTGTCTGGTGGTCCTTTTCAGCTTCAAGCCTCAAGGCTTTTTTACATCCAAAAATGTCCTTCTTTGAGGCCTTGATTATTGGTTAGGTTCATTTTCTCTGTCTTCTTCTTTGGAAATATGTATGGTTTGTAGGTTTCATATCTCTTATTTATCCTTCAGGGTCATTATCTTTGTCTTTGTTTCCTTTTTTAAGGTGTGTTTTATTTAACTTAACTTTTCTCTTTAGTTCATCTTCTTTTTCTTCAAGCCTTTCTAAAAGTTTATGAGTGATAATTATCAGATATAATTGGTATAGACACAGAAGGGGCCACATGGTAAACCTGACAAGCTCAAGAGAAGCCTGTATGGTGGGCCTTACCAACTCAGAGACTGAAAATCACCACATAGGATGGTCTGAACAATAAAAATTCCGAACTGTAAGGGAGTCATGGTGGGGAGTCATATCCTAGGCCGGTAGCTTCCTTGACAAAGGTCATGTTTACTTTCAGTAAGCCTGCCAGTAATTTTTTTTCCATCTAATAAGATAAGGTATCATTGAAACATCAGAGTAATTTTCTTTTCTAGACCCCTGAAGCCACAACCTCAGGCATGAGAGCACAGGACCACAGAACCCTCATTGTTATCTTGTCCCATGCATACCATCTCTATAGCTAATTACTGACTATTCTGTATGCACCAATGTAAAAGAAGTATGTGTTTCTCTATTTTGCCTTTTTATCCAGTCCCAGAAATTTCCCCATTTTGCTTTCTCCTGCCCCCTAAATCTACTATCAATGGATTATGTACCCTCCTGAAGTCTCTTCCTTTTATACTAATGTATAAAATAAGCTGCAAAACTGCCGTTATCAGAAGCATTTTCTCAGTGTGTTGAAATTTTTATTCCTGACAATTGTCATCAGTTTGGCTCAAATAACTTCATAAAAATTCTCTAGAGGTTTAGAAGTATCTTAACATTGACCTTGGTAATATAAGGAAGATATTTTCTAAGATATTCTTTAGCTTATGAAGTAAGACTGGGTAGTAATTTTGATTCTATCATTGCAGTTTTAGAATCCTAAACATATATATATACCTCATCTCATCCTATCAAAGCCAACAACTAAGCCTGTTAGCTTTGTATCAAATCCAGCCATCTTTTCATTTCAACTCTTCATATATTTTTGTATTTATCTTTTAGCCAAGGAGAAATATCTGAAAAAAGTTTGTTTGTTTGTTGTGGCAAATCGTTTTTGGAGATGTGTGTTCTTTCTCTTTATGTTTAGATAATGGTAGCTTTCTTAGGAGCCAAATGTTCCTCGTTGTTGCTTTTTTTTCTCTAATATCAGTAACCTATATTTTTAAATGGTTGGGAAATCCCTATGTAAATATAACTTTATCAGCAGACATAACCTGCAAATTATCCTTGGTGCCGCTAACTGCTCTCTGAGGCATGTGCACAGCCTCCCTCCCCGTTCTGTTGATTTGCAGGCTGGGAGGGCTGAAAAAACCTGCCCCTTTCTGAAAACTGCCCAGTAGAAGAATTCATATGTTAAAGAAGCTGAGGATATCCATATTTTTTCTTTAAAAATTCATTTGAACTTGTGTTATATAATTAATACTATAAATGCATATATAAATATCCATAAACAGAACATGTGCCTTTATTATTTAAAAGTATAAATAAAGGTCACATTTTGGCCCTTCTTTGATGTGTGTAGTTATTAATAATAAAATTTTAAGTAAATATCTCACCACCCCCATTTTTATGATGTCTTGTGAGATACTTTATGTGAAACTTCAAGTTCTTAAGTAATATTCTAATAATTAGTGCTACCATTATTAGTAAATATCACAAATTTTTAAGATGTTAAAGCAAAATGTACATGACAAATTAGTGATGAAATTGGAAGGCAGAAGCCATTCTGCTTCTTACATTAGAGTAGCAACTCACAAATGGGTCAACCTGAACCCTGAAATGCTACGCTCCTGTTATGCAAGACACGTATTGGGGTCTTTTATTCTATTTACCCTTGACTAAGTGTTTCCTATGAGTTCCTTAGAAAAGCAGAAATTAAAATTGATATTGAATACAACATTATATGTAAGTTATAATTTGTGGTATATAATTACACTATAACAAACCAGATTAATGTAGGCTCACTCATTCCCAGGTAGCATTTTTTCTGTCTCCTTTTTGTGTTCTCATTTGAAGAATCTCTTAAGGTGTTGTTATGGGGAGATGTCTTGACTGAGAGAAGCCTTCTGATTTCTAAGGCAGCTGTAAGTTGCAACTGTCCACTTTAATACCTCAGAAGACTTGTTTTTAAAAAGCAATACCAGTTCCTAAGAAGCATTTAGCAGCATAATCATGCTGCTTACAGAAAGTAACAATGAAAGAAAATCAGGCATTCATCCTTATGAGGGGTGTGGAGGGGGGTGTTATATATCAGAGATACTCTTTTCCCTTTAAATCCAGTCTTTCATTTAAATGAAAGGATATGTTTAGAGAGGAACATGCTTGATCTTATATACCTATGTCAGTCTGTTTCTACTTAATCTGGAGTTTTAAAAATTTGAGGATGCATTTATAATTATTCCAAAATATATTTGAGATGACATTTATTATTTTTGCATCATTACTGATGAATAGATGTTTAATTGTTGCCAGCAGTTAAATGAAGATACCCTGTTACTAATCACTGTGATCACTTACATTCCAAACTCATTGTCTTTGAATGGCAAATGCAGAATTAGTAAATAAAGAGAAAAGAATAAGTTTAAAATTGGTAACCTCCATAAGATATTTATTCTGTATTAATATTTATACTGTCTAATCCAGGGGTGGGCAAACTTTTGACTCGAGGGCCACAATGGGTTCTTAAACTGGAACGGAGGGCAGGAACAAAAGCATGGATGGAGTGTTTGTGTGAACTAATATAAATTCAAAGTAAACATCATTACATAAAAGGGTACGGTCTTTTTTTTTTTTAGTTTTATTCATTTCAAACGGGCCGGATCCAGCCTGCGGGCCGTAGTTTGCCCATGGCTGGTAATCTGACCACATTGGGCCTCCCATAAGATTAAATGGGAAAACATTTACATACATACATACACACACACATAAATACAAGTAAGACTAAGTATCAGGCATATAGATATTTAAAAGTTACCACAGAAGGACCCTTTTTAAAATTCTCTTTGAAGAAGTATTTCAATGAGAAGAGAAAAAATACCTAGAAATATACTACAAGAGATATAGGGACTTAAAGACTTAAGTAACTTAAAAAAATATATATTATCTAAAAAAGCAAGGATCAAAACAGAAAAACTAAAAATAAGATAAACAAATAAATAAAAAAAGAAAAAGGTCATCCATAATAATCCAGATCTTCTAAATGATAACATCTAGGAAGAGGATTTGGTAGAGACATCAAAGGAAATGACAGTAAGCTAAAGCACTTGTCCTGCTAGGAAAAGAGATGGGATAAATCAATTAGTTAACTGATACATTTAAGAAATTAACTTTTTTAAAATTTGCATAATTATAAATCTTAAGCAGTTAGTCACAAACATCAGAATGACAAAAATAGAATCTCTCTCTATATAAAAGCCTAAGCGACCATTATGACTGAATGACTGGAACGACTGGTCTACCAGTCGCTATGACACACACTGACCACCAGGGGGCAGACGCTCAACACAGGAGCTGCCCCCTGGTGGTCAGTGCACTCCCATAGCCAACCTCTTGCAGCCAGCCAACCTCCCCTGGTCCTACCCCCTGTCCCTCTCCCAGCTGGTAGGCCCTGATTGGCCCGGTCCCAATCAGCCTGGCCCTATTGGGACTGGGTGAGATGGTCCTGATCACTGGCCAGGCCTAGGGACCCAACCCGTTCACGAATTTGTGCCCCAGGCCTCTAGTGTATAATATAATGTTAAAACTAATAGAATAAAAGGTGATCTAGGCAATGAAAGGCCTCAGGAAAGGAGGAAACAATATAGTAAATGTAAAATATGGAGAAAGGTCATAGAAATAAATCATAATATTTAAATAATAATTAAAATAAATATTAATGTGTCAAAACTCATTCTGAAAACACAGACAATCTCAGAATGGATTTAAAAATAAGATAGAGTAATACATTGCCTACAGGTGACATACTTTCATAAAAGAACATAGAAAAGTAAAAAATCAAAGGATATGAAAAAACATAACATATATACCAAGCAATGATGAAAAGTAGCAACTTTAACATGTGACAAAAGAATTCAAGATAAACATAAGGACCAAAAAAAGAACCTTACATTGGAAAGGGAAACAATATATTATGGGAGATAAGGAAATAGAGACAAGGAAGTGTAGCTAATTCAGGAAGTTTGGTTCTAAAAAGAAGGGGAGTACTGGGTGGAAGCTGGTGTTGTTACCATGATAGCTAGCTAGCTAATATTAAGAATAGAAAAGGAGCCCTAGCCGGTTTGGCTCAGTGGATAGAGCGTTGGCCTGCGGACTCAAGGGTCCCGGGTTTGATTCCAGCCAAGGGCATGTACCTTGGTTGCAGGCACATACCCAGTAGGGAGTGTGCAGGAGGCAGCTGATCGATGTTTCTCTCTCATCGATGTTTCTAACTCTCTATCCCTCTCCCTTCCTCTCTGTGAAAAATCAATAAAATATATATTTTTTTAAAAAAAGAAAGAAAAGGAGCAAAGGGAAGGCGAGACATTATAAGCCTGGTCATCTGGGCAGCTTCCCCAGGAAGCTGCAGTTTCATAACTTCCCAGGGAAACACGGGTCCATTCCTGCAAACACTGGGGGAGGGGTCCAACAAAGGGAGAAATGATCCCATGCGCAGTGAAGTTGGGGTGATGTAAGGAAGGTGCTTGTCTGTCAGTCTAACCTGGGGAATAAAGATCATTGGCTAGGAGGTGGGGCTACTGCAAGCACCAAAATCCTAGAAGAGTAATATCCCCCACACCAAGAATTCTCTCATGTCCCTCTTGCTTCATTACTGCTTCCTTGCATTTACTTTTTCCATGAACAGCGCTAGCCTGCCATGGGGCCATGAGAGACACATGGCCCATGACCACGCAGACCCTACACGCAATAGACTACAGCTGGGAACACAAGCTAAGCTAGCTAGAAGCCAGGCTGAACTGTGCTTCAATATGGAATGGAGGCTCTGGGCAGTGGCTTTGATCTTAGCCCTGCTGAAGACAAAATGGGACTTTTCCCATGGATTGGGAGAGAGATAGAACTTTGAAGGGGAACTCCTTTAATGTTACCTCATCAATAAAGCTTTCCACAATCTCTCATCCTCCTGTAGGGGCCTCAGAAAATTCTTATTCCTGTGGCACCCCAAAAAGCCTACTTTCAACAGGTGGTAACACAGACGATGCCCCACTGATAACAGAAGGAAGAATGAGGAGGTATTTTTAGTGTTTGATAATAGGAGCTTTTTGAGAAAGAGATAGGGCCAAACATCAGAGGAAAGAGAATACTTCCACAGTAAAAGACAAGAAAAAGAAAAAGAACAGGTCACACAGAGGTGAGTGTACAGATGTGGTTGTGGAAGAGTGAGATTTTCTGTTTTGTTGAGCCTGGGTGGACCCTCACATGCCTTTCAGCATGTAGTTTGTGGACAGATGAAACTGTGGAGATCCAGAATGAGTCATCCCAAGATGCCCTCTGTGGTATTTAAATTGTTTTGAGCTAAAGGCAACTTTAGACTCAGGCTCAAGAGAAACTTCTCCCTCACTTGCTTAACTACCTAGAAGATTTGAATTGGAGGCCTTGCTCCTAAGAGATCATCAGAGATAACTTCTTTCGACTTATCTATAAGGCAGGGCAAACTTTTGTTTACTAAAGTTCTGCCCTTCTTATCATCCTGCTCACTACATAACTGTTGGGGAGGAACAAACTTTCTTCTGTACTCAAGGTTCTTCTGGCTGGTCTAATAATCAAACAAACATGAGACAGAATAGCACAAGAAAATAGCCGAATTTAATATGTACATGTGAATGGAACCCCACATGCATGAGAGTCAGAGACCCCACATGCAGGAGAGATTCCCATACATGTATTAAATTTGGTTATTTTCTCTTGCTATCTCCTGTCTATTTGATTATTAGACCAGCCAGGAGAAACTTGAGTTTTTTCCTCCCCCTAAACACCTATATGTCACCTCCCATATACCTAAGATGTTCAAAGAGGAGCTCTGGGGAGTCTAAACAACTTCTACATCAAACAATAAGCACAAGAAAGAGAAAGTTTGTCTCACAACCAAAATGTTTAGCACATGTCAATAAACCACAAAACTTGTTTTGTTAACCTCTTATTTGTATATATATATATTTCCCCCATAACTCTGGTCTCTCTCTGATATGTTTGAAGATAGAAAAGTGGAGTGTATAAATGCAGGCTAAGTCAAGAAGTATAAAATATATAACTCAGATTTTCAAATCCCAGAGATGCTTTCAAAGCTTGGGTATACAGGTGAACTAAACCTTTGAAGCTTCTAATGTTTGCCTCAGGAATGTGCCTTTATTACACAGAGAATGAAAACCATCCGTTACAGTAAGTGGCCTGATGTCTTCGTGAGGGACTTTCAAATACATGAAAGAAATCGTGCCAGTGAGTCTCACGTATAGTGTACCTAGTACCGGTGCACAGAAACAGCCAGAGACACAGAAGGCGTGGGTTCCTCATCTAAAAAAAATAAAGGAGATTTTTATTTTAACTGGAAACAAAAACCAGTGCAACATGTGCCTGGAGGAGAGAACAAAGGTTGCTATTTTTCCTTAATGACAGCACTGGGTTCTGAAATTGAGCACAGCAGATAGAAAGAGTGTGTATAGATTTCAGAAGATATCTAAACGTTACACAGGCACTTCCCTTAAGAATGAGCCGCACCAAACACAACAGCAGTTTTCTTTATTTTTTCAAACAAAAACAAGACATTCTGAGAAAAAGAACCCCTATTCTTGACTCTCTCTGCCTTGATTTACTGTCAGGAACAAAAGACTTGGCTCTAATGGAGAACGGCAGGGGGGCGCGGCAAGGAAGGGCTAACCTGTCTGTTCTGGTGACTTCCCACCTTCCATTAACTCCCAGCCTCGGGGGATGCCTCTCTGAGCTTCTCTCTCTGTTTCTATAATTGTCATTATTGTTTGCTAAATGTATCCCTATGGCTCTCTCCTGCAGTACACTCCTTCAGGATCTTAATGGATTCCTCTACTCTGACATTTCACAAATAAATCATGGAGATTGAGAAGTTCTTCTTCCAGGCCTGACCCTATTTGATGCATTTATATGAGACCCTAAGAAAAGAGGCTTTAAAAAAAAACAAAAAAAAAGCATTGATCAGATGTTCAAAGTGCAACAAAAATAGGCAAATAGGTAAGGTTTTTAAAGGACATTTGTGACAAGGCAAATTAATCTGCAGAAATGAAAGATTGAACAGAAAAGAGAGGATGAAATTTGTAAAAGGAGACGCAGAGTAATTCAAGGAGGACATGAAAGTCCCAGTCCCTGCTGGACATAGGAAACCAGAGGCCGGACCCCAGCAGCGCATCAAAAGACTGTCTAGAATACTTTGAAAAAGTAAAGATGAATATTCAATGTTGTGTCCTGATTAGAAATGTAAATGTGTGGCTCTAAGAGGCATAATTTCAGATGTCAGATATGCTAATGAACAAAAATTCAACAGGGCAAACTTAAAGAGCCAATTGGCTTTATTGAAGGGTTCATGAGTCAGCTGGGAGGCATCTTCTCTAGTGAATGGAGAGGTACCCTGAGCAGGAGCTGTACAAAATGAAGGTTTTCCTGGGCAGAAAATGGGCGGGATAGAAAGTGAGCAAAAGTAAAGAAAGGATGGTTCCAGGCAGGGTCACCTTTCTTTGGGGAAGGGCAGTAGGTGTCTTACCAGGCAGTTTACCACTAGTATTGATAGAAAATTACAAATTAATTTAAAGTCACACCCCTGGGAGAGGCTGAAACTGCCGTTACCTCTAGGTTTGCTGTCCTGGCGTAAACAACTCCACTTTGGGCTTGTCATTTCTTAACAGATAATTAAGAAAAGACCCTTTCATTGACTTATTTGGTGTTAGATCCACGGACAGATGATGAGTTTTGTAGGAGGAAAGAAGCATGTCAAGAGCTTTGCCAAAAGGCACGGTGGAAAGGGGGTGTGAATGATAAAGGAGTGAAAACCTTCATGGTTAGGATAACAGAGCAATCATTCTGGAAGTATATACATAAACGGAGGTTTCCAAGTTAGGATGCATGAATTTCACCACAGTCAGATGAAATTAAATCATGAAAAATTCCACAGAAAACAGTGCTACTGAATAGCAATGAAAATATGAGGACGGAAAAACAGGGGCATGAAGCAGGGACCAAGATCACTGAGGTGCAGGAATTGAAATGACTGGAGGTTGGTACCACAGCCTGACAGCTGCACAGTGTGACAGCTGATCTAGTGCTCTGGTGGTAGGCTGAACTCTCCTCTTCCACCCCAAAGAGAGCAGGGGGAAGTCTGCCTGCCGGAGAGGTCTTACAATCCCTGGCAATGTTTGACCTGTGTGTGAAAAGAATTACTTATTCTTCTCTGCATTCTAGTGAGAAATTCAAGTCTTGTTGAGTTTCTAACCTGAAGTTTACGGTGTCGGAATTGTAGAGGTCGTTCTTCTGGGCTGGTTGATCCCGGCTGTGTGGGCATCCATTACATCTGCGAACTAAACTGGGGCAAAGGGGTATGTCAGGGGAGATATTTAAAACAGTGCGCGGTGGCAAAGTGATAGCATGAGGGATATTGAAGCCAACAGTCCTTATAACTTTGGTTCAACTTAACTTTAAATCCTAGCTCTAGAAATCATCTCTCTCTCATGCGTCTACACCCCTCAGAGACCTAGCTTTTCCCCTTGATAATCAGCAACCTGCCTCGTGTTCACAAATCTGGACATCTGGCCATTAACGATAACATCATGAACCAAGTCTTGTTTCAGCTCCAGAGCCCTCAGGTGGAATGACCCCCTGACTACCTTCCCCTGAAGCCACACCGAGGGTCACTGGAACAGGCCTCAGAACTCTCCTCAAGACCTGAAGAAATGACTCATTACCCTTACCTCAACCTTCAACCAGTCAGCTCCCGGCAGGGCCCTGAACCCCTAAAGCACCGTGCCTCGAGATTTTGCCCCCTATAATCGATAACCCACACACCATCTAGAGTTCAGGCTTCTGAGAATTCCTTTCTCATTCTCCTGGGTGGTGCCATTCATAATAGATATTTCTCCACTGCAAACCTGGTGTTTAGCATTCGCCTCTGCTAGCGCCAGGTGGACGGACCCCTTCTGTTCTGTAACAGTATCTGATCTCTATTATAACTCCTAAGCATAATTTGGCCTCCTTTATGTTACCCGACTTTCTTCTTTGTCTGTGAGCTTTCTCAGATGAGACGGACAGATGGTATATTGGGAGACAGGCTGGAATGAATGGGGGGAAAGTGGGCAGTACTTCAGTAGAAGGTGAAAAAGATGAGAGCCTAAAGTGGCCCAGATTCCCAGTCTCCTAGAGAGTACATCAGCAGCATCTCCTCGTTTTGTTTTAAAATCAATTTCCTTCTGATTTCTTCCTCAATAAGACTTTGTTGACTGCTTTCACTTTAGTGTTTAAGTGTGTGTGTGGGTGGGTAGGGGGGGAGGGGTAATAGCATGTGAGTTATCTAGTGTCTTACCTTAATGAAAAAATATTGCCTTTAATATTTCCTCTGTGTTAACTGACTGGCTTAGCTCTTGATGTGATGAAAACAGATTATTCAAAGAATCGGTTCACTAAAAGCAGATACCATTGGAATAAGTGTCCATTCTAATAATTCAGCGGCTCAGTTTGCCTCCAGCAGATTAGAACACTCAAAACAAAAAGAAAAATGGGGAGGAGAGACCATTGTAGCTCCTGCTCCATGGTTGAAATTTCTCATAAGACTATCACAGGAAAATAGTTTACTAAGGTTATGACCGTAAGATCAAGATTTAGCTTAAGACTGAAAATTGCAATAATTTCTCTTCTTCCAATCCAGGACACCAGATAGGTAAATGCTGTCCTCAGAGCAGATGTAACCTTTTGAAGGAGAGAAAAGGTCTGGAGATGAGTAAAGGACAGAGGGGTCGGCACCATGCAAGGATAGGCCTGCCAGTTCAGCAGAGGGAACGCTCTTATTACCTCAAGATGCCTCAAAGCCGGCCTTTGGTATCCTATGTGAACATGGTGCAATGACAATGATTAGGACCCTGAAAATGGCTTACAGTACTATCTTCTCAATGCCCCCCTTCAATTGTATGATGACAGAGAATAGAAATCTCTCCAGCCACAGGTGGTAAACTGAATTGAATTATTTTTCTATAATTAGTTTACCACCTGTATTAGTTTCCCAGGGCTGCTGTAACAAAGTACCACAAACTGGGTGGCTAAAACAACAGAAATTTATTGTCTCACAGTTCTGGCAACTAGAAGTCCAAGATCAAGGTGTCAGAAGGGTTGGTTCCTTTTCAGGATTGGGAAGGAGAATCTGTTCCATGCCCCCCTGCTACCTTCTGGTGATCTGCTGGCAGTCTTTGGCATACCTTAGCTTGTAGATGCACCACTCTAATCTCTGCCTTCATCTTCACATGCCGTTCTCCCCGCTGTGTGTGTCTCTATGTTCAAATCCCACCCCCCTTTTTCTTTGTTAATCCTTATCCAAGGATATTTTTCCATTGATTTTAGATAGTGTGAAAGGGAGGAAGAAACATTGATGTGAGAGGGACACATCTATTGGTTGCCTCCTGCACACACCCTGACCTGGGCCAAGGATCAAACTTACAACCCAGGTACACGCCCTTTATCAAGAATCCAATCTGTGACCTTTTGGTGCATGGCTGATGCTCTAACCACTTAGCAACACTGGCTAAGGCCAAATATCCCCTTTTTATTTTATTTTATTTTTTAATCTGAGGATATTTTTTCCCATTGAGTTTTAAAGAGAGTGAAATGAAGAGGGAAAGACAGAGAGAAACACCGATGTGAGAGAGACACATCAATTGGTTGCCTTCCACATGCCCCCAACCAGGCCCGGGAGCAACTGAGATATATGCCCTTGCCTGGAATCAAACCCTGGACCCTTCAGTCTGTAGGCCCATGCTCTATCCACTGAGCCAAACCGGCTAGAGCCAAATATCCCATTTTTATAAGGACACCAGTCATATTGGATTAGGACTCACCCTACTCACCTTATTTTAATTTGATTGCCACTATAAAGACCCTATTTCCATGTATGGTCACATTCTGAGGTCCTGAGGATTAAGATTCTAATGTAACTTTTTTTTGGAGGACACAGTTTAACACATGGTACCATCTAAGTTAGTTCATAATAATTAAGCTGGTTTTTTTTTTTTTTCATCTATCTTTAAGTGAGAATAACCACCCTTGAAAATGAGCATACCCACCAAGCCTTCTAATGGAAATCTGGTCTCCCAAATTACTGATTCCAAATCCTCCCAGAGTGGAGCTGTGCCTCTTCTGAACCTAGGGAGCAAAAGTGATGCTTCCGGTGGTATTTAATCCCATGCCTGCTCTGGAGGTTGCTGCCAGGACTCCAAATTCCCATCCAATGACCTGCCGTTGCTGACAATCAGAGGGATGTTACAATGACCTCATGAGAGGGTGATGGTCCCCAAAGTGTGTAATATCAAAGACTTACTTCTCCCACCAACAATGCCATCTCCACTATTATGGTTATATTCTGCCCCTTTTCTTGAGGTTGGAGAAGACCTCAATGTAGAGGGCATTTGCCCCAAAAGTATCAGCTCTTAGAGATCTTAAAAAGCAATCCCCCTTTTCAGCTGGCCATCCCCTCTACTGAGAATACTAGGATTGGGGCTGCCAACTCACTGAGGGTATCATTTACAATCTCTCCTCACCTAATATTACAAATCTAATAGAATTTACATGAGCTTCTGGCAAGCATACCCATTACAAGTAGCCTGATGAGCCACATCTGAGAACTTGGAGTTACAAGGAAGAAAACTGACATCACAGAGATTCAAAGATAATTGCATGATAGCACAATGAAAAAAAAGTGGTATGACAACACAAAGTAACTAAGCATCTGATTGATTATCCCTTTATTCTTGTACATAACCCTCCTCCTGTGCTTGGACCTCATTCAGAAACAGAATGCTCACGAATTTGAAAGAAGTGTGAGATCTTTGGCTTCCACATGTGTGCCTTGCCTGGGTAATACACTCTCATATTTGTTGCAAGGCCCTGATTGAAGTTTTTTATGTGTTATTTTCCAAGTTGGGGAGAGGCCAGACTCCTTCCCTTTGATGCAGTTTTTCTTTTACCTTAAAAAAAATATGTTTCTATTCATTTTTTTAGAGAGAGAGGAAGGGAAAGGGTTAGAGAGATAGAAACATAGCCTGGCTGGGCATGGCTCAGTGGTTGAGCATTGACCTAATGAACCAGGAGGTTATGGTTCCCTTCCCAGTCAGGGCACATGCCCATGTTGCTGGCTCTATCCCCAGTGGGGGGCATGCAGGAGGCAGCCAATCAATGATTCTCTCTCATCATTGATGTTTCTATCTCTCCTTCTCCCTTCTTTTCTAAAATAATAAAAATATATATATAAAGCAAAAAGAGATAGAAACATCAATGAGAGGAGTATCATCGATTGCCTGCTGCATGGCCCCCACCGGGACATGTGTCCTGACCAGGAATTGAACCAGCAACCTCTTGGTTTCTGGGTTGACGCACAACCACTGAGCCACACGGCTGGACTCTCTTAGCTCTTTATCCACCAATGCTCAGCCGCACAAACACTAAAAACACCACTTTGGAGACCGCATCCAACAGTTGAGAAGTTTAGGAAAAAGGACATCACACTACTGGAGGGATTATTTGTGAGGTCCCAAATGTTGATTTCATTGACCACCCGATGGTGATGAGGAAGCTCTGCAGGCAGGCAGAGAGGTGTGCACAGGGGTTTGGGAGACCTTAGTAATAAAAGTCAAATGGTCTTTATGATTGTGGGAGGAAGGTGATATTTCTTGAGGAAAATGACAGTTTTCTACTTCTATTATTCTTTTCATGAGTCAGTTGGCTATACCATGTGGGTTTTTTAAAAATAGAGAGGTAATGAAAAGCAATATTACCAAGAGAAGAAAGCATTCTTCAGCTTTGGCTTTTAAAACCTGTGTTGCATCGCATACATTCTGTGCTCATTATAAACACAAGGCCATTATTTCAGACAAAAGGGAAAAGGATGCTTATTGTTTGTGATGCAACAAAAAGCAAATAAGAAGGGCTGAACTGATTATCATTCAGTGCAAACTAGTTGCTTCTCTTGATTGATGCAAAGAACTTTTCCTACAGTCTGTTAGAATGTAACTGGAAATTGGTAAAAGTTAAGCCAGGTTCTCAGGTTGAATAGAAGGTTGAAAGTTGAGTTGTTATACAGTTCATATGCCATCTGTTTTCATGGTGCTTAGAGAAGATTCAGGGGGTACACACACACACACACACACACACACACACACACACCTTTGTCTCAGTGATAAAGCCGAATAACTCAGGTGAGGAAATAAAAGAGAAAAGACTATGCTGAGGAGAGTACAGGAGAGATGCTCTGGAACTAGGGTTTTAAAATATATTCATTCTGATCCTTCCCTGAGGCTGCTGAAAACTACCTACTGCCCATGTCACCCCTCAACACAGAGGCCAAAAAATAGTTACTGAAATTCTCTGCTTTGGGAAAGAGTAACCTTATTCTCTGTTCTGGTCCCAGGAGAGAAGGGATGATGCATGGTGAGGGAGTGATGATAGAAAATCTGCACCCACGGGAGAGGTTCTTCCCTTTGCTTATTATTGACAAGAAAGAATAGCCAAAGTGGACCTTGGCTCAAGAAAGTGCTGGAGCCCTAACCGGTTTGGCTCAGTGGATAGAGCATCAGCCTGTGGACTCAAGGGTCCCAGGTTCGAGTCCGGTCAAGGGCATGTACCTTGGTTGCGGGCACATCCCCAGTAGGGGGTGTGCAGGAGGCAGCTGATCGATGTTTCTCTCTTGTCAATGTTTCTAACTATCCCTCTCCCTTCCTCTCTGTAAAAAAAAACAATAAAATATATTTTAAAAAAAAAGAAAGAAAGTGCTGGAAAGTGGGTGTGGTGACTAAAACACAGAAACCCTGAGAGCTTTTAGGTCAATCTCTCTTATTACCAGTCGTGTGACCTTGGGCAAGTCACAGCTGGTTCTGAGTCTCAGTCGCCTCTCTGTAATATGAGCATCAATCACTACTCTCAGAAGTCCTGGTGTGATGAAGATTTGCAGGGACAATATGCACACAAATAACAGTGGCAATTGGGAGCAGAGACCATTTTATTGCTAACTGGGCTGGTGCCTGTACCCTGCAGTAATCTGGACTGCAGTGTGTTGCTTAAGCTCAATTAAGCTTCATAGATCTTTTTTCTCTGCTAGAAGGCCAGATATTACCGCTAAGCAGCCCTTGGAGACCAAAACACTCAGTGTTTACATGTGAAGAAGAAAAGAAAGCTAGAAAAATGCCTAGCCTACTAACGAAATCCAGATGCTAGGCAAGCTTGTCACATGAGGCTGGATGCTAAAGGTCAGAGAGGAGATTCCCCTAAAGCTGGTGTCTCAAAACATGGCTACCCTGACCATCAGAAAGTGTGGCCTGGTTAGTATGGAATTGGAGTTAAGGGAGGCAGGAGCTAGAGGGGGCACCTCCCTCTACCTGCCTTCTTATCTCAAAGGACTGAGGTGGCAATCAAATCAAATAGTAAGGTGAAATCTCTTTGTAAACTGTAAAATACTAGAAATGCCAAGGGTTATAATATTTAGCATTAGAGGGAGCATGAGAGAGATTTTGCTAATGAACCACCACAGTAAACCACCATAGCAGAAACAGGCCTTGAAACATCTTTGAGCCTCTCTCTTCAGGGAATGCCAATCTAGTCTTAAGGCAGGAAAGTCAGAATAAGGATCAAAGGCCTCAAGCTCTACCCTTCCCCTTTTCTGTCTTGGCTAGAACATTGCAAATATGACTTTTACTGACTACCTGTTCCCCTGATGCCCCCTCCCCGATTTCCTGTAGTTAAGACAAACAAAAACCAGTCTCTACTGGTTTCTGCAGCCATATTGACCTAAAAGTGAACAACAGGGCCATTACAATATCATTATAGTAATATGTATGTGTATATATATATATATATATATATATATATATATATATATATATATGAACATTGCTTATGTTAATAAATTCATTCTGAAAATCTCTTTTTTAATTGATGTATTTTTACCATTTACATTTCATGTAATTATTTATATCTTTGTATTTAGGTCTAGAATTCTATTATTTGTTTTCTGTTTGTTTCTTCAGTAGTTCATTCACCTCTTTCTCCTCTTCCACTTTTCTTTGGGTTATTTGAAAATTTTAGTTTATCTATTGTGCTTTTACTATGTTTTTTTAACAGTTTTTTTAGTGGCTACACTTAACTTTTCACTATTTAGAATCAATATTTTACCACTTCAAATGGGGTTTAAAAACCTTACCAGCATGTAGGTCCCTCCTTCCCTTTATATTGTAGTTGTATCATATATTACATCAACATATATTGAAAATGACATCTTTCAATAAATGTTTAAACTATTCTTATACACAGTCACTTCCTTATCAACTTTATAATCAATTTGTCAATGTCCTTAAAACATTCATCTTGGGTTTTTATTAAAATTACAATAAAATTATAAATATTTGGGGGAGAATTACTATTGCTTTATAAAGTGTTTGACACATAAGAGTTCTTAGTATTTGTTGAGTGAATGAACAATTTGAATTACTGAGGATTCCCGCAGCGGTTCTCAACCTGTGGGTTGTGAACAATGAAAATACATCCTGCATATAAGATATTTACATTACGATTCATAATAGTAGCAAAATTACAGTTATGAAGTAGCAATGAAAATAATTTTATGGTTGGGGGTCACCACAACATGAGGAACTGTATTAAAGGGTCGCAGCATTAGAAAGGTTGAGAACCACTGTGAGGAACATGGGACGCCTTTCATTTACTTACATATTTTAATTTTTAAAAATAAGTTTAAATTAGAGTAGTTAATCTACACACCAGTGGTTAAGTTGACCCAACCATAACACTGACTACCTTGGCCATACTGATTTGTCCAGGGATGGACATCTGACCCAAGTTGTAACAACCACTAACCCTTATCAGAATTTTAAATTTGGGAATAAGAGAAATAGTTGTAGTTTCTCTGATGTGGTGCTGGGATGAAATGCCACTAAGGGTAGCCATGACACTGTTCCATATAAGGAAAGCCTGCCAAAGGCAGAAGAGGGTTTATTCCTTTCCTGATTCCAGTTATTCCAGGAGCCCAGCTGAAATGGTATTCTTCTTGCAATTAACAAAGTGACAAGTCATCCTTTTAGCCTAAGCTTGTTCAAGCTGAGTTTCTGTTACTTAAAATTGAAAACATTCAAACAATCATAAATATCCATAATGATTCAGAGAGAGTTATCTCTAAGGTGCCAAGTAAAAATCACTAAAGAAACTACTTTCATGAATTGATAATGCTTATTACTATTTAATTATTCATTAAATATTGATATATAAATGGTAGCTTTCAAAGTATTTAAGAATACTTGGAAACTATTTTTAAAAGTCATTTAAGCATTTTCCTTGCTATCTTTCCCAACTTAATTAGCCTAGTAAATGGTAGTCAATCAAAAATAAACTTATGGCTAGCCTCTGTTAAATTATCTAAAATTATGAATTAGTTAAATATGACAGTGCTAATTTTTTTCAAGTAATAAAATAAGGTGCCATAATTAGAAACCTTTTATATTTTAAGAATATTAAAAAATTGTACTTGCTATATTTTTCTTCCTATATCCATCAGAAGATAGTTTGAGGATCTCAAAACTCCTGACACTGTGCAGGGGCCAAAGAGCCATATATAATTAATGTGTAATTGTGCGGAATCCATTTCTCCTTTATCTTTAAAATGTAATAAAAGCCATTGGAATATATACCCAGAGGCTTGGATTCAATAGTCTATGTCCCTTATAAGGCATCAGATTTATCCCATCCCTATATCCTCCCTTTTCTGGTCTGTAGGTGGAAGTAGGATCCATAGAGGAGAGCTAGTCTCCTGTACCCTAGAGAAGAATGAAGCTGCTGGACATGGGACAGTGGAGAGAGTTCTTTATGCCCTTGGAGATGAAGAACAAGGATGACTATTTTAGTTGATACCAAGGTTCTGAAATCAGTGCTGGGTTTCTATAAGTCAGAGTTTATAGATGATCATGTGGCCAGTTTGGAGGATGTAGGGCCAACCCTACACTCACCTTCAAATATCAGGTCCTCAAATTACGCCATTCAACATTTATTCTAGATTCTGCCTATCATCTCTTTGTAGTCCTCATTTTAAATACAAATACTTCCAGGAGAGGCAAACATTGCTGCAATATTGTTATGCTTTAGCAAAAATTGGTTTGTCAATATCCCTCTAATCATCTTCATGTCATCCCATGATCACAGACATCATTTATCAGGTGCTGATTTTATTCCAGACATGCCATATCTGGGTCAGAATGGTGCATACACAGACACTTAAACACAATTTAAAAATCATTCATAGCAGTTATAGATGGAGCAGTCAATTATAAATTACTTATCAAAATCCTTCAAGCAAAATAAATTGCCTTTTTCATCAATTTTTAATATCCAGTTTCACAGAGCAGCATAAAATAATTTATATTTGGGTTTGAAATGCACTTTGTGCATTTGTTTAAATGTAAATGTAGAATTCTAGGAATACTTCTTTCATAGTTTAAGTGTTTTTGCCACCCCCACCCCCATAATCTGTTAAAATCCTAATACCCAATGTGATGGTATTAAAATGTGGAGCCTTTAGGAGGTGCTTAGGTAATGAGGGTGGAACCCTTATGAATGGGATTAGTGACCTCCTAGCCTCTTCCTGTGAAGATACATGGAGAAGTTGGTAGTCTCCAACCCATAAGAGAGCCCTCACCCAACCATGCTGACACTCTGATTTTGGTCTTCTAGCCACCAGAATTGTGAAAAATAAATGTTTGTAGTTTATAAGCCATCCAGTATGTGGTATTTTGTTATAGCATCCCCAGAGGGCAAAGCCAACTTCTAAGCAAAAAAAAAAAAAAAAATAACATGGCACGATATGAAAGTCTCTATCAGAAGAGCAGGGGAAATTTTTATGGTTTCAAAAAACCTTCTTGATGCCAACTGACTCATCATTCCACCCAGGAAGGGAAAAGTGCACAGCCTTCTAGACGGGCACAAGCTCCACGCAGGCTTCGTTGTCCGTGCTGCACATTTCTGGATGCCTGGCTGGGTGGGGCCAAGCTGGGAGGAGAGAGGAGGAAGGACACCTTCACTTTCCCAGGGAAAGCAGTATTGTGAATGGGTGGCTGACTAATCCATTCCAATCTATCTATATATCTATCATCTGTCTATCTATCTGTCAGTCTATCTATATGTCTGTCATCTATCTGTCTATCTAATTTCTTCCTTCCCTACTTAATTGATGGGGAGGAAGAAATTTTACTCTACCCTTCTAGGTCCTTCTAGCTGGTCTAAGAATTAAATGACATAAGGCAGATTTTAACAGGAGAAAATTAAATTTTAATATGTGCTTTTGGGAGAATTCACATTAACATAAAAAATCCAAACATAGTAAGGCACCATGAGGTATATATATGTCATTCTGGAGTAAGGAGAAGGAGGTAGGGACCTGGGACTTCAAAGGAAAATAAAGCAATTCACAGGGAGATGAAAAGAATTAATATTTAGTAAACAAATGTTTTCTGGGCCATCTAGAGACAATGGGTCACAGAGAGGACTTTGATCTTGCTAGGTTCCTCCCTGTTTACCACACTAGTCATACTATACTATCCTTGTCTATGACCATAGTTCTTACTGAACAGGTCTTCTATCTTAAATTCCCATAGGCATTTAAGGTTGGAGGAAGGCCAAAGATTGTTCCTCAGCCTTTTGTTTCTTAAAAATAAAATAACCTTCACACTAGAGAGGTACTTTTTAGGGTGGCAAAATTTGCTCCTCTACATTATCAAGATATATGCTGAGATGCACTTTTCTACTTTGTCACAAATGCTTGTGCAAAGTTCTTAATGAGAATAATCCTATATAATAAAAGGATAATATGCAAATTAACCCTAAAAGTGGAATGACCAAGAACAACTGGTTGCTATGATGTGCACTGACCACGGGGAGGAGCAGATGCTCAATGTAGGAGCTGCCCCTTGGTGGTCACTGCACTTCCACAGGGGGACCGCCACTCAGCCAGAAGCCAGCTCATGGCTGGCCAGCACAGCAGCAGTGGCAGGAGCCTCTCCTGCCTCCATGGCAGCACTAAGGATTTCTGACTAAAGCTGTTAGTCGGACATCACCCAAGGGCTCCTGGGCTGCCAGAGGTATGTCTGACTGCCAGCTTAGGCCTAATCCGGCAGGTAGACATCCCCCAAGGGCTCCCAGATTGTGAGAGGGCACAGGCCAGGCTGAGGGACCCCTCTGAGTGCATGAATTTTCGAACACCAGGCCTCTAGTACATTATATAGTTACAGTTGGACAATTCAGGTTGATTGCTGGATTTCAGCCAGGGCCATTGGCTCTCCACACTTCAGTCACCATCTAGGTCACTTCCCCTGTGCACCAGGCATGCTGCCTTTTCTGTGATTATATGATGATACCTGAGTTACTCTGGGCCTAATAATTATTTACTTCTTGAAACCACCTGTGTCCACCAGCAAGGACTTGAAATTCAAATGCACTCAATTGAGATTTACATACTTCCCCAATATACAGCTTTCCCTCTCTTCCAGTCCCCAGCACACTTATCTCCCTTCACTAATTTTCTTTTCTTTTTCTCTTTCTCAGCATGTGTATAATCATCTGACATACTCTGTATTTAATTTGTTTATTGGTTTGTCTTCTGTGCCCTCACCCTACTACAAATAAGCTCTGCGAGTTAAGAAATGTTTGTCTTGTATTGACTATTGTGTCCCTAGCATTAGAGTATCTGACACATGATAGGTATTCAGTAATAATTACTGAGTAAATAAATAACTTTTTATAGGCACAAAATTCCCATCCATTTTAGTACAAGATGGATGGGAATTTTAAAACTACAGAAAAGCACCAAGAAGAAAATATAAAAACCACCACCCATAATACCACCAAACAAAGATGTTAATATTGTGGTTGTCAGACTGTGGGGCAAAGTGTAATGGCCACTGTAATGAGAAGGCATCTTCCAACTGAAAAACAAAGCAGGCAACTCCATAGACTATAACAGACTTTATTACAGAGTAATTTACTTACAGACATAGGGTCAGTGCAGACAGATGACCCAGCAGTTCTGCACACATTATTCTCCACTGCCAGTCTCCTGTTACAGAACTTTTTTACGTTATAACTCAGGTACTAATGATTGACAAGACAAAGGGACAAACAATGCAGAGGCACCAGGGGTCTTGTGGTAAATGATTGCTCATGACTGATACTCTCACCAGTTTTATATTGATCTTGGTTGTCATGCCATTCCTTACAAAAATATTTAAGGTTAAATTTGAAGGAACATAGATAATCAGCAACTCGAAGGCTTTAAATATGCTTGTCAAGGACAGTGAGGTTGGCCAAATGTCACAGCATAAAAGTTAAAAATGAAATCTGGACACAGAGATGGAGCTGGTTTTGTTCACAGCTACGTCTATAGAGAATATAAATATATTCTATGTGCCCTTTTGCTCAATGTGTAATGAGCACGATTAGAATTGTGCCCTGTCAGGTAGCCCAGTTGGTTAGAGCATTGTCCCCAAATGCCAAGGTTGTGGGTTCGATCCCCAGGCAGGGCACATACATATTATGTGTGATTACTCCCTAATTAGAGGTAAAGAAAGCGCGGCTCAGCAAAGCTCAGGAAGTGGACCAGCCTTGAGGTGCTGACTGATGCCAGAGCTGAGCTGGGGATGGCTGCCTGGCTTATCACCTCCACGTTCTTTCCATTTTGCCATTCGTGCTCTAAGTGGCAAAAGAGAGGAAAGAGGGAAGGAGAAGCTCCTGGTTATAAACAGTTTGCAATACTTAGTGTCATTTCTGCCAAAAATTCCCATTCAGGACATTTAGAACCTAAAGAAACATCTTTAAAATTAGCTAAAAGCAAGAATTTAAATCATGTGACTTTCAGTGCATGACAGATCATAGGTTTAATATAACCTAATATAAAGTTCAATTACTAGTCTTTCAGATTCAATAATCTTTTTGGAGACAGGTATAGTAAGAACATGAACTTATTTATTATTATTCCACCGTGGTATATGAAAAGTATTTAAGGCATATTTAGTAGACTGTAAATTTTTTAGATTAATTCCAAATGTCACATCATCAGTCTGATAAACTTGCTATAGGCTGACTCTTGGCTTTTCCAGCACAGGACAAAAAGAAAAGCTGATTCAATCAGTTGGGCAAATGTATAACGTGGGTAGCCACTCCAGCATGTGGCTACTACAACCTATGTCATTTTTCAAAACAGAGCCTAAAAAGTGTATTGATTTGGTTGTATGTGGGTGTATATGCAAGAACATTAGAAATATTTGGAAGAAGATACTCCAAAACGGTGGCATGACTGTTTAGAGTGGCAAGTTTATGAGTGACTTGTTTTCTTCGCAATTTATGCATGTACAGCAAAATTCTTCATGCAACAATATGAATTAGACCACAATGCCATTAACACTTGGCCACACTCTTCAGCCAAGTCCCATTTTGCTAAAATGTTTACGTTCTAGGAGATGCACCGTTGTAAGAAAATTGAAGAGAGGGAGAACCTACTGAGGAAATGGTAGACAGTGCCTTCTTGAAAAACAGACAATTTGAAGTGTGTCATGTTGCCCCAGTATTCTCAAACCTGATTTCTCTAGATTGGGTTGACAAAATGGACACCAGCTCATTAGAAGATCCCTGGAAGTCCCAATTAGCCACAGGACCCAAACATCTTCATCCATATTTATATCAGAGTGGGCATCTACCACCAGGTGGCATCAAACCACATCGGGGACCAGAAGGGATTTGGAGAACCTGGTTGGACTTCCAGAATGTCAGACAAGCTAGTTACACATGCTTGCTCAGGCCATTTTACATGTTTGACTTATTACATTATGGTGGGATCTCACTGCATTACTTTCTTTTTCCAAACTGATAAATATTTTAAATTAATTTTTTGGTAGATGATTCATTGACTTAGTTCAGATCGCCAATGAAGTAATGGATTTACGCAATGTTCAACCACCTCTGCTAACATCACAAAAAAGAAAGACAAGCAGACATTTTCCTATCTCCTGGTGAGAGAATGGAATGCTGTATATGAAATCTTGTCAAAATATCAAGCCTGTATTGGCTCAAGCCTCTAGATATAACCTTCAGCTTACAGACACACTGGGAAGAATGGAACATTTAAAAGAACACCATGTAGCCAATCAGCAAAATCTGGAATATAGGAAATTATTATACTCTTAAAAAATAAAGTTTAATATGGTGATGGAAGGAGATTTGACTTTGAGTACTAACATACTGTTGAATATATAGATGCTGAATTATAAAATTGTACACTTGAAACATATAATTTTATTAACCAATGTCACACCAATAAATTTAATAATAAAAAGTATAAATAAATAAAATTCAAGGGGAAAATTAAAAAAGAAAAAGAGGGGGAAATAGAGGGTTTAGTAATCAAATGTCATCTGGGTCATGACATAAACAAACCAACTGTATGGAAAAAAATGAGCATAATTTTAAACACTGACTCTTATGATGTTTAAGTTATTGCTAAAATGTTAACATGTGATAATAGCAGTGTGTTTATATTTTAAATATGCTCTTATGCTTTAAAGGTAAGTACTAAATATTTATTGATAAAATTGTATAATGTCTGAAATTTGCTTGAAAATAATCCGGGGGGTGCAGGGGGTTGGGAGTATAGATAAAACAAGATTGGCCATAAGTAGATAAGTATTAAAGTCAAGTAATGGATATGTGAGACTCACTTTATTCTCTTTTTCTATGTTTAAAAATGTATGTTAAAAAAAGCTAAAAGAGGAACTACAAAGTTTCCATTCCATCCTCTCTTCTTCCCAGTTCCCATTTCTCCCTAGGTAATAATTACTTGTAGTTTCTTATTAATCCTCTCCGAGTTTTATGCAATAAATTGTTTTTATAATTGGAAATACATTAAAGTATATATTTTTTAAGAGACAGATTTCTTGGGAGCATCTGACTTTCAACCTATCAGTTGACAGTTATTTGAATTCATTCCTTAAGACTGATGCTCATTTCCTTTCTGAGTTCCATGGACACGGCACCAGATCACTAGGACCAGGCTACGTGCTTGAAAATAATGACAGCAGAATTGTTCCTGGTGACTGTTTCCATGGGAATGAAAATGAATCAGCCGCAAAAAAACTCTTAAATTTCAGCCTGAGGGTCGCAGAAGGCCATTCCATTTTCAAAGGGCTGTGGCTGTTTACAGCTTTTATGTTTAGGGGAGATGAAAAGATATCAAACATAAATTTATTTCATTGGAGAACATTACCTAATCATATGTATGAAAACCCAGCCATTATTCAGGGAGATTTGATGAGTTTTCTGCCTGTACACAGCCCTGGTTGTGAGTGGCTGGTGAATACCATCATCTTCAATTTGACTGGGATTGTTCTGAAATTCTGCCATTCTGTAGTGTTTTAGAATGAAAGGTAGATTTATGGGTGTCTTGAAGAATACTGGTTTACAACCTTGAGTAGTATTGAGGGCCCTTCCTATGGACGAATTGGAATGCAATGAATGTAAAGCTGAAAATTGAGATTAATTCAAATCAATCTTTGACAAGAATCAATACACAAAGAGCTTGAAGAAAGACAGCAATGGCATAAATTCTTATATGGAAATAAGTTTTGAGAGAAGCTATTTAAGGATATTTCAAATAATTTAAATAATTATACTCAATTCAAAGTCTGTGTGTACATCTGTCTTCTTATTGTTTAATAATACTAGATTGTGGTTGCAGAACAATATGTGGTCTCTTCTTTATGCACATCCAGCAGCATGAATCTTGGCAATAGACCATCTGGGAAAATTGTTTTTTTGGGTGATGAGCTGCCAGGTTAAGAGAATTATATTCCTTTTATCATGCCTTCATTATCAGAGCATTTTATAAAATATGTTTTTTATATGACATGGGAGTATTGTTATGATAAGAATTAATATAGCACTTTAACAAGCAGCTTAAGAAAGCCAAAGTGTGGTGGTTTTAGATTTATATTCACAATATTATATAGGCAATGTAGATAACATTAATAGCATCTTTTTAAAAAAACTATGCAATTAACATCTATTTCTATAAATGAACCACAAACATAGGAATAATATGAAGCATATTTAGCTAATTCATTAAAACAGAAAAAGGGAAAATGAGTTTCATGTGTAACATCAGAGAAAAAATTAATTCCACTTTCTGGGGTTTGGATTTTAGAAAGAGAGAGAGAATTGAGAAGGGGGACAAAGGGACCAATGCTGCATTGAAGAAAAATAATAAAAACCTCATAATTTTCTCACTCAGGTTAAAAGCTATAAGTAATAAAGTTATGCAGTGAACATTTACATAGGTAAACTTCAGAATCTCCTTTGAGGCATGAGACATTTAAAACTAATTAACAGTTATTAATATTGGAAAATTCCCTAGGCTTCAAAAAACATTTTCTCATAGAAACATGTAGTGAAGACAGGTGTTGAGAAGAGCACCCTGTTTTCTCTAAGTGAGAGATGGAAGACAAAGCAATGAAAAAACACAACTAACGATGAACATAAAACAAACTCACAAAACAACAACTAACAGCTGACAGACTCTAGCCAGTGGTTCTCAACCTGTGGGTCGCAACCCCTTTGGGGGTCAAACAACCTTTTCACAGGGGTGGCCTAAGACCATCGGAAAACACATATATAATTACATATTGTTTTTGTGATTAATCACTATGCTTTAATTATGTTCAATTTGTGACAATGGAAATACATCCTGCATATCAGATATTTACATGACAATTCATAACAGTAGCAAAATCACAGTGATGAAGTAGCAACGAAAATAATTTTATGGTTGGGAGTCACCAGCACATGAGGAACTGTATTAAATGGTCGCGGCATTAGGAAGGTTGAGGACCACTGCTAGACAGAGGGACAATGGCGCTGCATCATGAAGAATGGGTGTTTGAAACACAGCGTAAACTCTCAGCAGTGTTCCTTAGATTATGTGACATTCCCCTCTCTCTCTCTCTTTTTACAGTTCCATATTTCTCATTTAGAAAACACTATGCAAATATATACAAAAGCAATGTTATCTTTTGCTTTTTTTATTTATCCCAGGATTGACTTATAATGTTGTATTTTCACAACTGCCAGCCAAATGGAGTTCCAACTGTTAAAAGCACAAAAGTTCAAAATTTACTTACTGATTTTCAAGCTTTTCAGGTGCATATTTAAATTTTTACACCTATATGTTTAAACTATTGTTTTTGAGTACTTTGCTGATAATCTTTAAAACTTTTAAATTTTTAACACAGAATTATTTTTAGGTACAATTTAAGTTATTCTCTAGTAGAGGCCTGGTGCACAAATTAGTGCACAAGTGGGGTCCCTCGGGGTGGCCTGGGGGGGTCGGGCCCCAGCTTGCACCCCCAGCCTCTCAGCCCCGCAGCACCTCCTGGCACCCCTCCATGGCTTGACACCGCCCCCTCACCTGCTCCATCATCCTGCCTGTGGGGTGATCTATCAGGGCCAGGCTCCCCGCCCAGCTCCCTCAGCACCTGGGAGCTGGACGGTGGCCCAGCCCCCCGCCACCGCCACTGGTCACATTCTGCGGGATGATCAGTTGGTGCCAGGCTGTCTGTGGAGCTATTAGTTGGGGCCGGCCCCCCCGCCCAGCTCCCTCAGTTCATTGGGCTCCCACTTGCACCCTCCTTGGCCTGGTGCCACCCACTCACCTGCTCCATCATCCTGCTGTAGTCCTGCTCTCGTTGGGGCCCATAGAGGCTGGCAGTGCCTCCACTGCTGCCTGCTGCCAGTGCCACATCGCTGACGCCCGCCCTGTTCCATGCCGCCCCCTGGTGGTCAGTGTACATCATGACGAGCGGTCGAACTCCTGGTTGAACAATTTGCATATTAGGCTTTTATTATATAAGATTAGTAAATAGTCATTTTTAGTCTTGCAATGTATGAAAAGAAAAGCATCCAAAACTTTGAATGTTGAGTGCTGTCTATGTTCCAGTAGGCACTGTCTGTACAACCTCTACAACTACCATTTCCTGCAGACCTAATTCCACACCTATACAAGGCTTGACACTGGGCTAGACTATTATGGGTGTTTGATAAATATTTTGTTGATCTGTTAAAGAAATTGAAGCTGAGGAATTACATAAGTCATCTAAAGTCATCTGCTTAGTGAGTGGCAGGCTTGAGATTCATAACTTGGATTTCTGATTTCAAACTCATGCACTCTCTAGAACTCTTTCTTTTAGAATCAAAATGTGTGCTGATATTGGATTAGAATCCATTTAAAAACAATGGAGCCCCCTGTAGAATTATTTATGAACGTACTATATCAGAAAGGAAGCAAGTTGTCTTTTTATTTAAGACCTGTAAATTTATCTCTGGCTTTGGCTTTAGAATTTAGTAATCACAACTCCCCACCCCAGAAAATAAATCAATAACCTCTCAACTGGCTTACAATATCAGGGTCCTTACATGAAAATCGGTTAGTGGAATTTTACAGGCACGTCTTGGAGTATGCTTTGGGATCAGAAGATGGACTGCAATAATAAAAATGGGCTGCAAACCTTCTCCAGATCATAAAATGCAAAAGTTTATGTCAGGATAACATATGAGGCTGGTGGCCTTTCTACAGAGAACTAAATTCAGAGAGATATTTCAGGGTCTTAGTCTTACGGAGAGGACTGTGTAGTTGGGTATTCATCCATTTTAAAATATTTCATTCAATAAATACTCTCCAAGTTCATTTTCAGTTCATTTAATTATAATTTAAGTAACATTTCCTCACCTATAAAATGTGTGTGGCTCTTTTGGGGAATAAGGCATAGAACCTACCTAGTAGAGTTGTCAGAATTAAATGAGAGTAACTTCTAAAAATACGTTAGCTGTGACTATTGGCTTTACAGTGCTTTGGCACTGTGCTGGGTGCTGGAGATTCAAAAACAAATTTGACATTACTACTTTCCTCAGGACTCACAGTTCAGTGGAGGGAGATGGATAAGTTAAAGTCATTCAGATAAGACAGTGTCCGGTTATGTAGGATGCAGAGGGAATACAAAGGAGGGAGTAGCCAAGTATATTTGGGTGTCAAACTATGCTCTATGCAGGGAATAACAATCAGAGTCTTAAAGGACAAGTCGATATTCTGCAGGTGGGGCTAAAGAGGGTGCATTCCAGGCAGAGAGGCCTGAAGGAGCAAGAATAGGCTCAGAGTCATGGGAAGCCCTGTCTGAAGGAACTGCTTGTTTATCAGTATGGCCAACAATAGGTGCTTATTGATGAGAGGAAAGAAGTGAGTCCAGGGATAGACCAATTGATGAAAGACTTTGTCCTGTTAGCAATGAAAAACCACTCAAGTGCCTTCAACGGGAGGATATTACAGATAGGTGCTTTAGAAAATTCTTCAGTAAAAGTATGGAAGATAGATTGAGGTGGGGCAGAGAGAAGGGTATGAAACTGGAGGTTGGAAGAACAGTCAGGAGATGACTGAAGCAGATCGGGCAAGAAATGAAAATAGCTTGAACTAAGAGCAGTGACATTGGGCTCAGCAAGGATGACAGATTCAAGAGACATTAAGAGGACAGAATAGATAAGATGTTGGGATTGATTGGGTGTGGTGACAGTGAAAGGAAATGTTGGGTACCAATATTTCTGACATTGGCACTTCAAAGTATGTTCAACAATGTGGGGAATGGAGGATGGGGTAAGATACATAATGAATTCTGCTTTGAACACAGGAAACTCAAGATGCTGGTAGAACATCCTGGTGAAATATGCAGTTAGCCATTGAACATATGACTGCTGAATGTAGGAAGAGGTGAGGCTAGAAATACAAATTTGGAGGTCATCAGCATATCAGTGAACATGAAAACTACAGATATGATTCCTCTGAGACACTATGTGTGCAGAGAAGAGTGCTATGGACAAAACATTGAGAACCCAACATGTAAGTAATGGTGGAGAAAGAAAAACCTGAACAAACAAGGTTAATAAAAATAATCAAGAAGATAGAGTTTGAAGCAAGAGAAAGTGGAGTCCCCAAATGTCAACAGGAGTCTAGAATCTCAAGAAGGTCATCAGTATCGAATAGCATAAAAAGTACATGAATCCTGAAAGAAGCTTATTGGGTCTGAAGGTTAGGGGTTTGTTGTTATTGCAATCTTTACTTGGTAGTTTCAATGGGGGACAAACTGGGCTAGGTTTCCTAAAATATGTAGTCATGTGTGTGTTCTTGTGTTTGTGTGTGTGCATATGTACATATGTATATTTCCTCTTAACTACATTGCTGCCTTCATAAGACTGCTGAATATTTCTTATCGTATGTGTCCCTTCTACTCATGTTTCTATTCTTATATATTTATGCTGATTTGATAGTTGAAATATTTATATATCGAGTTACAAATTTTAAGAGGCTAAATGTCATAATAGTCAGTGTCTCTCAAAATTTCAGCTGTAATAAATATGGACAAGTAGAAGTACTTTCCTCAGGATTCTTCTTCCCAGATAAAATGCCTTTTGGCAAAGAGGAAAGAGCAACTCTTTATGATTTCAGTCACATATTCTCAGAAAATGCCCTGAAAGGATCCCATTTTAATAGAAAGAGCTGGCAGACTTGCCAAGTATTCCTTAAAGCAATTCAATATGAAACAGTGTCTTGTAACTTCTACGACAGGGTGATTTTTTCAAAAAAGTTCTAAGAAATTCTAAAGAGATGATTGTTGCATAGATTACTCCATGGTGAGAGCAGAATCTCAACACTGCAGCACTCTATTCTCTAATTTAACTCAAAGTCAAAAATATATACAAAAAATCCATATTTGAATTTTTAACTTTTTATTTTTAAATAATCATAGATTCACTGGAATTTGCAAAGGTAGTATAGAGTGGTCCCATATTTCTTTCACCTAATTTCCCCCAGTGTTTACATCATACATAACTATAGTACAATGTCCAAAACCAGGAAGTTGGCATTGGTAAAATGTGTGTATATAATTCTATGGGACTTTATCACAGGTATAAATGTGATGACACTGTAGCCACCATGGCAGTCAAAATATGAGGCTATTTCATCATCGTAACAGATTCCCTTGTATTACCCTTTTTGACACTTTTAAAATGTCATATAAATAGAATAATACAATATGTGATCTTTTTGAGGTTGGCTTTTTTCACTCAGCATATTGACCTTGATCCTCCCAAATTGTTGCAAGTAACAACTGTTTATTCCTTTTTTAGTGCTGAATAGTATTTCCTGGAATGGATGTACCGCAGTATGTTTAACCATTTACCCAGTGAAGGACAGTTGGGATGTTCCAGTCTTTTAGCTTTTACACAAAAAGCTGCTATTTTAATTTATGCACAGATTTTTGTGTGGATTATGTTTTTATTTCTCTGAGATAAATGCCTAGAAGTATAATTGCTAGGCCATATGGTGAGCATATATTTAGCTTTCATAAGAAGCTGGAGAATTATTTTTCAGAGTGGCTGTATACCATTTTACAATCCCAAAAGCAGTGTGTGAGAGAGCCAGTTTCTCTATATTCTCAGAAGCATTTGGTATCATCATTATTTTTTTAAATTAAATCTTTATTGTTCAGATTATTACAGTTGTTCCTCTTTTTTTCCCCCCATAGCTCCCCTCCACCCGGTTCTCACCCTACCCTCTGCCCTTTCCCCCTTCCCCCCACTGTCCTCATCCATAGGTGTACGATTTTTGTCCAGTCTCTTCCTGCACCCCCCACACCCCTTTCCCCCTGAGAATTGTCAGTCCACTCCCTTTCTATGCCCCTGAATCTATTATATTCACCAGTTTATTCTGTTCATCAGATTTTTTATTCACTTGATTTTTAGATTCACTTGTTGATAGATATGTACTTGTTGTTCATAATTTTTATCTTTACCTTTTTCTTCTTCTTCCTCTTCTTAAAGAATACCTATCAGCATTTCATATAATACTGGTTTGGTGGTGATGAACTCCTTTAGCTTTTCCTTATCTGTGAAACTCTTTATCTGACCTTCAATTCTAAATGATAGCTTTCCTGGGTAGAGTAATCTTGGTTGTACATTCTTGCTATTCATCACTTTCAGTATTTCTTGCCACTCCCTTCTGGCCTGCATAGTTTCTGTTGAGAAATCAGCTAACAGTCGTATGGGTATTCCCTTGTAGGTAACTAACTGTTTTTCTCTTGCTGCTTTTAAGATTCTCTCTTTGTCTTTTGCTCTTGGCATTTTAATTATGATGTGTCTTGGTGTGGTCCTCTTTGGATTCCTTTTGTTTGGGGTTCTCTGCACTTCCTGGACTTATAAGTCTATTTCTTTCACCTGGTTGGGGAAGTTTTCTGTCATTATTTCTTCAAATAGGTTTTCAATATCTAGTTCTCTCTCTTCTTCTGGCACCCCTATAATTCAGATGTTGGTACGTTTGAAGTTGTCCCAGAGGCTCCTTATACTATCTTCATATTTTTGGATTCTTTTTTCTTTTGCTTTTTTGGTTGGGTGTTTTTTGCTTCTTCGTATTTCAAATCTTTGACTTGATTCTTGCGATCCTGTAGTTTGCTGTTGGATCTCTGTATAATATTCTTTATTTCAGTCAGTGTATGCTTAATTTCTAGTTGGTCCTTTTTCATATCCTTGAGGGTCTCACTAGATTTATTGAAGGTCTCACTAAATTTATCTGCAGTTTCTAGAAAATTCTTGAAAAACCTTATAACCATGGTTTTGAACTCTATATCCAGTAGTTTGCTTTCCCCCATTTCTGTCATTTGTGACCTGTTGCTTTGTCTCCGCATTTTGGCTGCTTCCCTGTGTTGATAGGGTGGCTTTCTGTGCTAGGTGTCTTATAGGGCTCAGTAGCTCAGCCTCCCCAATTACCTGGGGTGGACACTCTTGGTGCACCCATTTGTGGGCTTTGTGCACAGTCTTGTTGTAGTTAAGCCTTGATTGTAGTTGGTATCACTGGGAGGAATTGACCTCCAGGCCAATTGGCTGTGAGAATCAGCTGTGTCTGCAGTGGGAGAACTTCTGTGCTGAAGGCACCCTTATGGAGCAAGACTTACTTCAGTGGGGCTTTGGTGCTCTCTGAGTCTGCCCCCTGAGTGTTTCCTTTATGTATCTGAGGAGTTGTAATCTGGATGGTCCCACTCTGACCACTGGGTACACTAGCCTTGGATCTCTAAGGATGTGCTAATTTAGCCTCTGCCTGAGGCTAACCAGCAGGAGCTATGGAGAGATCTTCAGATTCCTCTTTTTTGTTTGGGGTTTGGAGGTGCCCAGATGAGGCCTAGCTGTGAAGCAATGCAAGCTGCTGTGGGGCCTTAGGCCTTCTTTTGGATGTTCTGGGTCTCTCTGACCCAGCTGCAGTTAGTTAGGTAATTTTAGATTGCAAAGGGCCAGGGCATTCATATGCAAAAGCCTCTGTGCACAGCTTGGGTGGGGCAGGGTCTCAGGGAATCAACAGGGTGGAGCAAACAGCAATCCTCAGTCCTGCCCTAAGAGGCCCCAGGTCTCTGTGTCCCTCAGTAATCGCTGCAAGCATCTCTGAGAGAAAGCTGCCCTTGAGTTCCACCTGCTACCAGACAGTCCAGTTTCTCCCCGTATAAGTCTGGGTTCCCAAAGACTAGCCCAGAACTGGAGTTCAGAGTGGGAGCATGTGTCTCCCTCACAATTGAAAAAGAAAACCGCATCCTCAGTTGCCAGCCCTTTCCACGCGCCCCTTCGTACCTCTGCACTTTACTTCCGTACCTCCTCTGAGTCTCAGTGTGTTTTTCTCTTTCCTTCTAGTTGTAGAATTTCCACTCAGCCAGCCTTCCTGTGGTTCTGGATGATGTCCGTTTTGTCTTTTAGTTGTATTTTTGAAGTGGTTGTGCGAGGCAGCAATTTCAGGTGTTTACCTATGCCGCCATCTTGGTTTCTCTCCCGTCACAATTGTTTTTTTAGCTGCTCTAATAAGTGTATTGATAGATCATGATCTTAATTTGCCCTGAGGGCTAGTAATGTTGAACATCTTTTCATGTGCTTATTTGCCATTTGTATATACTCTTCAGTGAAATGTTGTTTATGTCCTTTGCTTGTTTTCTACTGAATTTTTAAATGTTGAGTTTTGAGAGTTCTTTATAATAGACTAGATGCCTGGTGCACAGGTAGGGTCCGGCCGGCTCGTCCTGGGTGAGGAGCTGAGGGCCGTTGGACAAATGGCCCTGCCCCCAACGGGGGGGGGGGGGCGATTAGGGACAGGGCCGGCCAGGGGGAGGGGCCATGGGAGTTTGGGGGGGGCCAATTAGGGACCCATTTGGGCTGGTTGGCCGCTGCAGTGCACGTCATAGTGACCTGTAGTTCCAGTTGTTCTGGTCATTCCGGTTGCTTGGCTTTAGATAGATAGATAGATGATAGATAGATAGATAGATAGATGATAGATAGATAGATAGATAGATAGAATAGCTATATGTTCTTTGCCACACATGTAATTTGCAAATATTTTCTCCCTGTATGTAATTTTATCTTTTTATTTTCTTAACAGAATCATTCACAGAGCAAAATTTTTAATTTTAATAAAGTCCAATGTACTTTTATGTTTCTGTTTAATTCTTTTGATGTGATGTGATATTTGGATTTTGGGGTTGAAAATTCATTTGCATTTCCAGAGGACAATGAGACAAACAGTATTTAGGCCCCAAAAATGATTATAACTGAAATGATAGATGTCTGAGATTTGCTTCCAAAGGATCCTATTTAGATAGAAGATGAGGTGGGGGCAAAAGTGGGAGGGTATATAAATGAACAAGAATGACCATGAGGTGATCATTGTTGAAGCAGGGAGGATAGGTACATCAAGTTCATGATATTTTCTACTTTTGTATATGTTTAAAAATTTCCGTAATAAAAAGTTAAAAAAAAACACACCAGTGCATATATTTTGATTAATAATTTAGTTTGGGGAACTTTTCCCTACTACAGAAAAGATTGAAATGATGAAGAAATAAAGCTATTTGTATGAAGATGTTTAAAACAACTTTATTGGTAAAAGCAGAAGAAAAAATCGGAAATACAAATAGCTAATGGTTAGGGAATAGTTATATAATCTAAGATATATCATCTCAAGGATCATTATGGAGCTATTAAGGTGATAAACGTGAGACTAAAGATACATGAAAAGGGTTTTACAAAATAATTTTAGACAGAAAAAACATCATGCAATTTCCAACTGTAATTTAGCCAGCCATAGTATTAGAATAATGTGATTTTATATTTCATAGAAAAACTTTAGTACATTTTGCTTAAACAGTTTAATGATAATTTCAGTTGACATAAATAAAAGAATATAGCAACAAGATTAGTCCCTTCCAGATCAAGGAAGTAGGGCAGGCAAAGGGGTGTCTTTTGCTCCCTCATCTGCATATGAGGGTAGATAGCAGCACACACACTCCTATCCCTCAAATATACACCCTTGAGCATCTTGACAATGTGCTAAAATTTCTGGCAGTTATATAAACATTTTACTAAAGTTTATAAAAATTAAACAAAGGAAAATGCAAGTGCATAAGACATGAAATGTTAGCTAGTAACGGGCTACTTTGTTTTAAAAAATTGCTAAAGTGTTTTAAATCCCAGCAACAACACAGAGTGGTGCCTGGTACGCGGTGCCTTGTTGTGTTGTATTTTGTGCCTTTAAATCAATGCAGCAGATCCAAACAACAGCAGCCTCCTGAGCACCACACCCTCTGTCTGAGGAACAGCAGCTGTACGTGAAACCTCCCTCTACCAGCCAGAAGAGCTACCACAGCTGTGAACAGCACCCACCAGAGGAGCTGCTGCCAACTGAGAAGCAGCTGCTACCGCAACCGCCCGAAGAGCAACCACAGCCCAAGGAGTCACTGCCACCAAGGGAGCAGCCACTGAACGACTCAATGTCTAGATATGTCAGTGAGATCAAACATGGGTAGACAAAGAAACCCCCAAAGGAAAGAAAAAGAGGAATCGCCAGAAAAGCAGCTAAGTGATACAGAGGCATGCAACATGACCGAAAAAGAATTCAGAATAAGGGTCCTAGAGTTCATAAATTGGATGGAGGAAAAAATCAGTAACATATGCAAGAAGCTAGAAGAAACAGATGAAAAAATCAACAACTTAAGTAAGACCCAAGAAGAAATGAAGAGTGATATAGCTGCAATAAAAAACACCATTGAAAGTATCAACAGTAGACTAGGAGAACCGGAGGACCGAATTAGTGAATTAGAAGACAAGGAAGCAAAACACACCCAAACTGTACTGCAATTGGAGAAAAAAATTAAAAGACAGGAGGAGAGCCTCAGGGAGCTTTGGGGCAACATGAAACGAAACAACATACAAATAATAGGGGTGCCAGAACAACAGAAAGAGGAACAAGGATTAGAAAACCTACTCAAAGAAATAATATCAGAAAACTTCCCTGAGGTGGGGAAGAAAAAAGTCACACAAGCCCAGAGAGTCCCAAACAAGGTGAACCCGAAAAGATCCACACCAAGACACATCATAATTACCATGGCAGATGTTCGGGACAAAGAGAGAATCTTACAAGCTGCAAGAGAGAGACGGAAAGTTACATACAAGGGATCTCCCATTAGATTATCAAATGACTTCTCAACAGAAACACATCAGGCCAGAAAAGTGATGCAAAGCAAAGGACTGAATCCAAGAATACTCTATCCAGCAAGGCTATCATTCAAAATTGAAGGGGAAATAAGAAGCTTCACAGACAAAAAAAGACTAAGGGAGTTTATCACCACCAAGCCAGCAATGCAAGAAATGCTAAAGGGACTGGTGTAAAAAGAAGAACTAAAAAGCTCAGAAAGAAAACAGCCACACACAAAAAAGAAATGGCTACAAACAAGTACCTTTCAATAATAACTTTAAACGTAAACGGACTAAATGCTCCAACCAAAAGACATCGAGTGGCTGAATGGATAAAAAAAACATGACCCATACATCTGCTGTCTACAAGAGACCCACCTCATTAGAAGGGACTCACACAGACTGAAAGTGAAGGGATGTAAAAATATCTTTCAGGCAAATGGAAAGGAAAAGAAAGCTGGCGTAGCAATACTTATATCAGACAAAATAGACCTCAAAGTGAAGGCCATAACAAGAGATAAGGAAGGCCACTTCATAATACTAAAGGGATCAATACAACAAGAAGATATAACTCTGGTAAACATATATGCACCCAATGCAGGAGCACCCAAATTCATAAAAAAACTCCTGGAAGATATCAAAGGAGAGATCGACAACAATACAATCATAGTAGGGGACTTTAATACACCACTGACATCACTGGATAAGTCCGCTAGAAAAACAATCAGCAAAGATACAGCAATCCTAAATGATTCACTAGATCAGATGGACTTAATAGACATCTTCAAAACACTTCACCCCAAAGCCAGGGAATATACATTCTACTCAAATGCTCATAAGACATATTCAAAAATAGACCATATATTGGGAAACAAGCAAAGTATCCCCAAATTCAAGAAGATTGAAATCATAAAAAGCATCTTCGCAGACCACGATGGCATAATATTAGAAATAAACTACAATAAAAACAACCCAAAATACTCAAACACCTGGAAGCTGAATAGCATGCTATTAAATATTGATTGGGTTACCAATGAGATCAAAGAAGAAATTAAAAACTTCCTGGAAACTAATAACAACGAAAACACAACAATCCAAAACCTATGGGACACAATGAAAGCAGTCCTGAGAGGGAAGTTTATAGCTCTACAGGCCTATCTCAAAAAACAAGAAAAAATGGTAGTAAATCATCTAACTCTACAACTCAAAGAATTAGAAAGACAGCAACAAGAAAACCCCAGAGTGAGCAGAAGGAAGGAGATAATAAAGATTAAAGCAGAAATAAATGAAATAGAGACCAAAAAAACAATACAGAAAATCAATGAAACCAAGAGCTGGTTCTTTGAAAGGATAAACAAGATTGACAAACCTCTAGCCAGACTCACCAAGGAGCAAAGAGAGAGGACCCAAATAAACAAAATCAGAAACGATAGAGGCGAAATAACAACAGACCCCACAGAAATACAAATGATTGTTAAAAAATACTATGGACAGCTCTACTCCAACAAACTAGACAACCTGGAGGAAATGGACAAATTCCTAGAAAAATACAACATTCCAAAACTCAATCAGGAAGAATCTAAAAACCTCAACAGGCCAATAACTATGGAAGAAATTGAAGCAGTCATCAAAAAGCTTCCATCAAACAAAAGCCCCGGACCAGACGGCTTCACAGGGGAGTTTTACCAAACATTCAAGGAAGAACTAAAACCTATCCTCCTCAGACTACTACAAAAAATTCAAGAGGAAGGAACACTTCCAAGCTCATTCTATAAAGCCAGCATCACCCTAATACCAAAACCAGGTAAAGACAACACAATGAAAGAGAATTACAGGCCAATATCCCTCATGAACATAGATGCCAAAATCCTCAACAAAATCTTAGCAAATCGGATCCAGCAGTACATCAGAAAGATCATACACCATGACCAAGTAGGATTTATCCTAGGGATGCAAGGATGGTACAATATCCGCAAATCAATAAACGTGATACATCACATAAACAAATTGAAAGAAAAAAACCACATGGTCATATCAATTGATGCAGAAAAAGCATTTGACAAAATTCAACACCCATTTTTGATAAAAACTCTCAGCAAGGTGGGAGTAGAAGGATCATACCTCAACATAATAAAAGCCATATATGACAGGCCCACAGCCAGCATCATACTCAATGGAAAAAAACTAACACCATTTCCCCTAAGAACAGGAACAAGACAGGGATGCCCCCTCTCACCACTCCTGTTCAACATAGTACTGGAAGTGTTAGCCATTGCAATTCGGCAAGAAGAAGAAATAAAAGGCATCCAAATTGGAAAAGAGGAAGTCAAACTGTCCTTATTTGCAGACGACATGATATTATACATACAAAACCCTAGAGACTCCTTCAAAAAGCTACTAGACTTAATACATGAATTTGGCAATGTAGCAGGATACAAAATTAACCCCAAGAAATCTGAGGCATTTCTATACACCAATAGTGAACTTTCAGAAAGAGAGATTATAAAAACAACCCCGTTTACCATCACATCAAAAAAATTAAGCTACCTAGGACTAAACTTAACTAAAGAGGTAAAAGACCTCTACTCAGAAAACTACAGGACATTGAAAAAAGATATAGAGGAAGACATAAACAGATGGAAGAACATACCGTGTTCATGGATTGGTAGAATCAACATCATCAAAATGTCCATACTACCCAAAGCAATCTATAAATTCAATGCACTTCCCATTAAAATACCAATGGCATACTTCATAGATCTAGAACGAACTCTCCAAAAATTCATCTGGAATAAAAAAAGACGCCAAATAGCTGCAGCAATCCTGAAAAAGAACAAAGTAGGTGGGATCTCAATACCAGATATCAAGTTGTATTACAAAGCCACTGTTCTCAAAACTGCCTGGGACTGGCACAAGAACAGACATATAGATCAATGGAATAGAATAGAGAACCCAGAAATCGGCCCGAACCAATATGCTCAATTAATATTTGACAAAGGAGGCAAGAACATACAATGGAGCCAAGATAGTCTCTTCAATAAATGGTGTTGGGAAAATTGGACGGATATATGCAAGAAAATGAAACTAGACCACCAACTTACACCATACACAAAAATAAACTCAAAATGGATAAAGGACTTAAATATACAACAGGAAACCATAAAAATTCTAGAAGAATCCAAAGGCCACAAAATCTCAGACATATGCCGAAGCAATTTCTTCACTGATACAGCTCCTAGGGCACTTGAAACTAAAGAGAAAATGAACAAATGGGACTACATCAAAATAAAAAGCTTCTGCACAGCAAAAGAAACCATCAACAAAACGAGAAAACCCACTGTGTGGGAAAACATATTTGCCAATGTCATATCTGATAAGGGCCTAATCTCCAAAATTTATAGGGAACTCATACAACTTAACAAAAGGAAGATAAACAATCCAATCAAAAAATGGGCAAAGGACCTAAATAGACACCTTTCAAAAGAGGACATTCAGAAAGCCAAGAGACATATGAAAACATGCTCAAAGTCACTAATCATCCGAGAGATGCAAATCAAAACAACAATGAGGTACCATCTCACACCTGTCAGACTGGCTATCATCAACAAATCAACAAACGACAAGTGCTGGAGAGGATGTGGAGAATAAGGAACACTTGTGCACTGCTGGTGGGAATGCAGACTGGTGCAGCCACTATGGAAGACAGTATGGAGTTTCCTCAAAAAACTGAAAATGGAACTCCCATTTGACCCTGTGATCCCACTTCTAGGAATATATCCCAAGAAACCAGAAACACCAATCAGAAAGGATATATGCACCCCTATGTTCATAGCAGCACAATTCACCATAGCTAAGATCTGGAAACAGCCTAAGTGCCCATCAGTAGATGAATGGATTAGAAAACTGTGGTACATCTACACGATGGAATATTATGCTGCTGTAAAAAGGAAGGAACTCTTACCATTTGCAACAGCATGGATGGAACTGGAGAGCATTATGCTAAGTGAAATAAGCCAGTCAATAAAGGAAAAATACCACATGATCTCACTCATTCATGGATAATAGAGACCATTATAAACTTTTGAACAATAATAGATACAGAGGCAGAGCTGCCTCAAACAGATTGTCAAACTGCAGCAGGAAGGCCGGGGAGGGTTGGGGGGCAGGAGGTAGGGTGTAAGAGATCAACCAAAGGACTTGTATGCATGCATATAAGCATAACCAATGGACATAGGACACTGGGGGATAGGGGAGGCTAGGGGACTGTCTAGGGCGGGGGGAGGGGGGAATGGACACATATGTAATACCCTTTGTAATACTTTAAGCAATAAAAAATAAATAAAAGAAAAAAAATTAAAAATAAACAGCCATTTAACCCAGTGATCCCACTTCTATGAATATATCCTAAGAAACCCAAAACACCAATCAGAAAGAATGTGTGCACCCCTAAAAAAAAATTGCTAAAGAGATACAGTTTCCTTAACTTATAACTCGAGGGATCATCTGTGTTAGAGTATTGTGATGCCCGCAAATATTTCTAACTAAATGTGGTAAATCAGGTGATGAGCCCTCATTGAATCACGTTCTTAACTGCAACAAATTCATTTTGTGTTGGAAATCATAATGGTTGTAAATGATGTCGACAAATTATTTTATATTCCTTTCTTCAAAACGTAGAGCATAATTCCCCTTCTCTTAAGTGTGGGCTGTACTTAGTAACTCACATCTAAGGCATAGAAGAAGTGGAAGTAAAGGTGTTGACTTTCAGAGTTAGGACTTGAAAGGTGCAGGGCTTCCCACTTGCTCTCCCTCAGATCATGTGGTCTGGAGAACACTACTGTTATTTTATGAGGACACTCATGCGGAATATATGGAGAAGCTCATGTAGGGAGCAACAGAGGCCTCCTGCCAACAGCCATGTGAGTGAACTTAAAAGCAAATCTCCAGACCCAATAAAACTTTTAGATGACTGCAGCCCAGATGACATCTTGACTATAACCCCACAAGACACCTTGAACTGGAACCACCCAGCTAAGCTAAACCTGAATTCATGACCCACATAAACTGTGAGATAAGAAATGTTTGTTGTTTAAACCACCATTTTGAAGTGATTTGTTATGCCCCAATAGGTGATATAGACATTTTTAGAAGCCTTTTAGAAAATGTATTTAATGTGATTCTTAAGGATACATGTTTAGTGACATCTTATTGATTTTGCCTAATCCTGGATAGCCTCTTATGGAACTATAATTTTGCCAGCAAAAGCTTTGCCAGCCAAAACAATTTTCAGAAACATAATTGTATAAATGCCAAAAGACTTCTATAGCTAAAATCTATATGTTTATAGGACATATCAGTGATATAAACAAGAATGTTAAGGTGAAAATGATTTGTGAATTCTCTTAAGTTTTTAAACATTAATAATTTAAAAAATCTTTTACACTGGGTGGGGGAAGATGGAGAAAGGTATGGGGGATAAATGGTGATGGAAGGAGACTTGACTTGGGTGCTAAATACACAATACAGTGTATAGATGATGTGTTATGGAATTGTGCACCCAAAACCTGAGTAATTTTATAAATCAGTGTCACCTCAATAAATTCAATAAAAAGGGAATAAAATATATTTTATATTAATATTAATTCCAAAATAGTTTTTCTGTAAAATGTTTCATTGTTTGAAATTTATTTTATTTGTATTTTTGTTTTTAGTATTTATACTGAAGAGGATGAATAGATTCTAAAGCCTGAGAAAATAAGACCCCCTCAATTATGAAAAAATTTCTCATCAGTATCACACCTTTTTAGATCTTTAGAACAATTCCCTTCCTTTTTTAGGAAACGAAAGTGTCATTGTTTAAAATATACCAGTTTTAAAATTTTATTTATTTAAAAGAAAACAACGCAATGTGACATGTCCTAGCTATGATTTAAGAGTCCTTTTCAATGCTTTCTGGGAATATCGGTCAGATGTAGATTCTTTCCTTTCATCAAAGATGTCAGTTAATAGCTGAAACACCAGAAATGTGTTCCCGGATCTTGAAAGAAAGGCTACCATTTGCTCCCAAAGTCCTTGATTCCTCTGTACTAGTAGATGAACTGGCAGGCTTATTGGGCAATGACGCTGTCGGTGTGCTCCATAAGAGAGGCTTTGAATTTCATCTTAGCAAGTAATTCGGTGAGAAACAGATTCCCTTTCAAATACTTCCACAGAGATAACCTGATGGAAAATCTTTCCACTGAAGGTGTGAGGATAGTGGTCCTTGTTGGTTGGGGAGAGAAAATGGAGCTTGGCAATCATGATTATGGGCCACAAAAGCCAGGCTTAGTCATCTCAGGACAAACAAAAGACTACTTAATGCTGACCAATGTGAAAATGATACATCCTAATGATAAAAACCAAGCTTCAGTAATGTGTCTGGCTTAAGAAGCAACTTAACAAATATAACAGAAATATGATGGGATAATAAGAACAGGTTATCAGAAATAACCTGTCCCACTGGGGATATCGAAGTAACTTGTGGAAGCAAGAGCATCTGCTTTTGATTCCTGGACTTCGGAGAATACAAAGGTAGCTACAGTCATGTGTTAATTTGACAGGATGGTGGGACATCATGGTGAGCGTCTTTTAGTGATGAGAGAAATTGTGCAGAACTCATGCCTATGCCCACAGATGTTTAACATACTCCTAAGTGGCTTCTATGTCATTGAAATTATACTCATTAAACTTACATAGAGGTGACTTGTCATTCAAAGCCTAGGATTAAACCTCACAATGTGGGAGAATTAGAAGCCAATGCACAGACTGTCAATAAGAGTAATGTACGCCTCCTTTGGAAATATAATTAAACACAATAGTATCAGATGTAATGTACAATATGAGGTATGTCAAGGAAAAAATATAGGATTAATAATTAATCAACTATTAATCAAGTTGCCATGGTTTTTCGAGGAAGAAAATTATAGTAAGATGCAAAATTAAGAATGTGGAATATGTGACACAGCCTTACAATTACACCATGTCATAGTCACACTCATTACTATTGTTTGCTAAGCAGTGCTGTGTCAGTAATAATCCACTATATGCCATATTTAATAAAAACTAAAATATGCAGCTAATCTTAAAAATTAAACATAGAAATAGTGTTCTATATCTGTAGCTCCATACATTAAGACACCCAGTACCTTAAGCAAAGTTCCAAGGAATAAAGCATGCTGCCATTATTTCTGAAGATGATTCTATTGCCCTTCTATGGAGAGGCTTTGAACTTTGAGTGATTTCCAGGAGTGTTGTTGGCTGTTTTGGGGTCTTCCTTTTGACCTATGTCATGTTTTTATTAGCTGACTGATGGGGTAGAGGTGCAGGTCAGGAGTGGAGAACAGATGGAGGTTAAATGGTCCTCCCAGGGTCACATGCATACATGTCTCACGGAGCTCCAACTAAATTCTTTGACTTAAGGAAACTCTAAAGGAATCGAGATTTTTTAGTTTGGAGAAGAGAAGGCCATGGGCTGTTCTGGTGATGATAATCTTAACACTATGCTTGAAGCTGCTAAATAAATGTTGTCCAACTGTTCTTTATTCTACACAAGGTCATGACTTACTCGGAGGGAATGGTCTTTACAACTGTAGCTGAAAAAAACCCTGATGTAGCATAAATAATTGTTGCCATTTAAGAGAAAGAGACAGGATGGTGTCTTTTTTGTCATGATTGAATTTTGGAGGTTACCTTCTTGAAAATGAAGAAATGGATCTCGTTACTCTGTCATTTCAAAAAACACAGAATTCAGCTTGTTAAGAACCCGATGAAATAAAAAGCAATGTTACTATTGATTTCACACCCTAAAATATGAAGATACTGGATTATTTAATAGTAGCCATACAAGTCATATACAGTTTTCACAGTTCTTTTTCATCTGAAAAAAGTCATTGTATATTTTAACCATATTGGTTAACATTTTAAAAACTAGACTTTTCTTCCAAGATGTTCCCTAATAAATCTGGATTGGTGATCATTATTTAGGGGGAGTGGGTGGAGGGTTTGACACATACCTCAGAGGATAAAGAAACCTAGAAAAATACCCTGAGAATGAGAATGGCATTTTCAAATTCCATCCCCACACCCATCCAAGCCCCACTGAGAGTGTCTATTGTAGGATCCGTAGTTTTTGATAGGCGATGACATGTCCCTCGGTGGAACCAGTGGAGAAATGATTGAACACCATTGACGTAGATCAATGCAAAGTGAAATCTGATTGAGAGCCCAAGCTGTGAGAGTGGACCACCTGGGTCCAAATTTTACCTCTTCCTTGCTGTGTGACCTTGGGGGAGTTACTTAACCTCTCTAAGCCTCACCTGCCACATTTGTAAAATGGGATAATAACAGAAACTTCCTCACAATGAGGACTGGGAATTTAAGTAAACTAAAGCAAGTAAAGCACAATAACTGGCACACAGTAACTAGCACTCAATAAATGTCAGATAATATGGTTATTGCTCCCAAAACGAATCAAAAGTTTCAAATCTGAGACGAGAGAAAGCTGTTTTTAAAATAGCATTAAACAAATGTCTAGGTAAGGGCTGAATTAATGGCACTTTCTCTTGGAAATTGTAAAAGAACGCCTTCTATTGGATGGCATTTGAAAGTCTCTAAGTTTTCTTGTTACATTTGAGGAGTCTTTGAAAGGCAGTTGAATACAGGAACTTTTGCCCCTTTGGCAATCTCTATAGAATGAGTAGTGTGTGAGCAAATGATTATGCACTTAGTAATTTCAGTGTAATTCAGAGTTCACTGGTCAGGGTCACGCCTACATTCCTTATCTCACTTGTTCTCAGCCAGCCTGATTCTCATTATCTGTGAAGATTCACATGGAATGATTTATTAAACTTTCCCCAAAAACTCCTAAAGGACAGCCAGCTGGTCTAGGAAAAACATTATATGCTGAATTTTATTTGCCTGAAATAATGCCACCCTTTACGCCTTCTTGCTGTTGAAGGAGTTCAAAGTCCTTCTCAAGCTGGTCCTAAATTATGTGGCCAAGTTCGCTTTCCTAACCGTTCACTCGAGGCTCTGGAACATGCCTTCCTGCTGGCTCTTCCCTGGGGAATGGAACCATTTCTTCTCCGCCTCTCTGCTCTTCCTTTCAAGGCCTTTCGAAGGGCAGTACAAAGTTCCTGCTCTGGCTCTGCCAAAACATATTCTTTCTTCTCTCTCTCTCTCTCTCTCTCTCTCTCTCTCTCTCTCTCTCTCTCTCTCTCTCTCCCTCCCCCTCTCCTCAAGCTGCCATAACCAAACACCATAGGCCGGGTGTCTCAAACAGCACGCATTTATTTTTCATAGTCCTGGAAGCTAGAAGTCCAAGATCTAGGTGCCAATATGACCAGTTTCTAATGAGAGCTTTCTTCCTCATTTGTGGACAACTGCTTTCTTGCTGTGTCCTATGCATCAGCCCTAGGAGACTAAAGCCCATCCTTATGACCTCATTTAACTTCTATCACCTCCTCAGACCCCCCATCTCCAAATACTTTGGGGATTAGGGTTTCAACATGTGAACCGTGGGGGGGCGGGCACAATTCAATCATCAACAGAATCCTCTTCGCCCCCTCCCTCTCTCCCTCGCCTCTCCTTTTGAGTTTCCCTACTGCTTCAGACAACATGCTTTCCATTGTTGGGTGATTTCTTTTATAGCTATATCTTATCTTCTCAACTAGACTGCACATTGCCAAGAAAGGCACTGCATTTTTTGGCATCCTCGCAGTCTGGGCACGTAGAAGAAATTCAATATAGATGCTACTTGATTGACTCATTAAAAAATACCTTGAATTCAGTGAAACTATCTATGGCAGTATCCAAAAAAGGGTAAGAATTATTACTGCCAATCACTGAAGTTTTATTATGAGCCAGGCACTCTTCCAAAGTGCCTTAAAAAAATTAATTTGGCTAATATGGTTAGCTCATTTTCTTTAAATGTGAACTAAGTGCTTCCCATAAGCCAGGTGCTTTGTATATGTGTTTTATATCTCATTTAATCTTCATTACTGCCCTGTAAAAAGCTATCACAGTGACCATTTAAGAGATAAGGAAACAGGTTCAGAGAAAGCAAGCCCCCAAGGTCATGTGGTAGTTAGAGGTGGAGCTGACCTACGAAGCAGATGGGTCTGATTGATTCTAAAACCCATGTTCTCTCCACTATTCGGCACCACAGTAGAGGCCACACTGCTGGGTAACACTAGCCAGCCAGTTTTCTTCTGACCCCCTGAGAGCTTTGACAACGGCCTCTTGGCTGCTCCTGGGACTGAACCACTGTTCAGACACTGTAGGAATTTTGTCACTGGCAAGGGCACCAGCAGAGATTTTTGTGCTGTATTAAATGTTTTAAGCAATCCAACAGTGGATAAGAAATCCATGCTATGCTTATGAGGCTGCCTTTCAGTGGCCAAGTTGATTTTTCTGTCATTCAGAGTAATTCAGTTCTTTATTACCAGTGCTACATGGGGACAATTAGTACTCCACTGGTCCAGGAACAACAAAACCCTAAGGTGTACAGAAAGAGCATGTGGAGTCTGGCCATGAGCAAGGATCATGCAGAGATGCCAATAGGCCACCAGGTTGTGAAAAATCCAGTCGGTGTCCAGGTAAATTAATACCAAAACTCCAAACAAAAACAACCTATTTCTGAGTATTTCTCAGTAATGATGTAATAATGTACAATAAATAAAAAGGATAGAAGGAAATGAGTTACCTCAATCCTTTGCTGGTGGCTGTATAAATTGGAGCCACCTTTCAGGAGACAATTTGGAAACGCATATGATACTGATACCTCCAGATGACCTCTGAGTGAATTACAGAAAAAGAAAATACACAGGGACACGGGAATCATCTCTTTCAGTTATTCCATATCCACCCATGGCCAATCAAATTGAGCACTTATCTGCATGTTTATTGAATTGGGGAGGTTTGAGAAAGGGGATACATATTTTAAGTTATTTTTTGTATCTAATAAGCAACTCAAAAATATTTTTAAGAAAATATATATGTATAGTCAAAAGTCTCTTTCTCAGGCCCCATAACCACCTAGTTCCTTGCCCCAGAATCAACAAGTTACTGGCTTATGAATCCTTCCAAATATCCTATATAATAAAAAGTTAATATGCAAATTGTCCCCTCGACTGGGAGTTTGACCAGGGGGCAGGGCCAGCCAGCCAACAGCCCGTGGCCCCTCCCCCCAGCCAGCCCCACCTCTGACCCCACCAGAGCATGAATCTATGCACTGGGCCTCTAGTATTCTATGTACTAGTAAAAACATACACACAGCCCTGGCTGGTGTGGCTCAGTGATTAAGTGTCAACCCATGAACCAAGAGGTCCCAAGTTCAATTCCCAGTGAGGGCACATGCTCAGAGGCAGCCAATCAATGTGTCTCTCTCATCAATGTTTCTATCTATCCCTCTCCCTCTCTTTCTAAAATCAATAAAAATATATTTCAACACACACACTCTTCCTTGTTATTCAGGTAATTTGTGTTTTCTTTTGCTATATAGTCAATAGCGATTATAAGGGAGGCACCAATTTTCAGTGTAAACTTTTGTATTAGAAATGTAATTCATTGTCTAATCATAGATCTCATCAACCCACTGACTTTCCTTGTTTCTACCTGGGGAGGGTGGTCATGAATACAGAGCCCTATACTGTTCTTGGTCACAAATATTTGAAATTCTGCCTGCAATCCAGGTTAATTACCCTCGCTGCCTCGGAATTATTTTTGCCTATTCTCCGTGTTTATACACTTTGTTTCCTATATTGCATTATTCCTCTCTCTCGATATGCTTTCTCCTTTTGATACAGCACATCTTTCAGCAGTCTTTTTGGATGGAAGAAAACAAATACAAATTTTTCATGTCTGAAAATCTCTTTATTCCATCCCTTCCTTTGGTTGGTATTTTGGCTGAGTATAGAATTCTAGGTTGAAAATAATTTGTTCCCTGACTTTGAAAGCATAGCTGTAATGTTTTCTAGAGTTGCTGTGGGATAATATGCAGCTGTGCTAATTTCTGATCCTTTGCAATCCTCCACTGGCTGAAAGCAAGAACAAATAAATGAAGTTGAATTCACATTCATGCTCACTCTTCTTCTCCTTCTCCCATCACAAGGCAAGATACTCATATTCACTCTTATGATGGACATAATACTCATGTTCGCTGATGATCTGTGAGGTTTCTTCTAAACTTAGGGTTCAATTATAAAGATATAAATGGGAACATTCTAAAACCCCTGTGGGTATGAGAAGTGTTTCTTATCATCACTGGTTAATGATCATGGAAATCATGCTTTTACCCTGTCTTTTTCCAAAGCTCTTCTTGACTCTATCATCTGACTTGGGGAAAACTCATTAATTTGGGCTAATTGACCTGTCAGGATTAATGAAAAGTCTGTCTAAATTACAGAACATATTAAAAGTGTTACAGGCATCTGTGTTCCAGTGAAGTGAGCTTTGGGTAATGCATCTGAAGATCTGCATTTAATTAAGTTCCAGCTTTGCCAATTACTAGTCATGTGTCCTTGAGCTAACCTATTAACTCCTCTGAGCTACTGTTTTTTAATCTGTAAAATGGGTATAATGCTTAGCTCACAGAATTACTGTGATAATTAAATGTATTACAGGCAGTTGTTTAGTAAATCATACAACGCTATACACATACAAGGCATTCTTAAAGTAATTTAAATTAGATAAATAATGTTGCCTAGTGGAGTTCTTTGGGAAGCTGTTTTAATATATAAAAGGAGTGTATTGTTTGCATGTTTATTTATGTTAATGCTTTTCCAGGTTGCTTAGTAACGGTTTTCCATAATTAAAATTTTTGCCATAGTACATGGCTTAGCAAATCCTTTCTTCCAAGGTATTATAAAAATAAACTTTAGCCTAGTTCCTTGTCCAAATTATTAGAAATTACAAATAGGTAAGTTTTATTGCAGTTTTACTTTTTTTATTTAGAAAAACATAAAATTGTCACTCTGAAGTAGTAAGACTTTTCTGAGAATAACATTGTTGAAATAACATTGGGGTCTGGGTGATTTGAAATAAATGGAACCCTGTTATTATTATTTGAAGCAGAATTGGATTTTCCATAGAAAATAAAATGGGACAGAAACGACTTCAAGGCATAAGTGGCAATTTTATTTTATTATTTTTAGATAGAATTGTACAGACATTTCTTATGAAAAGCCCTAACTGGGAAACAATGACTAAAGGTTTCACACACCAGCAACATCTGGCATTGTACCTTGAGGACTCTTGCCCTTTCTATGTACTGCTGTTTAGGTAAAGGAAGTAAACAAGCAGCATCTGAGAGCTCTGTCATTCAGGAAGAAATACTGCTAAATATATAAAGAGGGCTTCCTCCAAAAACGAAACTAAATGAGAAGGGTATAGGAGTTTTCATTATTCTTCCTATCATAGATTTTTTTTGTGTGTGAAATGTCCTTATTTCTAATACTACCATAAAATTTTAAAGGAATTTGGTATACTTCAATCTTTCATCAAATAATGTCATTCATTCATTCCACACATGTTTGTTGAGCACCTTCTATGTACCAAATACAATTCTAGATGCTGTGAATGCAGCAGTGAATGAAATAGACAGCATTCCCTGCCCTCAAAGGTGGAGTCAGGCAAAGAAAGCACGGGTGGCAGGCATTACAAAACACGAGAGGCAATGATTCTGCATTTCTTGAAAGTGTGATCTTTTTTCTTGGTGTGTGAGGGAACTGAAAGCCTTAGTAATCCTTCGGCTCCAGATTCCAAAACTTATCCTGCATACATCGGGAAGGCAAGGAAAAGACTCAAAGTATGATTGTCTAAAAAACTGAGTAAATACAAAGAAATCAGATCATTTAACTTAAGAGCCATGGTCCTCTCCTTTCACCAAACAAAGAATGGCAAGCTACCAGACTGACCTGGTATACCAGGGTTATTCCAGGACAGCTTTAACTTCTAACATTCTGTCCTACTCCCCTTATGAATACACTCATACTTGTCTCATCATATTTTCCTAAGTTTTGGTTGGAAAAAAAAATGTGGCTCTGTCATCATAAAGCAAATGCTGGAGCAGCAACTGAGATACTGAAACTCTGCTCTGCCAACGCCATGTAGCAAGGGCGACGAGGGGAGACTGACTGATTAACAGAGGCAGTAGAGGCCTGACACCATGAGGAAGATATCTATAACTCTTAATATGTCAGGAAGCACAGTGGCATCTGGGGAGAAAGACTGACTCTGCTTTTGAAGGGAGACGGATTTCAAAACATCCGAAGCCATTTAGAGAGTCATGAGAGACAGTGGAGCACCACCTAAAAAATAACCCTTTCTTCCTGTTTCCCGTAGTTTCCTAAATTGGATGAGAGAGAACTCTAACCTTCACACTGGGACTCTCCAATGGAATGTCTGGCCCCAACTAGCCCTTTCTGCCCTGCTGTTTCCTATTGCAAACTCACCACGCGTGTTCTCCACTGGGGACCAAGGTCTTGGAGGCAGAAACATCCACCATCAACATCCATCCAGTCCAAGTCCCTCAACATAAAACAAAATCTCGTAGCTTTGTCTCATTTGACTACAGGTTCCATTTCCCTTTAATAACAAAAAAATAACAAGTTATATGTAGATATATTTGCATATTTTGAAGTTCACTTTGGTTTTGCAAGAATGGAGATAGTTTTTTTTCTTCCCTCTCCTTTCTGACCACACCTGAAGAGGTGAAGTCTCAGTTGTTCAAGTCACTTGCTTCCATTGAACACAATGTCACAGAAGATTTAAGCAAATCAGACTCGACAGGTCTCCTAGCCCAAACCCTCATTTTACAGATGAAGAAACTGAGACCCAGGGAGGTTAAGTAACTCTCTCTGGTCACAAAGCCAATCAATAGCAGCGCCAGGGATCACTGACAAGCCCATGGTTATTCCACTAAAAACAGGAATACACTCAACATTCCCAACAGACTCCTTGTTCCCTGACATCGTACACTGCTTTGGGGAGAAAGTGGAATCTCTCTGTGAAACACAGGGAGGCAGGAAAGGTACTCGGGCATATAAAGAGCAAGATTCATTGAGGGTCCCCAAAGGCATTGGAGGTGCTTTTGACCACACCCAGTGTTTCTTCAGCCTGCAGATGGCAGTCAGGCATACAGTGATTTAAGGTCATTGTGTTTGTGACCCTCTGTGTTTGAGGACTTTGGTTCATGTAAGATACAATATTGATTAATCAAACTATAAAATCTCTATGAAACTTGACCCAATATAGTTCTAGTCAATAGCAAGGATATGCTATCACATGTGGTTCAGAAAGCTTAATTTGACAAGTGTGAACAGATATCCCTTTTCATCACAGTGGATTTCTAAAACTGATTTTGTGTAAAGATGACTGCAGTAAAATGGGCTGTCGTTTCCATAGGAACACGATCTCTGGTGTTTGGTTGCAGTGTTATAAGTGTATGTGCGTGGATGAGTGTGTGTGTTGGGGGTAGGGTATATTCTTGGCCAGAAAGGAGCCCCAGTAGATGGGCAGTGTTTAAAATGGTTAAAACCGACTTGCTTACACAACAGTCTTATATCATCCACATGCCTTAGAGATGATTGATTAACTCCAACATGAATTAATTAAATATTTAATTTGCCAGCATTGGATTTGCCTCTTTAAAATTTAGGAGGATTTCGAGATGTTAATTTGAGTAGTCTAAGTGTCTTTAATTAGGTACCCACTAACTTTAAACCACTACCTTCTTTCCCCCTTAAAAAATGTCTCCATAGCAAACAATTATTAAAAGTAATTCTGTTGCCCAGAATTTCTTTTAGAGTGGTGGTTACTCCATAAATTTTTGCTGGTGATACTAACTGAAGAGATTTCTGAAAAACATTACTTCATTCTGTGATTCTCCCCATCTTCTCTTGCCTCCTCAATTTATTTAAAACTACAAGTTAGAGTAACTGTTCACCTATCCGTCAGAAAGCACCGTGATCTGGAGACAGTGGAAGCAGCTGCACATCCTTCATTGTCTTAGGACTAACCTGAGACTTTGTGTTTCAACTTTTTGAGCACTTCACACTCCACTAAAAAGCCTCAAGCCAATTACCGGACTCTTAGAACTGATATTTTAAAAAACAAAAAAACCAAAAGAGTTCACAGAATTATTAAGCAGGTGTAAGTAACAGCCCCGCTGCAGTAGTACTTTGTTTCTTCTTAGAGTGGGGACAATGTCACCAGAAATGCTGAGTAAAGGGAGCAAACACAGAAAATTTAATTATAGGTGCTGATTAGGCAGCTGGATAATTGCTACTGACTATAGTGTCTGTATAATACAACAAGATAGAAATGAGCCTGGCTCTGTAAAATTGGTAACATTTGCTGGGATTTTATGCCTGCAAATATCTAAATTTTGACTAAAATAGTCAGATATTCCCCCATTATTGTGTATTTTATCTGTAAATGTATTTGGAATGATTCTTTATCCAAGGACATATGGATAGCTCAAAATATAAATAGGTAGTAAACTTGAAAAGGGGTTAGTGTGGCCCTTAATAAAGAATACAAGCAAAAATGATAGTGCTCTAGCTTTTTATCTATTATCCATCCTACTGTTGCCATGGATGAGGTTAGCAGGCACGTTTATATGCTGAAGATACAAGTGTAAAAAATACACCTTCACTGCAAAGGAGGAAGAAATGTCTTACTTTCCAGCCCGTACGCACACACGTAAGAAGCTTAATTACTAGTACTCAGTAATCTATATATTCATTATTCTGGGTTAAGAATTACCCTCCCCTCACTAGAAACTCAGAAGAACATACTATTCTAAAGCAAAGTTTTTCAAGGTAGGTTCCACCCTGTTCTTTTGACTAGCCATTGAGTAAAAATGCATTCTTAGCTCTAATGAGTCCTGGTGGCCCCTATGGACATTCACAGTGCATTTTTGACATATTAAAACTCTAAAAACACCTTAACCGGTTTGGCTCAGTGGATGAAGCGTCGGCCTGCGGACTGAAGGGTCCCAGGTTCGATTCCAGTCAGGGGCATGTACCGTGGTTGCTGGCACATCCCCAGTAGGGGATGTTTCTCTATCATCGATATTCCTAACTCTCTATCCCTCTCCCTTCCTCTCTGTAAAAAATCAATAAAATATTTTTTAAAAAACCCTCTAAAAAACAAAACAAAACACTGCCTAATATTATTTAACTTTTTCCAAAATTTACTTGGTCATGGAGTCCATTTGTCAGATTACAGCTATCAACCTCCTCAGAAACTTCATAAAACCCTGTCTTAGAGCAGACAGTCATGGAATATTGTCATGGAGAACTTAGTCATCTGGTCAACACTTTCTCCAAGCTCAGATAGCTTTGCTATTTTATCCTCAAGATATAGTCATACAAATCTAGTAAATCTGAACTCTATTTAACATGGAAGCCATTACATTGCTACTAGAAACTTCTTTGTTACATTGAGCCTAAACTTGTGTCCCAGGATTTTTTACCCATTGCTGCTAATTCTAGTCCCTGGAGCAACATGAGGTGAAATTTTCTTCCATTAGGCAGCTTTTCAAAAATCTAAAGATAATGATCTTGTTTCTTCTGAGTTAATACTAGTCCTGGCTAACTAACTCTATTTCTTAAGAATTTGTCCTTTGCCATGATTTTGGGTTCTATTTGTCCTCTTTGGTCGTGCTTCACTTTGTCAATGTCCTTCTTGAAATGTAACCTCAAAACTGAACATAAGACTGTGGGTATGACATATTTTGAATAAAGTATAGAAGACAGTGGGATTCTTAACTCTCTTGATCTCAACATTTAATTCACAGATTGCCACAATTTGAGTTTACAGGAAGGAGGCTCTTTGATGGAAATTAATGTGTGGGAGGTTTATTAGAGAGTGCTCTTAAGGTCAGCACTCATTAAAGGAAGCATAATAAGGCAGAAGTTGAGCTGTGAAACAGTATCAATAGAGATATATGCTTTGCCTGTGGTTTCTTTAGAATTAGCAAAGTTGGAGTTGACCAAGTTGGGGTGAGAAGGCTGGGATTTTATATTATCCTCTCCTATTATTCATCAGTTGTTGGATGAAGGCTGCTCCAGAAGGGGGGCCATCTCCTTGGAAAGGGCATCTCTTTTCAGTTGAGGTAATCCCCAAAGGGAGTTGACAGCTGAAGGTTGGCAGCTGAACACACTGCCAGCATGAGGGGAATAAGCCCTTCATTCCTGAAGGGTATTCTGGACAGCCCCTGATAGCATCCACTACCCAGCTCCTTCATGACTTTACAGACTTTGATTAGAATTTTATGTTAAATGCAACTGAAAACCATTGAAGAGTTTAAAATAGGAAAGTGACATGATTGGTTTTGCATTTTTAGCAGCTCACTCTTGCTAGTGTACAAAAAATGAAATGGAGCAAGGATAGGATAGGCGAGGCAGTTAGGAGGCTCCTGCAGAAGCCCAGATGAGAGATGGTTATGGCTTGGATTAGAATGACAGTGAATATGAAGAGAAGTGAACACATTTGAGATCTACTTCAGAGATAGAACCATTCGGTCTTGGAAATAAAGTGAAATCAATTAAGAGGGGAGGGATGGAGTTAGACATGACTTCAAGCTTTCTAGAGATCAAGATTCCAGCAGGGCCATGCTCCCTCTGGAGGTTCTCAGGAAGAATCCGGCTTCTGCTGGCTGCCAACATTCCCAGCTTGTGTCTGCAGCACTCCACTGTCTGTCTCTGTGGTCACATTACCTCCTCATCTTCTGTGGGTGAGTCAAATCTCCCCGTACCACTCTTTTATTAGAACACTTATGATGGCATTGTTTTGAAATCTCCTTAGCTAAATATTCAAGTTCGTCATTTACAGGATCTGCCTTTTATACAACTGTAGGGCACAATTTAGCCAAGTTTCTGCCTCTACATAACAAAATTGTCTTTCTTCCAGCTTCCAATAAAATGTTGAGCCCTCACAAAAAGTGCCTTTAATATTCATATTTTATTAATATTTTGTTCAGGGCAATCTAGGTGTTTTGCTATCATGCGCTTCAAAATTCTTCCAGCCTCTGCCTAATATTCAGTTCCAAAACCGCTTACAAACTTTTAATATTTGATTCTGCAGCATCTACTTCCTAGTGCCAAAATCTCTACTTTTTACCAGTCACAGAATCAGTATGAGGTGAAGGCATATGGTTCAGGACAGAATCACTAGAAGTCTTCTCTGAGATATTAAAAATTTTACCTCAAGAGAGAAAAATCTTATTACTTCTCTAGTTAGGTCTGTCAGACTATGTGTCTAGGGTTGTGCGTACCCAGGTTCCCTGTAATGTAGAGACTCTATCCTCACTAGAAAAGGATAAAACCAACACACTAAAAACACAGATAAAGAACAGACATGGCGAGTGAAGGTCCATTCTGAATTCTAGTTTCTGCATCTTTCTGCCCTTAAGGGCAGGTCCAAGCCTGAGAAACTCATTTTGAGTTGGATAAAGAATGGGAGGACAACTTAGGGAACTGAAAAATGAATGGCTGGAGAGGCAGAAAGACACCTGGAGTATGTGATCTTCCAGAAGCCAAGAGAGAAAGTAGCTCAAGAAGAAGGAGATGGTGGGGTGAGTTGGGTATTGCAGAGAGATCTAGATGGGAGGATTGAAAAGCCTTCTCCAGGCTCAGCAATGAAAAGTGATCGGTTAGTGCTCAGGCAGTCCATTCTAGGGAGCAGTGGGGGCTGCAACAGGATTAGAAATGGCTGAAGAGTGAGTGGGAGGTGACGAGACACAGAAGGAATTGATTGCAAATATGGAGAGAGAAACTTTTGGTAAGAGAATGAAGAACGTGGAGTAGATGCAGGTAGGATTGGCGATTCTTTGGCAGGATGATAAGGACTTCTATTTTCTCTGTAATGTATGAGGCCAAGTTGACTGTGGGTAAAAAAGAGGAAAGCAGTAATGTTTGATGGACAGGAGATGATGGTGATATACTGAGAAGTTCATGGGGGTGGGAATTTTGAAGACAGTGGAGATGTTAAAGTTATTGAGGATGATAGAAAGTATCTTATAATGATCCCAAGAAGTGGCATCATCAACATAAAGGTCTTTAGCATGTCCCAAAGAAGACATTTTAACTAGAGTCCAACTAGATAACTTGGAAGAGTAAAACAGAGAAGAAGGGCAATCAATATAGGGTATATTATTGAGTTAAAATTTGTATTTTCAATACTTTCTTTTAAGCATAAACATGTATTAATTTCATAACTGGAATGTGATTTTTTGCCTCATATACATAACCTCACTGAGGACCATTCAGGAGTCATATTGAGCATGTCTCAGGATTGTCACCCCAGAAATGGGAGAAGGGACTGTTTACCCATGCGGTCTAGCCAGTGGTCCAGGGATTGCCCTTGGGTGTTAACCTCCATGAGCATGTATTGAGTGACTGAATTGGGTTCCTGCTGGCTCTGGAGTGATGTGGCAGAAAAGCCCCAGAGCACAAAGTCAAAGGTATGCAGTACGAATGAGGGGAGCAGCTGGCCAAAGAGTTGGGCTGGAGAAGATGTGAAACACAGCACAACCACTCTGCATTCACAGCAAGGAGCACACTGGAATTTGTAAATTGAGTGTAGAATGTTTTCCAGAGCCCAGAATCAGAAAATAAAATAACAGCTCCTTAATACATTTAGCTGAGAGTTAGTAAACAATGCCCTGGACTTGGTCAAGAGACTTCGTTTCTAGCACAACACATGCCTCCTTACCAGCAAGTGTCAGATTCCTTATCTGAAGATGGAGAACAATGTTTGCTTCACCAGGCAGTATAAAAATTAAATTAGGTGATAGAGACATTTACAGGCATATATGCATACATACTCTAAGACATATAAAGAGAGGAAATGTTAATATGTAGAATTTTATAAACCATGACTCCTTATGTGCAATGTCCTGTTTCTCCCCATTGCAGTCTGAGCAGAGCTCAGGCAGGGCAAGGATCCTGGGTGAGGCGTGGACAGGCTTGGATCACCTGACATCCAGCTCTCTACTTGCTGAAGAGCGGCAGAGTTGGAATCTGGGGCATCAGTTCTTCCCACTCCCTTGGTCCTCTTTCCTCCTTCCCAGCATGTACCCTTTCTGTTACTAATTAGTCAATGTGCCCATCAGAGAGCCCCAGACTGGCCATTAAGATGCATCTTTCAACAAATGCAGTTTGAATTCTGCCTAAGACCTACTTACTTATGCTTATTTTATCAGAGAAAGTCAGTGACGATGCCCAGCCTCTTTAAGGTATGGGATTTTCACCCTGTTAGATGAAATCCATAATCCACACCAACTGAGAATGTCAAATTGTTAATAGTCCCTTAAAAATTTCACTTCTTTCCTTTAATGATCTCATTGCACTTGAGAAGAACCAAAAGATTATAATCTGTGCTGTAAGTCTATTTCCTTAATTTGATTTTTACATATTTTAAGCTTATATACTGTATATGAAAGGGAAAAAAAGTTATAAAGTATGTTTATAGATTTTTTTTAAAGAACTGAGAAAAGTATAAAGATCAAAAGACAATGACCACTAATCTATTCATATATTTTCTTGCAATTTGGTCATTTTTTTAATATTTGGGATTTTTTTTTCAAAAGTACAACTTTGTATCCTGTTTTTCTATATAACTTTATTTGGGATTTTTTTTTTCAAAATTACAACTTGGTATCCTGTTTTTCTATATAACTTTATAGTGAGATCATTTCCATATGTAAAAGTTTAAAATCAGAAGTTAAAGAAAGAAAAGGTGAGTAAAAGGGAAACTTGGTCTGTTGAACTCAGCACCTTTGGCAGTACACAGATGAGTAAGACATGGCCACAGAATAGGGGTTGGCTTGACTCAAGATGGGACACAAGAAATGAAGACTAGAAGCTTCTAAAGTGGGCAGAAGGGATGCAAATACTTCCCCAGTTGTCTATCACACACAGCTCATTCCTAGCCAACCTCAGAGCAAAATCTCACATGCCCACTTGGGTAGTCTGCTGCTGTTTCTAAATGAAGTTGCTGTCCAACCTTTTTCACTTGGCTATCCAGATAAGGTTTTATTGTTTATTGCTATACAAACCTTCAGAAGTCAGATTTATGCTTCTGGCTTCACACAGTCCCTCATGGTGAAACTCAGAAAATAAAATGCTAGAGGTCGAAAAGGGAAAGCGATAAGCTTGGAGATGTTCTATTCAAGGAACAATACTCTCATTTTCATTGACTTCAAGGTCATATTCACTTTTATAGATCAGGATGCTAGTCTTTACACTGGAATTTCAAGGAAGGCTGCACTTATAAATTAGTAAAATGTATGAGTCATTGCAAAGTTGTGTTTGATCCAAGATTCAGCTACCAGCCTAGCATAATACCGGCATCTGTCCTAAATTCAGTGGGCCCTTTCATTAAAGCTCCAATCCTGGAATCCAATCATTCTTGGTGTTAAGCTACAGAATTTTATTGCTGTCCACATTAACATTCAATTACTTAAAATGCAAGACATTTGTTAGAGGTCAATTGCTATTTGAGAATGTGTGTTTATGTGAATGCATGGCTGGGTTCTAAGGCAGAGCTTCCTGAAGGACCATAGCAAGTGTAGTTTTTAAAAATGAACTTTGGATAATAACCTTGAACCCTGTGTCCCAAGGACATTAGCAAGATGTGAACCACACCAATGTGTGGTTATGGCTTTTGAAACAGAATCAATCTATTTGGGAAATAGAAGGCTCATGAGGGCAAATCAAGAAGTACCAGATGATTCAGTGAAAAGCATTCAAAGATAGGCCCCATTAAACCAGTAGAATTTCTTTTGGTGACAAGTACCCTCACAGATGATAGAGTTTACTAAGTTGACTTATTTCTTCAAAGGATAAAACTCTCAAAGGAAAGGAAAAAGATCATTAAATGGCACTGCCTTGCACAGATTTTAGGCAATGAACCAAGTTCCCAAATAATTTCAGTTATTAATGGTCTAAACTGTATTATATTATCAAATCAAGTAGAAGGCAGCACATTCCATGTTTGGGGCCCAGAAATATATGTGCATTATTGCATTCATGCATGTCTCTGCTAGGTTAAGAAGTGCATGTTTCACAGGTAGAATAATTTTCCACCTTTTAGTCTCAAACTGACACAATGCTGACACCAAGGAAATTGGTAGAATATCACTGAAGCTTAGATCTTGTCATTGTGGATCCAAATAGTGTGTTCCTTTTGCATCCTGTGCAAAACAGAGAGCTTTTCCTCAGAGATTAGTGTCTGCAGCAGGGAAGAGCGAGATTCGAGGCGCAGTTCTGTGCTTTTGTGCAGTCAATATTGTTTATGGATTGCTCCGACATGGCTGCATCTATTTGGAGGAGGAGAAAAAAAAAGAAACTACAAAATACATACACTTGAGAATTTCAGGAAATTACCCAAATGCTCAAATCCTTCTCAGGGGCAATGGTTTTTCAATAGGAGTTTACATGATAAATCCATGCGGTGAATACATTTAAAAAATAATAATCTGGCAGCCGCCTGGAACAATAGCACACCCATATCGGCTGCCGGTTTGAAAAGAGGCCTCAGTCAGAATGTGTGGGAAATTAGACCATCAAAAAAGAAAGAAGACAAAGGAGGCCCAGAATGACTGAAACAGGCAAGGCAGCTTATCCACTCGTCGCTGACAATGCCACGCACGCTGCGGAAACTACTCAGAGCGGCCTTACAGAGAGGTGCACAAAGCCAGCGTGGAAATGGATGATAAGCAGAAATCTGCAGCCATCAAGAGCAGGAGAAGAGGAGGCAGCTGCAAAGAAAGGGGGCCGAGACGATAATCAGGTTGTAAATAAAGCACCTACATAGTAATGACCCTGTCAGGGCTTTGCTGGCTGGGCCTCACTGCCATTACTTTGCTCTTTGCCATCTCAACGGTTGATTAACAAGGTCAACTTCCACGGCCGCAGTTATGATAGAGCTTGGATAAGGAAGAGAAAAGATACTGCAGATTCCAAGTGCGGTTTCAAAAAATATCATGTCTAAAACTAGAGTAAACAGCAAAGGCTAAATTTTCAAAAACAAGAAACGAGGGCCAGCGTTTGTGAGAAAGCCCAGTCGCGCCCACACGCTGGCTGGCGCAGGAGATGTGGGCATAACGTGCAGGGAAGTGGCTTCCCAAGTGCCAGCCTCCTGACAGCCGTCATCACTCTCCCAGCATAATCTCCCAGCTTCGGCTTGGTCTCCTGTGAGGGCAAGATCGCCACGTTTTCGAGGACATTTTCAACCCCTGAGTCACTTCTTTATCACAAGGGACAAGTGTTCCCACAAGACAAGTGACATTTGAGGTCCAAGCCAAGAAGAGCTGTTTAAAAAAAAAAAATAGGAATGTGCAAAAACCCTATGTCCAAAATATCCTCTCTATATTGAAACGCTCCATTTTCTAAGAGTTGCTTGAATGCTCCCTTTAAAGAACTTTGCCAGCTAATCAGGTTTGGGGTTTTCCCGCTGCTGAGGATGGACCAAAACAAAGCAGGTAGAAACCATCACCAAAGACTCAAAGGCTATAGCACCAAGTCAGGACTTGTACAAACTAAATCATTCCCTCTAGATTCTCAAATGGACATGAGAATTTCAGACGTTGCTTTTTGTTTTCGGCAGTGGAGGAATAATTTAACAGAATCAGCGTGAGTAGCATAGTTCATTAGCTAGTGAAAATGTTACGGCCAAGGAGTGAAGAACTTGCCCTTAAGAAAAAGAAGTCACCCTGATTCTAGCTTTATACATCACTCCTTAGTCCCAGCACAAGAGAAAGATGGGGAGAGAACCAACAAAGAAGAACATTGTTTGCTACCCATTACGCCTCACTCCTGGCTCCATATTTCCTCCGGGGAATTGCGTGTGTTGTAGCTCTACTCCAGGTTAAGCTCTGCGGAATCATGGCTGCCTGTGCTTTCCCAGCTCAGAGGGTGCCACAGGCATTTAGGAGGCCAGCGTGCTAATTCAGCAAGGTGGCAGGGTTGTTTTGGTTTTTTGGGGTGTTTTTTTGGGGGGAGGGGTGGGGTTGGGGGCTTGTGATTGTTGCTGCACGTGCACAGAGTGAGAACTGCTCTCTGAGGCTCAGACCTCGATTCCAAGTGGAAGGCAGTCTTTGAGAAAAGCATTTGGGTAGGAGTCTCCTAATGACAGTAGGAAATTATTTCCACAGCATCGGGGGTTCTGCTCGTTCCTATGACATCTCCTCCCAGTTCAGCAGGCTCCATCCCTTGTTTGGATGACAAAAAGGTGATTGAGGGTCCAGGCCTCATTATAACAAGACTCCAGGGGGTGGGCAGGAGCGCCTCTTCAGTCCACACTAATTGTGCCGGCAGTAAAAACTGCACCGACCCCTTTCTATCAAAGATCATATTGTGATGAGAGGCATCTTTCTTTCTTCATTGTAGATTTATCCCAGTGCCAGAAGAAAAGGTTTCCTGGTGTTGTTACCTGGAGGGGTCCAGTGTCACTAATAACCAGTCAGTCCAGCCTGGATTCTAAATGCTAATAGACCGGTGAGGGCGTGGGGGGGGGAGGGGATTGTTCCGGGGGAGGGGGGGAGCGGGCTGGCAGAGGTCCATCTTGCTGCGGTGACTCATGCCTGAATCACAGCCAGGCTGCCAGGATGTTGTTTTGGGGAAGTTCGCAGGCCTGTCAAAAACCTGCTGTTGCCATTGGCTGATATTATGCAAGATTCCAAATGATATTTATTTATATTCTCCTTTTGGGTTGGTTGTGTGGTTGTTTTTTTTTTCCTTCCCTCCCCCAACTGCATAGGCAATAGAGCTTCAAGTGACCGCAAAGAAAAAAAAATTCAGATAATGCCCATTAAAAATAAAAGGCACTTTGCCCCCAAGCTCCCATGAGCTCTCAGGTCAGAGAAATGCCAAACATTAAACCCCTCTCTTCACTCCTCCGGATGGATGCAGTGGGGAAACAGGCCTGGGGAATGAGGCAGAACCCCATTTAGGGGCTCTTTTCCCAATTCCAGGGATGACAAAGTGCAGCGTGCAGTTATGTCCAAGCATATTCCTTTCCACATTTGTAGCATCTCTTCGCAACTTGCTGGCCTGACAGTTTCTCACATTAAACATGAAACTTCCCTAATGAATTTGGCCTGGGACTAGAAGGATTTCCTTCGTTTCATGTCTGACTAATGATGGGGTGGGGCCACTGTGCAGCTCTTGGAAGATTCAAGGAGGCTTAAGCTGTTCAATCTGAGCTTCTCCCACCCCCGGAGTCTGTAGGAGTTTGACTGTAGAGCTGAGGAAATTCTCCCAACTGTACCATGTAGCCCTGATCAGTTCCTCTGCAGAAACTTGGTAGGCAGAAAGAGTGTGAGAGCATTCATTTATGTGCCTAATTTAAGACACAATTGAGAGGCACACTGTTCTAATAGATGGAGTTCTGCCTGAGAAGTTAAGAAACCTGAGTTCCCTTCTTAGCTCAGATGACGGCTCAGTGCAGTGAAATGATGATTGACACTTTTCAGAAGAATTTAAACTCTAGAGACAGTCAATTTGGGACAAAATTATATATAAATACAGCCATGATCCCCATAATCTTGAGCTTTCATTGTTCTGACAAAACCCAAATTTTGCTCTCTCTAAATTCTTAAAAAAAGTCCTAATAAAAAATGTTCTTTGAGTTGAACCTCAAGGGGAAAGAGAATTGTTTATTATTCACTGTGCTAGGGGAGCTTTCTTTGGAACATTGTTCAAAGCAGACCTGTGGTGCTCCCTCCACCCTCCCACCCCCCACACACACTGGAAACGGAAAGACAAAGTTCTTTCAAGTCCTGCCTAGGGCACTGGACACAGCTGCATCGCTGCCTTGCTGGAAAAATGACCTTGGCCATTAGCTTGAGTGCTTGGTGGTTGTTTCCGTCTGAATGGCACACTCTGGGAAGATTTTAGGTTTAGAAGACAAAACAATCAATCCGAATAGTTTCACTAATCTTACATCCACTGCAATCTACTCACTAGCTCAAGGTTACTTTTTCTCAGGCCACCATAATTACATAAAAATAGATCTCAAGTATGGTCTTAACCAAATTATGTTTCCAACCCCCCTCCCCCATAATGATCATTTAATGAAGTCACACACTGCCCTGCTAGGTAATACTATAATAAAATGTGCCACTCAGAGTACCAGTAGTTATTGCCCCTTGCCCCCCTGGCACTTAGAACACTTTTTATTCCTTTTTCTCCATGCATTTTAATTTATCAACTATCAATAAATCTACATTTATATGTTTGACTTTGTTATTAATAAACATTTTGTTTTCATTATATTTTATTAACTAAAACATTCAATAGATATGTAACTACCAACAATGAGTCATGCACCGTTGTAGGTATTTGGGATGCAAAGATAAATGTCTGTCTGATCTTAAGGAGCTGACAGCTTAGAGGGAAAGACAGACCAATCAGGATAGGCTTGTGACAGTTGCAGGTTCAGTGGGGGGTGTAGGTTCAGTGAGGATGCAAAGAATAGGGAAAGGGTTAGCAAAAGGGAGTTAATAAATAGGCTTATTCTGGGTGGAGAAATGGGGTGTGTTTTCTGAGCAAATTTAAAGCACAGAAAACCAAAATGTGTTTAGGGAATCTCAGTGGTAGGAGCCAAGGCAGATTGAGGAGCCAGGTGAGGGGAGAAGCAGAAGTGAGAAGTAGGCAGAGGTCAGATCTTATAGTGCCACTCATGTTTTTCTAATTTTTATCATGTAGGCAATGGAAATTATGGCAAGATTTTATCTGAAGGATGTGATTCAATAGGCAGAAAAGGATCACTCTGGTACCTGAGTAGAGCTTGGGTTAGAGAGAGTTTTCATGGATATTTACTACCAAGTACACATTCTTTCTTTTGTTCTAGAAAACACTGCTGCCCGTGCCCATTCAATAGGGCTTGTGTAGGATGACTTGACTCCCTTGCAGGCTCAGTTGAGCATATGACATGGTGAAGGCCAAGAGGAACTGATTCTGGGGCTATGCTGCAGCAACTAAGAAAGAGGCTGTCTCTTTCAACTCAGGCCTGAAACTGAGTTGGCAGCATGATCCACATTGGAAGAGCCTACCTAGGATGAAGCCACACAGACAAAAGTAGAGTATAAGGATGGAACGAGATAGAGCCTGGATTGAACTGTCCCTGGATCTTCTGACTTCTAAGTTATAAGAGCCTTAAGAGTTCTCTGTCACTTGCAACCAAAAGATTCCTAATTAATGCAGTGAGGCAAAGAGAGCAGTAGAAGATTAATGAAATAGTCCAGGTGAAAGATGCAATGAGGTTGAACTAAGGCAGTAACAGCAGGAATAAAAAATAGGGAAAAGTGGGATTTAGTGAGGGGAGACCCGGGATTTAGGGATGGTGAGGAGAGTAAGCATATAGGATGATCTCCAGGTTTTTAACTTGACCACCTTGGCTGTACCAATGCAGGGATGTTTGAGATGAAAAGAAGATTTGAGAGAGAAAAGAGTTTGGTTTGGATGTGATGAATTAGGTCCTCTGGGATACCCAGATGGAGATGTATAATAGTACACAGTTGGATAATGATTCTGGAAGTCAGAAGAGAAGTTTGGATGAGCTTGAGATCTTAAACATGAAATGTGGCTTACAGATTCCTACAACTCATGACAACCATTAGAAACCCAAAGATCCCAATATGGAACAATCAATGAATCTGAACAACAACAAAAAAACCACTCAGCTTCTTCTCAAAGACGAGATGAAATAATTTACAGTAGTCTTCCCTTATCTTTGGGGGTTATGTCCCAAGACCCCCAGTGGATGCCCAAACCATGGATAATACCAAACTCTATGCATACTATGTTTTTTCCTACTCACACATACACTTTATGGCTTCTCTTTGGCATATCCAAATTGCCAGCATCACTACCCTTGTGCTTGGGGCCATTATTAAGTAAAATAAACGTTACTTGGACACAAGTACTGTGATGCTTTGGCAGTTGATCTGATAACTAAGTGACTAGTGGGCAGGAAGCTTATACAGTGTGGATATGCTGGACAAATAAATGATTCACTTCCCGGGAGGACAGAGCAGGACTGCATGAGATTTCATCATGCTACTCAGAGCAGTGTGCAATTTAAAACTTATGAATTGTTTATTTCTGGAATTTTCCACTTAAAATTTTTGGACTGTGATTGGCTGTGAGTAACTGAAACTGGGGAAAGCAAAACTTCAGATAAGGGGGGACTGCTATACATTTTTGGCATGACAATTTTTGTTTGTGCAGAACTGTTCAAGCAGTTGCTGAATTTTTAACATCTCCTGAAGGCATACACTGAATGTTAGAGCACCTCACATCCTTCAGTCACTGCACCAACTGGAGATGTCCCTGTATAGTTCCAAACAACCCCCTTAAGAGGGAGTGTCATCCTCCAGACCCCATGTGAATTCCTCTGACTAGAGTGTGTGCCTGTATGCTAGCATGTGGGTAGTCCTCTACTGCTATAGCATTCACACAAATAAAAATGAAACAGCAAGTACAGTTGAAAAGCCATCAATAAATCTAACCCCAAAGAAAGTGGAGGGCTTTCCCATCCTGTCTGTCTGTTTTGCTCTTCCCAGGACTTTAATCTTCTCAGACAACTTAGAAGTTCTATCTCTAACCTCTCTCATCCCATATACCACCTGGACTGCATCATTTTTAAATGTAAAAATGACATATATATAAATGTGCATGACAGTATTACAGCATGCATCTGACTGTTTGCAGGTGAGCATCCATATATGACCTACTTGACACCATTTCTAAGTTTGGGGAAATGTTTAATATCATTCAAAGCAACCAATGTGCCAGCATGCTTTAATAGTGAGATTCTAGTGGCCCTGGCTGGATAGCTCAGTTGGACTCAGTTGGTTAGAGTGCTTCCCCAATGCGCTAAGGTTGTGAGTTCTATCCCTGGTCAGAACACATACAAAAAGCAACCAATAACCCTAACCGGTTTCGCTCAGTGGATAGAGTGTCAGCCTGCAGACTGAAGGGTCCCAGGTTCGATTCCAGTCAAGGGCATGTACTTGGTTGCGGGCACATCCCCAGTGGGGGCTGTGCAGGAAGCAGCTGATCGATGTTTCTCTCTCATCGATGCTGCTAACTCTCTATCCCTCTCCCTTCCTCTCTGTAAAAAATCAATAAAATATTTTTTTTAAAAAGCAACAACAAACTGATCTCTCTCTCTCTCTCTCTCTCTCTCTCTCTCTCTCATCAATCAATCAATCAAAATAAGATTCTAGTAATATAAGTCACTTTTTAACATTTATTTATCTGCAAATGAGCACATTTCCATGTGTAAGTGGTAATGTACTCATGTGTTGAGAGTGACTTGTAATGTGGAGTTTGTAAAAAGCTTCGATGATGAAGAATATATGAAAGTCATTAATGAATGCTATGATTGGCTCCTTGATTCAAAGAATAATAGGTATCTCTCAGACAACTGTGAAAGCCTTCATTTTTTAAACAAGCACTTTCATTTGCACAATGTCATGAACTAACTTGTATATAAACATAGCAATTTGAGGAAATGAATGCACTGAATGCATGCCACTTTATATACTTGCTCTTGAAGGAAGATTCTCAAGGAATCGTAAATCACCATCATCGTTATCTTTTAAAGCAGAAGCTGCAGGAAACTCACTTTTCCTCCAATTTCTATTGGGATAAGAGAGAGCCTGTGGGGAGGGGGAAAGGAGAAGAAAGAGAACAAGGAACAGGATGATAGAATCCTGCTAGTGTAGACTGCAGCTCTGGGCTGAGAGTCGTGGAAGTGTCATTGTCTGTCAGGGCCATGTCTACACAGTCTAAAGGACAGTTTTCAGGCCCAGAGCCTGTGCAAAACAAAGAAGAATGTGAAGAAATAAACACTGACCCAATATGATTGTGAACAACTTAACACCTGGCCAGTTCATGGCATCTTCACATAATTATCAAATTGAGTCACCCGTGTAAATGATTTCCCAAATCATTGCCACTCAGACAAAGACAATGGAAGGAGACAGAATGAACTAGAAAGTGTCTTCCTTCTCCCATATTTGGTAGCGTGTGTTCAGACGATGTGCTGGAGACACTGGGGACTAATCCATTTCAAGGCATAAAAAGGAATCATGGAGGAGTCAGGGTGTTTTTTCTGGTCAGAGATTGCACTGCACTTTGAGAACTACTGGCCTATTTTCTATGTATATATTTTGTCATCCTTTGGTTCTTTGAAAGTGGGATGCTCTTGTATCCAGAAAACAAAAGCACTGATTATACCTGGCATTGCTTTCTCCAATGGAATGGAAGGAAATGTCCTTAATTTCATTTTTTAAAATCTGTAGTAAACATCACACATCATGGTGAAATACTTACAGCTTTCTTTTGAGCCCTGACATGAGATAAGGATGTCTCTTATCATTATTTCTATTCAGTATTATACTAGGAATCCTATCCAAGTGCAACAATTCAGGGGAAAAGTAAAAATTGAATATGAAGAAATAAAATTGTTTAAGTATTTAAAAAATATGATTAAGAATATGTAGAAACACTAAAATAGTTTCTAGACCAGCCGTGGGCAAACTACGGCCCACGGGCCGGATCCAGCCCGTTTGAAATGAATAAAACTAAAAAAGAAAAGACCGTACCCTTTTATGTAATGATGTTTACTTTGAATTTATATTAGTTCACACAAACACTCCATCCATGCTTTTGTTCCGGCCCTCCGCTCCAGTTTAAGAACCCATTGTGGCCCTCGAGTCAAAAAGTTTGCCCACCCCTGCTCTAGACCAACTATTAGAATTCATAAATAACTTTATTAACATTGTCAGATACAAGATCAATGTACAAAAATCAATTATATATGGAAGCATATTAAAATATGTAAAATGAAAATTAAGTAATAATACTATTTACCATTGCTTTAAAAACCAATGAATTCTTACAAATAAATTGGTCAAAAGATGTGCAACAAAACTGTTCAGTTTCTATAAAGATAATCACAGACCATTATTAAGAGACAGCAAAGAAAACCAAAATAAAGTTATTTTATAATCTATAATAATAAAAGCATAATATGCTAATTAGACCAGACTACCTTCCGGATGAAGCCGGGGCTGTGAGGGAAGCCAGGTCCCAGGTGCCAAGGGAAGCTGGTGCAGCAACCAAGGGAAGAAAGGCCTACTCTTGCACGAATTTCGTGCATTAGGCCTCTAGTGCTAATATAATCTTGATACCAAAACCTAACTTTATGAAAAAAACTGACCGGGTTTTACTAGGTTCTGGTATCAAGATTATATTAGTATTATAAAATAAGTTGGGAAATGTTTTCTCTTTCTCTGTTCCCTGAAAGAGTATGTAAGATTGAAGTTGTTTCTTCCTTAAATGTTTGGAAGAATCCACAAGTGAAACCTTTGTGGACTGGATTTCTCTTTGTTCCTAAGTTTTTAAGTCTAGATTAACTAATTTAATAAGCATAGGACTATTCAGATGTTTTGGTAAGATGTGTGATTTTAGGAATTTGGCAATTTCATATGAATTTTCCAAATTTATTGCTTACAATATATTTTTATCCTTTTAATATATGCAAGATTTGTAATAGTACCTCCTTTTTATTCTCATATTTGTTATTTGTCCCTATTCTTTTCTTCTTGATTGGAAGTTATCGATTATGTCTGTCTTTTCAATGCTTCAACTTTTACCTTTCTCCAAAAAATTGCTTTTATAAACTATTGTACGTATTAAATTAAAAATTCTGTAATCACAAAGAAAAATGAAGAACAAGAGAACCCTCAAACTACAGGGTTAAACAGCAAAGTTTACAGGAACGCCATGAAGTGTATTACAGACAAGGTTTTAAAACATTATTATTACATTTCCGTTTCAGTAACTTTACTGTAAAATGGTGGTAATTCATCTATTTAAAATATCCAAAATTCACATTTGTTATCACATTCAATTAGGCTTTCTGTTCATACTGATGTTAAATATCTCATTGTTGCCAAATTTTAGTAATACTTTTATGTCAATTCATCCAGAAAAAAAGAACTCTATGCAAGAGTTAGACGACTATTATGCATTTATTTTCCACTTCAGTGATTTCCAATCTTTCCTTTAGCACTTACTTCCTTTTATTTTCTTTGGGTTTAATTTGCAGTTACTTTTCTAACTTTCTGAGTTAGATATTTATATTATTGATTTTAAGAAATACATTTTTTTTATTTGTAGATGGGGCCATAAGTTTATCTTCAAAGCTTTAGCTTTAGACTGCAAATTTTGATAATGTGATATTTTACTATCATTAAATTCCAAATATTTTTCCATCTCCATCTAATTTATTTTATATATATACATATGGATTGTATAGAAGTATATTGCTTAATTTCAAAAGTTTGGGGGATTTTCTATTTGTTTTATTGTTGTTTTATTGTTATTTATTTCTAGTTTAATTCCACTGTGATCAGTGAGCATCTTTTTAAATTTCTCAATCTTTTAAAACTATTACATCTTGCTTTATGCCCCAGAGAATAGTCAGTTTTTGTTAAAAAGTACTTAAAAAGAATGCAGATTCTGTTATAGGGTGGTGTTCCATATATTTTATTTAACTCAAGTTTGTAATCACATACTTCAGATTTTTATATTCTTGAAATCTCTTTCTGTATTTTTTAAATATATTTTATTGATTTTTTACAGAAAGGAAGGGAGAGGGATAGAGAGTTTGAAACATCGATGAGAGAGAAACATCAATCAGCTGCCTCCTGCACACCTGCTACTGGGGATGTGCCTGCAACCAAGGTACATGCCCTTGACTGGAATCGAACCTGGGACCCTTGCATCCGCAGGCTGATGCTCTATCCACTGAGCCAAACCAGTTAGGGCTCTTTCTGTATTTTTTTTATTAGTTATAAAGAAATTGTGCTAGTTTGCTCTTTTCAGCACTTTCCATCCTTCTTTTTCTCCCTCTGCTTTAGTCTATGTATTTTTTACTGTCCTCTCTTCCAATACATTTATCCCCTCAACTGTATCCACCTGAAACTGATTGTTACATTAGTTATTATACTTTTCCTTTCTTAAAATTCTACTTTATCCCCCCCTTTTTAATAGATTGCAATTATCTGGTGAAATTGTCCATCTTATAATCTGTTTTATTTGACATATCAATCACAATAATTAAGAGAAAAATGTATGTCTGATCAATTGAATAGCTTGGATACCTATAAGTCTATATCCATTGTTTATTTCTCTCCTTGTCCTGTTTTTTTTATATGAGTGGCAATTTCTTAGTGAATGCCAAAAATTGTAATTGAAGCATCGTAGAGGTGCAATGTTATCCTGCTCCACAGTGCATTTGCACTACCCTTTGCCAGGGAGTGAGCACATCGCTTTTGCATTCTTTGGAGACTTAGTCTACCTTAGCCCTTATGGTGCAGTCAGCTGAGAGCCTAGGACATTGACTAGTGCCTACGTTTTTAACAGGTCTTGGGCTTCAATTTTTATTTCCTTAGCACCATGAAGCTGCTAAAAAAAGTTCACTCTGCTTTCTGTTCAGCTTCATAGCCACCTGGCATGCCGGGACTAGGAATCAGAAAATGCCTCAAGGAAAGGACTGTTACCAAATGTGAACTTACTTCTCTGCACCTCCTTTCTCTCTGGCTCTTGGCCCTTCAAGACCTGGCTACTTTAGTGGGCCCAAACTCCATTTGCCACCCAGCTCTGAGATTGCCTATGGCTCTGCTTAGCAACTCAGTCTCTTCCTCTAGTCCAGGATTTTAAAAATGCCTCAGGAGAGAAGCAGCATGCAGAATGTGTGGCTCTCCACAGTAAACACATTTTCTCTCTTGGACCTTGGTCCTTCAATTCTTGGCTTCTTCGGCAGCCCTTGGTCCTTTCAAATAACTGGGCTTTTTTTCTCTGACTTTTCTAGTTTTTGTCAATGGAGTCATCAGTCTTTTATTAACCACAACGTTATAACTGGAAACAAAAGTCCTCAGTTTCATTCACTATTTTTGTTATACAACACCTGCTCTCGTCCCCATGCCAATTCCAATACTCCTGGAGATGCCTGTAGTACAGGATAATGCTTTATATCATTCTTCTGACAACAATGCTACTGCAGATTTATTATGAAATGATTCTTACAAAATAAATATAGTAAACTTTAAGAGTGCAACTTGCTTAAGGAGCTGAGATTTCCTCTGGGGCAGCCATATAAGTGTGTCTTCAGCATCCACTGTAGTGTTTGAATCAAGGACACATGCAATCCCTGTCAACGACTGAGCATGGCAGGGTACCGGATCCTGGCCATTTCCACCCAACATGGGATCTTCTACTATCCTAGACTCTCAGAATAGTGCCATGTCTTGGGCTTTTCCTATGCAAACTTCTTCTTTCCCCTCTCCTTTCACAGGTGTCAAGCCTGCACTGCAGTCTGCTAGCTTCCTTTGTCTACTCCTGCTCCCTCTTCCTTCTCCTTTACAGGGGTTACTCCAAAAAAGATTTTGTATTCTAACTTCATCTTAGTGTCTGCTTCCCTGATACACACTCGCATAGATCCCATTCTCCTAGATATGTCTCCTTAGCTTACTCATGATTGCTGAAAAAGGAGAAATCTTCTTGATTGGGCTTTCCCACCAGTATTTGTTGCAGGTAATATGGTGAGATGTATTTCACTTTCCTGGGGACTCAATAGTGAACACTTCTCAAATATTAACATCTCTATATAGTTAATTGTGTTTTTGCTGTTGCTGCTGCTGTTGTTGTTAAAAATAAACATATTTATTAATTTATTTTTTATTTTATTCTTTCATTAAAAAAGAAAACCTTACTGAGCATGTAATAACTGCTAGACACATTGCTAGATTTTCTTCTTAGGAAAAAGTAAAATTCCTGAGAGCACAAAACGAAGCTTAGCATCCAGCAGGTAGTGTTCAGCCTCTTTACGGTGCTCCCTTACCCATCAGACATAGGCTCCTCCAGCCCTATTACAGCCTTTGTCATCATAGATTTCAATCTGTGAGTAGGCCCAATCTGTTTACTATTTACAGCCCAATTGTAGTCATGTTTCACAGCAAGCACCTAAGGCACTTTCGGTGAAGTTAGGTGAGTGGCTCTGGAAGTTTGAGTATCACTTCTTCCTGCTCTCAAACAAAATCTAGCCTGTTCTGTGTTTCTCTGCTCTTATGATTCTGGTGTGCACTGCATAGTCAGGGCAGTAGGGGGACATGGCTAACATGGAGATTACAGGACAACTGCACTAACAGAAAATCTGAGAAAGAAAAAAGCCAAGAAGCAAGACTAACAGAGAAGAAGGCATCAGTCAACTACCACAACGCTGATCATTTCCCAAGAAGATTGGCATTTTCCCTCGAGGTATGGCCAGAGAGATGGCTCCTGATGGCCTGTGAGGAACTCATAATGACTTCCTGGTTTCCTTCCATTACCCCTGCTAAAATGACTCTCATTCCAGAAAACACTTTTCTCAGTCGTTCCCTTAAAATCCATGGAAATCAGGCTGAACAGTTTCATTATCATTATGTGGTGAGAGGAAAAGTAGGTCTCTGACTAAAATGCCTGCTCTAAGGTAGTCATGAGCACAAATGGGTCAGTGGCAGAATGGGGGGGAAATGTGATATGATTCTAACACATTGTACATTTCCAGGCTTGCCAAACCCTCCTGTGATCTCATAGCCAATTCCTCACTGCTGAATAATTTTAACGAAAAAGCTGAGCCTTGACAGCTAGAGGAAGATGAGCTTTCACTCTATCACAGAGTCGAACACCAGGGTTCCAGTGTTGATTGGCTTACATGGATCACTAATTTCCTCCCTTCTTGACAGGAAGCCCACACTAGAGTCTACTAAACTGTATGAGAAAGTGTGTCATAAAATGCAAGTACAACTCCAATAAACTCCAATAAGAAGATTAAGAATATAGACCGGCTGGTGTAGATCGTTGACCTATGAACCAGAAGGTCACAGTTTGATTTCTGGTCAGGGCATATGCCTGAGTTGCAGCCTCATCCTCCAGTAGGGGGCATGCAGGAGGCAGCCGATGAATGATTCTCTCATCATGGATGTCTCTATCTCGCTCTAGCTCTCCCTTTCTCTCTGAAATTAATAAAAACATAATTTTTTAAAAAGGGTATCACTGATAAGCTGAAAGATCTCAAGATAAGGAACTGAAATACCACAAAGAAATGAGGACCACAGAAGGGCTATGTGTCCAGAAGACAAGCACGGTTGAAAGCTCCCTGATTCATTTTCCCAGTCCTGAAAGGACAACAAATCAGAAATACTCCAGCCACCCAACAGGAGATGATACCGAAGCAATTTTGCAATCTTAATTACAGCGAATTCTTTCCTTTTTGCTTTACATCCCTCTGTGGATGAGTCAATGCTTCGTTTTCCTTTTAAATTCAGTAGGAAATTTATGGTTGAGCTAGATAAGAAAAATGTGCAGTTTTTGTCTGCACTAGTGCTTGCCATTACTGGGGAGAGTGTGTGTATGTCAGGAACTCTTCCTGAGCAAATTCTGAGGTAACCCTTTGCAGTGCCCTCTTTACATCCCTTTTGAAGCTCCTCCTGGTGGAATGCTCAGATGTTCCCACCCTAGGGAACCAATTCTGTGTCCTCTCCACTGCCTGTCTTCCTTGACCTGCTGAGGTGTTAATTCTACCAAGCTGTCAGAGCAGAGCACGACATTTTGGCCTCCAAACCTTGGCTCAACTCTCTCCCTACCTAGAATTCCCTCCCCACCCTTCTCCATCTGTTTAATTTCTGCCATAAAACCACACATATTGGCCAGGACTCTTGATTATAACTAACTAAATTCATTCTCAAGCCAGCTTAGGCCAAAAGGGCATTTTTTTAAACTTTATTTTTATTGTTGACACCATGATACATGTTCCCACACATATTTACTCCAAAAGACCTGCGCAGAAATATTCATGGCTACTCTATTTGTAATAGCCCCAGCTGGACATAAACCAAGTGTCCATTAATAATTGTGGTAGCCAGGCTGGTGTGGCTCAGTGGTTGAGCATCGACCTATGAACCAGGAGGTCATGGTCAGGGCACATGCCCAGGCTGCTGGCTCAATCCCCAATAGGGGGTGTGCAGAGGCAGCCAATCCATGATTCTCTCTCATAATTTCTATCTTTCTCTTCCTCTCCTTGAAATCAATAAAAATGTATTTTAAAAATAATGGTGGTATAGTCATATAATGAGATATTGTATAATAGTTAAAAAAAAAACTGCTAAGAGCAACATAGGTGAACTTCACAAACACAATACTGCATCAAAGAAATGGAGAGGGAAGGGGTGGGGAATGGTTGTGGGAAGAGATTAACCAAAGAATTTATATGCATTGTCCATGGACACAGACATAGGGTGGTGAAGTCCTGGGGCAGGGCAGGAATGGGTGGAGGGCACAATGGGGGAAAAAGGGGGAAGACATCTGGGATACTTTCAACAATAAAGATTTTTTTAAAAGAAGCCTAAACAAAAGAATGCATGGTGTGTGATTTATTCACATCAAGTTCTAATGTAGTCAAAGCTAATGGGTAGTCCCCCCAATAAATTTAATTAATTTTTTAAAAAAGAAACAAACTATTAAAACACACACACACACACACACACACACACACACACACACACACACACAAACACGCACGTACACAACTTAACGGATCTTATAGAAGTCATGACAGTGATTATCCAGGGGAGGGAACTGGTAGTTCAGGGAGAGGGTACATGGGCTGCTGATATTTCTCCTTCTGTACTCTTTTGTGGTTACTCAAATGGGTCACTTCATGAAAAATTAATCAAATTATACACCTATAATTGGTGTACTTTGTTATATACAACAATAAAAAAATACTTAAAATCAGCTCATGGAACATTATAATTATTGATTTTAAAGAGAAAAGGGTGATGTATATGTAAAACAAGTCAAATGTTCCTGTGTATTAGGAATACTTACGAATTACTTTAGAATTAATTGCTTTAGAGTTAATTTGAACATTATTATATTATTTTTTGTGTTGTTTTCTATTTTCAATGACCAAGAATCCACTTTTTATTTTAAAAGGAAAATTAAAAGGATTTTAAATACAAGAAAGCCTCTTCAGGCTTGACCCATCAGGTGGTTGGACCAGGAAGGCCGGAGGGAGCAGATGGATCCGGAAAAGAAGGTGCTTCTAAAAAAGTTACTGAACTGAGCAGGAGTGATTTATGGGCAAATAAAAAAATGAATCAGACTCGACAAGATTAAAACATTGTACCTCATGTTAGACTCGGTGAAAAATAGTAACATCTCATATTTCAGTGGCCCTTTATACCTTCAATGTACTTTCATGTCTATTTTCTGGCTTTAGCCTAACAAAATTCTGTAAAATAACTGGGGCAATGGCTATTGTCACCATTTTATGAATAAGGGTGAGTCCTAGAGAGAAAATAACATACCAAAACCTAGAACTTGGTAAGTGACTATTTGAGGGAACCAGAAATTCTATCCCACTTGTCTTTTATGAGAAATGGCAATAGATACTTTTATATATGCAAAGACACCCAAAATATATCCATCCCTCAAGTAACCATTCTCCCGAATTACTCAAGCACTAATTCTACACAAAAAAGCAGTAAGTAATAATTAAAAAGCAATAAATAGTAACTGAGACTTTAGGAGTTAAAAAGTAAGCATGTGAAAAGATATGCATCAGCATTAAAACCAAATAAATGCAAAGTTAAATATAAGTAACTATAATAAATATTATAAAACTGAATCTAGAAAATAAAAAAATTCTGAAGTCTTGTATTTCTAAGTATATAATAGTCTGAGTCCATAGCCATTAATGTAGTTAATATTGGCCTTTGTTTGACATATCAAGAAGTCAAAATGTATTCCTTTACTTTTTAAAAATGTATCTTTATTGTTGAAAGTATTACAGATGTCCCCCTTCCCCCCATTTACCCCCTCCACCCTACTCCCACTCCCCTTCCCCCCCTCACCGCCCCCTCCACCACCCCCCTGAGCCCCAGTCTTCACCACAGGTTGTCTGTGTCCATGAGTTATGCATGTGTGCATATAAGTTCTTTGGTTAATCTCTTCCCCTGCCCCCTTCCCTCTGAAATTTGTCAGTCTCTTCCATCCTTCCATGTCTCTGGATCTATTTTGTTCATCAGTTTATTTTGTTCATTAGATCCCACATATAAGTAAGATCATGTGATACTTGTCTTTCTCTGACTGGCTTATTTCACTTAGCATGATACTTTCCAGGTCTCTCCATGCTGTGTTAAAGGGTAAGAGATCTTTCTTTTTTACAGCTGCATAGTATTCCATGGTGTACATGCACCACAGCTTAGTTATCGACTCATCTACTGATGGGCACTTTGAACATTAAAGATATGCTTAAAGTATTTTTTAAACTTTTAAAAATGACCAGCAAAATTTGAAGCAAGATGTCCTCTTTACTGTATTCTTAATAGAGTAAAGATAGAAAAGACAAATGCAAAAACAAAAGACACAAGTAAACATAAAGCAAGATGACATAAATCAGAACTAGCGGTTCACATAGATAAATGTAAATGACAAACTTTAAATTAAAAACAAAAATTCTAAGATTGTATTAGAAAGTAATTTTTAACCAGATGGTTCTTACCAAAAAACACTCAAAAATGATGCCGAAACTTAGAAAAAATTAATGTTTTATCAGGCAAAGATAAAGGAAAAGGAAGGGCAAAAATATAAATATCAAACAGAGTAGATTTCAAGCCAGTAACATTAGATAAGAGATTTATTCTTTAACAAAGTAACTCCATCATGAATATGCTGTAATTAAGAAATATATAATATGAATCAAGAAATATATAAAATAAAGCCTTTTGGGGAAAAAAGATTGAGAGGCAATTCTAATGAAAGATTTAATATAGCATTCTCAGTCTCTGACAGGATAAAGTAGAAAATTAAAAAGGACGTGAAGCTTTAAATAATTTATACTAACCCTGAATTAATAGATATATAACACTTGTTCCCCACAGAGAATATACTTCTTTTTAATTGTGTATGGGTCATTTTCAAAAAGTGAGTAGGACTACAACTTTTGAATTCAAAAAGTAGACATTCTGTGACCCACATACACAGAAAGTCAGGGCAACATGTCACCAGCCTGTAACAAATGCTTAAGCCCCAAATCTCAAACAACCTGAGCATTTTTTTAAAAACTCTGACCTAAATAAGTATTGGGTTAATAAGGACATCAAATTAAAATTACAGACTCTTTTTAAAATAGTGCAATTGAAAACATTACCTTTTAGAATTTTGGGAATGGGAACAAAAGGTGAATTTAGTATTTTTAAAATTAAATTAAATGCGATTTTCACTATATTTTTTATCCCTTAAAAAAATCTGGGTCTTTCTGATTATGTTCTCATAACTGATAAGATTTCAACTTAATCATCTAATTGTCCTAATAAAAGTTGAAAAAAATGAGACTACATGCTCTCAGGGTATCTGGCCCAGAACTGACCTGAAGAACCAACCGAAAGTCAGCAGTTGGGCTGTAAAGTAGGTGTCACTCCTATAAAATTTCAGAGTGGCACCTACCTTTCTAGAAATGATGTTCTTGGGAGCCATTGTCAGCGTGATGGCAGGTAGGAGAGGAGAAGGAGAATATTGTCCAGCTGAGGTCAGTTTAATGCTGTTGGTACCAGATGAACCTGAGTAGCAGGGCTGCCGTGGCCTGCTCCGGCCGGGCAGCGATAAGGTACATGGCAAAGAGGAAAGACAGAGCATCCAGCTGGATGGCTCTGATAACTGGGGGAATCGACTGTGGCATGTGGCCACCCGTTGACAGACATAACAGTCCTATAATGAAATTCACTAAGTACAATGATAAGCAAGTTTCATCCGCTCCATTTCAAAAGAAGAGTTAAGAAATCTGAATCCAAGGGGCTCTTTTACACTCCAGTGAAGCAATAATCTCAGTATCAGGGCCAAATTTTCTCCATACAATTTAGAATGTGAAAATGCTTCTGCTTCCAGAATAGCTAATATCTCCATGCTAGCTTAAAGTCCGCAAACACGAGTCCCTGGCTCCCATTTTCATAGTGATCACAGCAAGTGGGCCTCTAACTCCAAAAGTCCACCAGCCTCTACCACTGGCTCTCTTCAAGGGACAGCTCAGCATTATTTCCTGGTGTGACCAAAAAATATGCAGAGTAGAAAAGAGTCTGATGTTACCATTGGTAAATAGTGTGACATTATGCCTTGAGTTTTCCTACTCTTTTTGTCCTTGATTTTTACGGTTAATATGAGTTGTGAATTGTACTGTTCCCTTATTTACCTTTAAGGTAAGTGTTCTAAGCCATCCACACTATTTTGCTAAGCCCACTGAGACTACAAACCCACATTTTTTTAAGTGATCAACTGGAATCAGGGGTTTGAGTTTGACCTTGGAGTAGAGTTTCTTCCAAGCAAAGTCAACTGGCTAGTGAGAAACTAAATAACAACTCTGAGGCCATGGATTTCTACACTTGTCTTTTGACTTGTAATTTTTTTCATTGCTTTTCCCATTACACTTGGAATCCTATAGAAAATGGTTTATGGCTCATTAAGCTGAAAATTGTAAAATTATATTATAGCTAAGGTAGCTATGGCCGAATCTAAGTTTTAATATATCTTCATATGGTCTCATGGCATTGTGAGAAAATATAATTGTCATGAACAAGGAAGGCACTCTTAGAGACAGCACACTATCTAGTGACTGCCATGTAGGCCTCTGTAACTTACATGTATGAAACGTGCTGGACTCCTGGAATGTATTTGCAAAAGTGACTTTATTTTTATCTTCTGCTGTCACTTTAAACTTGCTCTCTAGAGAATCTTCCTTTCCATTTCCCTTGGTGATCATTGGGACTGGCCCTGTTATTTTTCTGTTCACATTTTTAGCAGTTTAATTAAAGTATAATAAAGTGTAAAAGGCCCATTGTGAGAGTATAATTCAATGATATAGTTAGTAAATTTTAGTGAGCTGTACACCCATCACCACAGCCCAGTTCTAGAACATCTCCATGACTTCCACTAACTCTCTTAAAGTCCATTTGGACTGAATCCCTGCTCCTTCCTCAGTCCCAGGAACCACTGATCTACTGTCTGTCTCTATAGATTTTCCTTTTCTGGACACTTCCTATCAATGGAATCATACAATTTTGTTGCCTTTTGTGTCTGGCTTGTTTTACTTGCCACAATGTTTGTGAAGTTCATTCATGTTGTCCGTGTATACATATTTCATTGCTTTTTATTACTAAACAGTAACCGATTCTATGGGTGGCTACAGTTTTATTTATTCATTCACCAATCAATGGATATTTAGGTTGTTTCCACTTGGGACTATTGCAAATAATGATGCTATGAATATTCATGTATAGGTCTTTGTGCATCTATAGATTTGCATCATTAATTGACCATAAATATAAAGGTTAGTTTTTGGATTCTCAATTTTATCTCTTTCACTTATTTACCTATCCTTATATCAACACCAAACTTTCATGATTACTGTAGCTTTATAGTAAGTTTTAAAATTGGTTAATGTAAGTCCTATAACTTTGTTCTGTTCTAAAATTGTTTTGTCTAATCTAGATCTTTTGCATTTCCATATAAATTATTGGATCGATATGTCAGTCAGAGTTCAACCAAAGAAGCAAAACCAGTAGGGGATATATAAAGAGATTTATTACAATAAATTGGCTTATGGGATTGTAAGGGCTGACTAAGCAAATCTGAAGCCCATAGGTGGGCAGGCAGGAAGATCAGCCTAGAATAACTCATGGGCATGAACTGAAGCTACTGTCTGCAGGTAAATTTTGTCTCTTTTCCTCAGGGAAACCTCTGCCCTGATATTAAGACCTTCCAACCAATTGAATCAAAATTATCCACCATGACCTCTTACTTAAGTCAAATGATCAAGACATTCATTACATCTGCAAATTTCCTTCACAGCAACATCTGAATTAGTGTTTTATGAAATAGCTGGAGACTAAAGACTAGCAAAGTTGACACAGCAAAAAATATTACAATCAAGTTTTCAATTTCTACAATAAAAGCCTACCAGGATTTTGAAAATGACTGTGTTTCCCTATAGATCACCTCGGAATGAACATCCATCTTAACAATATTGAGTCTTCCAAACACAAACCTGAAATATTTCTCCACCCATTTCTGTCTTTACAAATTTATCTTAGCCATGTTTTGCAGTTTTCCATATGGGAAGATTTTTAATTACTAATTCAATTTCTTTACTTGTCATAGTGCTATTCAGATTTTCCACTTCTTACATAAGTTTTGAAAATTTGTGTCTTTCTAGGAACTTGTCTATTTCACCTAAGTTATCTACTTTACTGATATTAAATATTTCATAATATTCTCCTATAATTATTTTAATTTAGGTAGCATCAGTCCTTTCTTTCATTCCTGATTTTGGTGATCTGTGACAGCTTCTTTCTTATTTTCTCTGTCACTCTAGCTAAGGGTTTGTCAATTGTGTTCATCATTTTAAAGAACCAACTTTTTATTAAATGTCTTTATTTTTTGGTTTTATTTCTTTTTCAATAATTTCCACTATTCTCTTTGTTATTTTCTTTCTTTTGTTTATTTTCAGTTTAGTCTACTCTTTTTTTCTAGTTTTATAAGGTAGATATTTAAAATTATCAATTTTCTGCTCAGCATTACTTTAGATTTTTTCCATACATTTTATATGTTGTATTTTTATTTCATTCAGTTAAAAGTATTTTTACTTTTCCTTTTGATTTATTCTTTGACCCCTAGATTATTCAGAAATCTGTTATTTAATTTCCAAAGAGATTGGGTTTTACCAGATATCTTTCTGTTGTAAATCTCAAATTTAATTCTGTTCTGGATCTGTATGTGATCTAACCTAGAGAATGTTGCCTGTGCACTTGAAAGGCATTTGTACTCTGAAGTCCTTGGAGTGTTTTATAAATGTCAGATGAAGTTAGCTGATAGTGTTTTGAGGACTTATATATTTTTGTTGATTTTCTATCCAGTTGTTCTATCATTTACTAAGACTGGGCCATTGAAATCTCCAACAATTATTGTTAAATTGCCCATTTTTCCTTTCAGTTGCATCAATTTTTACTTCATGTATTTTGAGGCTCTGTTGTGAGGTATGTATGTACATTTTTAACTTTTATATATTCTTGATATAATTATCCTCTTATTATTTTGAAATATCACCTTTTTCTTTAATGATATTTCTTGTCTTAAAGTCAAGCGCTATTTATTATAGCACCTCCAGCTCTATTATTGTTTTATTATGTATCTTTTTCATCCTTTTACCTGCAAACTATTTATGTCTTTAAATCTAAGGTGTGTCTCTTGTAAATAACATATAGTTAGATCTTGCATTTTTGTCTAGCCTGACAATGTCTGCCTTTTGAGAAGGACGTGCAGTGCATCCACACTTACCTAAGTATTGATATCATTGGATTTCGTAGATAATTTTGCTATTTGGGTTCTGTTTGTCTCATGTTGTTTTGTTCCTATGCTCTTGGCTAAACCCTTTTGTATTAAATAAAATAAATATTTAAGTGTTCTAATTCAAGAGGAAAATCTTCTGTACATAGAGTTAAGATTATTAGACATGAATCCAAAAACATAATTTCTGAGAGAGAAAGAATGATTATTGGACTTCATCAAAACTTAAATCTTTTGGTCTATAAAATATCTTTTTAAGAGGATGAAAAGATAGGTTACAGACCTGGAGAAAATATTTGCAAACTACATATTTGACAAAGAACTTGTATCTGAAATATATATACAGATATCTCAAAATTCAACAGTGAAAAAAACAATCTAATTTAAAAAATGAGCAAAAGACATAAACAGATATTTCACCAAAAAAGAGATATAGAGCATAAAGAAGTACACTAAAAGATGTTCTACATAATTAGCCGTTAGGGAACTACAAAGTAAAACCATATATATATGGCATTTTATATATATATATATATAAAATACCAGCAACTCTTAGGCATTTTCAGAGAAACTGAAACTTAGGTTTATTCAGTAACTTGTACATATTGTGTATAGCATCCATGAATTTTTTATTTGTAATAGCCCAATATCTTTTAACAAGTGAATGGTTAAACAAACTCTGGAACAATCATACAATGGAAAACTACTCAGTAATAAAAAGGAACAAACTATTTATATATCCAACAACCTGGATGAATCTTAAGGGCTTAGTGGAAAAAAGTAATTTCAAAAAGTAATATACTATATAATTCCATTTATATATCTCAAAATAGCAAAACTATAAAAATGGAAAATAGATTATTTTTAGGGAGCAAAGGCAGGTGAGGATTGGGCATGACCAAAAAGGTGTGGCAACACAAGAATTTTCTTATGGTGTTAGAACAGTTCTGTATTCTTATGAATTCTGATTGTGTTGGTGGTTACACAAACTTATACTTGTGATCAAAATGCACAGAACTACACACACGAGTACAAATAAAACTCACTGAAAACTAAATATGGTTGTAGTCTAGTTAACAGCATTATGCCAATGTCAATTTTCTAGCTCCTCATATTGTATTAGTTATATAAGTTGTCACCACTTGGGAAGCTGAAGGGTTTAAGAGACTATGTACTATTTTTGCACCTTATTGTGAGTCTAAATAAATTCAAAATAAAAAGGTAAAACACAGACACACATACAAAATTGTCTAGTCCAATATATCTATCTATACTTCAATGTTTATCCGATGATAACATTTCTTCCTAGAGTTTTCCTCTTTTCCTGGCTTGCTAAACTGGTCTCTTCCTCCATCAGTGTCAAAACTGAAGGTGGAGGTGGGATTGGAGTACAGAGTAAGGAGGAAAGCAAGAAGGGAAGAGAGGATAGGACCCCTCCTCTCTGATTGGAACTGTATTAGGATGGCCTCTTGTTCTTCAGGCCTGGCAGGAGTTTGAAGTGGGTGCTGTCTCATCAGCACTGTCATGGGCTCTTTGGAAACTCCCTGTTGGGCCTTCAAACCACAGCTACCTGAGTGAAGGTGGTGTCTCTTCAATGGCTGGCCTCTTCCCCCACTGATACACCCCCAACTCCTGAGTGCTTGCCCCAGGCAGGTGACTCCTCGGGGAGAATCTCTTTTAAAGCAACCCTATGCCAACATTGTTTGTGGTTTTGACCTCTGTGGCCTGGGGCCCCCATACCTTTGATCTGCTGATAAAAGTGGGTAAAGTTACTGCCCAAAGGCACACTTCAACTCTCTCCAAAGTGACTTGGTCATTAGTTCCCTGTGCATTTCCCCACTCAGGTAAGATCTCTCTAGAATACTTAGAGAATATTCCTAATGCATAAACATAAAGTCCCACCAGTACTAGCAATTAAATATATTACTTCTGATATCATTGCATTTGGCCTTAGAAACAAAACCTATGGATGGTTGAATTAATCTTAATTGCAACTTGTCTGATTCAGTTTTCATACCTAATAGAGAAACAAAGCAATATATTGAATTAGCTTTAGTGGACCATATTTTTTTGTTAATACTCACCCAAGGATATTTTTTTCTATTGAGTATTTATTTATTTATTTATTTATTCATTATTTTTTAGAGAGAGTGGAAGGGAGGGGGGACAGAGGAGGAGGAGAGAGGGAGAAACTTCCATGTGAGAGAGGCACATTGATTGTTTGCCTCCCACATGCAGGATCAAACCTGCAACCCAGGTACATGCCCTTCACTGGGAATCAAACTCCTGACCCTTCGGTGTGTGGGCTGGCAATCTAACCATTGGGCTACACCAGCTAGGGCTAGTGGGCCTTTTTCTTCACACTATAAAACATGCTGCCAATCCTAAAATGCATTTCTGGATCATTATAACATTACAGTTTAGCAACCAATTAAAAATGCACACACACACACAAACAAATCAACTTTAACCAGACAAACGTATTACATAAGCATACTCGAAGATCTTTGCAGAGTCAAAAGACTGCATGGAACCCTACAGCTTGAGCAACACTCTAAAATAACACACTAATAAGCAAGAAAGAAAAGGAGTTACAGTAAATGTTCCAACAGAACTTGAGGAAACTGACAGACAGAATCCTAAATTGGATGTGTCACATTTTGGCAATAGCAGCCACTTGTGATTAGCGTGAAACAAGGCGCTAACAGGCTAAAGGGCCCATAAGAAGCCAAAATAAGTGGAAAACAAATGAACCACTAACCAAGGATGCTACTGAAGACAGCTCAATCATTGCAGGCTTCCTTGTATTGTCAGCAGTCCTACCACTCCCAGGAGACAGATACGATCTCTTTTTCACTCTTTTCCTCACCTGCACACTGTGCAGTCCTTCTGTGCCCTGCATTTACCCCCTCAAGCCCACCTTCTGTCCCCATCTGGGGGCTCATCTTCCCAAGCCTGGTCTCTCTGTGTTCCATCTGCTACATCTGATTTCTCCTGTGCAAGTCACCAAACCTTCCTCAAGCCCCATTTTTACCTCACCACACCCGGGGTCAAGAACTTGCTGCTTTCTAGCTTCCATCAAACAAAAGCCCAGGACCAGATGGCTTCACAGGGGAGTTTTACCAAACATTCAAGGAAGAACTAAAACCTATCCTCCTCAGACTACTACAAAAAATTCAAGAGGAAGGAACACTTCCAAGCTCATTCTATGAAGCCAGCATCACCCTAATACCAAAACCAGGTAAAGACAACACAATGAAAGAGAATTACAGGCCAATATCCCTCATGAACATAGATGCCAAAATCCTCAACAAAATCTTAGCAAATCGGATCCAGCAGTACATCAGAAAGATCATACACCATGACCAAGTAGGATTTATCCCAGGGATGCAAGGATGGTACAATATCCGCAAATCAATAAACGTGATACATCACATAAACAAATTGAAAGAAAAAAACCACATGGTCATATCAATTGATGCAGAAAAAGCATTTGACAAAATTCAACACCCATTTTTGATAAAAACTCTCAGCAAGGTGGGAGTAGAAGGATCATACCTCAACATAATAAAAGCCATATATGACAGGCCCACAGCCAACATCATACTCAACGGACAAAAACTAACACCATTTCCCCTAAGAACAGGAACAAGACAGGGATGCCCCCTCTCACCACTCCTGTTCAACATAGTACTGGAGGTGTTAGCCATTGCAATTCGGCAAGAAGAAGAAATAAAAGGCATCCAAATTGGAAAAGAGGAAGTAAAACTGTCCTTATTTGCAGACGACATGATATTATACATACAAAACCCTAGAGATTCCATCAAAAAGCTACTAGACTTAATACATGAATTTGGCAATGTAGCAGGATACAAAATTAACCCCAAGAAATCTGAGGCATTTCTATACACCAATAGTGAACTTTCAGAAAGAGAGATTATAAAAACAATCCCGTTTACCATTGCACCAAAAAAATTAAGCTACCTAGGAATAAACTTAACTAAAGAGGTAAAAGACCTCTACTCAGAAAACTACAGGACGTTGAAAAAAGACATAGAGGAAGACATAAATAGATGGAAGAACATACCGTGTTCATGGATTGGTAGAATCAACATCATTAAAATGTCCATACTACCCAAAGCAATCTATAAATTCAACGCACTTCCCATTAAAATACCAACAGCATACTTCAGAGATCTAGAACGAACTTTCTAAAAATTCATCTGGAATAAAAGAAGACCCCGAATAGCTGCAGCAATCCTGAAAAAGAACAAAGTAGGTGGGATCTCAATACCAGATATCAAGTTGTATTACAAAGCCACTGTTCTCAAAACTGCCTGGTACTGGCACAAGAATAGGCATATAGATCAATGGAATAGAATAGAGAGCCCAGAAATCGGCCCGAACCAATATGCTCAATTAATATTTGACAAAGGAGGCAAGAACATACAATGGAGCCAAGATAGTCTCTTCAATAAATGGTGTTGGGAAAATTGGACAGATATATGCAAGAAAATGAAACTAGACCACCAACTTACACCATATACAAAAATAAACTCAAAATGGATAAAGGACTTAAATGTACGACAGGATACCATAAAAATTCTAGAAGAATCCAAAGGCAAGAAAATTTCAGACATATGCCGAAGCAATTTCTTCACTGATACAGCTCCTAGGGCACTTGAAACTAAAGAAAAAATGAACAAATGGGACTACATCAAAATAAAAAGCTTCTGCACAGCAAAAGAAACCATCAACAAAACAACGAGAAAACCCACTGTATGGGAAAACATATTTGCCAATGACATATCTGATAAGGGCCTAATCTCCAAAATTTATAGGGAACTCATACAACTTAACAAAAGGAAGATAAACAATCCAATCAAAAAATGGGCAAAGGACCTAAATAGACACCTTTCAAAAGAGGACATTCAGAAAGCCAAGAGACATATGAAAACATGCTCAAAGTCGCTAATCATCCGAGAGATGCAAATCAAAACAACAATGAGGTACCATCTCACACCTGTCAGACTGGCTATCATCAACAAATCAACAAACGACAAGTGCTGGAGAGGATGTGGAGAAAAAGGAACACTTGTGCACTGCTGGTGGGAATGCAGACTGGTGCAGCCACTATGGAAGACAGTATGGAGTTTCCTTAAAAAACTGAAAATGGAACTCCCATTTGATCCTGTGATCCCACTTCTAGGAATATATCCCAAGAAACCAGAAACACCAATCAGAAAGGATATATGCACCCCTATGTTCATAGCAGCACAATTCACCATAGCTAAGATCTGGAAACAGCCTAAGTGCCCATCAGTACATGAATGGATTAGAAAACTGTGGTACATCTACACGATGGAATACTATGCTGCTGTAAAAAGGAAGGAACTCTTACCATTTGCAACATCATGGATGGAACTGGAGAGCATTATGCTAAGTGAAATAAGCCAGTCAATAAAGGAAAAATACCACATGATCTCACTCATTCATGGACAATAGAGACCATTATAAACTTTTGAACAATAATAGATACAGAGGCAGAGCTGCCTCAAACAGATTGTCAAACTGCACGGGGAAGGCCGGGGTGGGTTGGGGGGCAGGAGGTAGGGGGGTAAGAGATCAACTAAAGGACTTGTATGCATGCATATAAGCATAACCAATGGACATAAGACACTGGGTGATAGGGGAGGCTAGGGGACTGTCTAGGGCGGGGAGATAAAATGGATACATATGTAATAACCTTTGTAATACTTTAAGCAATAAAAAAAAAAAATAACTTGCTGCTTTCTCATTGGTCACTTAGCTCTTACACTCAATGCTAGGAGAAAACTCTTTAGCTCACTGTTAGGAGTAGAAGCAGGAGTGTACCTCTACAGTAAGGCTGGTGTCAGTTGTGTGGCCACAAGCCACTTCAGCTTCCGCAGAAGTGACTTGGCCGCCAGTTCTCTGTGCACTCCCCCACTCTGATAAGATCTCTCTAGAATACTCGTAATACATGAACACTCAAGCACATGTGAATGTGTTCTGGTATTTCTGAGACCCAGTCAGGGAGAGAAGCAAGATCTCTAGCCAGAGAGAGGGTTCAGGGTCTCAGATTCTCACCACTCCAGTCAAGGTGCAGCTCATGGTGATGGTATAGAAAGGCACGGGCATGGTTCCGACCATCTGAATGAAGGGGGTTTCTCCCACCTCACCCTTGCACTTTAGCTCCAGCAGTTAAAATAGCAGCAATGCAAGTAGTGGGTGTATGTTTCACTGTCTTGGGATGTCTTCAAAAGTGGATCATCATATCCTCCTTATGGCTAGAGAAGCTCTGCATGCAGAAACTAATCCAGTGCTGAATGTCTAAGTGTTAACCTTAATATATGACCAAAGCTACTGTCACAGGTTGAATGGTGCCCAAGTCCTACTCCTCTGTACCTGTACCTATGATCTTATTTGAATATAAGGTCTTCGAAGATGTAATTAAGTTAAGGACCTCCAGTAAGGTCAGCCTTGATTTAGGGTAAATTCCAAACGCAATAACCGGTATCCTCGTGAGAAAAATGAGAGGGATATTTGAAGCATACAGATAGAGAATTTGAAGAGGGATGGATTTGGTTAGGACTCTCAGCAACTCTTGATCTACAGAAGGGTGAACACAGTATGTGTGGGAAGGGGGAGGGCTATTTCTATCTTTTGTTTTTATTAAAACTTTTCATTTTATAAGTTACATTATTAGTATAATATTTAGAGGAAATAAAAATACTAATAAGCATAAACAGGAAAGTAAAAACCACCAATAATCCTACAACCCAAACAACTATTGTCAATATTTTGATGTATAGTATTATTTTAGAAAGAACTGGATCAATACTCCATATGTTATGTTATTTTATTTTTATAATATTTTAAATTCAGATATAATTTGTATACAAAGCACATTAATTATCTCCTGCTACATTAAAAAGCACCCCCCAAAACTTAGCAGCATAAAAAGCAGCAAGCACTTATATCTCCCGCAGTTCCTATGAGCCAGGAGGCTCTGGCTCGGGTTTTCTCATGAGGCTGCAGAGAAGATGCCAGCCAAGCCACAGTCAGCTGAAGACGGGAACAGCCTTTTCCAAGCTCCCTCTCTGGTCGTCAGCGGGCTCCAGCTAGTCACTGGCTGTTGAGTGGGGGGTGAGTGCCTCTTTACAGGGCTGCCTGAGTGTCCTCAAGACATGGCAGCTGGCTTCCCCAGAGCAAGTGGCCCAAGACAGAAAAAGCATGAAAGTAAGACCAAAATGGAAGCCACGGTATTTCTGTAACCCAGTCTCAGAAGTTACATACATCACTCCCACTGTATTCTAAGGGTCACACAGACCAACCCAGGTACCATGTGATATGTCAAGAAGCAAGGATTATTGGGGGGTTTTCTTAGAAACTGGCTTCTATAATAAATTGCACGGATTTTAAGTGTACATTTGATGGGTTGTAACAACTGTACACACTTATGTAACTACTAGAGGCCCGGTGCAGGAAAATCATGCACTCAAGGGGGTCCCTCAGCCTGTCCTGCACCCTCCTGCAGTCCAGGAGTCCTCAGGGGATGTCCGACTGACAGCCTAAGTCTGCCCTACAGGCCTAAGCTGTCATTTGGACATTCTCAGTGCTGCCGCAAAGGCGGGAGAGGCTCCCGCCACCACCAATGCACTCGCCAGCAGTGAGCCCAGCTTCTGGCTGAGCAGCACTCCTCCTGTGGGAGTGCACTGACCACCAGGAGGCAGCTCCTGCATTAAGCGTCAGCCCCCTGGTAGTCAGTGCGTGTCATAGCGACCGGTCATTCTGCCGTTCAGTCAATTTGCATATTAGCCTTTTATTATATAGGATTACCAATCAAAAAATACTTGTCAGTACAAAAAGTTTTCTCTTGTTCCTTTCTAGTCAAGCCCCATCCACTCACCAAAGGGAATCAGTTTTGATTCTTTTCACCATAGAATTATTTCATTATTTCATACTAGAGGCCTAGTGAACAAAATTTGTGCAAGGGGGGGAATGGGTCCCCTCAGCCCAGCCTGTACCCTCTCTGGGACCCTTCGGGGGATATCTGACTGCCAGTTTAGGCCCGATCCCTGGAATTGAGCTTAAACCGGCAATCAGACATTCCTGTCACAATCCTATACCACTGGCTCCTAATCACTCACCTGCCTGACAGCCTGGTCACCCCTAACTGCCCACCCCCCACCCCCGCCGGTCTGATTGCCCCTCACTGCCTCTGCATGCTGGCCTGATCACCCCTAACTGCACCCCCTGCTGGCCTAGTCACCCTTCACTGCCCCCCACTGCCAGCCTAATTGCCCCCAACTGCCCCTCCCCCTGCTAGCCTAGTAGTCCCCATGCAGCCTGCTGTTCAGTCACTTGGTCATCCCTCACTAACCCCCCTGCTGGCCTGGTCGTAGGCAGCCATCTTGTGAGGGTTTGAGGGTTAATTTGCATATTACCTCTTTATTATATAGGATACTTCATGCAAGTAGAGTTGAACAGTATGTACTCTTTTCTGTCTGGCTTCTATGATGCAGTAGTATCTCCTGGATTCATCCAAGCTGTTAAACGTATCAATAGCTCATGCCTTCTAATTTCTGACTGGTATTCTACTGTATGAATTTACCACAACTTGTTCATTCATTTTCCTGTTGACAGACATTGACTTAGCTCCAGTTTGGAGCTGATATGAATAAAGGCATTATGAACATTCTTGTGCAAGTCTTTCTGTAGACATATGTTCTCATTTCAGGTAAAAACTACAAAGTTTGATTGCAGGGTTACAAGTTTGATATAGGTTTAATTTTATTTTAAAAATTGCCATACAGTTTTCCAAAGTGATAGTATCATTTTACATTTCCACCAGCAACTTATGAGAGTTCCAATTATTACCTATATTCACCAACATTTAACTTTTTGGTTTTAAACTTTAGCAATCTGGTGGGGATGTGATATCACATTATGGTTTTAATTGGTCATTTTTCTATTGCTGGTACTTAGTAACTGATTAATGGTCAGAACTAATGTAACCACGATGTAGAAGTCCTTTCAAGCCAAATTCAGGATAATTAAATATACCATTTTTCTAGAAATAGTAGAAATAATATTAATTTATAGAAGACATTCTTTAGAGGTAGCTGTTTAAATAATTTTACTCATTATAATTATATTGCGACCTTGTCCCAACTATAAGCTCATTTTCCTTATCTTTTGCATAAAACTCAGGCTTTGCTACTTCAGGGTTCTGGCACCACATTCAATCTGTCCAGATGGCTTCCTATTTTGCCCCTGCTTTGCCCTGAAAACTTGTCATTTCTGTACTCTTGGCCTGTTCTTTTAAATGTGTTTCTTTGCCACTCCCCAGTTGTTCTTTTCAAATTCCCCCTAAAAATTATTTTCACCCACCTAAGTTTGTGATCAGTATAGCTTTACTGGGAACTTTTTGTTATTGAAAAATATAATGGAGAAAGAAATACTAAAAAAAATAAAAAATAAATAAATAAAACCTAAAAAAACATTAAAAAGGAGAATTTTGTGTCTCTTCTGTTCTTCCTGCTTCTCTTAATCACTTGAGCATCATTATTTAGAACAGGAAATTTCCCTTTGACCTTAGTACCAGGAGTAGTTTGCTTCTGAGCAGTTGGTTGGTTGTTACGTATGGACTTCATGAATCATGTAACCGATCATGCTCTCCTATCTGAGCTGGCTGCTAGAAATCTCAGAGTCAGATTTGCAGCCCATCTGTACCAACTGGGTTGCGCCTCAAGACATACTTTCTGTCATTAATCCCACTCTTATTTTTATCATCTTATTTTTCATACTCTTCTCTTATTTTCCTACTACTTATTGTCCATTTGCCTTGACTTCTTTTTACTTAAAAAATTAAAGTCCCTGCCCAGCCAGCATTCCTCAGTGGTTGAGCATCGACTTATGAACCAGGAGGTCATGATTTGATTCCTGGCCAAGGGACATGCCCTGGTTGTGGGCTCGGTCCCCAGTAGGGGGCGTGCAGGAGCAGCCAATCAATGATTCTCTCTTATCATTGATGTTTCTATCTCTCTCACCTCTCCCTTCCTCTCTGAAATTAATAAAAATATATTTAATATATATATGTATATATAAAATTAAAGTCTTATAGTATATATTTTGAACACTGACTTAACACTTTTTTTCAGAGTAAGATGGATTATCTATAAATAAATAGGCAATCTCCTATTTCCTAAGAGGAAAAAAAAGGAAAATTTGTTTAACCTAATGTCATAATTCGTGTCTCACCTATCATGGGCTAAAAGCTTCTAAAAGTAGTATCTCTTGCACCCCATTTGCAAACAGACGGGTGAATATCAAGAAGTTAATTGAACTGCCCAAGATCACAGATTGCATCAGTGACAAGGGTCCGTAAAGAATCTTTGCTCTTCACCCAACACATTGTTTATGAATCTAGCACTCCATTTGCACTTGGGTCATGACTATTTAGGGTATTTAATTACTTTGAAAACTCACTCAAAAACACCAGTCCCTGCCTTTGAGGTCTATGGGTTTTTAAGTCTATGGAGAACTGGCCTAAGGTTATTACAAAGTTAATTGTTTTGGATTTTTTTCAAAAGCAGCTATGGTGTAGCAAAAAAATCATTGTCTTGACTTTTTCAAAATCTGTAACTCTCAGAATTAGGGAAAATTACTGTGATTTTCTTGATCCCCACTGCTCAAAAAAAAAATACAAAGTAGTAATATCCCAGAGGAAACTACTATTATATTAATAAAAGTATTAAGCAGGTATATTAAAATATACAGAGATGCTTAGGAAATTCAGTTAGGTCAAAGATTATTTTGGTTAGTTGTCAGGGGAGATTGCAGAGCATACTGGAGTTAGGATTTAAAAGAAGGGTAGGGCTTAAATTATTTAAGTCAGGAGACAGTAAAGGTACAGAACCAGGATTGAAGAGGGTATTTTGGCGACAAGAGAAAGACATCATTTGGCCAAAGTGGAGGGACCATTTTAGGGATTGTGAGTTTAAATTGTATTATTCACCTTCATATGACAAAATGAACACCAAGGAAAATTTTCAGTTTCATTCTCAGAGGTGACTGGACCTAACCATAAGTTCCTCAATAAGACAATAATGGGCTGGCATTTGTTGTTTAAAACATAGCTGAGAGAAGAATGGGAGATGCATGGGAGGGGGCTATATCAGTTAAAAGTGCCCCACAGTTGATCCTGTGAATGGAAAACAAATGTTCAGTTTAAGACTCATTGTCTAGAAGAAATAGAGAGAACTTAAGGATTGCTTAGATAAGAAAAAAGTGCAAGTAAAATTATTGTAAGGCCTCAAATGTTGGCAATGAGACAGTGTTAGAATGTTCAGAAAGCATTTGGAGATGTGGGCCTAAGCACCCAATAAGAAGTCAAAACTGGAAGTGACAATGTGATAGTTTTAAGTCATTCAGTTCAGTAACTCAACTACGGAGTTTCCTCTTAATGCATAATCCTATGCCAGACCTATGGAAGGTAAAGAAGAAAGGTAAGATATAGTGAGGCAAGGCTTAAGTACAGAAAGGTGTGTCAACAAGACTGAGGAACATAGATATAAATCAGAAGCCAAATGAAGTATAAAAATGGTCTTAAATAGAAGAAATCTCTAGGAGGAAAAAAAAAACAGAGTGAAAGGTAACCTTAGAATGGAAAAAAATATTAAAATATTTACAAGTCATATATTTGATAATGGGTTAATTCAGTGTATAAAAAGAACTACAACTCAGCAAAAACAACAAAACAAATAACTCGATTTAAAAACAGACAAAAAACTTGAACAGATATTTCTCTGGAGAAGATATACAAATGGCCAATAAGCATAAGAAAAGATGCTCAACATCACTAAACTTCAGGAAAATGCAAGTCAAAACCACAATGAGATATTATTTTATACTCATTAGGATGGCCACTGTTTAAAATAATAATAATAAGTGTTTGATGAGAATGCAGATAAACTGGTACCCTTGTGTATTGTTGGTGCAAATATAAAATGGTACAGCTGCATGGAAAACAGTAGTCAGACTTCTCAAAAAAATTACCATATAATCTAGCAATCCCACTTCTGGGTATATATCCAAAAGAATTGAAAATAGGATCTCAAAGAGAAATTTGCACACCCATATTTATTACAGCATTATCCACAATAATCAAGAGATGGAAGCAATGTAAATGTCCATTAGCAGATGAATGACTAAGAAAATGTGATACACACACCCACACACAATGGAATAATATTCAGCCTCAATAAAGAAGGAAACCTTGTCATATGCTGCAACATGGATGAAATTTGAAGACATTATGCTAAGGGAAATAAGCCAGCTACAAAAAGACAAAGACTACATGAATTCCACTTACATGAGGCATAAAAAGTAGTCAAACTCATAGAAAAAGAAAGTACAATCATGGTTGTCAGGGGCTGGGGGAGAGGGGAGAAGAGAAGTTGTTCAATACGTATAGAGTTTCAGCTTTGCCAGTTGAAAAAAAGCTCTAAAGATCAGTTTCACAAGAAGGTTCATGTAGTTAACATACTAAAGCGTGCGCTTAAAAATGGTTAAAATTGTAAATTTTAGGTTATCTGTTTTTATTACAATAAAAAAAGAATATAAGAAATCTCTGAGAATGTGAGCACTGAAGAAGACAGAATAAGAGTAGTGAGAGGTTGAATACAGAAGCTGAAAGAATGTGCTATAAAAAGAACCAGATGCAACAGAGAGATTAATAGGACAACAAGGAGACAGAGAAATCATTATTTTCAACATTCATTAATTGATTCAATCCACAGAGATTTATTGAGCTCCAACTATGCAACAGGCACTGTTCTAATAGAAAAAAAGGGTGAAAATTCTTTTTCATTGTGTTTGCAGAAAACAATAAATATACATCAGATAGTGATAACTGCTATGAAGAAAAATAAGCAATCTAAAGAGGCTGGGTTGGGCGCCGGGGGTGGGGGTGGGGGGGGACAGGACTCTATTTTGCTATTTTGGTTTTTTTAAATAGTGACCAAGGGGTCATCTGATCAGACACCTGAAGGAAGTCTTATGAATATATGGGGGAAGAACATCAGGGCAGAAGGAAGAGCAAATGCCAAGGTCTGAGACAGGAATACCTTGCTTCAGAAGCAGTAAGAAGGCCAGTGCGGTTGAAGCAGTTTGAGAAAGAAATATCAATAAGAGATGAGCTCTCAGCTGTGGCCAGGTAGAGTGGCACTGAGGATTAAAAGGGGGGAGGGTATGAAGTTTACAACAATTCAAAGAGTTTGCTAGTGGAAAAAAGGAGAGATAAAATGAACTGGAGTTGAATGACTCATTGGTATCACAGGAGGTTTTCATTGTTTGTTTGTTTGTTTGTTTTTTTAATATATTTTACTGATTTTCCACAGAGAGGAAGGGAGAGGGACAGAGTGCCAGAGACATCGATGAGAGAGAAACATCGATCAGCTGCCTCCTGCACACCCCGCACTGGGGATGTGCCCGCAACCAAGGTACACGCCCCTGACCGGAATCGAACCTGGGACCCCCGAGTTCACAGGCTGATGCTTTATCCCCTAAGCCAAACCAGTCAGGGCGAGGTTTTCACTGTTTTAAAAAAAGTGATATGGGGGGAGGGGGAGAGGAAGAGATAGAGGAAGTTATGACACGGGAGGGAATTATTAAGGTGTAAAATACCTTCAAGAGGAAGAAAAATATTAAATAACTTAAATAGAGTTCAAGATATTAGATTATGGTAAAGGAAGAGCTCCTTCCTTCAGAGATCCTGGGGAAAGATGCAAAAATAAACCTGTAGCCACTGAAACCTGCTCTCAGCACCTACTTCTGTACAGCCAGACCAACAAGTATAAATATGAACTCAGACAGTATGAATTCTGCTCAAATAGGAGATGGATGATCCTTGAAGTCTGTAGGCATAGATAGATATTTGAGGTAATTCATTAGAACCAAATAAAGGAAGCTTTTGGTTGTTGACCTAATAAAGTACTACAGGATCTTTACAAAATCTTAAGCCTGGCTAAATATGGGTTTAATAAGTTTGGTAATCAATATATGAAATGAAGAAATGGTTTGATCTTTATTTTCCTTAAGGCTTCTAAAAAGATGGAAACCATCTGAAAAGAAATCTAAAACAAATACATAATAATTTAGAAAGTTCAAAAAAACACATTAGAATACATCAGCAGCCTGAGTTTATGGGGGAAATCAAATAAATAAAGCTGAAAGACTCTTAAAAATACAACCTGACCAAAGTAAATGTTTGAGAAATTTAAATAATATTAGATTGTATATTTTTAATATATTTTATTGATTTTTTTACAGAGAGGAAGGGAGAGGGATAGAGAGCTAGAAACATCAATCAGCTACCTCTGCACACCCCCTACTGGGAATGTGCCCACAACTGAGGTACATGCCCTTGACCCCACAACTGAGGTACATGCCCTTGACCAGAATCGAACCTGGGACCCTTCAGTCCGAAGACATGGGCTCTATCCACTGAGCCAAACCGGTTAGAGCTTAGATCATATTATTATTCAACATTAGGAATGTCTATTCAACAGTCGTAGGTTCATGACCCCTCTGTCTTAAAAAAGTTCACTGTACAAAAAGTACATTGGATTTGTGATAAGTAGGCAACACAAAGTCTTGATATTTAATGTGTATGGCTGGTGTTATTGACTAGAGCTCAGGCCCAATATTAGAAAACATTAGAAAAAGCATAAAGAAGATGAAAGACACATTAACATATGTCGATCCTATTAACTACCAAGTATCAGAATGACTTTTGGTATTAGCTGATACCAGTATTTAACTTTATTCATACTCTTTAAAATTATGAAATATAGCATCTCTACAAACACAGGTATAAAACACACATGTATCGCTTAATAGATGACAATCATCTTCCTCCTTTTGCTTTCCCTTCAGGGATAACTGCCATCCTGAATTTATGATACTCATTCCCTTGCCCTCCTTTAAAGTGTTTCTACCTTTGTACACGTCTCATATTGTTTCATGCCAGCAGTGGATAAAGAACCCTGTTCAACTGGCTTACATCCTGGCATCTGTATTGACCAAGTTTTAGATTTTCACCCATCTAGTGGATATGAAATTATACCTCATTGTGGTTTTAATTCACATTTCCTGATTATTGAGTTTGAGCATCTTGTCACATGTTTATAGGACAGCTAGAATGGTTCTTGATAGAAGAGCTATTTTGTATTGGGCTGCTCATTTTTTTTCTTATTGATTTCTAGTTATTTATATAATCCTTTGAGTTATATGTCTTGTAGATATCTTCTCCTAGTTTTTGGCCTACTTTTTCATTTTCTTTTTGATGTATTGCAGTGAACAGGTATCCTTAATATTAATGTGGCCAATATTTACCAATTTCCTCCTATGATTTTACTCATTACTATTTCTAACTTTATTGCATTATGGTCAGAGAATGATTACAAATTGGTAGGACTGGCTCTTGTCCTAGCAAAAATTCAGTTTTTATAAATGTCTTCATGTGGTCTATACATTAGTATTCTTCTATATCCTTACTAATTTTTGTTTGCCCAGTCTACTGGTATTTTAGAGAGTTCCACAAGAGTAGATTTGCCCATTTTCCTTTGTAGTTCTGTCAAATTTGAATTTCCATATTCTGTAACTATGTTATTTTTCTCACAAGGTTTAGATTTGCTGTAACTATAAGGTGAATTAACAATTTTAATATTATGTTGTGGCTCTCTTAGTTCTTATTTCCTTACAAGCTAATGTCTAATATTAAGATAGTTGCCCCAGGTTTCTTTTGATAATTTGTCTAATATATATATTTTTCATTCTCTGGTTCTAAAAATTTAGGTATTCTTTTTAATATATATATTTTTTTATTGACTTCAGAGAGGAAGAGAGAGGGAGAGAGAGATAGAAACATCAATAATAAGCCCCACCCTGGGGATCAAGCTGGCAACCTGGGCTTATGCCCTGACTGTGACCTCCTGGTTCATAGGCTGATGCTCAACCACTGAGCCACATCAGCCAAGCTTAAGTTTCCTTTTGATGTATGTGGTCTATTGTAAATAGTGTATGGCTGGACTGTTTTTTAATACAGCCTGGTCATCCTTATATTTTACCTTTAGAGTTTAGCTCATTTACATTTATTGTGACCAATAACACAAAATAGATTCGATATAATGCTCTTATATTATTAATCAATATATATAAAGATATTTATTATGAGAAATAGGCTCACATGATTATGGAGGCTATAAAGTCTCACAATATGTCATCTGCAAGCTGGATACTCAGTAAAGTGGATGGTGTAATTTACTCCAGGTCCGAAGGCCTTAGAACCAGGGTAAGTCTCAGTCCAATGGCAGAAGACCAATGTCCCACCTCAGTCAGACAGAAGAATCAATTCTACCTTTCTTTGACTTTTTACTCTATTCAGACATTAACTTGATTAGATGATGGTCACCCACATAAAAGAAAGCAAACAATCTGCTTTACCAATTCAAATGTTGATCTCATCCAGAAACACTCTCACAGACACATTTGGAAGTAATGTTTAGCCAAAATCTGGGCACCTCAAGGCCCAGGCAAGTTGATATAAAAAAAAAAAATTATCATTCCACCTGCTAATGTCAATAATCCATTCCTAAAACATCAGGTATTTTGCTTGAAAACATTAAGTCTATTTTCTGTTCTTTTAAATGAGAAAACTTATAATGCATTATATGTTAACCTTATCTCTCAACCAATTTTCTTAAGTAAAATACTTAAATCAAAATAAACTATCATATTGGGATGTAAAATACTTAAAACATTATTTTAAGGTTACCAAACATGAAAGTCTGAATGCATGCCATGAACATGATGTTTAGAATATGGCAAAGCAAATAACAGCAAAAAAATACATTTGTTAGAAAAAAAAAGATTCAATGAAATATTTCCAATAAAAACAAGATAATTACCTGCAAAAAGCTGTAACTCATCAAGTGAAGAGAAAACTTGATACTTGAAGAAAACTAAGGAGGGAGCAGGACTGTGGCATAATTGTTTGTCACTGGTTGTAGAAAGAGCTGATGTAGACGAGTGGGATGAAAACAGTAATTTGAAGCAAACTATTCACCTCAGAAGCTGATGGAAATTGTCTAGCCATTGGCTCTTCTGGAGAAGCTCCTGAACAAGAAAGCCAGGACGCAGTGTCAAAGGAGATGACTAACAGTGGAGGGTGAGAAACTCGTATAATGGAGCCTTGTTTAAATTTCCAATTATTTTCTCCTTTCAACAAAAGTTTCTTCGGTGCATTTTGAGAGAGAGAGAGAGAGAGAGAGAGAGAGAGAGAGAGAGAGAGAGAGAGAGAGAGAGAGTATGCGCGTGCACACAACTCATTCATCACTAGTCAAAAATGAGGGCTAAGTAATAGAAGGCCTTTTGGCAATGTGTTCAGCACAAGCACACAGCGGCAAAGTGTGGTTCCCACGGAGGGTAATGCCATAATGTTCCGCTCAGGCCCAGCATCCCTTTTGTGGAGCTCTGCATGCTTTTCCAAAAACCTTCCTGTGATTTTGATGACTTGTCCATTGTATTTGACATGTGACCTGATAGCTCTCCAGCACATCATTCTGTTAAAAATGCATTGAGTATTTACAATGTAATTAGACACTGCTCCTATATAATCACAAGCTGATACAAAATATATCTAGAGATTCATGAGTTCTATGATATTTGGTTATTAGAAGCAAGTGTTTTACTGGAAAGATATTAGCTATAAAAAATCTACAATATATGCCTGCATTTTAATTTACTTTTACAATTTTATTCATTTTCCAATTGTATGTCTATTTTCTGTTTTCCTCCTTCTTTGCTTCTTTCTTGCTTTTAAGCCCAACTGTGGGCTTTTTTGTGGTTATAAATGATCAGGGCAGATATTGGACAATCTCTTTCTCATTCCCAAAACCATAATCAAGCCATCTTGCTGCCCTCTCCTATATGGTGGGCTTCGTTTCTCATTTCCATTGCACTGAGAGTGTAGCCTTTCGAAGTCCTGGTTTATTTGGAGATCAGCTCCTGTCTGCCCTAGCTTGAGGTCTCATTCCCTGAATTCACACACCTCTGGCAAAACAGAAGCACGAGGTCTCAGCACAGAAGTCAGCCTGGGTGCTCCCACTTGCCCAAGGTTTTACATTTTCTTCAGTTTTCACCTCTGAAAAGCCCTTGCTTTCATGCCAGCTCCACAATGAATTTTAAAATACATTTTTTAAATTATTTCATATTTAGCTTGTCTCTGTCAAGAGGGCTGTTCAGGGCATCTCATCTGCCTGTACCGCTGGAAACAGAAGTCTCTCTTCCTTTTCTAACATCTTTATTGTCCAAACCCAGGGAGTCAGAAGGCTGTCAAGTAACTTCTCAGTTCATGCTAAATAAATCCAGAAAATAAACCAAGCAGGTCAAAAGTGCCATCATGTTTTAATGTGGCAAAATGTAACAAACCCTAAGACTAAAATTAAGGTGAATCATGTAGGCAATTGTCACAGAAGGCTTGTCTGCCTACAGGGGCATGCTCATTCTGCTCACTCAGAGTGGCAGGTTTACTGGGAATTTGACTAAGACTCTTAGTATTGGGGGATAGCTGTAAAGAAATACCTTGTTTTTGTTGAAAATAACAATCCGATGGGCTTAGAAAAAAAGGCTTGTGAAACTTAACAATGATCTCTGAGTGATGGAAACTATGACTCATTAGTTATTTTATTTATGTTTATCTTTTAAACATGTTTTATTCTCAAAAGGAAAATGGCAATAAGTGTGTTTTTTAAGGCAAAGATATAGGAAATGTAGCATTTTAGCACTGGGGGGCAGGGACCACACCGGGTCTTCAGAAGGGCAGTGGTTTACTATAGACATCACAGTGCAGGCCGGCGATTTTGCTCAGAAGTGGCAGAAATAAGTGATAAAATCACTTATGGGAGTAAATGGTGCAGGAAGGTTGAGGTAGGCAAACATGGCAGAGAATGGTTTCTAAATGTTATAGGTCTGAAACACTTAAGAAGATGTATTCTTTTAACGCGTAATAAAATGCTGTAACTAGATGTAAAATGAAAGCAGTTATTTTGAAGGCTAACAATGAAAAAAACACTTCCTAAAATTGCCTGAGATTAGAAAATACATTTAAATTTTAATTAGGATGATTAGTCAGCTCAATATTCTACACACACAGGAAGGTAAACCAAAAAAGCAGGCTTCTTGAGGATGCCCTTGCTGATGTCAGCAAAGAGGTTTCCTTACACATCCATCCATTTCAGTATCTGCTATCTGCCAGGTACTATGGGAGATCCTGGAATCCACAGACAATGGTGCCTCCTTCGTGCCCTCAAGGATCTCAAGCTCTTTTGGGGACAACGGATTTTCACATGAGCTCCAGGGTAGCTTAGGATTGGCCATAGCATAGTGACCTCTCTTACAAAGGGACCAATTTCTAGTCTCAGTGTCTGACCTATATTCTTCCATCCGGACCCACAGGTGATATTTTACTTGACATGTATTTGCTGAAAGCAACAGAAACAATCCCAGATGCCTATCATTTGAACAGGAGGCTTTACCTAAATTTACATTAGGGGAGCCAGAGCCCCGGTTCATGGTAGAGTTGTCATTTCCAAGCCCTTCCCTCCTCGCTCTACTGCACAGTCATTGGCAGTTAAAATATTTGGCCCCCAAAGGCAGCCAAGAAAAACAACTCAGATATTGGTGTTTTAAAGTAGAGAACGTTCAGATTGATAGCCTCTGACCTAGAAACTTCCAGAAACTGCTTCCATTTTATAATCTCTACAGGGCTAAAAAGCTGTAACTCAAATGGAAACTGAGTGTTTACTCCAGCAAACAGGCATGTGATATAATCACTCCTCAGACAATAGAATGAAGTCAGAGCGTGATGGGAAGCTCATGACGGGTCCTGTTTCCAGGCCTGTGCTTCTTCGGGCCCTTTTTAAAGAACCTGCTTTATCCATGGGCTTGGAAACCGCATCCCAAAGGTGACATCCCATGGAGAAGGTAGGCCGATCAGATTCTCAGGAGAGGAGTTGGAACTTAGCAATTGAGAGTGAAGTAAGGCAGAGGTCATGAAACAGAGTTGGAGCTGTGGCCCCACTGGGTTGTGGGCAAGATGAATGAGAGAAGAAGCTGACCAAAAGAGCAAGAATAGACAGATGAGAGAAAGGCAGATACAGCTTGTATAAGAGAGATTGTATGGCCCTGAGATATTGGGGAAATCAGGTTCTTCACTTCAGTCCTGGAAACCATACGTAGCCATGAAATGGCCTGACATTTCTTTGGAAAAGCTCTCTCTTTACTTGGGCTAGCTTGAGTGGGTTTGTTTTCTTTGTCTTGACTAAGATAAATCAGAACACAGCTGAGCAGAAGCATTTTATTACTTGTTATAGGTAACATTCAAATGCATCAGTGGGTAAACAAGCTCTATTAGTGAAAATCATAAGAACACTGCAAAGCAAATGGTGAAAAATGCACTGCTAGCTACCATAATACCTGCACAGGGGAGGGCGAAATAGATCGCATGTTCAACTTGAGATTCAATGGGAAACCAAGACACATGCCACAGGGGACATTTTAAGCCCTCGTTCCTGATAGAAATAATAGCTTGAGTGCCTTGATCGACTACTGGCCTCAAAAATGTCATGAAATCAGGTGCTTCCAGTAGCAGCAGTAGTGATATTAATTTAAGAGTAATTCATAACCCAAGACAATAAGCTGAGGCTTCATGACAGGCCTCTGATATTCCAACTCACAGTGTATTTTGAGGGACTGAATACATCCTCTTTTGTTTTGTATATGGCAATGTCACAACAGTGTTTATGTGTCCGCATCACATATACATTTACACAGCATTTTTTGATACTTACAACTCATTTATTAAATGGCAATGGTCTAGTCCTCCAATGAAGATAAACCTATAAACTGGTTTCTTATCTACAGCACTTATCCATTATAGATCTTGTGCCTCCTGAAAGATGAATAATTACAGTCCCTGAGGAGATTTGCTATATATATTGCTGTGGTAGTCATCAGATCGGAGGGAGGCTTGATAGGTGTGGGCAACAATGATAAAACGAACAGCCCGCCTGTCTGTCAGGCAGCAAAGTAAATTGGGGAGAACAGCCCTCATTACTGCAAGTTGAGTGGGCATGTGTGGCATCCAATTTCTGGGCATGTACTCTTTCTCTCCGTGATAAAGTAAATACTATACCATAAAGACTTACCATAAATAAATTCATCTAATGAGTAAGAAAAAGAAAGATCATATATGACTTATGGATGAGTTCATTTGAGGCCCTATTTTATATAAATAGCCTGCCCTTTAAAATAAAATAGCCATACATATATTTGCCACATTGGAAGTCTATATTCCTTGGGGGGAAATGGCAGATCAGAAATCAGAATCTCACAAGCTGTGCATAATAAATGTGTAGCATATGTTATGGCTGAATTCATTTCTACGGTTTGCAGCACATATATTCTACCTAGAATTGCAGAAGTGCTTGTTATCTTGATGACACTGAGGCAAGAAGAGAAGTTGACAAGAAGAATGTCATATTTAGCTTGCGATATCTCCTCCTGGGATCATGTCAGAATTCCTAATAATAAATCCATGGGAATAAATGCAAGAATCGTCGAGTTTAACATTGCCATATCCTAATTATAGACTGGTCTTAGTAGCCCCATAGGTCCTGTGGATTAATTTTATAAATTACGTTGATTTCACTATGACATATATCTTTTACAAAATGTAGGTTATAAATGACCTGAGCCTTCTATTAATTCAATGTATTCTTTGGATGATTCTATCCTAACAGTTCTAACTGGTAAATCAAATCCTTCTCTCTCTAGCTTCAAAATCCCTAGTTTCTTCTCCTTAAGATGTCTACATGATTTATTATCTTATCCTTCATTCAGCAAATACTTATTGACCGCCAACTATGTGTATAACATTGTGCTACACACTGGGAAAGATGTGAAGATGTATAATGCACGCTCCTAGCACCCTAGAAAATTCCTCTTTTTCCAGACAATAAGACAAGCACACATGAAAAGTGAAATATCAATGCAGAAGTTAGAATACTTCAAGACAATAAAAGAGATATCTCAGAACAGTATATTTTGAAAGGTTAAATAACTGATATAGACCAAATAAATAAATAAATAAATAAATGAAAAAAGGTGGAAGGAACAATAATCTTTCAGTGCTCAGTGGTCAGAGAAGGCTTCCTGGAGAAAAAGAAAAAAGAGAAGATTCGAACTATTTCAAAAGAGGCAGTGTGAGCATAGAGGAGGACATGGGTTAATACGCATGGCATGTTGGGAAAACATGGGCCACTCCTCAGACCAGGGGGGAGCTTTGCCTGGCGTGCAGGAGAGCGTGCAGGAGGGCAGTGTGAGGACAGTCTGTAGAGCATCTTGACTGGCAGTCCATTCTTCATCTTAGAATAATGGGAGCCTGTAAATGTTTTTATTATTAAATCAACTCTATTGGGTGTAATTTCTGCATGATTAACTGCACACATTTAGAATTTACTGTTAGGTGAGCTTGAACAAATGGATGCTGATATGTAACCACCACTGCAAAGAAGCTATAGGACATCTCCATCACTCCAGAAAGTTCTCCTTGACCCTTTCCCATCAATCCCTCCCAACCCCTTTCTTTTTCATTAACACATCATAGTCTGCTACTGATCACTGGATATTTTTAATAGTCCCAGTTTTAAGCTATAATATTTTCAAGCTGCTTTATTATACTTTATACAGCTGTAAACACTTGCAAAGAGAAGGAATTCTTATTTTTGCAGGCGGGGGGGGGGTTCCCCTATCCCTTCCCCAAATTAAGTCTGGGCCTCCCAGTGGTATTCCTGGGTTAAACCATATGTACTCCACTCACCCACTAGAGTTTTAGTGTGGTGCGGCATCTGGTGCCATACTTCCACTTGCTCTGACTCCCAGTTTCCTCCATTGGTTTTATTATCAGCATCAACAAGTCCATTTAAGACTTAACTATGGCACAGAACTTAGCAGTCAGAGCTCAGAAGACAGAACCTACACAGAACCTACAGACAGAGGAGAACCAAGATGGCGGCATAGGTTAACGCCGGAGTTTGCTGCTTTGAACAACTACTTCAAAAGTGAAACTAAAACACGGAACGGACATCACCCAGAACCACAGGAACGCTGGCTGAGTGGAAGTCCTACAACGTGGAGGAAAGAGAAACGCACACGGACACTCAGAGGAGGCGCAGTGCTGAAGTCAAATTCTGAGGTGCGGAGTGCGCGGAGCGGGCTGGCGGCGGAGGGCGAGGTTGTTGTTTTCAATCGGGAGGGAGTTGCAGACTCTGAGCACCAGATCCAGGCGAGTCTTTAGGGGCCCAGACTCAAACGGGAGAAGTGGACTGTCTGGCTTCGGTCAGAGCGAGTGCAGCTTTCTCTCCGAGCTTTGCAGCGGGTGCTGGGACTCAGAGAGGCAGAGCCCCTGGGGACAGGACTGAGAGCCGCCATAACTGCTCTCTCCGGCCCACCCTGTTGATCCTGTTCGACCCGCCCCGCCCAAGCCCTGCACAGAGGCATTTGCCGGATAGCCTCAGGCAAAGGCTAGATTAGCACCTCCCTAGAGGACAGAAGTTCTCTCACTGCTGACACAGCTGATTCTCATAGCCACTTGGCCTGGAGGTCAAACCCTCCCTGGAATTAGCTACAACAATCAAGATTTAACTATAAGACTTCGAACAAAAACCACTAGGGGGTACACCAAGGAAGCATAACAAAATGCGGAGACAAAGAAACAGGACAAAATTGTCAATGGAAGATATAGAGTTCAGAACCACACTTTTAAGGTCTCTCAAGAACTGTTTAGAAGCTGTCGATAAACTTAATGAGATCTACACGAAAACTAATAAGACCCTCGATCTTATATTGGGGAACCAACGAGAAATTAAGCATACACGGACTGAAATAACGAATATTATACAGACGCCCGACAACAGACCAGAGGAGCGCAAGAATCAAGTCAATGATTTGAAATGTGAGGAAGCAAAAAACATCCAACCGGAAAAGCAAAATGAAAAAAGAATCCAAAAATGCGAGAATAGTGTAAGGAGCCTCTGGGACAGCTTCAAGCGTACCAACATCAGAATTATAGGGGTGCCAGAAGATGAGAGAGAGCAAGATATTGAAAACCTATTTGAAGAAATAATGACAGAAAACTTCCCCCACCTGGTGAAAGAAATGGACTTACAGGTCCAAGAAGCATGGAGAACCCCAAACAAAAGGAATCCAAAGAGGACCACACCAAGACACATCATAATTAAAATGCCAAGAGCAAAAGATAAAGAGAGAATCTTAAAAACAGCAAGAGAAAGAAACTCAGTTACCTACAAGGGAATACCCATACGACTGTCAGCTGATTTCTCAACAGAAACTTTGCAGGCCAGAAGGGAGTGGCAAGAAATATTCAAAGTGATGAATACCAAGAACCTACAACCAAGATTACTTTATCCAGCAAAGCTATCATTCAGAATTGAAGGTCAGATAAAGAGCTTCACAGATAAGGAAAAGCTAAAGGAGTTCATCACCACCAAACCAGGATTATATGAAATGCTGAAAGGTGTCCTTTGAGAAGAGGAAGAGGAAGAAAAAGGTAAAGATACACATTATGAACAACAAATATGCATCTATCAACAAGTGAATCTAAGAATCAAGTGAATAAATAATCTGATGAACAGAATGAACTGTTGATTATAATAGAATCAGGGACATAGAAAGGGAATGGACTGACTATTCTTGGGGGGGAAAGGGGTGTGGGAGATGTGGGAAGAGACTGGACAAAAATCGTGCACCTATGGATGAGGACAGTGGGTGGGGAGTGAGGGCGGAGGGTGGGGCGGGAACTGGGAGGAGGGGAGTTATGGGGGGGAAAAAAAAGAGGAACAAATGTAATGATCTGAACAATAAAGATTTAATTAAAAAAAAAAAAAAGAACCTACAGACAGAAGAACTTCACTGGAGAGAACATGGAAAAAAAAAAAAAAAGACTTAACTATGGCAGATTAATCACACACATATGCCTCCTCTCACTCTCAAGACCCTGATAAAATGAAAATAAAGGGACAAAACATATTATATGTGTGTATGTAGGTATTCACAAGGATATAGAAAATAGGAGATAAGATAACATCTGACAAGGCACTTCAACATATTTGGGAAGACAGACAGCAAATTGAGATGCAGTAACAGATTCAGAAGACGAAGCACATACTTGAAAGAGCCTTAGAGAGGAGAATCCACTTTATCCAAAAAATATCTCTGAGAATCTCAGACTCCTGGTCAGATACTGCAGAAATAAGGGGTGAGGCGTGAGGTTGAAAAGGGGATTGGTTGAAAGTCTGAATGTATGGAGGATGTCTCTCTCACATTATCCATCAGGCAATTATGCCTATCTCTACATCCAACCTCCAGCCCAAGCAGGAAAAGGAAGATTTAATTTCTTGAGAATTCAAGGGAGAAGCACTAAACTCAGAGATCTCAGACCTAGTGGAGGACATTAAGTGAAGAAATTCACTGTAAGAGAGAAAACTGAGTGGTGGGTGGTTCTCTCTTTGCTCATTCCCATGACATTGGTAGCTAGTCATATGGCTCGTAGTCAGTAAACTGAAAAATCCATCCCGCGGAAACAGAAGCCCTCAGAGAACAAATTCCAGAGAGTGCCTTTTAGGTGCCACTTCAAAATCAAATGGCCCCTTCATGCCCCATCACCCTGTAAAGAAGTCTCCCAGTTGATAGCACTCATCTGTGCATATAGAGATTTCAAGGTATCCTTCGCTTCTTCTTTTATTATTATTATTAGAAACTAGGCGCCCGGTGCACGAAATTCGTTCACTGGGTGTGTGTGGGGGGGGGGGGAGTGTCCCTCAGCCCAGCCTGCCCCATCTCACATACTGGGAGCCCTCAGGCGTTGACCCCCATCACCCTCCAATCGCAGGATCGGCCCCTTGCCCAGGCCTGACACCTCTGACAGAGGTGTCAGGCCTGGGCAGGGGACCCTCATTTCCCCCCATCACTGGTTCTGCCCCCAGCCCAGGCCTGATGCCTTGGCCAGAGGCGTAGACCCCCATCACCCTCCAATCGCCTGATCGGCCACTTGCCCAGGCCTGACGCCTCCGCCAGAGGCGTCAGGCTTGGACAGGGGACCCCCATCTCCCCCCGATCACTGGCTCTGGCCCCCGCCCAGGCCTGAGGCCTCTGGCCCAGGAATCATGCCTGGGCAGGGGACCCCCATCTCCCTCTGATCGCTTGCTCCACCCCCCGCCCAAGCCTGACGCCTCTGACCCAGGCTTCAGGCCTGGGCAAGGGGACCATCATATCCCCCCAGTCCCCGGCTCCGCCCCCCACCCAGGCCTGATGTCTCGGCCAGAGGAGTTGATCCTCATCACCCTCGGATCACCAATCACCGGATCGGCCCCTTGACCAGGCCTGAGGCCTCTGGCAGAGGTGTCAGGCCTGGGCAGGGGACCCCCAGCTCCCCGCGGTTGCAGGCTCCGCCCCTGCCCAGGCCTAATGCCTCTGGCCTAGGCATCCGGCCCGGGCAGCGGGGGCCCGCAGCTGCAGCGGCCCCGCGATCGTGGGCTTCGCTTTAGGCCCAGGCAAGGGACCCCTAGCTCCCGGGACTGCCAGCTTCGACCGTGCCCAGCTCCCATCGCTGGCTCCACCCCTACTTCCTGCTATCACTGGCCAGGTCAGAAAAGGTGCCTGATTCTCCAATCATGGCTGGGGGGCAGGGCAAAGGCAGCCCCAGGGCCGCCTTTGCCCTGCCCCCCAGCTCTTAGCTCCCCCCTGGGGAGTGGCAGGGGGCTTCTTCCTGCTTTCCCTTTCGCCTCCCTGCATTGTGCCTACATATGCAAATTAACCGCCATCTTGTTGGCAGTTAACTGCCAATCTTAGTTGGCAGTTAATTTGCATATAGCCCTGATTAGCCAATGAAAAGGGTATCGTTGTACGCCAATTACCATTTTTCTCTTTTATTAGATAGGATAGACAGTCAAGGTTTATTGTCATTTCAGGAAAACTTACAATATGAAAGGGAGAGATGAAAACAAAGAGTGAAAAGGAACACAGAGGAAAGAAAAGAAAGTACAGAAAAGGGAAGAAATTTTCCCCCAAACAGTAAATACCCTTAGAGAGATAGAGACTATGTTGCATTCATAAAATATGAATAGAAAGTTTTCAAAGAGAAATAGACAAGAATCAGAAAGTGCTCTTGAAAACTAAAAATTAGGTAGAATCAAGGAATTCCCCCAGAAAATAAAGCAAATGGACAAAAAGGTGGAAAAAAATAGGATAAACAATACATTAAAGTTCCATCTTAGGAACATCATCTGAGTTCTGAAAGAGAAAACAGACAAAATGGGAGGAAGAAAATTAGCAAAGAAATAATTTAAGAAAAGTATATGAATATCTAGATGAAAGGGCCACTCAGTAAATTGCAAACAGACGCATGGGAAAACATATTATTGTAAAATGTCAGAATACCAGAGCGAAAGAGAAGATTAGTAATAATTTTTAAAAATCTTTCAAAGAGAAAAATAATGCCACACACAAAAGGAACATAGATCAGAATGGCACTGGATTTTTCAGCAGTTACATTGGATAACAGAAAACAATACAGCGATAGCCTTAAAATTGTGAAGGAAAATTATTTAGAACCTTGAAATATAAACCCAGCCAAACTATCAATCAAATATCAGAGTAGAAGAAGGCATTTCAGAAAGGCAAAGTCTCAAAAACTGACCTCCCCTACACTCTTTCTTAAAAAAAAAAAAAAAAGAAACCAGATGAAGGATATTTTCTATAGAAATAAGGAAACGTATCAAGAGAGTGAAAGACTGCGAGTGTGGGAATTCAACAAGAAAGCAGTGAATGAAATGCCCATTATGCGGAAGAGAGGTGCCTGTTGACAGCTGGGTAGGAAGCCTGATGACCAGCTGTCTGGAGTGAGGCAGGAGCACCAATGGGTCTGGGGTGGGGAGTCTTCAGGGAAAAGACATGGGATTGGTAGACTACCTGAAATGGTGAGCTGTCTCATAGAAAATTACAGGGGGCGGGGGGTAGCTATTGATAAATTCAAGCTGAGGGCACACCAAGAGCACATTGGAAATGAACGTGAACTAACAAGGTGAGGAGGGCTTTAAATCAACAGGTGTGAAATGAGAGTAGCGTGGAGAATAGGTGTGTGCATTACACATGTAGATGTATAAATGTGCATGTACACATGAGCAGGCGAGTGTGTGTGTGTGTGTGTGTGTGTGTGTGTGTGTGTGTGTGTGTGTGTGACTGGAGAAAAAAGTAAGGACCGAGGAAGAAGAACGATCATACTGTACTCAGAGGTCCTGTTGCTAACATAAATCGCAGTCTCCTTTATGGAAATGTCCTTCAGGTGATTTATTTTGTTTTTGTTTTGCTTTCCGTCTGTAAGACTAGAGGTCACTGATAATTCTTTGGTGTGTGACTGAGGGCAGGCGGAGTCTGAGGCCCTCTGAAGGCTGCTGTTACGCGGGTTTTCTGGGGGTCCATAGTGCAACCCTTGTGTGGAAGGCTAATGTCACATGCTGGAGCTGAGTTGTATAGACTAAGTCAAATCCATCTCAGATGCTACCTTTCAAAGCCTCCACCACAGGTTAAAAGGGTTTCAGCAAAGAGAACATGAAATAGGGCGGCTTCCTGCTGATCTTGAGAAAACAGATGACTCTGTCTTTAAAAGTCTGGGGGGAAACTACAGTGGGAATGCTATTCTTCAACCATTTTTTTCTCTTTGTTCACTCCCTTGACTATCATTACTGATTATTACTGATTATTACTGATTATTATTATTCTTTGTCATTAAGACCTGGGATGCCTATACATATTAAAAAGTACTCTATTTCACACAGCGTATTCTTATAAGAAAGACAGAGATGGACGAAACCGGTTTGGCTCAGTGGATAGAGCGTTGGCTTGCGGACTGAAAGGTCCCAGGTTCGATTCCGGTCAAGGGCATGTACCTGGGCTGCGGGCACATCCCCAGTGGGGAGTGTGCAGGAGGCAGCTGATCGATGTTTCTCTCTCATCGATGTTTCTATCTCTCTCCCTTCCTCTCTGTAAAAAATCAATAAAATATATTAAAAAAAAAAGACAGAGATGACACCAGAATGGAGCTAGAGTAGCAGCCAAGACAAAAAGAACAACAGGCATGTCAAGGGCATTGGCCTAAGGATGACCCCAGAACCCTAAGGAGGGTCCCATAAGGTATGGCTATTGGGCAGAGGACCTTGGAGCCAGGGGTCAGGGGTCTGGGTCAGGGTAGGTCCTGGCTGGGTATGCAGGCCAATGACTTGATGTACCTGTGCCTTCATTTTCTCATCTGTCAAGTAGAAATAGTTACTCATATCACGGGATTATTTCAAAGTTAGCATATGTAACAGATTTTTACATGTAAAGGTTACAAAAGTGTAATTTATTAACATTACAGTTCAGATATTAATATATTCTATAATACATAATTAGTATATGTGATAGATAATTATTATGATTTATTTTCTTGCATAGTATGTGTTTAACAGATATCAAATTCTTTCCATTTTTCACAGTTACTTTGATGCATTGTTGCCAACATGTAGGCAATTAAACTGTGGCTGATATATAACTGCAATCACTAAGGTGACAGTTCTTGAATTATGCATTGAGCCCAAAGACCAATTTCTCAGCGGAGGCAGCTGCCGAGTGATGAACAGAGCACTGGGTGTTCTTAGGGTGTGGGACCCCTCCTCGCTGTGCACCCCGTCCGGTCCTATCCCCTCTCTGAGCCTGAGTCTTCGCATCTGTACAAGGAAGGAATTAGATGATGGTCTCCAGGGTTCTCTAACCAGAAATTTTCCCTTAAGGTTCTCTCTCAGAAATCGTTTCTCATGTGAGACGTTGGGTCAGGCACAGGGGCAACCAGCAGTGGTGTTAGCTATCTCTCACTACAGAACAAATTATCCCGGAACTTAGCGCTCCAGCAGCACTGATGATCTCACAGTTCCTCTGACTCAGGGCTCTCGCAGCCTTCAGTCAAGCTCTTGGCCAGGGCTCAGTCTGGAAGGCAATCACTTCCAAGCTCGCTCGTGGAAGAACCCGCTTCCTCCAGGTGTGTGGGACTGAGGGCTTCTGGTCCTGACAGGCTCCTGGACACAGACACCCATTCCTTGCTACGCGGGCTTCTCCACAGAGCTACTCACAACGCTGCTAAGCTTTCAAGTCCTCCTGTATGCTAGGGGGGCTGTTTTCTGCTTTGGGGAGATTGCACAAGACAGGAAAAGGAGCGAAGAAAGGGGAATTCTTTAAATGTCCTGGCTTTCTGGTGGAGGGTGCGCCTGGCTAAATGAATATACTGTCCCATTGCTGCTCAGGCCTCCCTCCGCCAAAGGTGCATGGCTCTTTAGAGGGTTCTGCAGGGTTCGACAGCATGGGGAGGCCATGGGCCCAGTGAGTTCTCCCAATTAGACCTAGCGGGGCGTAGGAGGTGAGAGAATTATCCCTTCACAGAAGTTGAAAAATTAGCAAATCCTCAAGGCACTGGTTATGTCGGTGATCACAGAGGTTTGGAGAAGGGGGCTCACTGGGGGAGAATTTGGAGGAGTTAGGATGTCACCAGATGGGGAGTCAGGGGAGTGAGGAGAGGCAGACAGAGAGTGTGCTGGTCAGGCACGTGGACCTTGGAGCTAGATCAGCTCCAGCTTGGAAGCCCTGCTTCCTTTCTTCTTCCCCATTTAATCTTCGGTGACGCTAAAGCTTTCTAATCTCCAAGTTTGGGAGAGTAATAGTACCTATCTTATGTTGTTATTGAGAGACTTGATTCCATAATGTTCAAAGAATATAGAATTATGTGCTTAATAAGTGGTCCTTATCATCACTGTTATAAGCTGGGGCATGGTATTGGCAAATTGGAACTACCAAGTACATCCCTGGGCAAGAGAACACTTGTTTGACTAGATTGGAGGGTTGAGCAGGGGGCAAGGCTCTTTTAGGCTCACTAATGACATTTCCTTTCTTTGGACCCTAAACTGTTCCCTTGAAATTCAATCAGCTGAAGTACAAGTGTATCCTTATTTTTGTAAGACTGGAATTCTGCAATAATTGATGATTTGGAAAATTATTCATTTTACATAAAAAGTAATTATTAAGAACTTTCAAATAAGAAAATAGAGACAGGCATTTAAATGAGAGAATGAGTTAGCTAGCTTATTTTAGAAAGAATATAATTTTACTTTTGAGCCAACATGTTGCAAAAAATTAAAATATACATACAGCAGATCATATTGCTGCACTGCCCAATACAGTAGCCACTAGCCACGGGTGGCTCTTAAAAAACTTGAACTGTGGCTAGTCTGAACTGACATGTGATGTGATTGTAAAATTCACTCTGGAATTTAAAAACTTAGCATTCAAAAAATATCTTAAATATCTCAATAACTTTTATATTGATTATAGGTTGAAATGATATTTTGAATATGTGGGGTTAAGTAAATATACTACTAAAATTAATTTCACTTCTTTCTTTTGACTTTTTTAACGTGGCTACTAGAAAATTTAAAATCATATTCACGTCTTGCATTTGCATTTCCCATTATACCTCTGTTGGATATCCTTGCTCTGAACAACGAGGGGCAGAAGCTCCTTCTACGTATTCATTCATACATTTATTCTTCCATCATCAGTCCTTTGTACTGGAAATGCTAAGACAAACATGCGCTGTTTGTCCACATTACAGGGTTTAGACTTTACTGAGTTAGGGGAGGGTGTGTGGAGCCAGCAGGCCCCCATACCTGTGTGCTGGGCTGGGGGAGTCACTCCTTGTAATACCCTCAGGCTATGTCCTGGCAGCTGCAGGCCTCACCCTGCTCTTTGCTTTTCCTTGGGCTCTTTATCTTCATCACAGCCATTCCTTACTTTGCACCCACCCCTCCACCGCCGCCTCTCCCAGCTCCCGTGGGAATTGGCACTCAGATCTGCAAGCACAGGACCATGCCCAGGAGCTCACCTTCGTCCTTCTCTAAACCACTCCCAGAGACAGTCCTGTCTGTCTGGATTCCTTAATAAAAAGTAGCCGAGTTCTTTGTTTGAGAGACACATTCAGCCATGAATAATTCCCTGCCTCCCTCTCTCTTCCTCCCATCCCCTTTTCTCTCCCCCCCCCCCCCCCACCGCCACTCTTTAAAAGATCCCATAGCCTTCCTCTGATAACCACATCAGTGTTTAATAACACAGCATCACTCAAGGAAGTGACTTTTTACACCTGGATTTTCCCTGATGCAGTCTTGTCCCTATCTTGTTCTTCTCCCAACAGAGAAAACAGTCTCCCTGTCAAGCTATCGGCATTCCCCTGTGTTCGCAAGTAGTTAATGAATCAACCTTTCTACTTTTTTTCATATCAAATAAATACAATTTTTATGGTGTTTTGGTTGTTTGATTTTTCTTTCTTACACCTTCACCTTATTCTGCTTGGGTTCTGAGGCAGTAAATTATTTCATGTACTTCCAAGGTTGTTATTTCCTGAAACTTGTTTATATTAGTCTTTTCAGAGCCCCCATGCTTCCCCCACAAAGGTCTAGTATTCCATTAAAAAAATGAAAGCCGTGCTTCAAAGTATGGTACATAGAGTAAAAAAGTCCCCCTGATTTCCACTTTTATATTTTTCTTTATCCTTCTCCCTTATTCCCTAGCATAGAAACAGGGCTGCATTATCGATTCATGTTCAACTTCCAGGCCACCCCACACCCCTCCACCCCTGTCTGTCATTCTTACATTATCTGCAATTCCCAGCAGAGTATTTGTGTCACTGTCTTTCCTGTTAACCTGCCGGTTTTCATCTTGGATTTCATTCTATTGGCTTTAAAATTGGCAAAGAAAAATTATTAAGAATGGCTGGTTTTAGGTTGTAAGTGAAATTGTATAAAATGGGTGTTTTAGTCTCTTTTTTTTTAAGCTTATCTTATGCCCCAAAGTGAAAAATGCACCTGCTACTTAAACCATAATTCTTTTGGCAGTGGTTTCTTGGTCAGAATCAAATTCCTTCATTCGCCTTCAAAAATTGCAAATATATCAAGGTTGTTATTTCATTCTACATATTGAATTATGGAATACCCAGAATATTTTCTGGCCCTGAAGATTTCTTAATGTTTGCGGGGTGTAGTTTTAGAAAACTATTGTTTCCAGACAACTCAGCTGAAGATACTTAAAAGGCATGTGAATCTGGAGTTAAAAAAAAAAAAGCCGCTGCTATATACTATTTTTACTTTTAGGATGTTGAAACATAAGGCCGATTTTTTTGGATTATGGCTCATTACATTTTACTGTGACTAAAAATAAAATTGATAATTAAAATAACTTCGGCTAGTTTTCAAGCAGATACAAAATTACAGAGATATTAGAATTATATATAAAATAAATTTAAGCAAATAAAATGGAAAAGAAATGAAGCTTTAAATTTCTGAATAACCTTTATTGGAATGCCCTAACTCCAAAAAATCATGCACTTCCATTATAGAAAATACAAACATTAAGGTAAGGGCACAAAGAAGGAATAAAATTATCTTGAGTTTTCATATTTTTATCTTTTTAATTCCTCAAATCTTATTGTCTGAGAATCCTCCATGCTCGTATTTCTCCTTTTGTGTAGTAACCTGCGGTGCTGTTTCTTTTTTTATGGGAGCCATATATTCTCAATACTCAATGCAGATGCTACTTGGATTTCTATTCTCCAAATGTCCATCAAGAAGTCCCTTTAGCCCTGACCGGTTTGGCTCAGTGGATAGAGCGTCAGCCTATAGACTCAAAGAAGTCTCTTTCCCTGGAGCAATTACACTGATTGTCCAGTTAGATCTCCCATACTAGTACCTGATTCTCCTCAAATGCCTTCTGATTTTTCTAATGATTGTGCATATTCATGGGTTTCAATATTAGCAACTGGATCCCTCTTGTAATTGTGAAAGTCATACTGGTTAATGTGTCCTGGCTGGCCTATGCCAGATGTTTTTTTCGCAGGAATACACGTTCTCCCTCACCTCCCTCACTGCCTCCCAAAAGCAGACAAGATCTGGGATCAGATCCCACATCCCACACACTACATCCTGGCTCTGCTCCTGCCAACTTCCACAGAATCCTGACATGACATCAGGGAACCCTTAACTTGCTGCACAAGGTGGGAGCAGGCTCCTCCAATCCAACAAGCTATTAAATTTACCATCATCACCCTCCCCCACACTGTGAATTTGTGAGAGTCCCAGAAAAAAAACATAGATCTGCCAGGGTGTCATAAATACAAATATATCATCAGCTATACTTTAAAGAGGAATGAGAAACTCCACTGCTAGGTAGAGATACGAAGTACTTGACTCGGCCTCACACTTTCCAGTCGTGATACTCTTCTGTGAAGCAAACTCAAAAAGAGAATGTGTACTTGCCAGGAAGTCCCTACACCTTGACCTCCAGGGAAGGTCTATCAAGAACACAGGAAAGCAGTTACTGCCAAAGATAAATTTAAGATGATGCCCACATGAAACGGTGTATCACAGGGGGAAAGAAAGATAGAAATTTTAGTTGCATGGACAAATAATTTTATCGAAATGACAGCAAACACCCGGGAGACTACATCATTCACTTTGTAGCTGTATTTTGTCAAATGTACAAAGACCCTTATGCCCCAAATCTTTGCTTCCCGCTCCCATATCTTTGTTCTCTCTGAAAGTGAGAACTTTCATCGTATTGTTAGCCTCACTCTACCTCCCCTTGATCTCTGTTCTCACTCTGATCCTAGTTTTGAAGAAACTGAAAGCAAAGCTTGCTTTGATGTGGCAAACACAGAGCCTGGGTTAGAAAGTTGACAACTTGGGTTTCCACAGAGGTTCCATCCCTTATGAACTGTGTTACCTTAGTACAGACATTACCTGTCCTCTCTTATCTTTAGTTCCCTCACCTATAAAGTGCTAATGACAATGCCTACAATAGGGACAAAACATTACCAAAGTACCAAGAATGGGGGCCCAATTAGGGATGAGATGAGTATGAATCCTCTAGTTTTGCACTGGAGCCTTTAGAAATTTGAGAATTCCAGAAGCTCCTTTCATGTGCAGTACCCTGCATGGAAGAGACAGTGAAGAGCTCAGGAGTGAGCCTCCTTCTCTTTCCCTGCTTCAGCGGCCAGTGGCATTCCACCCCACCCCCCCAGAGGAGACTATCAAGTCTCCAAACTAGGAGACTATCTGTTCCTTAGACCCAGAAGTCTAAGCTAGCCACCCATAAATGTGAGATCATCCTCACAGCAATGCAGAAATTACATCTGACCAAAATGTATAGTGTGTGTATGTATGTGTGTGTGCATGCATGTGTGTGCGTGTGCGTGCGTGCGTGTGTGTGTGTGTATGCATTTATAACTGAAAATGTTCACAAGCATTATCTCTGGATAGTACAATTATGGGCAAGTTTTATTTCTGTTCTTTATATCTTTCTGTATTTATTCAGTTTTCCTCAAGGTATATGTATTTCTTCTATAATCAGAAAATGATTTTAACATTATTTTTAAAAATGTGTTGTATTAATGTCAGCAAAACGTATCAGGACAGGTAGGCATTCAATACTCTGGTCCTCTATTGCTACAGACACAATTTGCTGACCCCGCTCCCTGCCTCTGCTTCTACCTCACCCATCCCTTCGTGTGTTCACCGTAGTCACCCATGGCCCTCATGTGGCCATGGGCTTTTATCGCTCTCACTGTCCATCATGTTTTTCTCTCTCCCTGCACTAGACCACACACAAGCTCCTTGAGGGAGAGCCAAGGTCATGTTGAAGCAAAGTGTCACAGGGCCACGCTCCCTCCTCAGACTCTGGGGTAGAGTCTGTCCCATGCCTCTCTCCTCGTTTCTGGCCACGACTGGCATTCCTGGGCTTGTAGTCACATCTCTCCAGGCTTGGCCTCTGTCTTCACACTGCCGTCTCCTCTCTTAGAAGGAAACATGTGGTTATATTTAAAGCCCACTTAGATAATCCAGGATAAAGTCCTCCTCTCAAGATCCTTAATTTAATCACACCTTTTGCCATATAAGTAATATTCACAGGTTCTATGGATTAGGATATGGACATATATTTGGGGGGCTACCAGTGAGCCCACTACTACTAGCCTACAATGAACTTAGCATTCCATAATATTTCTTAAATGGATTAATAAATTACAAATAAAGCTCAACTCCTCCAAGAAGTCTGACTTATTCCTCCCAGACATGATTAGAAACATCTTATCTACTCCAAATTTACATGCCCAATCCTTTCATCACACACTAGCCAGGGGGAAGATGTATTTGGACCTGAACCTGTGGTTCTTAATGGGCTCATATATTTTTTGGCAAAATACTGTTTGGAAAGAAGAAAAGGTCTTGTTTCCCTTTGTCCAGTCGGTTGTTTAATAAAGTCCGTAGCATGCTGAGCAAATCCGCATGGGGTCTTCGGCCCTTTCTCTCCAGGCTGATGGGAGGATTAATCTCCACTGGTGACACTTCTTTCTTTTGCCGTCCAGTCAGCGGGAGCTCTGGGTCCAGAGTGGATCTCACCAGATGGAAGGCTGGAGGTCCAGGCACTGCCTAACACAGAATCAATACTGTGATTATGAGTCACATTAAAGAGAGGAGTCACTGAGCAGACTGTGATGGAAGTCAATATAAGGATAACTAAATGGGGAAGAATGTATCTCGTAGTTAACATTAAGACCGGTCCTATCCTCTTCGGTAAATCAGAGATAACTCAGTCCAGTGACACCTTTTCTTCTTCAGGGACCTTACAGCCCCTCAAGCATTGGCCAAAGATATGCATTTCTGGTCAATTTGATTTCCTGCATAATGTTAATGTTATTAACTCAAACCATAGGTTGGTTTTAAGACATATCTCTCCTTGTAGCAAATCTCAAATTCTATATTAGTGTGAATTCTCATCATCCTTGAAACATATAAGGTCGTGAATTATGAAGAAATGCCTTTGCCAGTGCACGGAATTCGGAACCCACTCCTCCCCTGCAACTTCCAGTTGAGAATAGAATTGCCGAATTTAGACTGCTGACATTTGACAATCTCACCTGCACCCGCCTTGACATGACACAAATACACATTTGCTGCTGACACAAGTAGTCCCGTGTTCCCGGAGGAGTCCCCCTGTTTAGAGATCAAAGTGAAGGTCAGCACTCCTACTGCCTGGGGAGCCAGGACCACTGAGAGGAAAACAGGAGCAAAATGACCTTTCAGCAACGAGGCAGCTAGAAAGAGCTGCTCGTGTGATGTGACAGCCAGGGCTGTGCAGAGATCCAGGGGACACAGCACCGTGAGGAAGGGGCTGGTGGGAGCAGGGGGTGCTCCCCAGAAAATGTGCCTGGCCCTGATGACTGCAGGCTGGCCCTGGACGCTGCCCTTTGCTGACAGCACCCACGCCATTAAGTGCAAGCCTGGTCCACATTTCCCTGCGCCTCTTCCATTTCCAGTCGTTACTTTAGCTTTGCTCTCCTGAGCACGCTCACTCTTTCGAAAGCCCTTGCAGCTTCTGTTTGGCTTCCTGCCTCTTGCTCACTCATCATCACAGCAAAGCCTTGAGCTACCAGGAGGAAAGAAAGTAATCTCCAGGAATCCGTTCTGTCAAAACTACTAGACAATCATGTTAGCTTGTCATCTGACTTTTTAAAAATTAAAATACATATTCATTTGCATATAAAATAAAAAGCTGAAAGAATATACACACTAACCTGTGAAGAATGGTGCTCTAAGCAGGGGTACGGGAGGAAGGAGAATGAGAACAAACTTACACCACGTTCTTGTTTTACTTGAATTTTTTGCAATAATTCTATAATACTTTTGTAGCTAGAAAAAAAAATCAATAAAGATAGTTTCTATTTAAAAAAAAAAAAAGCTGAAAAGGCTGAGCAGGTTCATTTTGCTTCTTACTTTGCCAATAGAAAATGAGATCATTCTGAAATTGCAATTTGTGACGAGGCGGGCATGCTTGGTGTGTGTGCACGCAGTGGGCCCCTCATAATGATCAAGTATGCATGCACAGGAAGAGCTCGGGGACAGCGGTGCCACTGAGGGCTTGTGCCTTCCGTCTGGAAGACCCTGAAGTGTAAATGCTTCATCTGCACTCCCCGGTTGTGCGGAAGAAACAGTCAACACCTCCTCTCCCTCTCACAGCTGTGCACCAGGGACCTGAGAGCCTCCAGGGAGTGGGGCTCCTTGGTGAGGCAGAAGGCAGTGCATGGCGCCTGACTACCAGCAACACATAACACATAACTAGCAAAAATAAAGACACAACATGCATACGTTCAACTACCCAAGCCAACAAAAACTAGACATGTGAATAAACATCAAAACAAGGAAATGAGAAAGTCAAAGAGATTGTAGGAATTACTGAAGTGGCTGGAAATAAATGGAGCTGATCTAAGGATGCTCTTGTGTTAAAGAGGATGAGAAAAGGGGACAGGATTTCCTCCTCCTTATTTCTTGCCCTAAAATCATCGCTTGGAAAGACAACAACTCTCAAAAAGCAGCTGATATTTCCAGTTTCACCTTGGCAATGCGGAGAGCTGGAAGAGCATTGCAGTTACACGTGTAACAAGAAAAACTGGGACAAAAACCAAATTGACAACTTTTCCTGAACCCATGAGAGAACTGAGGCCACAGGGCAACGTCTAACCTGAAATCTGGGGAGAGCCGGGCACCTGCAGGGAGCAACAAAGCCAAGTATTTGTTTATCTGGGGCAAACACCAAACAAACTGATAGGAAGATTTAGTGAGAGTTCAAAGAATTAGCAAAGGCTGAGTGTGGGCTAGTGAGAAGGTGCAAAGTCCCCGGGAGCCACAGACCTAGGGGAGTCCAAAACCTCTTGCAGGCTTTACTCCACAAACCCCAGCAGACACTTTCACATCCTCAGAAAGCTTTGCCTGTAGTGCTGGTGGAGATTGGCAAGCAATCCCAGTGCTGAAACCCCACTGGCCCTATTTTTCCCATCTTCCCTATGTAACAAACGCTTTAATCTGCAGGGGGACGAGCAACAGAATTTTACACCTTAGATTCCTAGTTGAAACCTATTGCAGCTGTGAGAGGAGAACAGGTTTGTAATAAGCTCTCCCTCGGGGAATAGCGGGGTCATGTGCTGGGATGAGCATGACTGCTGGAAAGACAGGACCACTTACATAAGAGGGCCACACTCCTCAGATCCAGGCTCACAGTGCCTGCCTAAGACTGAGGTTAAATCAGAACATCAGAGAACAGCCACCCCACTAACTCTTTCCCCCATTCCATAGTAATAAGCACTGAGAAAATAACAGTAGAATATACTGAAAAGAAGTAAGAAATGGTGGACCTTGAAAATGACTTCAGGTTTTCTCACTGTGCTGAATATAGTCAAACACTGCTGCAATTAAATATTTTACCCTTTGTTCTCCCTGCGTGATCTGCAATAATAATCTGCTTTGTGTTGATATTTACTGCTGTGTTGCTGACAATTACCTGAAAGAGAAGTTGGGGTGCTTCACTGGGCTGGAGAAAGTTTAGCTAAATCAGAAAGCAGGTCTAATTAAGCAAGTTGATTCTATGTATATAAAAGGCCAAGTTGACTTGCGCATGCACGATACATATAAAGAAAGCTCTCACTAGCACCAATCGCACACATGTGTTTCAATCTGTCATTGTCTATCGTGAATTTGGTTAACACTTCTATTATAGAGAAAGGGAAAATAGTGATATTAAAATATTTCTTCTAATTAATTTCCTTTCAATGTGCACAAATTCATGTACCAGGCCACTAGTATGCACATAAGATATTTGGTTAATTTCTTCCTGCTCCTCCACCTCCCCTTCCCTCTGAGATTTGTCAATCTGTTCCATCTTTCAGTAACAGGTTTTTTAAAATGCTTTCAACAGAGCATCCAGGAGCTATGAGACAGTATCAAATGGTCTAACATATATAATTCCAGAAGTAGAAAGTTGGAAGAACAGGGCAGAAGAAATACTTGAAGAAAAATGGCTGAGAAATTTCTAAAAGTGATGACATACACTAACCATCGATCAAAAAACACTTAGCAGTATAAACACACATGCACACACAAAAAGAGCTAGGCTTATCATATCAAAACTTCTGTAAAACAAAGGCAAAAAGAAAATTGTATAGGCAGCCAGAGGAACAAATTAAAACCACATGAGATACCAGATATAGATATACCTATTAGAATTACTAAAAAATGAACTGATACTATCTAGTGCTGACAAGGATGAGAAGACACTGACACGTATATTGCTAGTGAAATAAAAATGGTATAGGCTACTCTGGAAAATAGTTTTCAGTTATTTATAAAAATAAATATGTACTTACCAGATAACCCAGCAATTCTACACCTAGATATTTATCCTAGAGAAATGAAAATGTATATTCACACGAATGTTTGTACATAATTGCTTACAGTAGCTCTATTTATAATCACACACACACAAAAAAAACCAAAAAAACAAAAACAAAACAAAAAACACCTGGAAACAATTCAAATGCCTTCAATGGGTAAATGAATAAGCAAAATAAAAAGGAATGAACTATTGATACACCATAACAACACAGATGAATCTCAAAGGTATTATACTGGGTGAAAGAAATCAGTTTCAAAAGTTTACATACTATATGAGTCCATTTATATTTAAATTATGGAAAACATAAAGCTAGTGATGAAAACCATATCAGTGGTTGCCAGGATTTAGTGGTTAGGAGAAGGTATAATTACAGAAGAGTAGCATGAGAGATTGTTTTTGGGTGATGGAACTGTTTTGTGCCCAAATTATTGTTTAGACACAAATATATGTGTTTAAATTTATAGAACTCTTCTAAATAGAGAAAGATAAATATCTATTGGTTGCCTCCCACACACACTCCTAACCAGGCATCAATCCCCACAACCTGGGTATGTGCTCTGACCAGAAATTGAACCCACCACCTTTTGGTGCACAGAACTATGCTCCAACCAACTGAGTCACACCCGCTAGGGCCAGGTCCTGGTTTTTCAATAGCATAAGGTTATGTTGATTGCTGGTAAGATTCTATTTCTATGCTAGGGAATCCCCTCTGCCTTGCTACAGGTACCATGAAATTCTGCATTAGGTCAGAGAAATAGTTCTCAGCAGAAGGGTGACATCCTAGTGGTACATTGGAGGGGCACCAACACTACAAATAAAAATGTATATATTTCAAACATACAATGTAATGATTTAATATACGTATACATTATAAAAGGATTCCTCCCATCAAATTAATTACTGTATTTATCACCTGACATATTTAGTGCTTTTTTTTGTGTGAGAACATTTAAGTTCTGCTCTTTTAGTAAATTTCAATTTTACAACATTAGAGGCCCAGTGCACAAAATTTGTGCATGGAGGGGGGGCCCTCAGCCTGGCCTGCACCCTCTTGCAATCTGGAACCCCTCAGGGGACATCCCTCTTACAATCTGGGACAACTGGCTCCTAACCGCTGGCCTGTCTGCTTGCCTGATCACCCCTAACCCCTCTGCCTGCCTGCCTGATCACCCCTAACCCCTCTGCCTGTCTGCCTGATCACCCCTAACCCCTCTGCCTGTCTGCCTGATGACCCCTAACCACTTGCCTTGCCTACCTGATCACCCCTAACCCTTCTGCCTACCTGCCTGATCACCCTTAACCACTCATCTGCCGGCCTGATTGCCCCTAACCCCTCTGCCTGGCTCCCTGATAGCCCCTATCCCTTCTGCCTGCCTGCCTGATAGCCCCTAACCACTTGCCTGCCTGCCTAATTGCCCCTAAATACCTCTGCTCGGCCCCCGCCACCACGGCTTCATCAGAAAGGACATCTGGAATGACATCCGGAAGGTCATTTGGCTGTTTGGTCTAATTAGCATGTTACACTTTTATCATTATAGATGGTATCATCAACTACAGTCACCATGTTATATATTAGATCAGGGGTGGGAAGCTTTTCTCTGCCAAGGGCCATTTGGATATTTATAACATCAGTTGTGGGCCGTATAAAATTACCAACTTAAAGTTAGCCTGCTATACTTGGTCAAACATTTAATTAACTCACCCCTAATGCCTAGGCAGCGCCAAACCAAATGATTTCTTAGACCTTATATGGCTGCCGGCCAGACATTCCCTACCCCTGCATAGATCCTCAGACCTTGTTCATCTTGTAACTGAAAGCTTATATCCCTTTACCATTCTTTCCCTATTTCCCCTACCTCCCACTTTTTTTGCTCTAAGTTCAACTTCTATGAGTTCCACTTTTTTTTAAATCTACGTATAAATGATACTATCAGAAACTCATTCTTTTGGCTCTTACGACTTGTTAAGTGGGTCCAGAGCAGCATTTGATCTATAGCTAATAAATTCCCGCAGCTGATGCAAAAACTCTTCTGAGCGTACTGTGAGTTATGAGATTTCCCAATCTGGTCTGTAGGACAGACATTGTGTGAGCAATGGCCACCATCCCTGCTTGTTGTTTTGGGCCTTCTCTTGTTTCACCTGGTTTGGTTTCCATCTGTTGAGAATTTCTTTCCTTTATTTCAAAAACAAAGATGAAATAAAGACTTTGTCAGGCAAAAAGGTTAAAAGAAGTTCCTCTGGTAGAAGAAAAAATGGTATCAGATGGAAATTTGGATCTACATCCCCCAAAAAATGGATGTGCACTGACCACCAAGGGGAAGACACTCCAACCAGTAGGTTTGCTTGTTGCTGGGGTCCGGCCGATCGAGACTGAGCAAGATGGGCCAGACATGATCTAGAGCCCTTCTGCAATCCCTCCCCCACTGGCCAACCTCCCGTGTCCCTCCTAGCCCCGATCAGGCACCAGTGGGGTCCCTAAGCCTGGCCTGCACCCTCTTACAATCCAGGGCCCCTTGGGGGAAGTCAGAGAGCAGGTTTCGGCCCGATCCCACAGGCCAGGTCGAGGGACCTCACTGGTGCATGAATTTGTGCATCGGGCTTCTAGTTGGTAAATATGCTCTCTCATACAGTTGGTTCCCTTTTCCTTTTGTTAATGGTTTCTTTTGCTATGCAGAAGCTTTTTAGCTTGATATAGTCTCATTTGCTTATTTTTTCCTTTGTTTCCCTTACCCTAGGAGACATATCAGCAAAAATATTGCTACCAGAGACATCTGAGATTTTACTGCTGATGTTTTCTTCTAGAGTTTTTATTTAAAAACAAAGTGCAAAAATATAATGTGTTCCAAGAATGTTACCTTCCCCCAGTGTGCATAGGTTCTTTTGATGGAAGTGTCTGTGACATTCCCTACAGCTAAACTGCACCAGCCATCTGCCCACCAGTAACCTGGAACTTGCTGCAGTAAGGAGCCGGCGACCACTGGGCTACCTGAGCTTCCAGACAGGTGTAGTGCTCACTACCATAGTGAGAGGCGTGGCATCAAAAGTCAGCCTTGCCTTTTTCTTAACTGTGTTGGGAGCTGACAGTTCTCCATTCCTGGGGTGATTTTATTTCCCAACTGAAATTCTAAACTGCAAAGGCTTTAAGATAAAAGCTTATAACACTCATATATGTCTGTGCTCCTATTTTGCCTAAATCCTTTCATATGAGAATTTCAGAGCACTATAAAAACTATACGGTGTCAGGGTTCATGTAGCCCCATCTTTCATGTGCAGAAACAGAGAGGAGATGGGACTGTTAACGCCACTTTGAGCGGGAGGATGACTCAAAGGTAAAGAAGCTGAGAGGGCAACTTACCCTTGGACCGTGCACTTGGAATCATCTCCCTCTGACTGCAGCTTTCTCCCAGCTTGAGTGGCAGTTCAAAAGTATTCAGTTTGGTTCAGAGCTGTACCTGGGAAGTGGCCTGGTGGCAACTGAAATCAACGATTCCTTATACTAAATCCTCAGCCCTACATTTGTTACTGTGCAGATTCAAAAGAATGCAATGATGGGGTCCCTCTCATCAAGGGGCTTATGAGGTATTTGGGTAGAAAAGACATAGACACACGGCATAGCTAGATTACACCATGAGTTCCTTGAGGGTGTAAACTGTTTTACTCAACTTTATACCCTAGGATCTGGCTCAGAAAAAAAAAAGGTAGGCTAACCTGAATACTTGCTTAGTACACAAAGGAGCAAAGTGGATTGTCAGTGCTGAATGGGTTCCAAGAATAGAGGGTTCATGATGGACTACTAGTAAGTGGAGAGAGATGGATCCATGATAAAGAAAGGATATGACCCAAACCCCAAAATTCTTTGAGATTTAATTTCTATATGACCATTGGTCTTAAGTTCTTTCTTCTCACTCTGTACCATGAAACCTGAGGGAAATTGGTGTCCCAATTAACTATTTTCTATATCCAATGAGAACCAGCTCATTTATTCATTCTATAAATGATTTTGGGCACATTCTATGTGCCTGGCATTGCCCAGAGCCCAGATGTGTAAAAGTGAAGATATCAGGCAGTCCCTGCCCTGATACTCTCTGTACAGCCATGGGGGCCATGTGCTCAGGTGCTGGCCTCCCAGGCCTTTGACCTCCCTCTTGTGTTGGGTCAGAAGACCATCTTCTTATCAGAGGCTAATAGATCCTTTTCTTTCTCTTTCCACCCAAAGAAAAGAAATAAAAGCCCATTAGGATCCCTCGGTGTGGTGAAAGGTTAGCCATGACTGTAAACAGCACTATTACACTATTATTCTTAGGCCCTTGGGACTCTCTAATGAGAAGAAGCCTTCACGCTCAAATTCTCTGGTGTCAGTTTCTTTCAGGAGCTTCCTTTGGGAAGCACAGACTGGACAAAATGCACTTTTTTATGCTATGCATAATCTATTACTCCCAGGAAAAGACGGCGTTGAAAACAATTCCTGGACACTATAATTAGCAGCCTGATTCTCACAGCAACAAGGAAATTAGATGGAGAATTCGATCCCAATGTTGTGCCCCAGCCTCATGCCTTCCTTCTTTTAGATTTCAGTTCCATTTTCACAGCCACCTCTCTGAGATAAAATGTGGACTTGTCCCCCACAGACACCCACTCTATGGGCCCTGATGGGCCCCTGGATCCATTGTCTGATTTCACTGACTGTGTACCTGTTCTCTCACCCTGTCTAAAGTCCAACACATTCTCAGAGTTCCACTGAAAAATATCCTATCTAATAAAAGAGAAACATGGTAATTGGTGTACGACCGCTACCCTTCCCATTGGCTAATCAGTGAGATATGCAAATTAACTGCCAGCCAAGATGGCGGCCGGCAGCCAGGCAGCTTGAAACTAACATGAGGCTTGCTTGCTTCAGTGACGGAGGACTCCAACGTTCCCCGCCTGCCGCTCCCAGCCTCTGAGCTGCAACTCTAGGCAACGATGTTACAAATATAGAAGCTAAACAAAACCCCAGAAACCTGCTTTAGTCTGCCGGGCTTCAGCCAGCAGGATCACAACATTGTAAGCAAAGGCCAGAAACCTACTTTTAGCAGCGGAGGCCTAAGAGCTGGAGCCAAGCCTCAAAGCTAAAGCTGGCCCAGAATAAAAATAAAAAAAATAAAAAAAGGAGCAGTTGGGAGCTTCAGTCACTCCCAGCCTGAAAACAGCCCTCAGCCCCTCACCCAGACTGGCCAGGCACCCCAGTGGGAACCCCCACCCTGAAGGGTGTGTGATCAGCTGCAAACAGCCATCATCCCCTCACCCAGGCTGGCCAGGCACCCCAGTGGGGACCCCTACCCTGAAGGGTGTGTGGCCAGCTGCAACAGCCATCATCCCCTCACCCAGGCTGGCCAGGCACCCCAGTGGGGACCCCCACCCTGATCCAGGACACCCTTTAGGGAAAACCAGCTGGCACTCACCCGTGCACCAGGCCTCTACCCTATATAGTAAAAGGGTAATATGCCTCCCAGCACCGGGATCAGCAGAGCCACAAGTCCTCCCGGCACCAGCACCAGGATTAGCGTGACAGGGGGCAGCGCCCAAACCCCCTGATCGCCCTGCGGCTCTGTGTGTGACAGGGGGCGGGGCCACAACCTCTCTATCAGCCCTGCTCTGTTCCTGACAGCGGAAGGCGCCCCAACCCCCTGATCAGCCCTGCTCTGTGCCTGATAGGGAGGAGCTCCCCTACCCCCTGATCGCCCTGAGGCTCTGTGTGTGACAGGGTGTGGCGCTCCAACTCCCCTTCCACAGGCCCTGCTCTGTGTGTGACGGGGTAGAGCCATAACCTCCCCATCGGCCCTGCCCTGAGTGTGAGATTGGCGGCGCCCCAACCCCCTGATCAGCCCTGCTCTGTGGGTGATAGAGGGCGGCGCCCCAACCCCCTGATTGGCCCTGCTCTGTGCGTGACAGGGGGCAGTGCCCCAACCCCCTGATTGGCCTTGCTCTGTGCGTGACAGGGGGTGGCGCCGCAACCTCCCCATCGACCTTGCCTTGAGTGTGACAGGGGGCAGTGCCCCAACCCCCCAATCGGCCCTACCCTGAGCGTGACTGAGGGTGGCATCACAACCTCCCGATTGCCCTGCTCTGTGCATGACAGGGGGAAGCACCCCAACTCCCCAATCGGCCCTGCTCTGAGACCGACCAGGGGCTGCACTTAGGGATTGGGCCTGCCCTCTGCCACCTGGGAGCAGGCCTAAGCCAGCAGGTCGTTATCTCCCGAGGGATCCCAGACTGTGAGAGGGCACAGGCCGGACTGAGGGACCCCCCTCACCCCCGAGTGCACAAATTTTTGTGCACCGGGTCTCTAGTACATATATAAAGCCTAAGCGACTGTTATGACTGGAAGACGGGAATGACTGGTTGACCAGTTGCTATGATGCCCACTGACCACCAGGAGGCAGACACTCAATGCAGGAGCTACCCCCTGGTGGTCAGTGCCCTCCCACAGGGGGAGCGCCACTCAGCCAGAAGCCAGGCTCATGGCTGGTGACCACAGCTGCGGTGGTGCTACCGAAAGATGGTGGCAGGCTTAGCAGGCCGGGATGAGTGTGAGTGGCGCAGTGCCTGACCCCGGCTCGGGCTCCTCCCTGGCCATCTGCCGTTTGGCACATTACTACATCCCTCAGAGGATGTCCAACTACCAGTTTAGGCCTGAACCCCAAAGGCCTTTCCCACCCCCCAATGCACAAATTCATGCATCAGGCCTTTAGTGTTTCCATAAAGGAGGGATTGGAAAACTATAACACACAGGTCAAATCTGGCCCACTGCATGTTTTTATAAATAAAGTTTTATTGGAACACAGCTCTACCCATCCATTTATGTATTGTCTAGGGCTGCTTTTGTACTCAACAACATACTTGAGTTATTATTATAGAGACTGTATGGCCCACAAAACCTAAAATATTTACTGATTCTTTATAGAAAAAGTTTGCTGACTCCTGCTATAGAGTGAGAGAAATTTAGGGCATACATTCTGTGTTTTTCATTGTATTAAAAATGCAGTTGTTTATGTAAATAAAATTGTAATTATATTTACTCTTTTCAGATAATATAAATTTTATATGTAGTTTTGGGTAATTTATCTTTGATTGTAAGAATCCAGTGGTTTTGTGGGTCCCAGTGTGGCTAATGCTAATTATTCATTCCATCCATTTCAAAGTAAAAAATTGGGGGATGTCCTTAAATTAAGTTTTTCAATATTGTATTGGAGAAATGGAACTTGGAGGGACACCTTGTTTTGAAATGTACCCTTCCTCCTCCAGTCAAACTATCAAGTGGAGCATTGGAAATAGAAAAACAATCATAGACTTCATAAGATTAGTGTCATTTTCAGTTTGGATAGAAAGAAAAAATCTCAAATATTCAAAAGAAAAATCTGAAGATGATCTAAAATTAAGCCCTGTCTAAGAAGCAGGAATTCTTGAGACATAAAATTCTTGCCTGCTGTAAATGATCTTTTAAGTCATTAAATTGCTGAGGGACCATAAGAGCAGGAAGGCCTCTTACTGAGCAAACAGTCATTTTGGTTACTTTGATATAAGAAATGATCTGTAGTTGCCTTTTTACAGCTAGTTGATAGTTATTGGTTTTGAAAAAGGCCTATATCTTGAATTTGCTAGAGATAGCTTTTTTCTAATGGTAGGAAAGTTTACTCAGCTAGTATCTCTGGCAGATCTACAGAGCAACAGAGTTAACACAGACATACTGAGTCCCTGCCATCCGGTGGCTGAACAGAGTAACTGCTTTAACCACGAGAGAGGTGACTTAATGAAGGAAGTTTCAGAAATGGGTCTCAGATTGAGACTTTATTGGCTTTGATCCCACTGAAAGTGGGAAACTTATTTGCATATGGTATAATTGCATAAATAAAAAACTAAAAAAAACTGCACTAGAACTATTAGAATAAATAAGGGAATTTGGTAAAGAGGCTAAAGATAACATAAATATACAAAAATGTGAAGCTTTTCTTTAATCTAGTGGTAACTGATTCAAAACAAAAATAGAAAAGTAATCTCATTTGTATCAGCTCTAAAAGCATGAGAGCTCTGATCTCTTCTCCAGGAAACTTCAAGCAAAGTATTCAGGAGAGTGATTCTGAACTGATAGTTTTTCAGTGTTCCATGAGGTTTTCAAGACTAGTCCCAACCTATGTCACATGCCTATTTCATGTCAATCTCCCTCATAAGCACAAGCCTTCCCATTATTAGTTTTTATGGGGTCTCTCAAGTCTACACTACACTGAACAAGCCCTAATCCCATTCAACTCCCCACCACTCCCCTTCCTCCTAAATTCTTTCACTGAACTCTCTAAAGCTCTTGATCTACAGTCAGAAACCTAATCTCTGAATGGATGTCCACAGAGAACATTGTCTGTCCTGCAGGCCTCTGGAAAAGAAGCTATTTCCCCCCATATTTCATATTCGTGGGCCAGGAAGCAGGTGAGCCTATTTCTTATTCACCATTATCTCTTTCCATTCTGTGACTAGCACGTCATGCCTTCTCTTTCTCCAAATCTCTTACTCCTTCTTTCACAAACTTTCAGCTGATGTCTTCATCTTACACCTAACTGAGAGAATAAGAGTCGGTATTAAAGAAGCCTTCCTTCCTAATGTAAATATATAGAGCAGTGGTTCTCAACCAGGGGAAATGTCACCCCCAGAGGACATCTGTCAATATCTAGAGAAATTTTTAATGTTACAACTGGAGAAGGGGGCTACTGGCATCTAATAAGTAGGGGGCAGAGATGTTACTACATATCAGATAATGGATAAAACAACCCCCAACTAGAAATAACCACCTAGCCCAGAATGCCAATAGTGTCAAGGTGGGAAAAGCCTGGTATATACCAACCTGCACAGATACTCCTTTCTTCTCTCCTTCCAATGGAAAACTATCTCTGCCCCCATCAAAACCAGTTATCTCTCATTCTCAAAGACTCTCCTCTTGAAATGATAACGCCCGCCCCGCCTTTGTATCTTTATCTTTCCCTCTCTATTGTATGTGCTCCATCATTCAACAAAAGTATTGGGAGCCCTTACCCATATCAGAAATTTTTCTTAGTGCTGATGATACAAGACAGCTTACATTGTAAAAGAAAAAAACAATCAACATTATAAATAAGTAAAATACATGTGTTAGTGGTAAGTGCAAAGGGAGAAAAGGAGGTAAGAGGAATAGAAACGACGTGTGAGGACAGGGGTCAAATTTTAAATAAGATGACCAGGGAGGGGCTTCCTTGTATGCTTCAGTTTGATAAAACCTGAAAACAGTGTGTGAGATCCATGCAAATATCTGGGGGAAGAACATTCTAAGCAGAGGCAAAAATAAGTGCAAAGAGGGAGGGGTCCTGGTGTAGGGTTTTTCTGGTGGATCCAAGGAACAGAGATGAGGTGGCGCAACTGCGGGAGACTGAACCAGTGAGAAAGGTGTGGAAGATGAAGTCAGAGAAGTAATGAGGGCCAGATAACTGTATAAATTTGTTTTTTAATCTTCTAAGTGATATTGAGAGTCTTTGGAGAAATTTAGCAAAGGATTTCATCATCTGATTTACGCCTTAACGCAGAGGTCAACCAATTACAGCCAGCAGGCAACCACCTGCTATTGTAACATTTTTTAAATATTGTGTATGGTTGCTTCTAAATAATGATGGTAGAAATGAATAGTTGCAACAGAGACCATGCAGTCCACAAAGCCTAACATATTTTCTGTTCGGCCCATTACAGAAAAAGTTAAAGAGTGGAGAGACCTTTATAAATCAAAAAGCTTAAAAGCCATAGGTGAAAAGATATATTTGACGGCCTAAAATTTTAAGTTATTAAGTAAAAGGTATAAACAAAGCACAGAAACAAATAAGGGAATGGGAAAAGTGTTTCTCACAAGTAAAGAGTTAATATTGATAATACATAGAGTCCCTGCAATTGGATGGAAAAGAGAACAAAAGTCCAAGAAAAAAATAGGCAAAGATATAGAAAAGCAATGCATGGGAGAGAAATGCAAATAGCCAATAAACATATTAAAAGATGCTCAACATCACTAGTGGTGAGATGAATACAAATTAAAACCATAAGAAGATACCATTTGTCACTTCAAAACTCAAGACACTAATAACTAATACTAATTGGGTTGCAGGAAATAGGCACTTTCATCCATTGCTGGTGGGGATGGGAATTGCTTCAGACTTTTGAAAAGGTAACCTGACAACAGCTATTACAACTAAAATATACAGATTTCTTGAGCAAGCTATCCCACTTAGGAAAATCTATTGTACAAAAATTTAAAAACGGCCTAGCTGGTGGTGGAACATCAACCCATGAACCAGGAGGTCGTGGTTCCATTCCCGGTCAGGGCACATGGCCGGTTGCCAGCTCCATTCCCAGATGGAGGTGTGCAGGAGGCAGCCTATCAATGATTCTCATCATTGATGTTTCTTCCTCTTTCTCCCTCTTCCTCTCCTTCTCCCTCTCCCTTCCTCTCTGAAATCATTAAAAATACATTTTAAAAAAGAATCAAACAGAATAATAATAAAAGAATGTACTGATATGAAACACTTTCCAAGATAGCATATTATTAAGTTTAAAAAGAGCCAATGAAGACAGTGTGGGAAGATATCTACCTGATATGGAAAGCATGTATTTTCATGTATAGAATAGCTCTATAAGGTTTCAAAATATTACTGATAATGGTGATTGCACTGCAGAGGGGTTGTGAGGGTTTATGGAACAGGAGAAAAAGGAACACGATTTCTATTAAATAACAGTTTTCCTTTCTTAATTTTTTCCCCTTTACAAAAGGGTAATCCCTTTTGTGTAGTCCCTTTACAAAAGTAAACAAAAATTAATTTTAAAAATTAATCTACAGGTATGGACTTAGGGAAATGTCCACAATGTATTATTAAGAATAAAAAATTTCAAAGTAATATGTATGATATGATTCATTTTTATTAAAAACACTAAATAAACCACGCTATATGTATATGCACATATGCTCAGAGAGGAGAGTGACACAAAGATTACCTTGGTGGAAATGGATTTGGGGTAGAGTAGGAAAGAGGTAATTCGATTTTTCTTATATATCTCTTTTTTATTTGACTTGTCACAAAAAAATGTATAAGATTATTTTTAAATTTTAATAGCCTAATAAAGTAAAGAAAAAAATGCTGCCTGGGTGGGATTTCTGGTATACATTGTACTGAGCTGAAAACCACAAACTAAGCTTTACACAGTCACATCATTCCTCTAGAGTCCCTTGCAAGACATGCGCACTCTGGCCTCCACACTCTCCAGTGCAGAGATGCAAGTGTACATATCTGTGCAATAGACAGCCCTATTGAATTCTACTCCACATTCACAAATACTTTAGAGGCCACATTTACCTTGAACATAAACTACCCAAGCGGTCTTCACTTCTCATTTGACCATTGGTATGAGCTACCACATTCACAGCCATAATGCAACTTGAGGCAAAAGAAAAAAGAAACAGTAATACTAACTCTGCTTTTATTTAAAATGTTGGTATTTTTTCATCATGGATTTTTGTATTAATTTTTATTTTTAAGATATTGACTTACTATCTGACATTTTTGGCACCCACTTAAATTTTACACCTGAGGTGATGCCTCTCTCTCACCCTCACTTGCCTCTCCCCAGGCCAAGACAAAATGGAAAGGGGGACTAGGATGGGCTTATCCCAGCAGCCCAGAAAGTATGCCAGCGCTTTATGCACTGGGTGAATTCAAACACTCCCGTCCACCCAACTAGAGCATGAGCTCCATTTCTTTTTGCCTTTTATGCTAGAGTCCAGTGCAATAGATTCTAGCCCTGTGTGGCTCTTTGAGCCTATGTTAATTCACATCACAAACGTAGAAGGAGGAGGCAGCCCCTCATGCACCTCTGAGGCAGCTCTGGGAGGACTGATAGGGTGCTCCACGGGAAAAGCCTGGGGCATAACGCAGTGCCCAGTGCAAACTAGACAGAGTCATTTGTTCTTCATTCACCTACTCGACCTTACTGAGCACCTACTATCTGGTCCTCTGGATATCAGGGATGCAACAGTGAACAAAACAGAGCAAAAAGTCTCTGCCCTCACAGAGCTTGCATTATAGTAAAGGAGACAGAGCAATAAACCAAATAAATGACCCTAGCTGGTTTGGCTCACTGGATAGAGCATTAGCCTGGGGACTGAAGGGTCCCAGGTTTGATTCCGGTCAAGGGCATGTACCTTGGTTGCAGGCACATCCCCAGTAGGGGGTGTGCAGGAGGCAGCTGATTGATGCTTCTCTCTCATTGATGTTTCTAACTCTCTATCCCTCTCCCTTCCTCTCTGTAAAAAATCAATAAAATGTATTTTAAAAAATAAACCAAATAAATGGGCCAAACGTGTAGTATCTTTGGTGGTGATAAGTGCTAAGAAGAGAAAAGAAGCAAGAAAGGGGGATGGGACGGATGTGCAAGTGTAAGGCAATCCGGGGAAGGAGGCTGCAGGAGAAGTAACATTTGAAGAAAGACCTGAAGAGTGTGAAGGAGGGAGCCATGCAGGTGTCTGCCAGACCGGGCCCAGGCATGCCAACACGGCCACTGGCTGAATGGAGAGTGAGGAAGGAGCAGTGATGGGGTGGCCACCAATGGGCTAAGCACAGATCTTCTTGTTACTTCATGAAAATACCCTTGTATTTGTCTTTCTTCTGTTCCTTTCCTGTTTGAGGCTACCCCAGGAAGCTCTGTCTCCATGCCCCTACTTCCTGGAGGTCCCCCTTTCTACCTTCCCCCATCCCCACCCCCATCGCTGCAGCCTCCCTACTGGAGTTCCTAGTCCTCGTTGACTTTCTTTCAAAGGAAACATCTTCACTTTCAAAATTCCATTCCAGGTGTCAGCCTCCAATGCGATGCCCCAAGGGTGTCCCTCGAATCTCACCACTACCCAGGGTTCTACCATTTAGGCTTACAATTCTCATTATGTTCTCCTCGTGAATCAAAAATACTTAATGAGGCTTGTTATTCCAAATGGTCACCAATAGGTGGAATGTGGCCTGGCAAAGCACATTGGTGCTGGGCAGGGTCCTGGGCTCTACTGTGCCAGGATAGCCTTTGCTGCCAGGTGGCATAGGTCTGGGAGATGGCAAGAAGGGCAGGGGACATTCAGGACTCAGGGCAGTGGCTGCTTGCTAGCGGGCACAGAAGCTGTGTGAGAACTGGTATAGCCGCACCAGCAACTGTGAGCTGAATATGCACTCTGCTTCAGGCCACATTTACAACTTAATACAAATGGCTCCAGTTTCCTGAGAACTGACTTCAGATTTGCAGCCATGGGCTCCTCCAGCAATGATTATCAGTGAGTCAGCTGCACTCGCCAGCACAACCCTCAGAGAAGGGACAGGAGTCCTCTAGAATCATCTGTGCCAGGGAGAAGACGTGTGAGTGGATAAAATTCATCCTCTAAATTGTTCGGAGGGGATCTGCCCCAGTGTACCACCAGCCGCTGCTGCCTTTTGTATCAAACATTCAGATCATGTTCGCAGTCACTGAAACAACAACAGGCAGGCCTGCTGAGAGATCAGACAGCCAGCATAATCTTTGAACTGACAGAAGCTTATTTGTGACCCTGGCAAGTGGAACCTGTGTGAAAGACCGAGACTGCCTCCGAGTTCATCTGCTTTCATGTTTCTCATTAAACCTGAAACCACAGTCGCTCCCTGAAAAGCCCCTTAGCCGAGGCCATTCTCTCTAACACTTTTGTCGTTGCTGAAGACGGTGCATTTGGCCAGCATCCTGTACAGGCATGGCAGGGAGAGTGGCGGGGTTCGGGGCAGGGGGAAACTGAAAGGGGGAGAGTTTGGTAATACTCCTCCTATTGCCACTCAAAAGTCCTCACCCTCCTGAACTTTTCCCATCAGAGAAATCATTCAATTGATGCACCGGTGGGCACAAAGGCAAAGGAGGTCACTCTGCATGTATTTGGATTTTGTATTTGTTTATTGTGCTACCTCATCAGCTAAAAAGTGTTGGAGGGGACTTCTGGTTCATGATGGCAGACTAGGCACATATATTTGCCTGCCATCCTCTTGGGAGAACCCCACCACCATCAAAATATAAATGTGCCAAAGCCCACCTTTCCAGAGACCACCAGCAATGTGATGTATTAAACTGGCAGAGCATGGAAGGGACCTCCTTAACTTTGTTTAGGGAAGAGCTTTAGGTAGAAGTTAAAATGTGTGTCTGCTCTAACCCGTTTGGCTCAGTGGATAGAGCATTGGCCTGAGGACTGAAGGGTCCCCAGTTTGATTCTGGTCAAGGGCATGTACCTTGGTTGTGGGCACATCTCCAGTAGGGGGTGTGCAGGAGGCAGCTGATCAATGTTTCTCTCTCTCATCCATGTTTCTAACTTTCTGTCCCTCTCCCTTCCTCTCTGTAAAAAATCAATAAAATAATTTTTAAAAAATAAAAATAAAATAAAATGTGTGTCTAAGGAGGGCTTGGTCAGAACTTGGAAATGAGGCAGTTGCTGGAATGGTCATGCTCTTAGGAACTCATGAGTCCATGGGTTTCTAGTAACATAGTCATTGGTGTTAAAGCAGTTGGAGCTTAGCTTGTCGTACCTGTTATGAGTTTGGTAGAGTTCATCTGTTTTGCAAGTCAGGGTACTACTGTTGACTGCAAACGGTAGTTCTGTCTTTCAAATACAAAAACAAAAAGAAAGACACCCATCGCAGGGAACAGAACAAAAATAGGGAGTTCCAGTAAATGAGAAATTGCAGCAAATTTCTGGGAAACAAGTATAAATGAGATTAGTTTGACAGGTAAAACAGGGGAAGAAGAGGCAGCCTAGACTATCTGGGAGAGAGTTATAAAAGAGGCCCCACCTTTGCATGTGATCAGACATCTAATGGCTGCTATTGTGGAGAGCTTACTGGGCCCTGTGTTTTTTCATACATTACTGCATTTAATTCTTGAAATACCTGATGCAATAGAAATTACTACCCATCTTTTACATATTAAGAACGTGAGGCTTGAAAAAAATTAAATAATTTCCATATTTCTCATAGTTAGCAAGGGTCAGAGGTTGGATTCAAATTCACAGGACTTGATTGCAAGTCTGTAAAGCCAGGATTCCAACTCTGGCTCCCTACCCTATCCCCTGCACTTAGTTCAGTATGTGGCACATGGAAGTCAAATAGATAGATAGATAGATAGATAGATAGATAGATAGATAGATAGATAGATATGAAGTGGGTGGATAGATGGAATATTGGATGGATGATGGATGGATGGATGGATGGATGGATGGATGATTGGACCATCCCAATCTAAATGACTCCAAAACCACTACATCATATTGCCTCCCTGGGGCTATAAAGTAGCATCAAAATCAGTCTAGAGGCCATATCCAGAGATGTTAGTCAAAGCCAGAGGAACGCAGAGACTATGGACCTTAGAAAGCACAGTCCAGACTCGGGATGAGGAAGAGGTGGGCAGCAGAGAAGCAAGATACAGGAGATTGTGGACAGACAACAAAGGAGCAGAAATCCTGACCAAGCTGTTTAAGCAAGAAGAAGCCAAGAATTGAGAGAAATCCTGAATGGCAGTGCCTGGGGCACCATCCCACACCAGCCCGGAGCCCATCACCTTGCGCTCGGATTAAGAGAAAAGGCTGAGAAGCAGTGAGGCGCGATGTGGAGCCAGAGGCTCTGTGAGCCAGGTGCGTGCTATATTTATTCATGTGTTTATACCCTGCCTGGCTCCAGAAAGCACATAAGGCATCTTACAAGGGCACAGAAAGTACAAAGTAACATAAATAAGAGCCAGATCAGAAATGAAGAGGCGAATAATAAAGATCGGGCATAAGAGGAAGCCAGGAATGACACAAACAGGCATATTTTAAAATCCTATGCACTGGCTATAAGACAATAACACGTCTGCCTCTGAGCTTCCTAGAGGAAAGGACTTATGAGGAGACTTAAAAGTCCCTTTCTTCCCTGCCCAGGTATAGAATTACTTAAGGTATAGAATTACTTAAGGTATAGACCTGGAGATCAGACAGATAGGATGAAAATGACAGCCACAGTAGAATGCATGGCCGTGCAGTCAAATCGGCTTGCCAGTGTTCTCCCCGGGACACCTCCTCTCAACTGAGCCCTTGGGACTGCCCTGGGGTGGGACAGTTTGTGTCTGCAGGCAAGCCCACTCGGGCAAGAGGTCTGATGGGGAGGGGTGGATAGAACCCAGATCTTCGATGCTCACAGCCCTTTACAAGGTAAGCTTTATCCACACAAGAAACATTGACTGTTAGCATCACCCACCACCCAAGGGCCCCACCTACTGAGAGTCTCCTCAAACTCCCACAGAAAGATGTTAAAACTAGAATGAGCTACTCGGATGCCATGCTTTATCTTCATATCATCACTGATTATCAAAATGCCTTGCACTTAGTAACATCCAATTATTATTCATCTCAAATCCCCTATGATGTTCAATGATGTGTTATACTATGCTTCAAGAAATATGACATCTGAGAATTATCCAATTTTCATCATCAAAATTTAAATTTTTGTAAATCTCATTCGCTAAATATCTATAGTGAGGGTGGTGAGATAATACAATGGGTGGTAGGAAGCTAGTTCTAAGGTGATGGTCAGAGCTTACACTATATGGCCCCTGGTTGAAAGACACTTTCCCATAAGTATGACTCGAAATCTCTCCTACAGTAGAAAAGGCTGAGAAGCAGTGCTGTCCTTAAAATCTATGGGGGGAAAGGGAACTGTAGGTCTTAAGCATGAGACAAATTTCTCTCTCCCACTGCTTTCCTTCAGAAAACTCAGAGATCCTCACTTGACCTGAGTCTTAATCTATTTCTGGATCCATGTAGAACACCACGTCTGCTAATAGGAAGCATTATCATTGTGTTATTTTTAACGCTTTGGCACTGAAACCTCCCTGACTAATCAATTATCTCCAGCTCCTCTAAGCCTTCCACCTAAGATGCTCCAGCTTGAATGTTCCATCAGCTCCTCTTTGCTCTGTTTCACCTCAGAGCCCTTGGAGCAGACAGAAAGCTATAGGGCCCTTCATTTGCCAAGTTCTTCTCAGGAAAGGATCATAAGGCCTGAGAGCCAAGGTGAACTTCTGAAGGATGTGGAGCAACTTTCCACTTATTACTGGCTTTCTTCAAAATCTTTTCTTAAGTATCTCTTCTCTCAAGGGTTATTATTATTATTAAGCTAAT